>NC_064848.1:167600366-168277866 GCF_024139225.1 Suncus etruscus | reverse complement strand
ATAATTATTGTGTGAAAAAACAACTTCTTCATTCTTGGTGAGTTTATATAAAGCAAAAGAGACTTTTTGGGACATCATTGATTACATTAATTTTTTTTTATTTTGCAATCCTTGTAGTGATAAAATGGTTGTGTATGAAAGCACAGCATTTAGTTATTCAAAATTAGCTTTCGAATTATAGTATCTTTTATACTGTTGTTCTAGTGATTGGAATGTTAGTCTTACTGTTTATTTGAGAGGGAAATGAAAGAAAGAACTTTGCAGAAACAGTGCCATATTCAGAGTGGGAACGCATCAAATGGTGTGCTAAAAATGAGTTCAGTTTTATTGCGATATAAAATCAGGCTATAACTTTATCAGCAAAGGGGTTGAAATTATAATACAAGAGTGATGTTTGTATTTTTAATGACTTTGTCTCATGAAACCTCACAGCAACATCACTGAAGAACAAATTACCTATAGTAGCTGAAGAATTCTGGGTGGGGAGGAGCAGAGTGGTTGGCTGGAACAGAGCAGGCTTTCCTAACCCTCTTATCTTTCCCTCAGCACTGTGATGGCCACCAACATTCTTCTAGTAGATGAAATTATGCGAGCTGGGATGTCTTCTCTCAAAGAGTGAATGAATTCCAAGTCAGAATTCCTGGAAATAACATCTTACATCCAGCTACTGTTATGCAGTCTGAACCATTCTTAATTTTTGCACAATAAATATAAGATTCACTGTAAAGTTCAGTCTCAAAATGATTACATCTGGGGTTAGAGTGATAGCACAACAGGTGGGATGTTTGCCTTTCAGGAGTGATTTCTGAACACAAAGCCAGGAGTAACCCCTGAGCACTGTTGGGTGGGGCCCAAAAACCCTCCCCCAAAATTATTTTATTAAGGTATAAAGACTATAAGGAATATTTTCCTTCCTTCCTTCCTTCCTTCCTTCCTTCCTTCCTTCCTTCCTTCCTTCCTTCCTTCCTTCCTTCCTTCCTTCCTTCCTCCCTCCCTCCTTCCTTCCCTCCTTCCTTCCCTCCCTCCTTCCCTCCTTCCTTCCCTCCTTCCTTCTTCCCTCCCTCCCTCCTTCCTTCCTCCCTCCCTCCCTCCTTCCCTCCTTCCTTCCTTCCCTCCTTCCTTCCTTCCTTCCTTCCTTCCTTCCTTCCTTCCTTCCTTCCTTCCTTCCTTCCTTCCTTCCCTCCCTCCCTCCCTCCCTCCCTCCTTCCCTCCTTCCTTCCTTCCTTCCTTCCTTCCTTCCTTCCTTCCTTCCTTCCTTCCTTCCTTCCTTCCTTCCTTCCTTCCTTCCTCCTTCCCTCCTTCCTTCCCTCCTTCCTTCCCTCCTTCCTTCCCTCCTTCCTTCCCTCCTTCCTTCTTCTCTCCCTCCCTCCTTCCTCCCTCCCTCCCTCCCTCCCTCCCTCCCTCCCTCCCTCCCTCCCTCCTTCCTTCCTTCCTTCCTTCCTTCCTTCCTTCCTTCCTTCCTTCCTTCCTTCCTTCCTTCCTTCCTTCCTTCCTTCCTTTCTTTTTTTCTTTTCTTTTTTTTTTTGGTTTTTCAGCCATACCCGGTGATGCTCAGGGGTTGCTCCTGGCTATGTGCTCAGAAATCGCTCCAGGCTTGGGGGATCATATGGGATGCAGGAGGATAGAACCATGGTTTGTCTTAGGCTAGTGTGTGCAAGTCAGACGCCTTACAGCTTATGCCACTAGTTCACCCCTGTAATGAATATTTTTATAGTAAAGGATCAATAATGAAACTATTTCTCCCTAGAAGTTCTAATTTAGAGAATTAGTGGGTTATTCATAAGATTTTATGATATGGTAAGAGTTGGTCTTTAACCTGACACAAGAGCATCTAAAACCTAGCAAATTCCTGAGTAATGGGGGCGATAGAAATATTTTTGTTTGTTCATATAGGATTTAGTTTTAATCCCTAGTTCCTGACATGCGTTTCTAAAATCTGTGGTATCTCTGTAACTAATGATAGTATCTTTTTCATGCAATGAGGTGGCTTATGATGAGTCCCTAGATAACTTTCAGATGGGGCCTCTTGCAGGAACCAATGATGCCATTATAGGGTTAGAACTTTCAGCCTGGGGCTGGAGTGGTAGCACAGCAGCAGGGCTTTTGCCTTGTATGCAGCTAACATAGGACGAATTCCAGTTCGATTCCCGGCATCCCATATGGTCCCCCAAGCCTGCCAGGAGCGATTTCTGAGTATGGAGCCAGGAGTAACCCCAGAGTGCCACCAGGTATGACCCCTCCAAAAACAAACAAACAAACAAAAAGAACCTTCAGCCTTACCTCTTCCACATCCAGCCTCCAATGAAAGGACAGGGCCTAAGCATCATCTATTAATTTGCCTCCTGTGTGCAAGGTCCTGGCATTACAAAAATGAACAAGCAAAATAATCATGTCTAATCATGTGATGAAGCTTTCTTAAAATATTCCCAAACTGTGGGATTTGGAGAGATTACAGGATGGGGGAATATGTGTTGGAACAGTGCCACACTCCAGCCATGTGGGAATGGAAACTCCTGAGTTCAGGACCCTTCTGACCTGCCACAGCTGTGAGCCACTTCATCTGGCTGATGCCTACATGTTCTCCAAAGTGGGTATCAGGAGGTGATACAATCATGGAGGGCCAGGTGGTAGCTTTGGGTGCAAATGGAGGGCACTTTCTGTTTGTTTACTCAAAGAAGGTACATTTCTGGGCATTGAGTTTCTGAAAAGGGGAAGGTAGGAAAAATAAGTATGGGAAGCTCTGACTTAACATCTTTTGTAATAAACTGGTACATGTCTCTTCCTGAGTTCTGTAAGTTGTTAGCACAGTCAAATATGAGGAGGGGGTCTTGGGAACTTTTGAGTTGTAGCTAAATTGGACAGAAGTGTAAGTAATAGGAGATCCACTAACCAAGTTTATCTGAAGTATGTTGGACATTATTGTGCAGCTAAGCCTGTGTGGTTTGCACCTCCTTAGAACTGGATTTTGTAACAACCAGTTAGTGTCGGGACAGCTGGAAAGTTGGTTGGTGGGTAACTTGTTCTCACATTTGCTGTTGGAAGTGTTATGAGAAGAGGACATAGTTTTCCTTTAGTATACTATTTGTTTTCATCAAATAGAATCTGTTCTGTTTCTTAGGCTTTTGGACTCTATTTTTCTCATTTTGGGGGGGGGTACACACCCGGTGATGCTCAAGATTTACTCCTAGCTCTGCACTCAGAAATTATTCCTGGCAGTGCTTGGGGGGGGGGGGACCATATAGGATCACCTAAGTTGATCGGGGGCAAGGCAAATATCCTATTTGCTGTAATATCTTTGTGCCATGCTTTTTTTCCTTATTTTTTTGTTTGTCTTTGGGTCATGTCCAGCGTCACTAGGCGGTTACATTCTGGCTCTGTGCTCAAAAGTTGCTCCTGGCAGGCTCAGGGTACCATGTGGGATATAGGGGATTAAACCCAGATTGACCATGTGCAAAGCAAACGCCATACCCACTGTGCCATCTATCACTTCAGAACCAATTCTTATGTAATTTTTTGATTTGTTTTTGGGTCACACCCGGCAGTGCTCAGGGGTTACTCCTGGCTCTGCACTCAGAAATCCTGCTTCTGGCAGGCTCGGAGGACCATATGCCAGGAATCAAACCAGAGTCTGTTTGGCCATGTGCAAGGCAATCACCCTACCACTGTGCTATTGCTCTGGCCTCTTATGTATTTTTTTAAATTGAAGTAAAATTGATTTATGAGAGTATAAATGCCTATGTACGTTTTAGGGGGTACAGTATTACCATACTACTACTGCTACGTGATGCACCATTTCCCTTCCCCACAGCCCACTGGATTTTCTCTACCTTTTCAGGCCCTCTCCTTACTCCCTTACTAGCCTACTAGCCTCAGTTCTGTGGTCATATTCTAAGGCAATGGTCCTCAAACTACGGCCCGTGGGCCACATATTGTATTTATTCCCATTTTGTTTCTTCACTTCTAAATAAGATATATTCAGTGTGCATAGAAATTTGTTCATAATTTTTGTTTTTACTATAATCTGGCCCTCCAACAGTCTGAAGGACAGTGAACTGGCCCCCTGTTTAAAAAGTTTGAAGACCCCCTGGTTTGTTTTTATTATTGTCTCTTCCCTGCTTAATTTTTTTCCTCCTTTTGATTTAGTCCACTTAGCATGATCCTTTCTCCAATTCCATCTAGATTTTAACAAAAGACAAGATTTCATCTTATTATTCTAAGAGTTGAATTGTATTCTATTGTATATGTAATATTCTATTGAATATATAATATAATAGTATGATATTCAATTTAATAGTATTCTTTTATGTTTCAACTGAAATAGCTTTTAATGAAAGGTACTGAGAAAGGGGAAGAAAGGATGAGAAAGGGAAAAAAGAGAATAACATGCTCAAGAGAGAACATGGGCCTCTCCAAAGGTAGAGAGAGCCCCCCAGTAAACAAACCCACTTGAAAGTAGAAAAGGGCTTATCTTAATTGGGGACATGCAGGTGACAGGTCATATGGAAACCTTGTGCATGGGCCTATTGAGCACATATACCTATAACAGTATTATTTTATTGAATATATTTACTATATCTTCTTTATCCATTCTTCTGTTTTTGGGCACTTGGGTGGTTTACAAATCTTGGCTTTTATAAATAGAGCCACATTGAACATAGGTGGGCTTATTATATCTTTTTGAACTATTATTAGACTGTACCAATTTACATTCCCACCAAAATTGTATGAATTTTGTTTTTTTCTCCACATCTCTGCCAGTACTTGTTTTTGACCTTTTTGATATAGATTATTCTCATAAGTGTGATAATTTGACATTTTTATTTCCTATCATAGACACTATGATTTTTTTAAAATGTGCATTGTCTACTTTCATGCCCTCTTTGTAAAAGGGTCTATTTAGATCTTCCCATGTTTTGATTTATTTTTGTTTTTGGGCCATACCCAGCAGTGGTGAGGAATCACTCCTGGTGGGACTTGGTGTATCTTAAGGAGTGCCAGGAATTGAACCCAGACAAGTGTTCTACCTGTTGTACTATCTCTCTAGTTCTGTTTTTTGATGCATATATGATATGTATATAAGTATATAAAATAGTAACCCATTTTAGATGTATGACATACCAGTATTTCCAATTCATTAGAATCCCTTTTTTTTTTTTTTTTTGGTTTTTGGGTCACACCCGGCGGTGCTCAGGGGTTATTCCTGGCTGTCTGCTCAGAAATAGCTCCTGGCAGGCACAGGGGACCATATGGGACACCGGGATTCGAACCAACCACCTTAGGTTCTGGATCGGCTGCTTGCAAGGCAAGCACCGCTGTGCTATCTCTCCGGGCCCTTTTTTTTTTTTTGTTTTAACAATGACTTATTTCACTGTTCAGAAGTGGTGTTTTTATTTTTCTGTTTGTTTTTGGTTTTGGGGTCACACCCAGCAGTGCTCAGGGACTACTCCTGGTTTTGCACTCAGAAATCGCTCCTGGCAGGTTCGGGGGACCATATGGGATGCTGGGATTCGAACCACTGTATGTCCTGGATTTGCTGCATGCAAGGCAAAGACCCTACAGCTGTGCTATCTCTCCGCTCCCCCCTTTTTTAAGGGTTCCTTTAAGTGGTACTCAAGAAACCCAGGTGATTCTCTTAGCAGTTCTTTGCCAACCAAGCAGGAGATACAACATGTGGACCTGAGGTTGCAGTGCTGCTCTGGCCCTGCAGGTCTAAACTTAGGGAAGCTTAGGGAGCTAAATGGGGCTAGGTATTGAACTCAAGGTCAATATCATGCAAAGTGTAAACCCTAGCCCCTGTATTATTATTATTCTCTGGCCCATGTGCAAAAGCTTTTTAAGTTGAATATAACACCATTTATTTATTTTTATGTTTTATTATTATTATTGTTTTTTTGGGGGGGGCACACTTGATGGCCCTCAGGGTTTACTCCTGGCTCTGCATCCAGGAATCTTTCTTGGTGGTGCTTTGGAGAGACCACATGGGGTGCATGCAAAGAATGTACCTTATCTGTTGTTTTATGACTCCAGCCCACACCATTTATTTTTGCTTTCATTTTTCTTGTTGATAGAGTGAAATCCCTTAAGACACCACAGAGGCCAGTGTCAGAGTAAGAAATTTTATGTACTTTATTAAGTGTGCTTTATGGTTTGAGGGTCTAATGTACAAATGTTTAAAACAGCCATTTTCAGTTAACTTTAGTGCATGGTGTAAGATTATGATCTATTTTCATTTATTTTTTTGCTTTTGTCTTTTACAAATCTTCATTTAAAGCATTGTGGTTTTGTTTTTGTTTGTTTGTTTGCTTTTTTGGTTTTTGGGTCACACCTGGCAGTGCTCAGGGGTTACTCCTGGTGCTATGCTCAGAAATTGCTCTTGGCAAGCTCGGGGGACCATATGGGATACCGGGATTCGAACCACTGACCGTCTGCATGCAAGGCAAATGCCTTACCTTCATGTTATCTCTCTGGCCCTAAAGCATTGTGTCTAAAGCTGAACTTTAGACATACTATGTTTCAGTGCCAATCTCACCATCAGTGTCAGCCTCACTCTACCTATGTGCTGAGTCCATCCCATTACCTCTACCTCCCCATGTCCTCATCCTTACATCCCTGAAATCTGCCATAATTAATAGGCACCTTTTAAAGATTGGTTGTTAAAGTTTGGGTCTCATGATTTCAGTGTTGTTGACTCTATATTTTAAAATTTACTTCTGTCCTTAATATCACCAATATACCTGAATCCCCCTAGCTCCCATCTCCTGTTATTTCACACCTATTTTTCCTCCTCCATACTTTCCTTCTCCTCACTGTACTCTGGGAGCCAAGAGTGTTCTAGACAATATACCATTTAAACTATTGCATTTCCTCATGCTGATATTCTAAATACCACATATAAATGATATCATACTGTATTTATTCTTCTTTTGGCTACTTCATTTAACATATCTTCCATTTCCATTCATAGTGCAGCAAACTGCATGATTGCATCATTCCTTACAGCTATGTAGTATTCCATTGTATACATATATATCACATCTTCAAGATCCACTCATCTATTGCTGGACATTGATTCCAAGTTGATTCCAACTTTTAGCTATTGTCAAGCATATATTAATAGACAAATGGATAAATGAATTGTGGTAGAAGTGGAACATTATTCAGCCATTGAAGGGAAAAGTTCCAATAGAAGATTTAATCAGTAATTAACCTTCAAAAACAGAATGCTAAGTAAAAGAAAATCTACTATTTTAAGTAACATCTACTAACTTAGAAGAAGTACCATATTTTCTGGTGTATAAGATGACTTTTGAAACAAACAAAAAAAAAAGTCAAACGAAAATTGGGGGTCGTCTTATACGCTGAGTATATCCCGAAAAATCTTTCAATATGCCGCTAAATGAAAATTGTCTGAATATTGCCACAAAACGAATTTTCCAACTTGATCCTGCACCAATCACTGCAAGGCTGCTCGGACCACCTCTCTAACTCAGCCAATCCAAGCAGGCTTTTTATGCATGCAAATTAGACAATGTTCTGGACCCGAATGTTCTGGACCCAAATCTACACTGTAAAAAGCTTGCTCAGATTGGCCAGAGTCAGAGAGGAAGTCTATTACAGTATAACCTTTGGACCTTTGCTTGTTGTGATTGGCTCACTGTGGTACATGAGCACAGGAACACATGTAGCACAGGAACGTTCTGTCTCTGATACAGCGAATATAGGCCTAAACCTATGTTTTAACTGCAAAATTAGGGGTCGTCTTATACGCTCAGTCGTCTTATACACTGGCAAATATGGTAATCTACTTAGAAGAAAGAACTTACTGTTTTTATTCTTTATGTGATTTTATTTCTAGAAAATATCCAGAGTAGATCATAGTCATAGATACAGAGTTCTTTTTTTTTTTTTTTTTTTTTTTTAGTTTTTGGGCCACACCCAGCGGTGCTCAGGGGTTACTCCTGGCTATCTGCTCAGAAATAGCTCCTGGCAGGCACAGGGGACCATATGGGACACCGGGATTCGAACCAACCACCTTTGGTCCTGGATCGGCTGCTTGCAAGGCAAACGCCGCTGTGCTATCTCTCCGGGCCTGATACAGAGTTCTAATTAAAGCCTTCCAGAGGCTGAGGAAAGAGAAAGACATTTAGCAAGATTGCTTAACAGATGAGAAGTTTTACATATTAACACAGGTTTTATCTTATTTAAATAAGGATAAACATGTTTAGAAACAGATATATGTGGTAGATGTGTATTACTATGTACTAAATGTTGTTGAAAAGGTCATCTAAAAGCCATTTTCACTCGTTTGCATTGGCTATCTAGTTATTGAAGAGACTTTTCTTTATTCATTGTATGCTCTTGGCTTTTTTGACTTTTGGATTTTAATGAATAAAATATGGGGTATGGGTTTTAGAGGTATTTAAGCCAATCTCCAATTAACTGAGAGTATAAATAGAAATAGGAGAAAGTCTTACCCTCAAAATTTCTCCTGTAACGTTTTGTTGTTGTTGTTTTTGGGCCACACCCAGTGATGCTCAGGGGTTACTCCTGGCTATTCACTCAGAAATCGCTCCTGGCTTGGGGGACCATATGGGACGCCAGGGAATTGAACCGCAGTTTGTTCTAGGTTAGCGCATGCAAGGCAAATGCCCTACCACCTGTGCCACTGCTCCGGCCCCATCTTGTATACTTCTGTTTTTCCCTGATACCTTTATTTTATTTTTTGCATATTGTTTGCATCTTCTTTGGTGTACACAAGTAACAGGTTCAGTGATAGCTCAGATTACTCTTTTGGATGAACAGGTTAGAGCAGGTCTCATCTGAAAAGGTGGGGATAGTTGATACTAAGATATTATTTTGAGCTTGGAATGCACCTTTATAAAATTTGTCTGTTTATTTTGGCCATGCTTGGCAGTGTTCACTTATTAGTCCTGGTGGGGCTGGAGGAACCATATGTGGTGCCTGGGATAGAATCCAGGTTGGATACTTGCAAAGCAAATGCCTTACCCCGTATCATCACTTTGGCTGCATAATGCCCTTCTTTTGTATTGCTGTTATAGCAATGCTTTATTGAATACGCTAGAATTAATCTATTATACTTATTATTGTTTTTCTCCTTAGAGTTAACATCTTTAATGGATGAAAATTGATAACAGGTTAAACTATGACAGGTGCATTAGTAGAACTTAAGCCTGTTAATGCATATAGAAAAATTTGTTTAATTATTTAATGCCTTAGTTGAAAAGCTATAATTTTTTTAGTATTTTTTCCTAGCCACTTATATATTGTAGACATCTTTCCAAAGTAATTACTATGTTTCCTAACTCTGAATTTTTTATGGCTACATGACATTTCACTGTATGGCTGTTCTGTAATTAATTTAATCTTTCAATTATTTTCCCATTGTAAACAAAAAAATCCCCTTTTTGTGCCCAGATCATTATTGTATAGGACAAGTCTTTTAAATTGGCTTATCATGCATATTTTTAGACAATATTTTGCATATTTTCATGCAATATACTTTAATTATGAAATATTTTAATATCTATAGGACAGAAACATCTTAGTACTCCCCATTTAGCTTTAACAACTGGTAACATTTTGTGCTGCTGGCTGCATATTTTCTTCACCTCCCCTATCCTGATTCTAACCTTTTTTTTTGGGGGGGGGCACACTTGATGATGCTCAGGTGTTACTGCATTGCTTAGAGGGCCTGGTATTACTGAGAATCTAATTCACTGTACTATTCCTCCAGCTCCAATTCAATCTTTTCTTTTGTTTGTTTGTTTTGTTTTTTTGGGTCACACCCATTTGATGCTCAAGGTTTACTCCTGGCTAAGTGCTCAGAAATTGCCCCTGGCTTGGGGGACCATATGGTATGCCTGGGGATCGACCAGCAGTCCTTCCTTGGCTAGCGCTTGCAAGGCAGACACCTTACCTCTAGTGCTACCTTGCTGGCCCCTCCAATTCAATCTTTTTTAATTAGAAAAAGTCTATCTAGAGGTAGATTTTTATGTTTGATATATTATCAGGCTCTTGAGAAAAGTTTTTATATATATATGCATACACACACACACACACACACACACACACACACACACACACACACACACACACACACATATATATATGTGACCTGCTGGCTGACTGAGAGAACAAACTCCACCCATGCATACAGGTGAGGACATGCAAGCTAGTGGCCATGTGTAGGGCTTCAAGTTAATTTCTTACCCACATAAACTTCCCTGAAATGAAGATGGCAATTGTGCAGACCCAATCAATACAAATTCCCTATATAATCTCTCTGAAATGGAGTTCAGAATGGAAAATCTTAGGATGCTAAACGAGCTCAAAGAAACAATGGAACGTATGGCCAATAAAACACAGGAGGACATGAGAGCAGAAATGAGAAAACTACAAATAGAAATGTCACTACTGAAAAACATGGTAAGTGAAATAAAAAAACTCGTTGGAAGGCCTTACCAGCAGAGGAACAGCTGCTGAGGACTGAGTCAGTAATTCTTGAAGATGAAGTTCAGAAAATAATAGCAGGAGATGGAAAAAAGCCTCAGGATAAATGAACAGAAGATGAAAAAAATACTCAGAATAAACAAGCAGATGATAATAGATCTTGGGGATAAATTTAACAGAAACAACATAAGTATTATTGGGATCCCAAAGAGCCAGAAAGAAAACCCCTATGAAGAAGCAACTTTCAAAAACATCTTTGCTGTGAATTTCTCAGAGCTGAAGAGCACATGCACCTTCATCCTGGATGCCTGAAGAGTACCAGCTAAATGAGAGCCAAGAAAACTCCCCAAGGCACATCTTCATCACAATGATTAAAATCACAGAGTACTGAAACAGCAAGATCAAAAAAGGAAATTACATATAAAGGAGAATCCTTAAAGTTTACAGATTTATTACAAGCAACCCTTCAGGCTTGAAGGAAGTGGTGGGATATAGTGAAAAAACTTAATGAAATAAATGCCTCTCTAAGAATACTTCACCCAGACTCATTCAGATTTAAAGAAAGGAAACACGGCTTCATTAATAAATAACAGCTCAGAAACTTCATAGACTCAAAACCACCTTTTAAGAGAACTAAAGAGGCTACTTTAAGACAAGTATTGAGAGAGATTATTGCCATAGAATTCTGTGCTATCTTTCTAGAGAAGTTAGGTGTGTTTGTGGGGTTCATATTATGTAATAGTTCTTCAATAATAATAATAATATAAATAATAATAACAATAATAGTACAATGCTTTTATAAAATTTTATTTAAAATATAGGTATCTATGTATTTTTCTGCAGTCTTTTAGTTTTCTCTTTTTTGTTTGTTTGTTTTTGTTTTTTGGGTCACACCTGGCAGCGCTCAGGGGTTACTCCTAGCTCTACGCTCCTGGCAGGCTCAGGAGACCATTTGGGATGCCGGAATTTGAACTACCATCCTGCATACAAGGCAAACACCCTACCTCCATGCTATCTCTCTGGCCCCTCTGTCTTATTTTTAATTCTATTTTATTTTTGGGTTTTGGGTCACATTTGAATTCAGGACTTACTCTTGACTGTGTACTTAGGGATCAGTCCTGGTTGGTATTGGGGACCATATGGGGTGCTGGAAATTGAACCCGGGTTGGCCATATGCAAGGTAAGTGTTTTTACAAACTGTACTATCACTTTGGCCCTGTCTTATACTTTTTGTTTAAATTTTTTGGTTTTTGAGCCACACCCAGCAGTGCTCAAGGGTTACTCCTGGCTCTGCACTCAGAAATCGCCCCTGGCAGGCTGGGGGACCATATGGGATGCCGGGAATTGAACCAGGTCCCTCTGGGGTCGACTACATGCAAGGCAAATGCCCTACCGCTGTGCTATCTCTCTGGCTCTTCCCTATCTTGTTTTGTAAGCGCTTAGAGTTATTTATTTTCTCCCCATTACCAGTGTCTTTATCATTCTTTTTTTGAGTGGGGATCCCAAGCTATGCTCAGGGATCTTAGGGTTCATCTAAGCCAGGGGTCTCAAACTCGAGGCCCGCGGCCGTTTGCAGCCCTCCGTACAACATTTTGTGGCCTGCGGCCAGCCTTCAAATATCGCAGTATTCGTGATTATTTGCTTACCGAATAATCGCAATAAAAATTGCATTAGTAAGAAAAAAAATTGCATTAAACATTCGCATACCCTGAGCAGTTCCGTTCGGGGTATGCAAATGTTTAATGCGATTTTTTGCGATTTTTTTCTTACTAATGCGATTTTTTATTGCGGCCCTGCCTCACCCCGACTTTGCCTTCTGCGGCGCCCAGGTAAATTGAGTTTGAGACCCCTGATCTAAGCCCAATGATAGTCTACCAGACTACAGGATTCAGTGCTCAGGAAACGTACAGCAACAGTGTTAAATTCAGCAGCCCTGACCTCTGAGCTCTATCCCTGGCCCTATTTATTATTCTCTCTGGTAAATGTCTTCTTCCATATGGTGTTGCTTTCTTCTTTACTGATATAACCTGAGTCCTTTAGAAGAGTCTGACTGTAATCCTTTTACTTTTACTTCCATCAAGGGGTCTTTATTGCTTCCTTCTCTTGAGTAGTTCAACTTGGTGGAGAGTTATAAGTTGACAGTTATTTTCTCTTAGTACTTTGGAAATATCCTTCAGTTTTTCCTAGTTGTTTAAAGTTACAGTCTTCAGGGGCTGGAGAGAAGGTAGAGAAGTTAGGGTTACTTGTCTTGCATGTGACTAACCTGTTTTGATCCCTGGTGTTGTCCTTTGAGTACTGTTGGGAGTGTTCCCAAGTATAAAGCTATTACTAGCCATCTAGCACCACCAGATGTGACACATGAGCTTCCCTAACTCCTCCCAAAATTGTTTCCAGGGCCAGTAGTGATGTGGGTCAGTGGTAGAGCATCTGTTTTACATGTGTGAGGCGACATACCTGTTGTCATTTCTAAGATCCTATTGATGGCTGAGAACTTATTGTATATTCTTTGTAACTTTATAAATATTGTCAAATTTCTCTTTTTTTTCCCAGTCATATTCAGTGGTACTCAGGATTCACTCCTGGCCCTGATCATTCCAGGGAACATTTCTGGTGGACTTGGAAAACAGTATGGGGTGCTGGGGGATTGAACATGGCCTGACTACACTGCCAGGCAAGCACCCTATGCACTGTACTATCATTCCAAATTTGCCCAATTCCTATTAATAACATTATGCTTAGTTGCAATTTCTAGAACTAAAACCTTGTTTTCTTCTTTAGTCAGGTGATAGGAATTCTGCACCTGCCTCTGAGATGTGAGAACATTGGAGTTCTTGTCAGAAATAAGTGGAGCAAGTGCCTCCCACTGCTCCCTTGGCAGGTGGGGAGAGTTGATCTAGCATCATGGAGAAGTATCTTCTCCCAAGCTTCTAGACCTCACTAAGTGGATACCCCATTTTTGTGTGAGTGTTAAAAAAGCTTGATACATCAAGTCTCTTATGTTAATATGCGTCTAGTTCATGCTTTGAGTTTATTCCTTTGTGTTAGTTTCCTCAGACAAAAATTCTCTTCTAAGTTATTGCTCCATATTTGTTTTGCTTTGCAATTTTTGCTATTTGTTTACTTTGGGACCACACCCTGGTGGTGCTCAGGTAGCTTCTGGCTGGTGATGCTCAGGGGACCATTTGTAGTGCTGGATCTGCTGTGTACAAGGCTATCTCTGGCCCTTGTTATGCTATTTTTGAAGAACTAGCATACATTTTATGTATCTGCCAGCATTGTATGAGGCATTGTATGAGGATTTCAATTGCTCTATATCTTCACTCATATGTGTTATTTTTAATTTTTGATATAGACATCTTAATGAGTATCAAGTGACATCTCATGGTTAGCTATGTGTAGCTTCAAACACGCTGTCATTTTTTTTTTTTTGGTTTTTGGGTCACACCCAGTGGCATTCAGGAGTTACTCCTGGCTCTGCACTCAGAAATTGCTCCTGGCAGGCACGAAGGACCATATGGGATGCCGGGATTTGAACCCCCATCTGTCCTGGATTGGCTGTATGCAAGGCAAATGCCCTACTTCTGTGCTATTTCTCCAGCCCCAACATGCTGCATTTTTATCTGGTATTTTTTTTTTGTTTGAGAATAGTGGAGGATTGTCCTTATGAGCTAAATCTATTACATGCTACAATTGCGAGACCTATCTATTTTTAATGAAAATTATTTAACAGATTTTTCTCTCTCATAGAGAGTGGCCAGCTCTTAAGTATATAAAAAATTCATGGCAGTTTCCTTTAAAAAAAAAAGACCTTGTCCTATGATTGTTTCATAAATCTCTCAGTTTTTATAAAAGTGTCATGAGACAAGAATTATATCCCTGCCTATCATTTTCTTACCTCTTTTTTTAACCTCTTTTCCATAACAACTATTTCTTTGAGATTACTGTATTGGTGCCATAATTATTGCTTTATGTTTTGGTACTCTTTGATAGTCATATATTACTGCCCTCCCATCCCAAGGTTTTGGCTCTTGAACATAATTCAGTTTAATATTTCTAAGTGTTAAGGGCTTGTAACATCCATCTGCTTTTCCTTTACAGCTGCCTATATAATTGTCAAAGAGATGTAGGGGAACACAGATACAATCATTAAGGATATCCCCAGTGACTCTGTAAATAGTCTCGCCTTCCTTCCTTACCCTGTTCTAGATTGAGCTCTTTAAAGCTTATCAACGAGGAAATCAAGTGCCTCATGAATTAGATTTAATCTGCAATCATATTTTTCTTGGCCAGATGTTAAGTCTACATAGGAAAAGGACAGAGATGGGAAATGGAAGGATCAGTATTTTAGCGTTTAGAAGATCAGTGATTTAATGCTTTAGGGAAAAACAAACACGAACTGCTAAGTTATTTATAAAGGTTGCCTTGCAATATAGACTTAATTGTAGATTCTTGATTACACTGCTCTTCAGTTATTTTGTAAATATTAGCCATTCTCTAAAAAGGGAGACCTGGGGCTGCCTTAGAGCTTTTACTGAAGGGATTTGCAGGAGATATGAGAAGGAAAGTGCCAGCCTGCTCATATTGCCTCCACTGCTTGCATTTAAATACTTTCTCATTGTCTGACTTACCATCTCCTTGCTCCACAGAGTCCTTGGGACAGCACTGATGACAGTCCCCATGGTCTCCTACATTTTTAGGCCTTCTTAGGATGACTCAGGAGCTTAGTCCAAGAGTTAGCCATGTCTAACATGGTTCCAGCCAGAACAGAACCAAATGTCTTGAAGAAATGGTGGGCCCAAATATGGCTCTTGCCTATGCCTTGCTGATCTGTCTAGAAGTAGGGACTGAGATGTAGACTTGAGCCATATACTTGCCTGGCAATGCTTCCCAAAAGCTCACAATGCATCAAGTAAGGCAGTGAGCTTCAAAGGAGATTTTCTGTTGCCTTTTTCTCCTATAGCCCTGCAGCTGTGTCCAAAGGCTGGTTGGTTTTACAGTTTTATCAGTGGGACTGCTGTGGACACCAGAGGTACCTTTTATTTTATTGAATTTTTTTTCGTTTCTGGGAAGTTTCACATGCCTGGCACCCAATAATCAAGGTATGCTCCCCTGCCCCATTTCTTGTGATAGCTAAGACTGCTTCTATATTTTCAGATGTCAACAGTGAAAGAGATATGAACTCTTTAGGAATCTCAACTCCAAATACCATCATTTATAATTAACCTAGGTTTTGTCTCCAAGGGTGTTCAATGTCTTACAAGCTCTTTCTGTTTTGTTTTGTTATGGGGTCATACACAGCACTACTCAGAACTTACTCCTGGCTCTGCACTCAAATATCACTTCTGGTGGACTTGGGGTACCATATGGAATGGCAGAGATTGGATCTGGGTTGGCCAAGAGCTAGGCAAAAACCCTACCCACTGTACTATCTCTCTGGCCCCTATTTCTTCCCTGCAGTCTGGGTTAAATAATGGTTTACCTATGGGGGATTAGTGCTACAATCCCTTTCTATCTTGGGGTTGCCTGGTGAAGCAAGATTGTACTGGCATGGGGTGGGCGAGGTGGTGCTAGAGGTAAGGTGTGTCTGCCTTGCAAGTGCTAGCCAAGGAAAGATCGCGACTGCGGTTCGATCCCCAGGCATCCCATATGGTCCCCCCAAGCCAGGAGCAATTTCTGAGTGCTTAGCCAGGAGTAACCCCTGATCATCAAATGGGTGTGGCCCAAAAAACCAACCCCCCAAAAAAAAGATTGTACTGGCAGTGTACTGGCTCTCTCCAGCATGTGTGGAGTCATACCCTATTTCTGCTATCTATTAGCTATGTGACCTGGGCCAGTCACTCAATCTTGGGTTTCTCCTCTATGCAAAAAGGAAGTTTATACTGTACTCTTCTTACAGGATAGTTTGGGGAATATATTTGCATGTGTTGCTTCATGCAAGTGTCTTGTTCTTACTTTGTACTTACATCTCTTCACTGTTACTACTTGTATCACCATCAATGGTGTGCATCTGAAAAGAGATAAGGGTGCAATTTGTGTCAAAGAGTACAATTTACAACCACAGCCCTCTGGGCTTCTGCCTCTGGCTAGTGAAACCCAAGAGATGCTGTCCTTGCTTTGACTCTGGGTCAGGCTCATACAGTTGAGTGCTGGTGAGTTTGACGTCACTTTCCTGCATACTCTTCTTAAAGTTTCTACCTGGATCAGGATCGAGGAGACATGCTGCTGAAGTGGGGTAGTCTCATATTGCTATGACAACAGGGAAAATGCTTTGTCAAGCAAGTTAACAAGTTGTGCCTAGTCATTTCATGAAGTACATCAGACATACTTTTCCACATCAAAGAAACTTCCCAGAGAGATTCAGGCAGATGTTACATGGGTGTACCTGAAAGAAGTGTGGTTGCAGTGCCCTGAAGACATCCTGACACACAACTCTACCTTCCTCTGGTAGCAATAATGTCAGTAGAACCGGTTATTTGTATTAAGCTTTGTCTACCTTCTGGGTCTTAAATTGTACTGACTTCTTTGAAATGTTTGATTTTGGGTGGTGGAAACATTCAGTAGTGCAGGGTACCAGAGATTATACCCAGGACCTCCCTGGTCTGTGTGAGGTGGGCAGGGTTTTCATTTGAAGTACAGCCAGGGTTTTCATACTGAAAAGACTTAGCAGAGTAGACCTGACTTCTGTCCTTTGAAAGGCCTGGTTACCAGGCTGCTCCTTGGTGGGTACCTGGCAGCTTGGGTCTCAGATATGTCCCCACTGCCTTGAGGGGGTAGCTTACCAGCATGATATATGCAAAACCCTTTGTTTCCTTTTAGGGAGCCTGGAATTTGGGTACATGCTCAGCAGAATACCTATGGCCAGCTTCCAATGAAAAACCGAGAGCATTGAGCATATCCTGAATCCCCAGATTTGTGTGACATTCCACACAAGTTGTCACAATTTATTGTTAGGGAATTAAGAGTGTTCAAGTGGACACCCCTGAGAGAAGGCCCTGGAGAACATGCAGTTGGTTTCTACTAGACTTAAAACTCAGAGCCTTTCCCTTTGCTGATTTTGCTTTGTTCTTTCTCCATAATACTTTATAGCTGTGAGTATGATATGAGTCCTTTGAGTCTGCCTAATGAGTCAATGAACCTGGCATTGGAGCTCACCAAGTTACAATATTCCTGACATCATGAGAAAACTCAGAATAAGACATACGAAAAAATTCTCAATAGTGTATTAGCAAGTCAAAGCCAACATAATATAAAAAAATGACCATTTACTATTACCACTGGGATATATCCAAGGAATAAAGTGTGTTTTTTTCTTTTCTTTAAAATGTTTTATTTAGTTAAAGCATCATGATTTACAAGGTTATTGTTAGTCAAGTTTTAGGCATATAATATTTCAATACCAATCCCCTCACTGGTGTCAGCTCTCATCAGCAGTGTCCCCTACTCCATCAACCCTCTACCTCCTGCTTTCCACCTTGACAGCACATTGCAAACAAAGTTCAGTGGTTGTAGCTTACATCTCATGTTTTCAGTGTTGTTGAGTCTGTGCTTGGATTTATACCTATACCATTCTCCCAAATCACCGACTTAGCTAAAGCCCTGACCTCCGTTTCCCCATTATTTCCCTTTTTCATCTTATTTCTTCCTACCTTAATTTCTTTCCTTCTCTGTCCTTCTCCATAAGCTCTGGGGTCATGGGTGATCGAGAATCCTTCTTTTACTACATTACATTTCCTCATCTAATTATTCTGTTTACCACAGATAAATGAGCTCATTCTGTGTTTGTCTTTATTCTTCTGGCTCATGAAATGTGATTTTTTAATATCCCCCAAATCAAGCAATACAATAAACCATACTAATGGAAGAGAGCAAAAAAAAAAAAACACCTCACATAATTATGTCAAAATAAATCCAATTTTATAAAAATTCTTGATACAACTCAACAAACAAGTGAGAGGCATTATCCTTGGGGGAGGGAGGCCGATACACTGGTGATGGCTGTGGTGCTGGAATTATGTGCATATAGCCATTAGTAATAGCATTGTAAATCAAAGATTCTCAATTAATTAAAAAATAAAATAACTGCAACAACAAACCTATGCAAGAGAGTAGAAATAAACTTTTAAAAATAGTAAAAAAAAAAGTAGAAATCTATAGAAAACCTGTTTGAAGCCAGAGAAATAATACAAGGATGTAAAGTGCTTGCCTTGCATGCAGCCAACCCACATTCAATGCCCCTCACTCATATGATGCCCCTAAATTCTGCCAGAATGATCCTCGAATACCACCATGTGGCTATTTTTGACCCTGTTCTGTTAACCATGTGCCAGGGGTTCAACTCAGACCTCCCACATGTAAGGCATGTGATCAGCCTATTGGGCTCTTTCTCTAGCCCAATTTGCTACAATTATTAATTACTATTGCTTTGTTATAACCAAACCTTGTGTTTCAAATGCTGTACCTGCTATTTCCTAGTAAGGAAGTTTCTCTGTTTTCTATAAATTGAAGATGATGATAGTGTTGACTTGATAGTCACTGAGCATATCAAGTAGAAAAGGCTTTGTAAACTTCTCAGCATCTAAAGGAGACATCATGATTGACTCATGCAGGAAGAATAGTATGCAAACAAAATTTGTTTCTTGAGCTCCCTCCTCCCATCATGCCCCATATACCCCCGCCCCACAATGTTGAACTTGCATCTTTTCTAGACATTTTTGTCCAGGCTCTTGGCCCCTGTATTGTTCTACACATCTAAGAATTTGGACTCTGAAGTCTGGCTGCTTGGGCAAAGCTTCACTTTTTTAAAGTGTCAGCTCATAGAGGGTGTTACTTAAGGGCTTTGTGCCTCTGTTTTCTCATCTGTAAAATAGGGATCAAAAAAGATCCAGGGCTGTTGAGAAGATGAAGTAGGTTAATTTAGAGTTTGAAGATAAGTTCAGGAACAACTCCCCCCTTCACTCTGCCTTCTTTGCCTAAATATTTGTTTTGTGTTATGGGGGTTCACACTCAGTGATGCTCAAGGCTTACTCCAGCATTCAAGAATCATTTTTGGTGATGCTTAGAGGATCATATGAGGAACTGTGGATTGACCTTGAGTCAGGTGCATGCAAGTACCATTGAACAATCTCTCTGACCCCAAATCAAAAAAAAATGTGTTTATTGGAAAGTAAAGGGTGAGTGAAAAGAAATTCTTCAGCCAGGAGGAACTTAGTATAGAACTAAATTCAACCTTTGTCTAAATCTTCTGCTTGCTTTCCCTTCCCCACAGACACTCACCTCCTCTTATCTCTGTGAATTATAACCCCTCCCCATGCAGTCTCTGCAGCCATCTATTTGGCTCTCCCTCACCCCCAGTCCATTGCAGTTTGGCAGTGCCCCAACAGGCGACAGATGCTTTGCCACTTTGTTGTCCTTGCAAAATCTTAAGTAGCAGCAGAGTCTGGGCTTGGGAATGGAGGTGTCACTGGGGCAGGAGTTGGGGGAAGGCATGTCAGGAGGGTCTTCTGTATCCCCAACACTCACCTCTCACACTGAGAGGGTCACCTCTTCTCTTTCATCTCTTAATCTCACACCTGGTTCTTTCCTTCCAGTCACTTTGACCTCTTTGCTGTTCTTCTCTTGGGGCTTTGCTTTGCTTCAAGTCTTGGACACTATCTCTAGGACAACCCCCCCCCCCCACTCCCCTCACACCTCAGACATCTCACTTCCTCCCTTCCTTTTTAAACAGAATTTCTGGCCTCCTGCTGTGTTCTGTACCATCTGCTTTATTTGCCTTCAGACCCCTTCATCACCACTTGAGATTTCATCAGAATGCTGATTTGTTTGTTGTTCCTTTCCCCAAGCAAAACGGAAGAGACTTTCTACCTGCAGCTGAAACCTCAGTGCCCATAGCAGTCTCCCACACTTAGTTGGTTTTCTGGAGCTTCTGATGGCTAAGTCAATGCCAGGTCCTGTTGATCTGGGAAGGTCTCTGATATTTCTGCACTGGTTGGGTGCAACAGACTGGGTGTCACTTCCTGGGCTTTAAATGCAGAGCTGACCCCAGTTCATCTGCTCCCATGTTAGAGAAGGTCACGAATGTTTGGCAGAGCAGTTTCCCACCCACAGTCTTCCTTTTCCCACTAATCATGCCTAACTCCAAGGCAGGTAATCATTCTGCACAAGATATGAGAGAGAGAGAGAGAGAGAGAGAGAGAGAGAGAGAGAGAGGAGAGAGAGAGGAGAGAAGAGAGAGGAGAGAGGGGAGAGAGAGAGGGGAGAGAGTAAGCTAAAAGAGAGAGGAAAAAGAGAGAGAGTTGAGTACCAATAAATCTAGCAGCTTGTGAGTCTTCTGGCCTTGGAGATCAGGCCACCTTTTGGTCAGACAGTTTGGGGGAGGTGTTCAAACCCCTCTAGTTTGAATTGTGTGGACTTTATGATCCTTTCCAGCCTGCAGGTTTATGATTCTTTAATCCTTATTTTTCCCAGGAGAACACTAAGGCTAAGACATTAAAGACTCGCTCAAGGTGGACTTCTGGGGGGCCTCTGCTGAGAGACACAGCATCCTGGAGTGGGCTCTGAGGGGTCCTTTAGCCTGTTACTGCAGCGACTTCCTGGCTGCTCACTGGTGCTGCCAGCATTCCTTCCCACCCCAGGTTTGTGTACTGTGCTGGCCAGGGATGAGTCGGGCTGAAGGGCAGGGCTCTGCTCCCACTCAAGCATCATTCCTTGGCCCAGAGCCTGCTTAGGGCCAGCCTTGCCCCCTACCTCCCTCCGCAGCCCCTGTATTTTGCTGCAGACTATTAAGGGCCCTCATCTGCACATCTCTCATTAATTAAAAATGCTACAAACCATCTGTTTGAGAGAAAGTTGGGGGGGGGGGGGCTGCCCGCCTGAGGCAGCAGTCTCTCATGCCTCTCAACTTTAATTGAAAACTTATTTTTAGACTAAAACTCAGGCCCATAAGCCTTTCTTGCTGTTGGTGGTATTGGGGGCAAAAGGGGGTGAGCCCAGAAGACAGGGATGGTAGCGCAGGGCAGAATTTATGAGTATTGTGTTAGCATGTCAGAGAAGACCTGAAGGCTGTGGTGTGCAGGAAGAGAAATGAGCAATGACAGATGCCAGCAGCAAGAGGAATGTGCATCGTGCATTGGGGAGCCAGGAGGTCCAAAGCCACAGTCTCAAGCCAGTTATATCCTACCCCTGGGATACCTAGTACAGGTCCTGGATTTCTGCAGTGAAAAGGCTTAGAGATTGAAGGGGTACACTCAGGGGGCCCCTACGGGGAATGGACAGAGCCCTGGCCTTTGTACTGGCTCTGACTCTGCTTTCCTCAATCCTGGATACACGTTCCAATAGTCCCTACCCTGCAGGTTTCCATGGGAATCTGTAAAGACTCTGTGGTCATTATCAGTTATGAGGTGGAGGCAGGGGCAATGGGGGCCAGTGGTCCTGGTTATTCTGCCCCCTGTCTATGTTCTCTCATCAGTGCAGGAAGACTCTCATTCACTAATTGCAATCTCTTTCCCACTCCTTTAGAAGGACAGAACAGGAATAATCACCTTCATTTCCCTTTTCCTCAGAGAGAAACTGACAGTGACAATTAAAAAGTGACTTGCCCAAGGTCACACAGTGATCAAGGCCAGAGTGGGTTCCAGAAGGGCTCAGGGAACCATATGGGATGCTGGTATTTGAACCACTCTCCTTCTGCATGCAAGGCAAATGCCCTACCTTCATGCTATCTCTCTGGCAGCTCCTTTGAGTTTTTATGCATGGAAAAACTCCCAGGGGATACCTTGGCTTTTGAAATACCTGGCACCAAGGTCAGTTCTCTGACTTCCCCAATCTCACTGCCTTCTCAGGTGCCCCTCTGTAGTTTGGAACGAGGGTCTCGTTGTCAACTGGACCATGGGATGTGAACCCAGTCCAAACTGACTTCTGCTTGCCTTTGGTTTTCCTGAGGATGACAGTGCCAGCCCTCAGCAGTGAATTTCTATGTACTCCTGTGTCAACTGCCAAGATTCAGTAGTCCTCAGTCACATGATCAGAGTGAAAGGGTGAGCAAGTTTGTTGTGGGAAGGAAGAAAGGAAGCATCATCATTCATTAGGCAAGCCAGTCAGAATGCCTGAGTTTTTTGTTTGTTTGTCTGTTTTTGGGTCATACCCAGCAGTGCTCAGGAGTTACTCTTGGCTCTATGCTCAGAAATTGCTCCTGGCAGGCTCTGGGGACCATATGGGATGCCGGGATTTGAACCACTATCCTTTTGCATGCAAAGCACACGCCCTACCTCTATGCTATCTCTCTGGCCTCTGATAGCCTAAGTTTTAGTGGTCACAGCGATGCAAGTCTGGAGAAATCAACCAGTGGCTAGAGGGAAGGGCCAGTCTGTTTTTGTTGAAGAGGTAAGAGGCTCAAGTTTACACAGTCACTTCAGGAGAGCCAGGCCTGGGACCCAGGTCTCTAAAGCCTTTTTCTTGCCCTGGGTAAGGATCAAGGACACGGGATCTAAGTAAGAGCCACTTAAAATGGGCTTCACGTCAAGTCACGCCAGCCTCTGTCTTCCTAATCTCTCCAAATCAATTTGCAAAACTTCCATTAATACTATCAGGAAATCTGCAAGCTGTTTAAAGCCTGGCCACTAAAATAACTGCTGGCAGAACGGCTACCTGGGGGAGACAGACATTAACAGCATCATTAAAGATGAGCATGGCCTTGGGCAGTTCAACAAAATTTACCTTTCTCAGCAGTCCAGTGGGGGAAGATGGAGTGGGGAGAGCACCTCCTGCTCAGGACAGCATAGGGGAGCCTCTGCTCTCTCCTATGTACACTTATGTTGCCCTGGTCTTCATGGGCTGGGAGCTTAGGCAGTTTTGCCAGGCAGAGTGAGGCAGACCCAAAGGAATATTGTAGAGCAGGGCTTCTCAAACTCTGGAGGGCAGTCACATTGCTTGGCCCCACTCTGAATGCTGCTTCTGATTGGGAAAAAAAACCCCCACTGGTTTGTGACCCAAAGCTCCTAGGTAAAGCCCAGATTGTGAGCTCTAGATCTAGTCCTAGTTCTTGTGAGTAGTGAAGTTTTAGGGTAAGTCTCGAGAGGAGATCAAGCTGCAGACTTTAGGCATGAGAAGTTCATCCTTACCTGGGCCTTTATTGCATCTGGATGAAGACAGATGCTCTTAAATCTCAGCAATCCCAGTTTAGACTCCTAGCTCCTGCCCTTAGTACTCAGAAAAAGGAGAGAATAAAGTATCCACTTTATAGAGCTAAATGAGATCACTCATTGAGAGCATTAGCTTAGGAGATGTAGGAAGTACCTATGTCAATGTGAGATTTCTTTCAACCCTTCAAGTTTTTTTTTTTATTTTTATTTACCACACCTAGTGGTGCTTAAGGCTTACTCTTGGCTTGGTGTTCAGGGATTACTCCTGGCAAGATATGAGGTACTATATGTGGTACTAGTTATCAAATCTGGGTGGCCAAGTGCAAGGCAAGTGCCCTACCCACTGTACTATCTTTTCTAATCCTTCCAGTTTTTATGCATGGAAAAACACTCAGGGGATATGTTGGCTTTTGAAAGGAAATATTTAATTTGTTAAAGTTATACATGGAATTATACTCAGGAGGGACCAGGTTTGATTCCCGGTGTCTCCTATGGTCCCCTAGCCTGCCAGGGGTGATTTCTGAGTGCAGTCAGGAGTAACTCTGGAGCATTGCCGAATGTGACCCCAAAACCAATCAATCAATAAATTTTAAAATAAAAAAGTTACATATGTGAAAGACTGGGGATGTAGCTCAGAGGTAGAGCACATGCCATGCATGTGTAAGGCTCTTGGTTTGATCCCTGGCAGGACATAAAAATATTAATAAAGACTTGAGAATGGCTCCATGATAGAGTGTCTGCCTTGCAAATGGGAGATTATGGATCTGATCTCCAGCATTGTCTCACGTGTGAAAAACAAGATCTGGACCCCACAGAAATGCTCTTTGGGATCTCTTGTGCCAACCTAAAGTGTATAAGATCTGGCTACTGCAACTAAGTGTGTGACCCATGACTACTGCAATGGTAGCAACAGTAATGAAGAAAAAGGGAAGGGAAAGGGAATGAAAAATAAAGGGGGAGAGTTTGGACTTTGGAGTCAGTGCAAAGATTCTGAGCCTTCCAAAATATTTGGGGGCTGAGGAGGGGGCTCTGAAGTTTAGTTCTCACCTGGCTTGTATGAAGTCCTGGTTTCAGTCTCTGGGCACCACCAAAATACAAATAAGTTACACATTTTATTAAGACTTAACTCTTTTAAGATTTAGCTTCTAATTTAAAATTTGTTTTTCTATTCATAAATCTATAAAGGCGTTTTAGATGGCATTCATACACCTTCAAATATTTGTTATTTGATCAATTTTATATTTTTAAATTTTAACTACTGTGCTTTATCACTTGACTGACAAGCCTTCCCAAGAAATCAAACCATTCTTTTTTGTATGTTTTTGGGCCATACCTGGTGGTGTTCAGGGCCACTCCTGAACGTGCCTCGGGGCTCAAACCTGGACCTCCTCTGTGCAAGACATGTGCTCCAGCCCATACAGCTCGGTCATATTCTCAAGTAATTCTTAAATATCTGTTAGTTGTTATAAATATTCCAGCATTGCATATGAATTTGTTATGCTTTTTCAATTAAGAATGACAAATCTAAGTCAATCACTAAATTACATGGGAATTAAAGGCTCATTTGCTAGTCAAATAGGCCAAGTTCTCAAACATTACAAATAATACCAATATGCCAAGAGCCTTTAACATCAAAAAATATTCATTTATGTCTTTCAAACATTGGGGAACCAAGAGCTTTACCCACCAAGGAGAAAATTGACCTTCCAAAGGATCTTTGGTGGTGGTGGTGGGGCAGGGCACTTCCCCAGGTGCTTGAGGCGCATTGTGACCAGAGATTCCTGCCACAGTGCTGACAGAATTCCCCTCAGTGAGAAGCACTGAGTGTCTGCCAAGCTTCAAGCTCAGATAATGTGTCAGAGTCTCCATACACAGAGCGGGAGGTCATGCAGGACTCAGGTCTTCAATTTCCCCCAGAAACCAGGGTCTGCACAGTCAAGGGATGAGGGTCTGTCTTTCCCAGTCTCAGAGATATGGAACTATCCTCCTAGCCAAGCCTTCAGAAACCTCTTTCCTCAAGGAAATGCTGCAGGCCTGTTCATATTTTCTGTCTTAGGGCCACAATATTTTAGAAAGGAAAATGAGGGCCAAGAGAGAGAGAGAGAGTACAGTATGTAAAGCATTTGCCTTGCACTTAGCCAAACCAGGTTTGATCCCTGGCACCTCATATTTTTCCCCTGAATCCTACCTGGAGTGATCCCTGAGCACACAGCCAGGAATAAACCCATCCAAACCCCTCCCTCCTCTCCTATCCTTTTTTAAGTTAGGAAAATGGCATCCCTTTCATCTGCTGTACCTTTATGGTCACAAGGCTTGGCCAAACATAAGCTAAGTCAAGGGCATCACTGATCGTCATAAGATGAAGATTTCATAGTCTCATATCAAAACTCAGATACCCAGTGATCTCTGGGTCTGTTTTTTGTTTTGGGGCCACACTCAGTGATGCTCAGGGATTACTCCTAGCACTCAGGAATCACTCCTGGTAGTGATTAGAGGACTGAATGGGATGCTGGGAGTTGAATCCAGGTTGGCTGCTTGCAAAGCAAATGCCCTATCTGCCTTACTATCTCTTGTCCCTGACCCCTGGGTTTGCCTGGTTCTGGATGATCTTTGGTTATTTCTTGTCCAGATATTGACTGTTCCAAGGAATAGCCAATAGCTTGGGGGTAGCGTCAGAATCCTTGGGTAAAGAGTTTTCAGGTAAAAGAGCTTTCTAGGCCTCAGTTTTCTCATCTGTGCAGTGGGGTTTATGATTTTTTTGGTAGTGTTATCAAGGACATGAGTCAAGTAGGTACTTTATAGCACCTGGTGTATCGCTGGTGCTATAGAAGTCATGTCTCTTCTTCAGTGCATTGCCACAATAACTGCAACTTGATCTCTGTCAGACAGGAGCAAATCTAAACCAACAGCAAATCTAAACCCTTTCTCTCAAATCCCTGCCTGTGATCCTGTTAATATGACAAGCTGAGAATGTCCCTGAGGAAAAGGCTCAGCTCAGACCTTGCAATGATGTGGACTAGAATGTAGATACATTTGGTGTGTTTCAGGGCTTTGGTCCACAAACCTCCATATTTTTTTGTTTGTGGACCACACCCAGAGGTGGTAAGGACACCATGCAGTGCTGGAGATGGGACCTGATTCTCTCATGTACAAACTCATGCTTCCATCCTTTGAGCTCTGTCTCTAGCATCTCCCCAGTCTTCCTTAATCTGGGCTTGGGCTCTCTTCACCCTCATTGCCTCCCCAGTAGCACTTTATCCCAGAATGCTCTGGCCTCTTCAGTCTGCTCAGCATAGATATGTGAACCAGACAAATCTGAGCTGGAATTCCAGCTCAGCTGTTGATTGGTTGTGGTAATGGCAAGTTGTTTTATTCCCCCGGGCCTCTGTTTCTTCATCTGCAGGATGGAATGGTATGATAGAATAATCTGCTTCACTGGCATAAATTTAAGCAAACTGTAGTGCTCTATCCATCTGTTTCCTGTAAAGACTACTGCCTATCTTTTGGGGGCCAAAGAGATAGTACAGTGGGTAAGGTGATTGCCTTGCATGCAGCCAATCTAGTTTCAATTTCTGGCACTGTATATTGGTCCCTTGAGATCTGGCAGGTGTGATCTCTAAGAACAAAGCCAAAAGAAAGCCCTGAGCATCAAGGGTGTGCCCCACAACCCAGCCCCTAAAGATTTTTGACTTTATTTAAGTGACTTTTTTGGAGCTGAGTGGTAGTTCAGCAGGTAGGGTGCTTGCCTTACACACCATCTGGGTTCAATACCCAGCATCCCATGTGTGCCCTGAGCTTTCCAGGAGTAGCTCCAAACCTAAAATGTAAAATGTGATCTTGCCTACTTGGTGAATTTTTTTTTTGTTTTTTGTTTTTTGTTTTTTGGCCACAACCGTTTGATGCTCAGGGGTTATTCCTGGCTAAGTGCTCAGAAATTGCCCTGGCTTGGGGGGACCATATGGGACACTGGGGGATCGAACTGGGGTCCTTCCTTGGCTAGCGCTTGCAAAGCAGACATCTTACCTCTAGCACCACCTCACCGGCCCCTACTTGGTGAATTTCTAAGGGGTACCACAAATGGCCTATGTACTGTAAACCCTCCTAAGGCTTATAGCAGTCAGAACTCTGATTGTGATTCAGTTAGCAAGCACCACCCCCATGGGGCCACTTTCTGACTGCCCAGCTTGCCTCCATGGGTAAAAGTTGAATAAATGAAGAACAAACTCACAAAGGCCATGGGATTGTCCCTCTGCCTTGAGGAATTTGATTTCCAGTCCTTCTCCCTAGGGATCCCCAGCCCTTCTCCTGGCCTTTCCCCCTTCCCACCATTTACCTTCTTTCCCATGTCATGCCTGGAATCAGAGAGGCAAGCAGCAGCTACCCACTGAAGGATTCAATGCAGGGATGAGAAATGCATTTTCTGATGGTTTTAGGAAGCCGATCAAGGGGCCGGGCGGTGGCGCTGGAGGTAAGGTGCCTGCCTTGCCTGCGCTAGCCTAGGACGGACCGCGGTTCGATCCCCCGGTGTCCCATATGGTCCCCCAAGAAGCCAGGAGCAACTTCTGAGCGCATAGCCAGGAGTAACCCCTGAGCTTCACAGGGTGTGGCCCAAAAACCAAAAAAAAAAAAAAAAAAAAAAAAAAAAATAGGAAGCCGATCAAGCGGGAGCTAGGGAAGAAGATGATTTTTCCCCAATGACAGCTGACAGACTTTACATATCTTGCTCTGGGATTTGTGTGTTTCCTTGTTAATGAGGTTGGCGATCTGATTATATGCCCAATTACTAATTTTGTTTCCTTTACTGTGAATTATCTGATCATATTGTTTGCTCATTTTTTAAACTGGTATTTTTTTCCCCATTCATCTCAATTCCCATTTAAGAAATAGGGGCTTTGGGGGCTGGGAGAGAGCCCAGAGATAAGGTATGTATCCAGTTTTGTATGCATAGAACCTGATTTCCATCCCAGCATGTCCCCTGTATTGAAGCATCTTACCAGGTTGGCCAAGTATCCACTGGAGTAAATTCCCAGGTCCCCTGAACACTAGGATAGCCTCCAAATTAGGACTTTTAATGATATGTGTAATAAAATCTATTTTCCTTGATCTTATCATTGGTCTTATCATTTTTTCATTTTTTTTTTAAATCAAAGTCAAGTGCCTCTGTCATCAATTGAATTTATCTTTCCTTTTATGGTGCTTGCATTTTGTGTCCTACTTAGCAAGGTGTTTTTCACACTTTAAGATTTTTTTTTAAAGGAAATATACAGTTTGATTGTTTATGTTTAAATCTGAGGTCCATATGGAATTTATTTTGGTGAATGGGATGAGGTAAAGAGCTAACTTAAAAAACTTCCCCAGATGGCTAGTTCCTCAAATACCAAAGTCCTTCACATTTGAAATCAAACCCAAACAAAATCAAAGGCTGTGGTTTGTTTGAATTTGAATTGAAGAGCAGTTGAACCCAAACAAATTAGAGACTTCAGCTTTTTTTTTTTATTTGCTTAAATTCCTGGGGCAAATCCTGGATCAGACAAGAGTCTTGGATTGGGGTTGGAGAGATAGCAAAATGGGTATAGAAGCAAAGTACTTGCCTTGCCAGCTGGTGTTTGCTACCCAGCACTGCATGTGAGCTCCTGAGTTGACAAGAGTGATCTTTGAGAGTAAGTCCGGAATGTAAGCCCTGACAAGAGAAAGCCCTGAGAGAGCACAGCTGGGTGTGACTCCAAGCAAAAAAAAAAAAAAAAAAAAACACACAAAAACAAAAACCAAAAAACCAAAACAAAACAAAAAAACCCCATAAAAACAAAAAACAATAAAAACCCTGGGTCATTGAGTCTAGAGAGGGTACAGTCCTGGACCTGCCTTTCAGAGAGAATCTCAGGAAGCCCTAAACTAAGGCCCTAAGCATGGCACCTTCCTGAGAGAAGGCACAGTCTAGCTAGCAATAGGCCTCATGAACCGTGACTTCTGTGAGTCCTGCACTCGTCCAGCATTCTGGCACCTTGTGAAGTGATTGTCTCAGTGAGTCCTCACAACTGCACTGTCCAGGAGCTGTTTTTATTCTCATGCTACAGACTGAAGTTTGGAGAGACATGGCTTACCCAGGTCCCAGTGGCAGAGGGTGCCCCTCCTAAAGGTGCTGTTATTTCCCTTTAGTGTGAGTGATGATGGTCCTCAAGAGTCTGAGCTCTAAGCTTCCTGAATGGGTGGGCATGGGGTCCAGTTTTCTAGTTTTTTGTTGTTATGGTTTTGGAAGCAAGGCCCAATCTCTCTCTCTCTCTCTCTCTCTCTCTCTCTCTCTCTCTCTCTCTCTCTCTCTCTCATGTTTCATCTGATTTTTAAAAGAATTATTTTTTGTCCACACCCAATGGGGTATGGGGGCTCATATTAGTGTCCTATATGGATCAAATGCCATGTTGCCTTTGTGCAAGGTCAGTGCCCTCCCCTCCCCTCTGTCCTTTTTCTTTGGGCCCTGCTCCACCCGTTTGACCCAAAAGTGCAGCTGTATGAACCACAAAGGAACATATCCTGGTTCCCTTTTCTCTCTCTCTGTTCTGCTTAGACTGTTTCTTGCATGGGCTTCCCTACCCATTGGAGCCAAGAAGAAGAGCTGGAGGGGTCCTGTAGGACTGGAGGGCCACCTTCCTCATTGAGGAGGAAGAGGAAGTGGTCAGTGGGGGCCAGGCATAAACTGGGAGCCACTTTTGAACCACAGCTCTTGTTCAGAAATACAAGTTTCACTAAAGTAGTTATCTCGGGGCTGGAAAGGTGGCGCTAGAGGTAAGGTGTCTGTCTTGCAAGCGCTAGCATAGGACGGACCGCGATTCTATCCCCCGGCCTCCCAGGAGTAACACCTGAGCATCAAACGGGTGTGGCCCCAAAACAACAACAACAACAACAAACAAACAAACAAAAAAAAAAGAAAAGAAAAGAAGCTGCAAAGTCATGGGGCCAGGTGGTGGTGCTAGAGGTAAGGTGCCTGCCTTGCCTGCGCTAGCCTTGGACGGCTGAGGTTCGATCTCTCGGCGACCCATATGGTCCCCCAAGCCAGGAGCAACTTCTGAGCGCATAGCCAGGAGTAACCCCTGAGCATTACCGGGTGTGGCCCCCCCCCAAAAAAAAGTAGTAATCTCCCTAGAAAAAATACGCTGGGCAATTTTAGTGGTTATGCACTTTGATATTCTTGTCTATTTAAGATGTTTTGGGGGTATTGGATGGAATGGGGCAACGGAGGCTGAGAGTGAGCAGGAAAAACAAGTGAGGGTTCCAGAAGTTCCAAAAAAGGCTTCTTTTCTAGGCTCTAGAACTGCCATGTGGGCTCTTCTGTAGGCTTGGGAAAGAGGTGGCCTGGGCTCACCACATTGCTGTGTGTACAGAAATAGTAGTTGGATCAGGCGTGGAGAGCAGAAGGCCTATAAAGGTTCCTTCCTGAAACTCTGGCTCAGAGGTACAGGTGAGGTTCTATGATGTAAAAACAAAGCACCAGGATTGCAAGCCTGAAACCCAACAGGTAACTCCCTCAGTTGGTAGATATGAGAACAGTTAACAAATGATTTCATCATAGCATTTCCTCTTTTCCTGCTGTTTTCACGGCAGCTCTGGGAGGAGGCTGTGCTGAGCCCCTCATGTTGTAGACAGAGAACCTGAGACATGAAGAGGTTGCATGACTGACTGAGGGTCACACAGGACATTGGAGGTAGGAGCGAAGGTTTCGACTCTTAGACCTGGACAAGTTCTCTGAGTTGGTCCTAAGCTGATCTCCCAGACTAGGTGGGAGGTAAATGATAAGAGAGTAAATCAGGCTTTCTAAGTTCTGGAAGGACTTTTGGGGTCCTCCAATTAATCATGGAAACATTTCTATAGCAGGCTTGTCCAGGTGGATTTTGGGGATCCAGGTAGATGCACCACGGTTTGCCTGGGTACAGGCTGAGACAGAGTGTGATGACTGGGAAAAGGGGACTCTGCAATCTGGAAAGCTCATCAGAGGAAGTAGGGGATAGATATCAGTAAGTAGTGCATCAGCACGTGTGGATTTGTTCATTCATTACACTTTTCTTTATTTTTCCTTTGGAACACACCTGATAGTACACAGGACTCACTCCTGGCTCTGTGACCCCAGGAGTCACTCCTGGGAAGGCTCAAGAGATCATATGAGGTGCAGAGATTGAATTCTGGTAAACAGCACCCTACCTGTTGTCCTATTTCTCTATGATCTAGAGCTGAACAAGAGCCAGTGGTGGAATAGAGTTGACTTTGCAGGCTTGCTTGTCACAAGTTTATCATAGTATTAGAAAGCTTACAGAGGATCTAGCTTGAACTAGGGGTGGAGGATTGGCTACAAGAATGATTACTGCGGGCCTGGAGAGATAGCACAGCGGCGTTTGCCTTGCATGCAGCCGATCCAGGACCAAAGGTGGTTGGTTCGAATCCCGGTGTCCCATATGGTCCCCCGTGCCTGCCAGGAGTTATTTCTGAGCAGACAGCCAGGAGTAACCCCTGAGCAATGCCAGGTGTGGCCCAAAACCCAAAAAACAAAAAACAAACAAACAAACAAACAAACAAAAGAAAGAATGATTCCTGGGTAGAAGAAATGATTGAAAAGACTGGAGCTCATGCTTGGCATATGGGAGTTCCTTGTTTGATCCCCAGCAACCCTGAGCATATGCTGGGAGTGGCCCCTGAGTATCCCCAGGGTGCTCCCCTCCAGCCCCCACCCAAGCAGAGAAGAGCTGGCATCTGGATTGAAGTCTGATGAAAAGCAGCAGTTCTGCCATAGGTCCTCAAGATGGCATGATAGACTCCTCTGGGGAGCTTTCACAAGCTGCTGTCATCCAAGCCCTGCCTGGTCTTCCTGAGTGATCCAGAGTCAGCAGTGAGCAGCGATGAATCCCAGTGGCTGCCTGGGGATAAAGGATGGCAGGAAGGTTTCTGGAGAGAGGAGAATGGGAGCTGGCTGGGAGGCGTGTGTGTAGGAGACTGACTTAGCCTCACTGTGGCTTTGGAGAAGCCGACCCTTTCTACCCCCAACCACATGCACAACAGTTATGGGTTGGGGCCCTTAGGCTGCCTGAATTGGTCCTGGAGAGGAAGAGTCAATGCTGGGTGACGGGGAGGCATTGAGCTACCAAGTGTGTTCTGGTCTCTGCTTCTTGGGAACACTGGCCTTGTGCAGAGCCCCGGATGGCAGCAATGCAGGATATCCTAAAAGTAGCTGCTAACAGGGTAGCATGGGACTGTGGGTGAGCTGAATGACCCGGTCGGAGACCCTGGGGCTGGAGAAATCCTGGCCGGTCCTGGTGATACCTTCTGGCATCCCAGAGACTGGGTGATAGGGGAGCACAGCCCTGGGGTAAAAGAGGTGAGTAATGTCATGGGCCAGGCACTGAGAGGCTTGTCTGTCCTGCTCAGCCCCCTGTGGACCACCCTGGATCTGTCACAGGCACTTTCTGACAGTGAGTAAGACCACCCAGGCTGGGTAGCTCCATCTGCCCAGTGGCAATGGGAGAAGGGACGGGGGTCCAACTTTACAGGGTTTGTAGATGAGACCAAACGTGGGGAGGGACAGGCTCTGTCCAGCCACTCACTCCTTCCCCTGTTCTTCCTCACATGTTTTAAGCATGGTGCTTCTGCACAAGGGTCTGGGGATTTCTGGCCCCACTGATGGCTCTGTGCCTGGCCCTTAGGCCTTCTCAGGTGGGGATGCGGCCCGCCCCATGGGATACTTTGCTATGGTGGTCCAGGTTTTGCTGCCTGTGATTCAGGGCCTAAATGATATAGGGTGTGGTTTCCAGGGTTCTGGTGTGGAGGGTGTGGGGGCGCCGCTGGCTACTTAGGAAGGGATCTGAGTGAAGCTGTGCCAATGGCAGGTTGGCTGTGTGGGACTATGTGGGGTGCTATGGAAATGTGTTCTTTGAGTGTTCCTTTGGGAGTGAATCCTGTCCCAGTAGAACTCTGTAACCTGCTTCCCTTTTACCCTCATCTGCCTCACCCACCCAGTACCATCAGAAGCAAAGAGGTGGGGGTTAAGGGGACATAGTGTCTTGTTGGCTTAAGGTTTGAATTCCTGTTTATTAATATTTGCAGTATATGTGGGTGGGGTGTGAGTCCATGAGCACATACATATGTCTTACACATTTTTGATTTGTTTTTGGGTCATTTCTGGGTTTATTCCTGCCTTTGCAGTCAGGAATTTCTACTGAAGGTGCTCAGGGAACCATATGTGGAACAAGGGATTGAACCTGGGTCCACTGCTGATATACTAAGCGCCCTACCCACTGTACAATCGCTCTGGCCCTTCTTACATTTTTTATTGAATTGATTTTTTTTTTTTTTGCTTTTTGGCCCACACCTGGTCATGCTCAGGGGTTACTCCTGGCTATGCACTCAGAAATCGCTCCTGGCTTGGGGACCATATGGGATGCTGGGGGATTAAATCACAGTCTGTCCTAGGTTAGCACCTGCAAGGCAAACACCCTACTGCTTGCGCCACCGCTCCAGCTCCTATTGAATTGATTTTTATAGGGGAAAAACTCAGCAGTTTTGGGTCTACTTATAGCAACACTGGGCTGGAACACCAGTATTGGGGATCACCAAGATCACACCTAGCAGTGCTGAGGAGGGTGAATAAAGTCTGGGAATGAAGTCTGGCAAGAGCTCTACCCCTTTGAGTCAATCTTCCTGATTCTTTCTTAAGTTTTTTCAATCCATAAATAGAAGAAAACAGTTCACAGAGGGGCAGCCCCACTCACACTGTTTCCCAAATTGCCAGGTTATCTATGCCATGTGCTTGCTACAGTGTTTTTGGGAGGCCACACCTGGCAGTGCTCAGAGGACAACACTTGGCAGTGTGCAGGGAACCATATGCAATGCCAGGGACTGAACCAGGGTTCTTCACACAGTCATATGCTAGGCAAGTGCCTTAACATTTGTACCATCTCTCCGGCCCACTGCTATAGTTTTTTTTTATCTGACTCATCTATATTATCTCCCTGACATCACAATCATCCTTTAATGAAAGCAACTATGCTTTCACAGATTAAAAAAAACTGAGGTCTTAGAGAAATAGTGTAGTAGGTAAGAGGTGCTGATGGGGCCGCAGGAAGGCTCCCACACAGCCTGGGATGTGGAGGAAGGATGGGGCATACAGTCCTCAAACCTAGGGATGGGCTTAAGCAAAGGCAGCATGTGAGTGGGCATCTGAGGAGCTGGCACTATCCTCTGACCTTGCTCTGAGCAGAAACACTCCGTCCCACCCACATAGGCTAAGTCCTGGCTCTGACCACCGTTCCTGAGCCTAGACTTCTCCAAGTCTTAGGGTTTGGAGGTCAGGCTCAGGGCCCAGAGACAGTCCAGCCAAGAAACCTGGACTCCCTCCCTCTCTGGGCAGAGATGTCTGCTCAGGGGCGGCCTGAGTCAGAGCCATGCCACCTGCACCCTTACCTGCCTGTGGGGGGCAGCCTTACCCCACGCTCTTCTGCAGAGCCCAGTGGAGCAGGCTTGCTCTCAGGGATTGGGGGGACATGGAGTGTAGGAGGAGGTGTGGGACTGGACTCTCTCCTCCCTTTCTGAACCCCCAACCCAGTGATCCAGCTGAGTCGTGGGTCTGGGCCTAAGGGATGTTCTGGATGGGGATTCTGAGAGCTACCTAGAGTGTAGACACCACCCACACCCCAAAGCTCAAAGCTGTGGACACATATTTTTTTTTTTCAGCAGAAGAGCAGAGAGGCCTGAGCAGGGGCAGCTGGAGTGGTCACACATGTTCAGGTATGGCCTGGACCACTTCACCCCTACCCCCAGGGTGATGGAGGTTTAGAGAAGCAGGCAATGGTGGGGTGGGGTGAACTCGCACCCTCATACCTGGGCAACCCACCATCCATATCTCCTAACTCTGCTCTGGAGCTACTGGATGAAGAAGCTGTGAGGGAAGCACTGCTGAGCCTGGCTGAGCCCCCACTCTCTCTTTACGACTGTCACTTTGACAGTGGAGACATGGAGATCCTCCATCCCTCACAGTTCTGCCCCAGACACAGCTGTGGAGACTCAGCTGGGCTCAAGATCATTGTTCCCGGGGCTGAGCTCCTTGCACCTCTCAGCTGTAAAAGGGTGTGGTCACTTGCACTTCCTGTGAGCAGAGAGTGGGTGACACATGGGAAGGGAAGTGGGTGCTGTCACGATTTCCCTTTGAGCCTCACCCAGCCACTCCTCCTGGTCCCCTCATCAGGGAGCAGCTTGAGTCACTCACAGCAGTCTCAGAAGTCCCCTAGAGTCCCTCCACTTGTATGTGAGCACACTAGACTCAGAGGGGGAGTGTCTGGCTTGTGAGGACCCCCAGCTACTTTTCCAAAGGGGCTTTGAAGTTCTCTCTGTGTGTATCTGGTGCATGCGTATGTGGGGTGTGTGCATGTATATATATATGTGTGTGGTTGTATGTGGTATGGTGTGTGTATGAATTTGTGGGAGGGACTTGTGGAGCATACATGTGAGGGTCTCTATGTGTATATGTGTGTGCTTGCATATATGTGTGTATCTCTGTGTGTGTGTTTTTAGTCCCTAAAACTTCATTTGCCTCCAGTCAGGGTCCTCCCCCAGCCTAGCTTGGGTTCTTAGGCCCCTCAGAAGAGATTGCTTTTCCTCCATCTTGTCCAGGGGTGGTCCCCCAGTTTGTGGGTTAGGAAGGGAACCAGGACAGGGATGTGTGGGGAAGGGATTGGGGGAGCCAGGGTGGGGTGTGCTCGCAGGGCTCAGTTCCAGCTGCATCCCAGGCTCTGCACAACCCTTCCCTCTGTTCCCCCCCACCCCGAACTGAGTTTCTGTAGACTATCCTACCAGGTGGGAGTTTCAGGTGTGCACTGGAGTCCTCATGTGCATCCTCCCTTTAATTAGCACACACAGGTGGCTGCCTCAGGGGTAGGGCTTTCATCTGACAGGTGAGGCTTCTCTTGAGCTGGGAATTGACTGTAATTGACCGGATGATCTGCCTTTGATGGTGTCCACAGCATCCCCAGGCTGTCTGTGTCCTAGTCTCCTGGGGGTGGGATGGGGGAGCTGCAATGGCCAGGTGGGTGGGTTTTGCTGAGCCTGGAGGTAGACTGTGAATGCTCCAGCGACTCACACAGCTCAGCTGTACAGAGTCACACAGGGACCTCTGAGGACCAGCTCTGGACCCAGGTCAGCCCAATCAACCCCTCTAATCTCCCGTTTCCCATCTGAACAAGGACTAATGGTCTCCCAAGACACGGTTCTGCAGAGAGCAAAATGGATAATTGGTGGAAAGTGCTCAGTGCAGTGCCCGGTGCTCAGTAAGTGCCATTAAGTTCCCGGGTAGCAACAGATTGGGTGGTCCTCCCACCTGCAGGGCCGCCCCTCCTGAGGGCACTCACACACCCTCCCCAGGACGAGGTGTGTCTCTCCAGCTTTCATGGAGCTTCCACTATGTGCAAGCCCTGTGCACCCTGGGGAGGAAGACTCTGCCTGTGTCCAGTCCTGTTCCAGCAGTGGAGAGGGCCAGCTAGGGATTCAGGAACTAGGAGGCCTGTAAGGGGGGGTGCTTGTGGGGATCATGGCATTTGTTCAATTCATTGAGAGGGAAAAGTGGTGGGAGGCAAAAAACACAAGCCAGGTTATGAAGGTGGGGAATCTACAGCTCTGGGCCTTAGTGCCAAAAGGACCCCATCGTTAAGGAAAGACCAAAGGCCCCAGCAGCAAAGACCACATTCCTGGAGGCTATTCAGAAGAGCTTCTGGGGAAAGGAGGAGAAGGTTGTTGGGGACTGGATGGTGCAGAATCTGTTCCTCCATCAGGAGACGATGAGTAGGCCAAAGGAAAGTGATTCCCCCTCCTGCTTGTAGCTGCAGCCTTGCGGGGAGGCAGGCCAGACGCCACTCACCCTGAGTGGCAATGGGGGAGCCTGGCCAGCAGAGCTGGGAGCCTCACTTGAAGGACCTCCTCATGGAGCCTGGAGGGCTTTTAATCACCCTATAAGAGGCTCCTTTGCACATTTCTCACCACCATGATTCTGGGGGTGGGGAACCAGTGGAGAGACACTGGTACAGCTTCGGCCAATGCTCCAGTTCCTGTCCCAGGAAACAGGTCTCACCCCTGACCAGAGCCAGGGAGAGAGGGGAATTGGAGGTACTAGATGTCAGGCAGCACCAGGATAGACCACACTGTGCTTCCCAGCTGGGGCACACTGGTACATCTGGAAGAAGAATAAAGCAGCCACCATCTGCTGTCACTCACAGTTGAAACGAGACACAGACAGGCCTCAAGCCAGCCTGGCAGAGCAGGGGCTTGCTTCTCTTGGACATATGCTGACGTAGGTGGTCAATGAGGCAGGCAACCCCATCTGAAAGGAAGTGGATGGATGATGATATAAGGTTGTGACCTTGTGGGGTACAGGGCATAGTTTTCAAATCTATGCAATAGAACGTATAAATAACACCTCCAGAACTGTGTAAGAATTAGATGCATTATGTGCAGTGGTGAGAACTGCATGCGTTATGTGCATAGAGCTTAGCAAGTATTAGCCATCCTTAGTGTTTTTAAAATTTTGATCAGTTAGCTACTGATCAAAAGCAATAATGTCCTAGAATTTAGTGGATATCAGAATAAGGTATAGTAGGTGGCAGGGACAAGGGAGATGGCTCAGGGCTTTTGAAAACCTCTGAGCACTACTGGGTGTGGCTCCAAACTCCCTCCTGACAGAGAGGGGCTAAGGATGGCTCAGTAGTAAAGCACTTGTCTTCTATCTGTGAGGCCTTGGATTCCATCCCAGCACCTAAAGACAGAAATAAAATCAGAGGAGGAGGTGGAAGGGCGGCACAAGAACCATGATTGGAGTTGGAATCAGTGCAGCATCATATCTGCTATGGCATCACTATGGTGCTCAGATCTATATCTATACCTCAGTGTGTGGCCATGCCTGGTGTGGGGCTCCCTCCTGCCCCTCAGAGTCCTCAAAATACTTCCTACCCACCTTAGGTTCTGGTCTTGTGAAGATGCTCTTGCCTGCTCATCTGCAAGACTGACACCTCTGCATAGGGTGACAAGTGGCCAGGCTAGAGGAGCAGGACCTTTATCTTCCTTGAGAGGCTTGTGGAGGAAGTTACCCCAGAAGCTCCCCACATCCGGACCCTAGTGGTGGTGATGGTGGGACCTTCTTACAGACAGGGCACTCTAGGAGAAAACCAAAATCCAAACCAAACCAAAACAACAACAAAACACCCCCAAAACCCCAACAACCAAGCAACCAAACAAACCCAAACAAACAAATCCAACCCTCAAACCAAACATTTTCTTTGTGTGCCCAGGGAACCTCATGGGAGGACCCCTTTCCCCTCTACCCAAAATTAACATGGGCCAAGGGAATTTGCTTCTTTGCTGTAGGAGTGTTTAGCATGATCCATTCGAAGTAGGTGCTCAAAACCCTTGGTTAAAGAGAGAAAGATGAAAGAAACAAACACAACAACACTTCATTTGGTGAAGGTTTTTTTATCATTGAGAAATTTCAGAGCAATCAAGTGTGAGGAAACCTAGCTGTATCTTGAGGGTTTTCAGATGAACCCCCTCAATACCCCCAGAATGGAATCCCTAACAGGCAGGGGGGGGTGCTTGCTCACTCAGATCTTCTGGGTGGAGGAAGCTGCATACTGTCCCACACAGAGGACTGATGGGCTACCCTCTATCAATGCCCAGAAGCTTGATGCCTCCTGGCTCCAAGTTGATTTCATGGACCTTTATCTTCCTTGAGAGGCTTGTGGAGGCAGTTGTCTCAGTGGCTCCCCACTTCCGGACCCTAGTAATCAGGTAAGCCTGAAAAACTGAAAAACTGACTTCCTCCCCTCCTTCCTCCCAGGCTGCTGCTCCTCCTCCTCCTGCTCTTCCTCTGTTGGAATGTTGGAACATGGAGGCCTGTGATTATGCACTCACAGCTGGGTGCAGCAGACTTTAAAGTCAGCACCAGGGGCATCTCATCTCAGAGTGCTCCAGGGTCCAGGGGGACTTTTTTGGACACTGCTCCCTTATCTGATATCCTCACTTTCCTCCTCCTGATCCCCTCTTCCCAGACCCCACCAGAGGAAAAATAGCATTAGTGGTAAAGCTAAGACCCAAAGGCTGAGGTTTCTCAGGTTTGAGACCTTCCAGTGGGAGCAGGAAATGTACACATGTGAGAGCAGCACCCAAAGGTGATAAACCCTGGACAAGGTATGGTGCTGATAAGCTGCATAGCTGACAGAGCCTGGACTCTACAAGCCAACACTGACCTTCCCACAGTCTATCTGATCCCAATGAGCCCCAGGTCCTGTGGAAGAGACTGTTTTTATTCAGATCATGGGGCCAGGAGACTGATTCATGTAGTCCAGGAAACCAGTGCATGCACACTGGTTCACCCATGAGGTACATATGGCCTATGTGGCTGGAATTGGAATCTAGGAGACCTGGTGCCAGCCCAGCCCACTGCCACTCTGGGATCATACAAACATCTGATTCTTTGTCTCTGCAGTGGTTCTGTAGAAATGGAGAAGCAAGATTTGTATTCAGGAATTTTCTGTAGGCCACATTGTTGGTGAATGCAATGCCCATTGGACTGGAATCCATGAGCCAGCTTCTTTCTACCCTGCCTTGGCACTAGCAGGCCAGCTGACCTTCCGGCTATGATAGAGGCAGTGATGGAAGACTTGGGTATTGCTCTTGGGAGATTGGGTGGGCCAGAGAATAGGGGCTCTGAGTAAGGGGGATAGTGGCCAGAAAAAGCCTTCTTTAGGGATGTTGGAGTATGGGTGAGTTTTAACTGCAAGGAGCCTTTGCTAGTGTCCCAAAGGGAGGAGACATGTCTTGACCCCCAACTCTGTGTCCTTCTAGTCTCTACATTCTGTTTCCTTTTTTGTGGGGGAAGGTTTTTTGTTTTTGGGCCACACCTGGTGATGATCAGGGGTTATTCCTGGCTATGCACTCAGAAATTGCTCCTGGCTTGGGGATCACATTGGATGCTGGGGATCAAACCAGGTCTGTCCTGGGTCAGCCGTGTGTAAGACAAATGCCCTACCAATGTGCTATTAATCTGGCTCCCCTACACTCTGTTTTTTTGCACCTCTAAAATGTTTCCTGAGCCTTGCTAGTTGTGGAGCATTGTTCTCCGATTTCTGGGTCAGTGAGCAGGGCAGAGGGAGCTGTGCCAAACCTGCATCTCCTCCTCCTGGGGAGCTGACAGTGAAGCCCAGGGGCTTACCATTGCAGTGCCCTCTGCAGAAATGCCCACCTCACTGCCTCTAATACCTTCAGCAGAGTCCCCAATTGCCAGCCCCAGGGACATCCTGTGGCTCTTCCACTTCATCTCCAACCACCCTCCAAGACCCAGCCCCACTTGTGTCTGAACTATGTAGTAGAAATTGAAGATGGAGATGAATAAATATTCTAGCGACAGGCATCTGGTTGGAGCATTACTGTCAGGAACTGATCTCCTATGTTGATGAAATGCTCCCCCGAGCTTGTGTGTATATGTGTGCATATGCATATTGCACATACACACATGCATGATTTCACTCACACGCAAGTTTTCACACACTGGTATTAATATATGTTAGTGCATATAAATAGCTCATATCTATTTGTATATGTTTATATACCTATGTGTTTGTATGTATAAAAGATTTACATAGATGCATATTCACATGCATGTAGATGGATGCATACATGTGTTTGCATGTTTGCACATGTGGGTGTGCATATGTGTGGGCTGGGAGATGTGCCTCTCCCAGGGTCTAATCTAGCATGCATCACACTAGAGTACTCCTTCTAAGCAGAGCACCACCTCTTCCCTAACCTGGGTGGGAGTGCCAATTGGTGTATGTTTTATTAAAAAGATCTCCTGCCCCCCACCCCTCAGGACCACAGGGAGCTGTTTGTGGGGATGTATTTCAGCTCACAGTTGGACTGACTGATGTCCATAAGCCCATGGGGAATGAGCCCCCATTGTGTTTGCTATCTTATGTGTGGGGCAATTGGGGGCTGTTTCTCAGATTCATGGAGAAGGGGATAAGTGGATGAGTGGACCCAGGAACTGGAGAAGAACACTGGGGGCCCTTTCTCTTCCTGAGCACAAGTCTGGGTCCAAGCAGCCACTGAGTAGCACTTGTTGGGCAGATTCTCACCTAGCCTCTGCCACAGTTGTACCTGGAGCCCCACATGAGATCCCATGCATCTACCCCAGGGCTTACACTAAATCAGGTGAACCTGGACAGGAATTGTGCTGAGGTTACAAGACCATGCAAGGCCACTGACTAAGCTGTACAAGGGTGAGAGCAGTGTGGAGAGAGGGCACAGAGTCTAAGAAACTTGCTTTGAATCTTGTCAACCCCAGTTCAATCTCTAGCACCACATATGGTCCTCCAAGTACTTAAGAAGTGACCACTGAGCACCGCAGGCCATGGACTAAACCTTTCATCCCCCCAAAAAGAGGGACAATAGTCCATTTTGTTGTGCAGATTTGCTATCAGAGAAAGAATGCTTTTAAATATGTATCTAAAGTCTCTGTGTCCCACACCCACCTGATTCCACACTTCCACACATTTTCAACACACTCCATGCTCTCTGTATTTAAAAAGATGCCAGCAAAGACTTATTTGAATTTCAAAGATATTCATAATAGCTGTGTGACCTCTGCAAAGTCCATTTCCTTCTCTGATCCCACCTCCTGTGTGACTTCTTTGGGCCTGGCCAGGCGCTTCCCATCACTGTTCTCTGCCATGGGCCTTCAGGCTGTTTTTCTCCTCTCCAGAGGCCTCCCTGACCATGACTATGGATGCCTCCCCATTGCCCATCTCCTCCTCCCGTGGCTTCTCCTAGCAGCAGCTGAGGGGCACCTCTGCTTGACTGTTCGCTGAGCCATTGAAAATTTCATGGATAATTCAAGAACACAAATCAAACAGGAGGCTGGAAGCTCTGGATTTATGAAGAAAAATGAGTCAAACCTGGAGATTTACGAGCAGCTCAGAATAGCAGCATGGTGGGGCAAAGGGAGGCTGCTGGATGGCTCTAAAGGTCTGGGGGCACAGTTGGGGAGATGGGGCTGCTGGGGACTCTGGGCCTTAGTACCAGGATCAGGAGCTTTGGGAGAGGTATCTGAAGGAGCCTGGGATAAAAGGGGCAAGAGGAGTCCAATGGGGAGTAGGCACTTCTTGAGTATCAGAGAAAGAGGTCATTTCTCTATCTCAACCCTAATTCAATTTTCAATTGGCCTGGGGGGGGGTCTTGGCTAGGCACCAAGGAGAAGGGACATAAAGGTAGTATAGGCATGCTGTCCTACCTTAGTGGAAGAGAGGGAGAGAGAGGGAGAGGGAGAGAGAGATAGTGAGACAGAGACAGAGAGGCAGAAAAACAGATAGAGAAAGACAGACAGGCAGAGAGAGGACAGAAATACAGAGAGAGGCAGAGAGACAGATGCAGAGACAAAGAGACAGAGAGACAGAGACAGAGAGAGGAGAGAGAGACAGAGAGGGAGAAATAACCTCATTATGGTTCTAGTTGTCTGAGAGGCTTTTTCTGGAGTTTTTTTTCAACTTTCACAAAGGTCTCTGAGGGTGGTAGACAGGTATAAGCCTAGCTTCTAAATAGAAGAGGAACACTTCCAAGGCCATTCCCAAGGTCAAGGCCCTTGAATGTGTGGGTCTGAGTAGAGATGGGGAATCTGACTGGCTTCGTTCCCAGGGTTAACTGGTAGCAGCTGGTTCCTGTCACCTCCCTGGCGTGGGTCCTTCTGGGTGGTTGCAATTTCTATCTAATTTCCTCCATTTGGAGAGGTCTGTGGTCTGATAGAAATGGCTCTCAGCTGAGGGTCAAGGGTGAGAAGACCTGGGAGGAACCTCAAGCTGACTGGTTCAAGACACATCACTGCATCACCTGAAAGTCAAGAGCAATATTCCTGTCCATTAGCCTGCCTCATCTTCCTCTTTACACACCTGGATCCCGATGGCACCCAGGGACCCAAAAGCTGAATGAATCTACACAGATCTAAATTCTCCAAAGGAATCTATCCCAGAGGAATCTCTTTCCTGTGCTTTGGATTCCTTTTCTTGAAATGCAGAGATTGGACCAAGTCAACTCCCAGCCCCTTTGCACTATGCATAACCTCTGCTATAACTGTCTTGGGAAGGGCTTCCAGGCTTGAGGCCTGGAGGATATGATGGGACATTGCTCAAACAGCTGTTTAACAAAATGATTTCTAGGTGTGGACCCTAGAGTGTTCATTAAAAATGTTTTAAAACCTTTTCTGAATTCAACTTCAAGCCCTGTCTCCCTTTGGTAAGGCAGCCCCTGAAATCTCCCTTCAGTTCTTTGCCTCTTAGCCAGGTTTTTTGGCGACTTCCTTAGCATGTCTGTTGAAGGGTTGGCCAGAGACTGGGGCAGAGATTATTCATAAATGCTGGGGCTTAATCTCCACAGCTCTCTCCTTTCTGGGATTTGTGCCATCACTTTCCAGAGGCTCTGATCATTCACACTTCAAATCACTCAGGCAACCCTTTCCCCACCCCCCTGTTTCTTTTTTTTTGCAATTCTGGGGGTCGAACCCAGGGTCTCCCCCATACTACACATACTCTCAGCTACTGAGACACATGTTCAGGCTCAAGGCTGCTAGTGCCTTACAAATTTGGGTCTCTTAGGAGATACTGTGGTCTATTTCAGGAGAAAGGTTTTAAACATACAAAACTCACCCTCTTAATTCCTTGTGTCCTTTTCCCTTTCATTTCTGCCTGATTTCTGTTTTACCAGCGGTTTGTAGGTCCCTTGAAACCATCTTTCTTGAGTTTATAATTCCTATCTGCAGGCAGACTGGTCTGTGAGCCTCATAAGGAAGTCTGTCCCACTTGTGAACTTGTGCTTCTCAAGATGGCAGGAAGGGGGCCAGAGAGATAGCATGAAGGTAAGGCATTTGCATGCAAAAGGTCGGTGGTTCGAATCCCGGCATTCCATATGGTCCCCTGAGCCTGCCAGGAGCGATTCCTGAGCATAGAGCCAGGAGTAACCCCTGAGCGCTGCTAGGTGTGACCCAAATCCTCCCCCCCCCAAATAATAATAATCAAAAAAGATGGCAGGAAGGTAGTTGAGGAACTCCTTGGTTATGAGTTCTTGGGACATAATAAAATCATGGATTTTGGGATATAAAGAAGTGATTCTGTCAGTAGCTCTAAAGCTGTATGAACCCATTTTGTAGGTACAGGATCTTAACACTTTTCAGATTCTATAGGGCACCAACACAGACCCACAGAAGGCTGACAGGAACCCTCCTCAAGAAAGGATTCAGCAGGAATGAAGAGTTTGTGATAAGGCCATAGAAGAAGATTGTCAAAAAAACAAAAAACAAAAAAACTTTTCTCCTTAACAATGCCATAGCAATTTCTTACCTCACATGGGGGCAGTTTTGGAAAAGTGTAGATAAACTAATTTGGACTAAGGAAGAGCACACATGTGTTGCTAACTCATGCTGTTTGGTGCATATTACCTGAACACATGCTATTACATCTCCCCTCCATTATTTTTTGCTTTTGGGCCACACTGGTGATGCTTGGGTGTTACTCCTGGCTTTGTGCTCAGAAACTACTCCTAGGAGGCTCTGGAGACCATATGGGATACTGGAGATCAAACTTGGAATGGCCAAGTGCAAGGAAATATACTATTTCTCTGGCCTCTGTAGCTCCACTTTAAAGCTGTGTACTTTGGTCTCTCCCTACTCTTGAGAAGCCCAGAATCTCTCTTGAACACTTTTTTGGGGATATCTTTGGCAGTACTCGGGGTAACTATTAACTCTACTCAAAAATCATTTCTGGTAGTGCTCAGGGGACCATATGGGGAACCAGCTATTGAACAAGAGTTGGCCATATGCAACACAAGTGTTGGATTAACTGGGTCCTACCCTACTCAGTATACATTTTCCACCCCAGGGTGTGAGCTGGTGTTGGATTACTGGATTCTACTCTATTGAGTATATGTTCTCCACCCTAGGGTGTAGTCTGGTTCTTGCTAATAAAAAAACCATGTCTCAGGAAAATTCTCTCTTCCTCCACTGAGCTACCTGTCGCTTAGGAATGGAAGGCTTGTGTGTTGAAGTTCCTGAACCCATTTTTACCCCCTTTCACTGTGTAAATAATTTCCTGCAGCAGCATTTGCTTCCAGAGCTGCCTTATTTCAGTGTCCTGGTTTTGGAGCCTGAGGCTTCCTTCTCACACAATACCATACTCACTATATTATTTACTCCTGCCCCGAATCTTCTTGTGGCTTCTTACCTGGCAGGGGCTTCTAGTAAACAACTCTGGCCCAACAGAATCCCCAGGATCTGGCTCTCAGCTTGCAGTGGTAAACGTTTGTGCCAAGACAGTGGTGTGTGAGCTGGTCTGGGGAGGTGGTGTGCATGGGGTCCAGAACAGTTCCAGGGGATTTGGCCTCACAGGTACACTGCAGTCAACAGTGCTACCCTCCAGGAGAACTGCCTCCAGACTGCTAGGGGGACAGCAGAACACTTCCTCCGGGCCCTCCATGCAGGGGGAAGGGTGGGTTGGCCTTGTCTTCACTCCAGCACTCTTTGAGCAAAGTGTTCACTGGGAAGAGAAGAGTGCGAGAAAAGAGAAGAGTGCGAGGGAAGAGGCAGAATTCCAGCTCACCAAGGGCATCCACGTGAATGTCTCTTTAAATTCCACCCCAGGGAGTCTGTCAGATGGCCACCACCTGTGCTAGCTCCCCTTCTGGAGTTGCAGGTGTGTGCCAAGGGCTATGGAGCATTGGCTCGTCCTTATATTGGAAAAGCCAGAGGGTGAAGGTAGGTTGGAGGTTTTACACATTTTGTAAAGTGGTCTTGTGCTTTCAACATTTCAATTTTGTCTTACAGTTGTCTTTCTCCCTCTTTTCTTCTTAAAAAAAAAATCTCTTGTATGTCAGGGAGATGAAGCCAGAAGAGAAACATCCCTTTGATGGCTGAGAATTGTTGTTTTAAAGGATTTATTTAAGCTGCTCTTAACAAAATGCAAACATCTGGCTCGGGTGCCTGTGTGCCAACTAGGAGCTCGCTGGAGGATGGCAGGCGCCCAGGTTGGAGGGCAGGGAAGGCTCTGTGCCACCCGCTGCTCACACTTGTGGCTGCACAGAGGCTTCTGGCAAAGTGGGGAGAGTGAGCAAGAAACAGCGTTGGCATTTTGCTGTATCTTTGTTGAACATCCATCAGGTGTAGAATGTTCTGTTTCCAGCTAACAGCAGCCATCCTTCAGCTGTCCCACTCCTTGTGAGTTCCCCACAAACCTCCCTTCTGTCCATCACCAAGCAACGGACCCCTTTCACCCACCCCCCCTTCCCCATCTGTGGCTCACCTGTCTGCTTTTTGTATGTGAGTTTGTTTTTGTTTTATTCCGATTGTTGGTTTTGTTTCTTTTATCTTCCATCCAAGAGTGAAATCAAACCATATTTGTATTTCTTCATCTGACTTATTCCATTTAGCATAACACCCTCTAGGCTCATCCCTGTTGTGAAAAATGGAAAATTTGATTTTTTAATAGCTAAGTAGTATTTCATTATTCATACCTCTATCCCTAGTCTCTGTCTTCTCTGTCTCTCTTTCTCTGTCTTTGTCTCCGTCTCTCTCTAACCATTATCTATTAGACACTTAGGATTTGTCTCTGTCTCTCAGTAACCATTATCTATTAGACACTTAGGATGCTTCCTTATCTTGGCTCATATAAATAGGACATACAGCTGTCTGTATCTTTTCTTATTTCTTTTTTTAGTTTTTGGGCCACATCTGGCAGTGTTTAGGGGTTACTCCTGGTTTTGCACTCAGGAATTACTCCTCGCAGTTCTCGGGGACCATATGCCAAAAATCGAACCTGGATCTACCATGTTCAAGGCAAGCACTCTTTCTGCTGTTTTATCTTCCTGGTCCCTGTCTGATTTTTTTTTTTTCATATGAAATGGAAGCCATTTGTTTGAACTTGTTTTTGTGATAGAGACATTTTGCTAAGTGTATGAAGCATTAGGGTTTAAAACTTTAAAGCAGGCTGGATCAATTAGTAAGTATGAGGGTTAAGGTACTTAAATGCTATTGACTCTGGTTTGATCCTTAGCACTGCATAAGATCTCCTGAGCCCTGCCAGATGTGGACCTCAATCTGGAGAGCATCAGGACTTGAGCCTAAGCACAACTGGGCTCTGGCCCACCTTCCAGGCAGGCAGGTGGCTGGGGCTGGGGGCTGGCATTGCTCCTGGAAAGAAGGTCACGATGGCCATTCACGTAGGTGAGGAAACACTATGGCTTGCTTCCTCAGGGTCATATGGCCACCAGGAGTCTGCCTCTAGAGGTGCTCCTGGAGTCTGGCATCTTCCCTGAATTCTGGCAGCTTCCATGCCAGGAAACCTGGCTTTTCAGAGCCATGTGCCAGCTTTCTCTGGCACCTGGGATATTTTTTGCCAACTAGGAAGGAGTTGGGAGGGACGTGTTCCTCTTGTCAGGGATGATTTTCTGAGGAAGCAAAGGCAACTCACACTTTTAGGCTGGAATTCTGGCTTTGCCAATAAAGAGCTGTATGACAATGAGCAAGCAAATTTCTGGGCCTTATGTTTCTTAGGTATAGATGAGAGCGAGGCTACAGTCAGGGTTAGCACCCATGTCTAGTATGGGGAAGGTAGGTAAAAAATCTTCCTGTGGAAGAATCCCAACTAGAAACATAGGTGAGAGCCAAGGTTGCTGCACCCTGGAGAGACTGTCCACTGCACTGGCTTCTCCTTTAGGGCAATGAGGCCAGCTGGGAGGGGAGAGACACACCTTAAAGGTGTCTTACTTAGTTTGTTGGCCAAAGGACACCAGCATTCAACATGGTGAGTGTGCTCACTCTGTGTTCTGTACAGCCCAGAGGTTTTCCTGTTGGAGGGTGTGTTCAGAAACCCTCATCTTAACCAGAGCCCACCTTTCATGTGTCACAGAGAGAGAAACTGAGGCCAGAGAAGGCAGAGACGTGATCAAGGCACTGTAGCAGATAGGAGACTGGAGCTGGCCTCAGCCCTCTCGCGCTGAGGCCAGAACTGGAGTCCAAGGTGAATGCAGAGGGGGCATCTTCAGGCACAGGGCAGAGCAGCCTCCTCCCAGCGCATATCCGGAGGCCTCACCTGAGCCAGGAGGGGCGGGAGGTGCCTGGAGCGGCTCTCACCGCTGCCTCTGCTGCTGCGGCTCTGATTTGCCTGTGAGCATCTGTTCCTGCGCGCTGATCACTGTGTGGGCGGAATCTGCCCATTAGGATCTCACACCCAGGGGCTCAGCACAGCAGACTATTAGGAGGCCCGAGATCTGGATCCTTGCTGCTGCTTCTAACTGTGCTCAGCAGAGCCTGCTCTTCCCTCCGGAGTCTCAGTGTTTCCAACTGTAATGTGGTGGCAAGGGACCTGCCTTGAAGGTTAGGAGCATTGAGAGTTCTCAGTGGTGCTGTGAAGGCTGAGAAGTTGCCAGGGAAATATACATGACCTGGGCCATTCCCTGCTCCCTCCTTCCCTCCCAACTTCACTTCCATCTTCCCTTTCTTACTCCCTCCCTCCCTCCATCCTTCCCTCTCTCTCCCTTCCCTCCCTCCCTCCATACCCCATCTCTCCCTCCCTCACTCCCTCCCTTCCACCCTCCCTTCCTCCCTCCATTCCTCCCTCCCTCTCTTCCTTCCTCTCTCCCTCCCTTCCTCCCTCCCTCCCTTCTTCCCTTCCTCCCTCCCTCCCTTCTTCCCTTCCTCCCTCCCTCCCTTCCTCCCTCCCTCCCTTCTTCCCTTCCTCCCTCCCTCCCTCCCTTCCTTCCTTCCTCTCTCCCTCCCTCCCTTCTTCCCTCCCTCCCTCCCTCCCTTCCTTCCTTCCTTCCTTCCTTCCTTCCTTCCTTCCTTCCTTCCTTCCTTCCTTCCTTCCTTCCTTCCTCTCTCCCTCCCTCCCTCCCTTCCTCCCTCCCTCCCTTCCTCCCTCCCTCCCTTCCTTCCTCCCTTCCTCTCTCCCTCCCTCCCTCCCTTCCTTCCTTCCTTCCTTCCTTCCTTCCTTCCTTCCTTCCTTCCTTCCTCCCTTCCTTTCTTCTTCCCTCCCTTCCTTCCTTCCTTCCTTCCTCCCTCCCTCCCTCCCTCCCTCCCTCCCTCCCTCCCTCCCTTCCTTCCTTCCTTCCTTCCTTCCTTCCTTCCTTCCTTCCTTCCTTCCTTCCTTCCTTCCTCCCTCCCTCCCTCCCTCCCTCCCTCCCTTCCTTCCTTCCTTCCTTCCTTCCTTCCTTCCTTCCTTCCTTCTTCCCTCCCTCCCTCCCTCCCTCCCTCCCTCCCTTCCTTCCTTCCTTCCTTCTTCCCTCCCTCCCTCCCTCCCTTCCTTCCTTCCTTCTTCTATCCCTCCCTCCCTCCCTCCTTCCCTTTCTCTCCCTCCCTCCCTCCCTCCCTCCCTTCCTTCCTTCCTTCCTTCCTTCCTTCCTTCCTTCCTTCCTTCCTTCCTTCCTTCCTTCCTTCCTTCCTTCCTTCCTTCCTTCCTCTCTCCCTCCCTCCCTTCCTCCCTCCCTCCCTTCCTCCCTCCCCATCTCTTCCTCCCTTCCTTCCTCCCTCCCTTCCTCCCTTCCTTCCTTCCTTCCCCCCTCCCTTCCTCCCTCCCTTCCTTCCTTCCCCCCTCCCCATCTCTTTCTCCCTCCCTTCCTCCCTCCCTTTCTTCCTTCCTTCCTTCCTTCCTTCCTTCCATCCATTCCTTCCTTCCTTCCTCTCTCCCTTACTTCCTTCCTCCCCCTCCCTTCCTCCCTCCCTTCTTCTCTCTCTCCCTTACTTCCTTCCTCCCTCCCTTTCTTCCTTCCTTCCTCCCTCCTTCCCTTCTTCTCTCTCTCCCTTACTTCCTTCCTCCCCCTCCCTTTCTTCCTTCTCCTCCTTTCCCTCCCTTGTCCACTTTCTCCCTTCCCCTCCTTTTATCCTTTCTTCCCTCCCTCTCTTCTTTCCTTCCCTCCTTCACTTCTTCCCTCTCTCCCTTCTTCCCTCCTTCCCTCCGTTCCTTCTCTCTCTCCTTCCTTTTCTTCCTCCCTTCTCTTTCTTATCTTCTTCCCTCCCTTGCTTCCATGTCTGAGCATCTGAGAGGTCTGGCACAACAACAAACCTCGGTAGCAAAATTATGCGGCAAAGTGGTATGTCTAGACTCCCTGAGACTCAGGAGCTGGGGGAGGCCTAGGCAAAACAAGTGCAGCAAAAATAAAAGTGGCGTTAGCTCAGGCAGCGAAGAGGCTTTAGGTGGGGATTTTAATGTGGACATTACATCTTTCTGTGGCAAGAATGAAGCTGAGCCTGTAGACAGAAACACAGGGAGGGGTACTCTGTGGAAATAAGATACCCCTGGCTCTTTGTTCAGATTTACGTATAATAGGGAGGCTGGGAGCAGAGGCTGTTCCACATTCTCTTTGGCTGGGGACCACTGTGGATCTTGTGGGGTTTGTTCCTGTTCCATGTGGGGGAACCTATTCCCTTGACTCTTGGTTGCAGGGAGTTGTGGTGTGTGTGAAGGGGCTGCCTAGCAAACTATGCCCCTGGTACACTACCCCTTCCAGTGGGGTTGGCAGCAAAGGGTGTCCTGGGCAGAGGGATGCCTTGGGAAGTGCTCACATTTTACCCGGTCTTGCCAGTCCCTCCCTTGCATATCTGTGCTGGTCCAAAGCCTCATGAGCACAGAAGGAAGGAGGAAGCCTCAGGCCCCGTCTGAGTTGGAATCCAATTTCTGTATGACTGTCCTAGCCAGATTCCCTAAACACTGATTCCCATGGGCACGCAGGAGGTATAAGGGTGTGTGTGCTTAGGAAGAACTGTCAGGAGGGAGGGGAGAAACACAGTGGGCCTGCGGGAGATGCTGACTTAGGGCTGAGCAGTGGGGACATCCAAGCCTGTGAGCTGGAGCTGAGGAAAGGGGTCTGGGGCTTGGGTCCTCTCTTGGCCTGTCTTGGGAGGTCGGCTGGCCCAGGGACTGTATGTTCAGGTAATGTGGGTATATAGTCAGTGCTGAACTGGGACTCAGCTGGGATCCCTCAGGTCAGAGGACCCAGGGGCAGGGAGATGGAACACCTGACAGCACAGCGCATCCCCACCACCACCTGGAGGAGGACGCGTGGGGCTCATGGAGCCTCATTCTGCAGATTGGCGAACAGTGAGCCTGATTCATTCAATCAGCTCCTCATTCAAGTGTGGGTACACAGGCCACCAGCGGAGAAGTCGGGAGCTCCTTTCTTGCTGTAAGGAGCGAGTCAGCATGCAGGGCAGTGAGGGGTGTAACTGGAGTGTAGGAGGGTCTCTGTGCTCTAGGAGTCCAGGGTTGAAACCCAGAGGCAAGGAGGGCTGTAGTGATAGCATAGTGGGTAGAGTGTATGCTTTGCATGATCTGGTTTCAATTCCCAACATCCTATATGGTCCCCTGAACATTATCAACAGTAATTTCTGAGTGTGGAGACAGGAGTAACTCCTGAGCATCACTGGGAGTAGCCCCACCCCTTCCCCCAAATAATAAAGAAACCCAGAGGCAGTGAGCAGCATTGCATCTGGTAGGACCTAGCCCAGCACTGCTGCCATTTTTTCTTGTTCTATGCCACACCTGAAAGGACCCAGAGACTATTCCCAGAATTCCTAGATCACCCAGCTCAGAAGAACAGGATGTGAGGGCTTGGGTGAGGTGCCAAGCCCCAAATCTGGGTCTCCTGTTCTAGCTTGCTGAGTCTCTCTGGCCTTATGCCTGCCCAGTGTATGCCCAGTACTGGCCTGATTGCATGTTCAGGATTATCACTGTCCTCTCCCCACTAGATGCCAGCAGCATCCTCTCCACAGCATGGCATTGAGAGACTCATTCCTAACTGGTGTTGAAAGTCCCTGGAGGAAGGGATACAGTTGTCCCTGGTTGAGAACTACTGGCCTAAGGGGGTAGAGTGGGAAGAGGGATTCCAGATTCCAGGCAGAGGCACTGCAGGAGGTGACAGCATGCCCAGTTCCTCCATGGAATTCTCATGGCACAGGAATGGTAACTGGAGAGGCAGGGGTGGATGGGGAGTAGGTGTGGGTAGGAGTGTCATTGGGGGAGATACATCTCACCTACCAGGACATAGGTCATGGTCAGAACTATGACTTTGACCCAGGAGAGGAGAAAGCCCTTGCTGTGTTTTGCTCAGAGACAGGATCTGATCTGACTCATATTTAAAGGGACTTCCTCAGCAGCACCTTCAGCAGGGTGATGGAAGATAAAGGATGAGGCTCTGACATGCAGCAGGTACTCAATAAATGGGCCTGTCATCCTTTGCCAAGGTGGCAGAGCACCCTTGGCTTGTGTTTGAGGTCATCAGGCCACATAGCTGTGCTAAATCCCTCCAGGGCTTATAGAGTTGCTGGTTGCATTGGCCTCTCTGTGACTTGGGCCTAGAACCTGAGATTCTAGCATGTTAGAACAAAATTGGGCCTTCAGGAGCTGGGAGCTCAGACTGCTGGCTAGAGAGGAAAGAAAACAGCCTCTGAGGGGTCGGGGAGTGAGGTGACAGACACTGTCTGCAGTGTGGTGCTGGGGAGCAGTGGGGCTAGAGGGGTGGGGGGGGGATTGGGGTTGGGAGGCACAAGCATAGAACTGGCGTTCCTATCCATGGGGGCTGCTCCTGGGGAAGAGGAGTCTTTGATGATGACCTAATTTGGGCCTTGTTATGTGAATATTATTATTATTTTTAATTAAAAAGAGAGATAAAATTCAAAGACAAGAAGAATATGCTGAAGGCTGGATGGGCTTTTGAACAAATAAAGGAGTTGACTGGAAAATTAGCCATAAATTATGAATAATCAAAAGATGAGCTGGGACTCTCCCTCTTCCTTGACAGGAAACCAATTGTAGAGTCAGTATATGGCAGGGGCTTCTTGTAGTTGGGGTTGGGACATAATGAGTGAGGGGCTACTAGGTGTGGAAATAGGACAGGTAGATTTTCTGCCCAAGAGGGCCCCCTCGAGATGACTGGAGCTCTTTCTCCAATGTGTGGGACCCCATCTTCAATGGGAGCAGAGAAAAAGAAAACCCAGAATCCATCCCACTGATTGACCTAATGCTTTTCATAGTGGAGCCAGTCCCTAGGTCAAATCATGAAGTGCTGTGGTGCCCCATTTCTCCTTCCAGACTGATGACAGAATGGCTTCACCTTTCCAGAGGGCACCTAAGGAAAAAACCTTCATCTCCCCTTTCTCAGCTCTGAACTTTGCAGGAAGTAGGTGCTTGGTATACATATGTTAAAGGATTGAATATTTATGGAGAAAAATGAGGTGATAGATGAGAAGTATTAAATAGGAGCATAAAGGACCCTGGAAGAACCTCGAGATTATTGTACAGAAACTGGAGAAATCATACACCAGGTAAGGTGCTTGCTTTGCACCTGGTTGACCTGGCCCTCAATCACTGGCATCATATATAGTCTGCTTCAGTACTGCCAGGAGCTATCCCTGAGCACAAAGCCATAAGTATGCCCAGAACACTGCTAGGTTTGACTCCCAGCACTGCTGAGTAGCCACACACAGCCAGGCAGAGCATTGAATCAGTGCTTCCACAGTGGGGCTCAGTTTGTCTGCTTGTGTCCCCCAGAGACCTGAGCATTGCTTTGGAGGCCTTGACACAAAGCCATGCAAGAAGCTGTGTTGCGTGAAAGGCTCCTGGGTGAAGGTTTCTTTTATTCCTCTACCTGCTCCAGGGCCCAAGATATGGAAAATCCAGGAATGTGTGTGTGTTTCTCTTTTGTGTGGCCCAATGGTGGGGTAGGTATCAACTTCTGGGATGGGGTTGGACCTGATGATATAGGTAAGGTCTGATGCTGTGACCACTTTTGACTCCTCAGGTAGGGCGAAGAGAGAGAATTTTCTCAGGTATTGGGGAACCATCTCATGTGTCAGCTAGGAGACACATTCCCATTTCTCAGTGTTGTCCTCAGGCATCTCCAACGGAGTCACCAGTCTGCAGACTTGGGTTTGACTCTTTTTCAGTTACTGGTCTATGTATTCAGACAAAGTGTTAAATCTCCATTTTTTTGATATGTAAAATGGGGTGATTGCAAATAGAGATGCTGGACTTGATCAAAACAAAAATACCTGTGTGTTTCCAAGGATGCTTGGAATTCAAGAAAAATGAAAAGACATCCACAGGACAGGAGAAAATATTTTCAAATCATATCTCTGATAAATGGCTTGTATTTAGAATATATAAAACCTCTGCCATCTTTGTGAAAACACAAATAACTCGATAGAAAATAGCAGTGAAACCAAATAGACATTTCTGCAAAGAAGAACAAATGGCCAATAAGCACATGGAGAGATACTGAACATCATTAGCTATTAGGGAAATGCAAATCGAAATCACTATGTGATCATACTTCATGACAGTGTGAGGATTATAATAAAAAGGGATAAATGGTAAGTTTGAATGTGGGGGAACTCGAAACCTCCTACAATGATGGTGAAAATGTAAAGTGTTGCAGTCACTTTATAGAACAAGTAGGGCTGCCCTAAAGACAACAACAACATAAGGGCTAAGGAGATGCCTCAGAGTTATAGAATGCAAATTTTTCATGCTGAAGCCCTGGGTTTGATGCCCAACATAGTATGGTCCTCTGAGCATCAAGCTGGGGGTAGTCCCCAACTACTGCTAGCCTGTACCTCTAAACAAACAAGCCTACCCAGAGATAATACAGGAACTGAAGTCCTTGTCTTGCATACTGCCTCCAGGTTTAATCTCTGGCACCACATATGGTCCGTTGAACACCACTAGGGTCAAAACCCAAACCAAAAAACCCTAACCAAGATTCAATGAGAATCATCACAGGACTCTCCATTCTTATGCATATGCACAAGAAAAATGAAAACCTGTATCCACCAAAACCTATTACATGTTTTCTTCTTCTTCTTCTTCTTCTTCTTCTTCTTTCTTCTTCTTCTTCTTCTTCTTTCTTCTTCTTCTTCTTCTTCTTCTTCTTCTTCTTCTTCTTCATTTTGATAAGGGGCACAGCTAGTAGTGTTCAGGGCTTAGTTCTGGCTTTGCACTCCTAGATGGTGAGAAACAGAATGCCAGTCTCGAATACAGGCAGGGGCTGGGAGAGTGAGGGTAATGGGGGGCATGGGTGGTGGGAATGTTGTACCGGGTGAAGGGGGTATTACTTTTCTGACTGAAACCCAACTACAAACTTGTTTGTAATCATGATATTAAATTATTAAACAAAAGGAATGAAAAAAAAAATCATTCCCAGTGGGGTCTTGGGGTAAAATTTGGTTTGGCTGTACGAAAAACAAATACCCATCTGCTGTACTATAACTCTGGTTCCCTAATACATGACTTTTCATAACATTACTCATAATGGTCAAAATGTGGAAACAAACCAAATGGCCATCAACTGCCAGCTGGATGAATCATTTGTGGTGTGTTCACGTAGTCAGATGCTGTTTGATGCTGAGAGAAATGATTGTGGGGGAACCATAAAGAGTAGCTACTCAGAAGCCAGACACAAAGACCACTTAGTATGAGGTTCCATTTCTATTGATGTTTCGAACATACATAACATAGAGCAGAAAGCAGATGAGTATGGGTGTGTGTGTGTGGTGTGTGTGGTGTGTGTGTGTGTGTGTGTGGAGGGGGTAAAGACAGAAAGAAAGGTTGGGGTAAGGTGGTAACTAAAGGGGAGCAGGAGGACACCAATATCCAGAACTGATTGTAGCAATAGTTGTTTAATTGAGAAGAGAAAAAATCACTAGAATTGTGCATTATAATGTGTGGCCTTTTCTGTTTGTGAATTAGATTTCAACAAAACTGCTTCTAAGAGAAACTGGGCTACTCACCTCTCAGTTTTGTTGTGTGTGTCAGTGAGGTCAAAAGCACAGTTGCAAGTCCCTTTATTTATTTATTTATTATTTATTTTATTTATTTATTTATTATTAAGAGTTCACATTAAGGAGGGAGATCTGGGAAGATTGGTGGTGGGAAATGTTGCACTGTGAAGGGGGTGTTCTTTACATACTGTAATCATACAACTATAATCATGTTTGTAATCACGGTGTTTAAATAAAGGATAAATAAAAAAAAGAGTTCACATTTATAAATATACAATGAGAAATAAAACTGATAAAAATAGAATATTAGGGGGCCCGGAGAGATAGCAGCAGCGGCGTTTGCCTTGCAAGCAGCCGATCCAGGGACCAAAGGTGGTTGGTTCGAATCCCGATCCAGGACCAAAGGTGTTGGTTTCGAATCCCGGTGTCCCATATGGTGCCCCCGTTCCTGCCAGGTAGCTATTTCTGAGCAGACAGCCAGGAGTAACACCTAAGCACTGCTGGGTTTGGGCCCAAAAACAAAAAAAAAAAAAACAAAAAAACAAACAAACCCAATAATATTAGAATATTTATTATTTATTTATTTATTTTTGTTTTTTTGGGCCATACCTGGTGGTGCTTAGGGCCTTACTCTTTGGCTTTGTACTCAGGGATCACTTTGGTGGAACTTGAGGTATCATGTGGTACTGGGAATAGAGGGCTTTGTCCAGTCAAGGGTAAAGGCAAGTTGCCCCTACCTGCTGTACTGTAATACTCTGGCCCCCAGGTTGAATACCTTTATTATCAACATTCAAAAGGAGCTGTTGGAGGTTCTCGTGATAAGGCACCCGATTGGTGGAGTGGTGTCTGGACACACAACCAGGGACTACAGGGTCAGAGCCCAGCCCCTTTCTGAACAGGACCAAGTGAACAGTGGCTCCATATGTACTCTGCCACCACTCTGACTCTTTAAAGAGGTATTTACAGGCCCAGCCAACATACCTCCATTGGGCTTGGTGGGTAGTATTATAGGTTTGGTTTTGGGGCCCCTTAGAGATACAAACCTTTTTTGTTTTTTGGGTCACACCGTGGCTCTACTCAAGACTTATTCCTGGACTGAAGCTGATGAAGAAGCCTTGAGGCTCTGTTCTGCCACAACTTCTACGCCCCACTCTGTTGGCCACTCAAGCAAGACTAGAGGAATGCTAACATAGAATGTCAAGGTTTTATGTTTAATGCATCTTGTTACTTATTTTATTTGTGCTTGGGGCTACTCTGGGCCTGGTGCTCAGGAGTTGCTCCCTGCAATGCTCTGGGGACAGAGAGATGCCAACAGTAGCATTCAGGACTTCTTTGTACAAAACACATGCTCCACCTCTTTGAGTCATATTCCACACCATGCTAATGTACTTAAAATATGTATCTTCATGATTATCCAGTATATGGAAATAACCCAAATGTCTAACCACAGACGAATAGATAAATTGTGGTATATCTATATATCTATATATCTATATCTATATCTATATATCTATATAGATATATACCAGAGTATTATGCATCAGTAAGAAAAGATGAAATCATTCAGTTCACTGCAGTTTGGAGGGAACTTGGAGTATCACATTAAGTGAAATAGTTCAGAGGGAGAAGGAAACATGAATTGTACTCATCTATAGAGCAGAGAGACCAAAAAAGAGAATAGACAGTATAAAACAAGGTCCTTTGTTCCATACCATTGGCCAACCATTGGCTTTGGATTACAACGCTGGTTAACAAGCAGTGGGGGTGAGAAAATGAGGATGGGAAGAAGTAAAGATCAAACTAGAGATGACATAGAAACATTGGTGGAGGGCCATGGCACTTTGGAGGTGGTGAGGTGCAACAACTTTGTACATCAGTGCACTTTAATAGTATTGCATCCATATCATCTAGATGATAATAGAAAGGTTCTTGTGTGTCAGGGACAAATGCTGAGCCTGGTATATTCCTTAGAGATTGGAGGACCCCCAGCTTGCTCTGTAGCAATGAGCATGTCTGGGATTGGACCTTGGAGTTTTTAGGTGGACAGAGGCCTTCACTTTCTCTGTTGCAGTGTTCAATTGAGTCTCTCCAGCTATTTCCTTCATCAGAAGAGAACTAGCTGCTTAGGTGAAACCAGATCCTCTGCCCAGGGTAGCCCAGCTTCAGTAGGAGGGCCCTGGAGCACTGGAGCACTGTGGGGTGATCTTGGGATCAGTAGATCCCTATGTTGCATTGAAGTTTATTTTTCCCCTTCACTTAGTTCTAGTTTCTTCACTTGTTTCTCAGGTAGGAACCCTGGAAGCCTTATTATACACTTCTTGGGGGAGGGTTTCTTTTCGGTGTTAATTTTTTCAGGGATTTGGACCTGCAGTTTTGTTTTTGTTTTTGTTTTGGGGCCATTTCTGTCTCTGTGCTCAGGGGGATCACTCCTGGTGGGGCGCAGGGGGCCATATGTAGTGCCAGGGATCAAACCTGGGTCAGCAGCATGCAAGTCAAGAGCCTTAATCACTTTCTATCTCTCCAACCCTGATCAGGGGATTTCGTCTTGTTTTGTTTTGTGCCACACCAAGTGGTGCTCAGGGTTTACTTATGACTTCGTGCTTAGGAAACTTTCCTGGCAGACTCAGAGGACCATATGGGATACCAGGGATCAAATCCAGGCTGGCTATGTGCAAGACTAATGTCCTACCTGCTATATTAGTGCTAGGGTCTGGAGTTGAAGGACAAGACTTCACAATTGAAAAAAAGCAAAGCAAAACTTTATTCTGTTTACCAACAAGCCCCAAGCTGGCCAATCAGGGCCACTTTCTGCAGGAGGTGACCCCATCTGGGTCACAAGCCAGTTTATATAGGGAAGGGATAAGGAGGTTCTAGCTTCTGTTGATCTTAAAAATAATTAGCTACTGTCTAGGGTACCTTCCTACCATTCCCTCGTGTCCTTTACAGATAGGCTATCTAGTATGGCCAGAGGTCTTGAGGTGGTGTTAAATGAATATTTAGGCTTGAGAAAGAGAAGGTTAAGAGGTTTGCAATTGGAGCCCTTTACAAAATGGGATCCCTCCTGTTCAGAACCTAGGGCCTCATACTATCACTCTGGCTCTTTGGTCAGGGTTTTTAATTGCTGGTTCATGGAATGAGGCTAGTTCTCAGTTGTATAAAGGCTGAACCCACTGACTTAAAAAGTAAGAGAGCGAGAAGAAATCTGAAAATGCAGGAATAATGCTAGAGGAGGGGGAACATCCAGAGATAAAATTCCTCTTAGAACCCCTGCCAGGACTTTAAGTCTCTGCTCTACTTTAGGGTGAAAGGTTAGATAGTAATGACATGGTTCCACCTAGCTTCAAAAAAGGACAATTCACAAGCAGAAGGAGGGAAATAAGAGTTGCACCATAATTACAAGAAAACAAAATAAAATACCCGAGAATAAAAAGCAAGATAAAGAAATTGCAAGGAGTTGGACATAAAGTTGAAGCATTTTTTTCAGAAAGTAAAATCCAAAAAAAAAAAAAAGGAAAAAGACCTGGGGAGCAAAAAAAAAAAAAAGAAGTCAGAGAACAAGTCAAGAGAAATTGAATCTGAGTAAAGGCAGGCTACAGCAGAGAAAGGATGGATTATCAAGAAACAATGCAAAATAACTTCCTAAAGGGTAGAAGATATGAATTTACATACTGGAAGGACCTATTCATATTAAATCAATTCAATTTCCATATTAAAAAGAAATGAACCTTAGCCCAGATTTCACACCATACACATTAATTCAGGATGACTGTAGACCTAAGTTGGAAAAGTAAAACAATATGATTTCTAGAAAACTGCCTCAGGAGAATAGTGTTATTGCTTTCATGATTTGAAGATGGGAAAATATTTAAACTAGATACAGACTCTAAGGATAAGAAAAGAAAATATCACTAAATTTAAGAACTCCTTAATTCTTAATTGTGTACTAAGATAATATGGAGAGAGTGAAAAAATAAATCAAAGACTTAGAGAATTTGTAAGTCACCCAACAAAGAAAGGAATTATAATGAAAGCATAAAAAAGAGTATATGAAAGTATATATAAAAAGAATGACATACTTTTATGTATGTATGTATGTATGTATGTATATAAAATTCATAAAGTAAATCTTTGCCCTAAAGAATGAGCAAAATGAATAATATATGTCAAAAAAGTAAAATAAATCAATCAGTAGAAATGTTAGGTGAATATATTCTAAGATGTTTAATATTATAGTCATGGGAACTTGTTGAATCCATAATACAATTGTGCTACATCCCTGTTAGGATGGCAGAAAGGAAATGTATAAAAATATTGAGAGAAATGTGGAACAATAGAAACCCTCAGACACTGCCAGGGTGGTTTAAATTTTACAACTATTTTGGAAAGCTCCCAGCGCATCTACAAAGGGTAAAATACTGGCTTTTTCCACTCTGGAGAAGCCTGTGTTCACTCTTGAATATGTATTTCTCTCTCTCTTGCTCTCTGCTCACAAAACTCTCTAAATTTATTTCAATAAAAACTACTTTGTGGGGTGGGAAAGATAGTACAGTGAGTAGGATACTTGCCTTGCAAAAGATCAACTCAGGTTCAAATACCCAACATCCCATATAATTCCCCAAGCACCATCAGGAGTGATTCCTGAGTGCAGAGCCAAAAATAACCCTGAGAATTGCTGGATGTAGCCCCCAAACAAACAAACAAACAAACAAACAATAATAAAACTATTTTGCTCTACAGAAAAACAATAGACAGATGCCTACTTATGATTCAATATCATTTCCTCTAGATGTAGCCTCAGGGGATATGAATACTTATTTCCACTGAAAGATATGTAGGAATGTCAGGGAAGATTTATCACAGTGGTTCAAAACTGGGGACAATGAAAGATGCCCATCAAATATGTATAACTTAATATGGCACAATTACACAATGGAATATTATGTGACTATAAAAACATGAGCTAACACTCTGTATAGAGAACAGCATTAGGTGAATGTCAGAAACACAATGTTTAGTAAAAGAAGTTAGACATGACCAGAGATAATTCAAGTGCATGGGGGAAGAGAGTGGGGTTGTGGTGGGACGAGCGAAGAGAGACAGACAGAGAAACCAGACAGAGGGTACAAGTAAAAGTTGGTTTATATGAAACTCAAAGAAGGCAAAACTAGTATATGGTAATAGAAAAGAGAATAATTAAGGCTGAAGATATAGTACAGCAGAGAGGGCATTTGCCTTGCACATGATCAACTTGGGTTTGATGCCTGGCACCACTGTTAGCCCTCCCAAGCTTTTCTAGGGGAAACTTTATCCTTGACTATAGTTAGGCTTAAACCCTGAGAACATCTGGGTATGACCTCAAAAAAACCATAAAAATGAGTGACTATTCTTGGAAAACTATCATTTGGGAGGAGGGATAAAGAAAACTCTTGAGTACTAGAAATGTCTACTTTTTTTTTTTTTGGGTCACACCCGCAGTACTCAGGGGTTACTCCTGACTCTACGCTCAGAAATTGCCCCTGGCAGGCACAAGGGACCATATGGGATGCTAGGATTCGAACCACTGTCCTTCTGGATGTAAGGCAAACGCCCTACCTCCATGCTATCTCTCTGGCCCCAAATGTCTACATCTTAATATGCATTTGTGTAATTTACTTTTAAGTTAAAAAAACTAATGGTTATGCTGGAGGGAGAGCTCAGTGGGCTGAAGCACATGCATTGCATGTAGGAGGCCTTGTTTTGATTCCTGCATGATCCTTCCAGCACCACAATTCCAGAGTGACTTCTGAACATCTACCTGGGAGTAGTCTCTGAATACTCACAGTAGATAGGGCACTTGCCTTGTATGCAGCCTACCCAGGTTCCATCCCTGGCATCCCCTATAACTCCTTGTGCTCACCAGGAGTGATTCCTGGATGCTATATCAGGAATAATCAATCCCAGAGCACCACCTGGTATGGTCTAACAACCAAATGGAAAAGAACAAAACAAAAATAACCAGAACCAGGACAACAAAACTAAATAGCAGCTTAAAATAAGAATGGGCCCAGTAATACAGCAAAAAAAAAAAAAAAAAAAAAATCCACATCCATTCATGCATCATTGTGAGTTGTAAGAGTAATAGGAGGAGAATATGTCTTAGAGATTTCCTAGAAGAAATCAAGTCACAAGGAAGCAAGAATTGGACAGGCATTAGACACTCATCAGCAGCATTAGTTGCCCTCAAAACTTGGAGAGAAATAATTTTCAGCCCTGAATTTCTATATCCAACCAACCCATCATTCAAGCTGCAAGGACTCATAAAATTTATCTCCCGTAAATCCTTTTTAAGGAGGCAACTTGAGAGTGTGTAACATTATGTGAGGGAGTGAACTAGGAAAGTGGGGGCAGTCGGGGGTGGGGCACAGACACTGGGCAGTCAAAAGGCTGTAGTCAAAACTCAGAACGGTTTTAGGGTAAGAGCTGAAGAGTAAGCATTTCAGAGTGAAAAAAGAAAGGACAGAGGACCTTAGAGGGCAAGAGATTTGTTCTCTGATGGAAAGGGGAACTAGATACAAATATTTTATGAAGATTTTGCAAAGAGTTCAGGAATGTTATAAAGAAAGCTAGGGCAAAAGAACGAAGAAAGACAACTGGAAACACACACACACACACACACACACACACACAGCTTTTCCTGAGAGAAAACTGTAAACATAACACCTTTACTGGTTTCTGAGCACTGTGTGAATAGTTTTTAACCTAGGTGCAATATATGCATAGGTATACAAACTATTATATAATGTATGTACCAGATTTATGATTCCACACATACAAATAAATGTAATAAACCATACAAAGCATAAGGAAGGAAAAAAGCATGATCATTTCAATAAATGCAGAAAAAGCTCATGGTAAGATTCAATGTCCATTTATGATAAAAAAAAACACTTAATATTGGACTAGATGAAACTTACCTCATAACAAAGGCCATATATGACTTACTCAACAGTTAATATAGCAAATGGTGAAAAAAAACTTTCCTCCTAAGACCAGGAACTAGGCAAGTGTATTCATTCTCTATGATTACTCAGCATAGTATAGGAAGTCTTAGCCAGAGCAATTAGGCAAGGCAATAAAAGGGATCCAAATTGAAAAGAAAAAAGTAAAAGTCTCACTGCTTGTAGATGAAATAAGGATATATATTTAGAAACAGATTCCCCTACAATTATTAGAAACTATAGAGGAATATAGTAAAAGTGGCAGACTGCAAAATCAATGTACAAAATCTATTGCATTTCTACAGGCAAACAATAAACTAGCATGAAGCGAAATAAAAATAGCAATCCCATTTACAATTGCATTAATAGGAACAAAATCCCCAGAAATGAAGTTAACAAATGAGGTGGATGGCTTGTACATTGACAACTATAAGGTATTGTTCAAAGAGAGAAGACACAAAGCAATGGAAAGATATTCTTTGCCCATAAATTAGAAGAATTAACATAGTTAAAATGACCATTTTACCTGAAGCAATAAACAGACATAGTACAATATCATTAAATATCAATGACATTCTTTACAGATATAGACTAAAGGTATTTTAGGAATTCTTTGGAACCAAAAAGAACTTCAAATCTCAAACCAATTCTGAGAAAAAAAGAACAAAAATGAGATCCCATACTCCTATACTTTAAATTATACTAAAAGGCATTTACACATTTTTTAAGCCACGCCCAGCAATCTCTGATCAGAGGATGATACTCCTGGCTCCGCATTCAAGAATTACTCTTGGTGGTGCTCTGAAAAACATATGGGATACTGGGGATTGAACCTGAGTCGACTGCATACTAAGCAAATGCCCTAGCTGCTGTATTATCACTCAGGCCTCCAAAATTTTTATTTTTATTAAATAGCATGCTAGTGAAAGAGAATCAAGCACACAGACTATGAAGGGAAGGGCTAGGGAGAGAGAATTAAAAACAAAAAAGAAAAATCAGAGTTGGAGATAGTACAGTGGATAGGGAACTCAGTCAGCATGGGCTTGATTCTTGGCAGCCCATAGGATCTTCCAAGTCCCTTCAGGAGCAAACCCTGAGCATTGCCAGGCACACTCCCCACTCCTCCCACAAAAAGAAAATAATTATTTGTCATTATTAGGGAAATGCAAATACAAGTCATAATGAGATATTACCTTATACCTGTAAGAATAATTACCAAAAAGACACACACACACAAATGTATTGGCAAAGATGTGGAGAAAAGAGACTCACTCATTGTTGGTAGCAATGTATGTTGATGTAACCACTCTGAAAAACAGAATTATGATAATTTGAAAAATAAGCCTAGCAATTCCTTATGATCCTGTTATTTTACTTCTAGATTTTAGGTAAAGAATACAAAAGCACCAACTCAAAGAAGTATTCTGACCTCTCACTGCAGCCTCACATACAATGCCGAAGACTTATGTCCATTAATAGATGTAGGCATAGGATGTGATACCACTAGGCAGAGATAAGCACACACACACAATGAAATACTGTGGGCCTACAAAAAAGATGAGGCAACATGGCTAGAACTTGAGAGTATTATGCTAACTGAAATAAGTCAGAGAAAGGCAAAACTATATTGTTTTACTCATATGTGGAATATAAACAAAATAAATAAAAATTCAAACTAAATTCCTTAGATGATAAAAAATATGAACAAAAGAGAAGCAGGAAGGGGATTGGGTAAACTGGGTTAAAGGGGTTGATTATAGTGTGGAGGTGAACCTGATAAGTGGTGAACACTATATAAAGTACATAGAGATGTTGATCTATATAAAGTACATAGAGATGCTTGAAACCTTGGTTATATTGTAAACCAGCAATGCTCAGGGCTTACTCTAACTCAGTGCCCAGGGATCACTCCTGGCAGGGTCATCTATGGTGCCAGGGATAAAACTTGGATTGGACTCTTATGAGGCAAGTGCCCTAGCTACTGTACTATTGCTCCTAAGCCACTGCTATTTCAATAAAAATAAGAAAAGTAATTTAAAACTTTTACATACATTCATACACACACACACTCCACACAGCTAGCTGTAGCTGAGAAAAACCAACAACTGTAGTCAAAGTAGTCTATTTGGTGCTATAATATCTGTGCTTTTCAACTTAGAATCAACCTGGAAGAATGATTGCAGTGTAATGTTGCATAGATCATCAACATCAAAGTACATATGGCAAAAATGAGGAGGTCGCCAGTGGGGAGAAGTGAGGAGATAAGAAAGATACAGAATCATCTATGCAAAGCATAGATTTTTTTTTTCTATAAAGTGCTTTTCTAGAGGATGGAGGTGCAGAGGGGCAGTACATGGAAGGGCTAAAAATAGAGATATGGCAGGAAGGGGCAGAGGGGACGAGAGAGAGATAAATCCTCATCTATTACACTAGTAAGTCAATAGATTGTGTCTGAAATGGATGAATCAAGAAATATCAGCAGAAGCATATTATTTAGAAAAATGGAGGTAAATACAAGAAGAGACATTTTAAAAAGTTGGACGTGGCTGCCTGAGAGGCACAGAACTGGGTGTAGGAAGTAGTTTGACTGGTTGTATTTAACCTTGTGCATGCAAAACTGTGGACAAAAGCATATTTTTTTTCCCTTAAAGAAGACAGGAATAATTCCTGTCTAGGAGGAGACTATAAAGTCTCCTTAAGAGATTTAGATTTCCTAGAGACAATTGATGCATCCAAGAGCCCCTGTGGGGATAGCCCCCACCCAGAAACAAGAGTCATGGCCATGCTGTGACATCTAAGGACTGAATTAAGTCTTCATGGGAGCAGGGGCTTCGGGACTTAGAAATGTCACTAATTTTCTTGCCAACGGTTCTTTGTGATAAACTTCATTCCCTCCCTCTTCTCCCTCAAAAATACAATTTTCAATAAACAGCAAGCTCATAAATAACACGGGGCACTGCGACTCCTAATGAAACAGTGACAAATGCTATATCTTCATGGGATCAGGAGAAATAACAAAGGGAGCACAGGGAGGGGCTCTGGGCCCCTACAGCTCAAGAGATTTTATTAAAAAATCCTTTAAGTTTCATGCAGCCCATTAAAGCGATTCTCCTGCAAAATAATTAAATATCATTCAAAGATAATCTTGGCTTCAGTCGGAGGGTGCAGTGCCTTAGATACTGTTTGGAGAAGGGTGGACTTAAAAGCTGCCCAGGAAGGTGGCAGACAGGGTTTGACCCCCACCCTTGGCCCTGTTGGAGAGCTCTACCACTGGGTAGTGTGCCCTGATGTCAGTCTTATCATCAGTACAATGGGTGAGCTGAACTGCATCTGACTTCCTTATCTGTTTGGAATGGGGGACGGATTTCTATCCCTCTAACAGGGGTCTCAAACTCAATTTACCTGAGGGCCGCAGGAGGCAAAGTCGGGGTGATCCTTGAATGAAAGTCAGTAGTAAGCCTTGAACATTGGGGTGTGTGACCCAAACAACTAAAACAAAACAAAACAAAAAAATTCCTCTAGGGCAGAGCCACAAAATGTTGTACAGAGGGCTGCAAATGGCCCGTGGGTCATGAGTTTGAGACCCCTGCTACAAAGTCAGATTCACCAGCTCCCCCTGCTCATCTCTGTCTCTCTAAGATCATTATAACTGTGAAGCTCTGAAATGTTCTTCTGTCACTTCTCTGTGGTGTCAGTCCCCATCCCTGATTCTGGCCTTTACCAGATGGCTGTTTTGAAAGGGAGAAGCAAATCTCATGGTTCTCTCCATGACAGTCCTTGCTCTGTAAAATATTTCCTGTCCCCTGGCTGGTGGGGTGCTCTTGACTCAAGGTATCTGACCAAGGGCCTTCCTGCATGATCTGCCAATCAAGATGGAGCCCAGTGTTCTTTCTGAAGGAGATGGTTCCTTCTAGACCAAAGGCGTCTTTACCTCCTAGGGCTGGGAAGAGACAGGTGCTTGTGGGGCTCACAGTCTGGGCTCTTGGATCTTTGAAGGATCTACAATTTCTTTAGTTACTCTAAGCTATAACTCCCAATTATATTGCCTCTGTTGTCTAGCACAGCAGTATCTCCTACTTCTGAACAAATCTTTTCTCTCCTTAGACTGGGAGGGTCTACACACCTCATCTCCCATCCCTGCCCAGAACATCCTGCCTCCCAGTGGATGCCTGACTACTCATCAGCTCATCAGAATCACCTCTTGAGACCCATATCTCTCCATGTCACAGGATAAATATTATTCCTTGATCATTTTTCTACAAGTGCTCTTGATACTAACCACAGTATCCCCAACCCAGGGTTACAGAGTTAGAAACTGACACTCGAAGAGTTTAAAACATACGGCACAGGATATACAGTTAGCCATAGTGCTAGAGGCAGGTTTATAAGTTGGTTCTCATGAATACTTTCTATCATTCATTTCCTATAGAAGGAAGGAAACATTGAACAACTTGAGTCTGGCCAACAGAACATGGCAAAGGGAGCACAATGTCACTTTCATATTGGGGTAACACAAGATTATGTCTGATTTCTTACTAGCAGTTTCTTTCTGACTTTTTGGCTTGCCCAGTTGAAAGAAGCAAGACCCTGGCTCAAGAAATCGAGGTCTTTGCTGAAAATATCTGTGAAAAAGAACCTTGTCTAAAGCCCCAGGAGAGGTGAGGCATGATTTCTTCTCTACCAGACTATCAGCTGAGACAGCAGGCCCTAGGCTGATGCTCAAACTGTAGCCTGAGAGAAACCAAAGTCAGCAGAAGATCCAATAGAGCTGTCCCCGATTTCTCATCTACAGAAAAGATGAGATATTAAGTGTATATATTTTTTAAGGCTGGTAATAGTTCAGGGGTGATTGCTTAGCAATAGACAACATGTATAATGGTGAAACTGGACTCAAAGTTCAGTATGTCTGGTGCTAATATCTGCTAATGTCCTGTGGTGGCCTCTGACCTCCCTGACTTTTACCCTTTGGCCTCAGTGTAAGGAACTCTGGGAAGTTGACAGTTTCCATAGCTTCAAGCAATATGGCTGATGTAGTCAACTGCACATGGTTACATTGTCCAGGATAGAACTGGAGGAAAGTTAGGGAGAGAGCACGGATCCTGGAGCCAGGGATTCACTCTGAGCTTTATTCCCCCTGAGTCTGGTGAGCTGATCTTTCATTCTAGTGGTCTCTATTTGTCTGTTGGGCAAGGGTTCATTCCCACCCTGTTCAGTGCTAGTAGGCCTCATGCCCATCATCTCTTCCCATTTAACAATGGGCTATCTAGTTAGGCCTGGTCCTTCCTGACAACTCCAGTTCTGGGGGAGGTGACCTCAGGGATAGAAACTGGAAAGAGGCCAGATACTTTGAAGATAGGGGCATCAGACCCTATACCTCTGTTGGAGTGTTACCCAGGCTCCTGAAATTCTTAAGTCACTACAGTAGTCTTTGGGTGTGAGAAGGGAGCTAAGATTTCTGGATGGGGTCTTGCCCACCCAGAACACAGGGTAGGACAGTGGGACTCTATGTGTGTTGAGAAAGGGGGCCAGGTTAGGGGATTTTTGTAAAAGATGTCTGCAGGCACATGTGCTCGCTGGACCCAGGTGTTGGTGCTGCAAATATGTGTGCTGCTGGTCCTGGCCCATGGTACCTGAGCACATGTCACCTGCAACTTTCCTTTTGATATTGAACTTTTCCACTTCCATGCTGCATTGTGTATCAGGGCTTTCTCTACCTTTGGAGAAGTCACATTTGCTCTTGGTGTATTACTCTCCCCGCTTCATCAGTACCTTTGAAAAAAGCCTTTTTTTGGTTTTTAGGCCACACCCAGCAGTGCTCAGGGGTTACTCCTGGCTCTCTGCTCAGAAATCAATCCTGGCAGGCACAGGAACCATATGGGATGCCGGGATTTGAACCACCATTGGCCCTGGGTCAGCGCTTGCAAGGCAAATGCGCTACCACTGTGCTATCTCTCCGGCCCCAGAATAAAGCCTGTTTTTACTAAAAAAAAAAAAAAGAAAAAAGACCTTGCAGTGGTCAGTGGGGACCCATTTTCCCATTTTTTCTGTTTTAGTTCTCTATCTCTGAGTGCTCTGGAAAGCTGCATACTTGGTCTTGAGAGGCTAACCAGAAAGTTTGCAGCTTTTGTCTCTCTCTTCTTCCCTTGCTCTTTTCCAAGCAGGGCAGGAGCAAGCGTTTTTGTTCACTTTTTACCAACTCCTTTAAGTGACAGCTTAAGGGCACCCATATAAAACTTCTTTGCTATCATGGCCCTGGGGTTCAGAGAAAATAGCTGGAAGATGCCAAGGAGGCAGAAAGGCAAGGGACTGGGAGTGCAGTCTTGCAGACAGGGGATGTGCTTAAGTACTAGCTCTGCCACTTACCAGCTTGTGTGACCTCAGACAAGTTCCTTGACTCTCCTGAACCTCAGTTTTCTCTGGCAATACAATCAGGATGATAGTAGTTTTCATTGCTGGAATATAGAGTTGGCACCCAGTAAGCAGCTAATAAAGGTTATCTATGCCCAGTAGTCAGGGTCATGAGCTGGGTCTGCCAGGGTGTAACTCTGTGCTTCTCCCAGAGGCCTCTGCCCAGGTCTGTTTGGCTGTAAGTCGATCTTACTTTCCAGCTGCTTCTCAATCTCTTGTCAGAGGCAGCAGTGGTGGAAGGAGGAGGAAGAAGAGAAAGAAGAGAGGAGTACATGGTATTAGAATGTTCAAATCTGGGCCAGGAGGAGGTTCGAAAGCCACTTAACACAGCCCCCTACCATTCACCTATAGCTCCCCAAACATCCTCTTCCTGCTGTCTTCCTCCTTCTGCAGAATGGGGGAGAGTCACATACCTAGATTTTATTATTATCTCACTGCACAGAGGAGAAAAATGAAAACGCAGAGAGGTACAGAGACTTGTCAGGGGTCACACAGCAGGGCAAGAATGAAGTAGAAATGAATTCAAATCTGCCTGTCTGAACCCTTTTCTTTGATCATGATGATTTTTTTTCAGGGCGTAAGGCTAAGTGGTAGAGTGGGCAAGCCCACCTCTCTGGTCCTCAGATATCTAGCCTGAAATGAGGTGCTGGGTCTTATGGATGTCTGATGACATCCATGTGTTTCTCCCCTTCCAGGAAGTCCATGCTGGCCAGGTCCTCAAAGAGGAAGAACAAACTTGTGCAGCACTCTTGGTCTTGGCTGCTAATGGAACATTTTCTCCTTAGCTTTGCTGTGCCTTTTGGAGTCTTGCTTGGGCCCTGTAAGCTGAGTGTCGTGCTTAATTATTCAAAAACCCATATATCGTCTGTAAGCAAGAAATCTACTCCGACAGGCAAGAAATGCCACAAATGGTTTATTGCTCTTAGCTTCAAATCTGGCATGAGAAGCAGGGTTTGGGCCTGTTTAGCTGTAGGTGGAAGGTCTCTTTTTCTTCATGGATGCCAAGTCCTTCTCTCAGCAGTGTCAGGGCTAGTGGGGCCCCAGGTTGAGGGCCTGTACCTCCATTCTCCCATATACCTGTGGCTTTAGCAAAGTGCAGGTCTTTCATGCTTAAGCTTTCTCATCTGAAAAATGGGTTCACCTACTTCTTCTGGGAGGCCAAGAAGATTATTTGGGATTGATTGGAGAGACTGCCACCTTCATGGAAAGAATGTGGGGTGTGTGGTGGGATTCACCTGGCTCCCTTATCTCACCTGGATGTTTGCAGGGATGAGAAGGCAGAAACCACTGGAAAACTGGCTGATTTTACTATCTCAGAGATTTTTTGTTTGTTTTGTTTTGTTTTTGGACCACACCCACTGGTGCTTAGGGTTTACTCCTAGCTCTGCACTGAGAGATCATACCGGGTAAGATGAGGAAATCATATGGAATGTCGAAGATCAAACCTAGGTTGGCTGTGTGCAATAAAAGTGCCCTAGCCACTGTTCTGTTTCTTCAACCCAGCCTCAGAGACCTTTGCTGTTGTTTTGGGACTACACCCAGTGGCACTTAAGGGCTATTCCTGGGCCGATGCTCTGGAATAAACTCTGGTGAAACTCATGGTACCACCTGTGATGCTGGGGATATAAACCAGGGGCAGCAGGAGGAAAGGCAAGTGACTTATCCCTATATTATCTGTATTGTGCCTCTCTGAGATTTTTAGTGAGTCAGGATGCTCAGCAAACCTTTCCAGAACTCTACAGTTTCTTTGAATATCACACATCTTTTCTAGACTGGATATTTGGAACTAGGTAGATGGTAAGAAATTGTAGGTGGGGGTCCAGAGAGTAATGAGGCCCACTTTCTCTGTATAAGTTGGAAGAAGAGAAAAGCAAGGGTGTGAATCTATTTTCCCACCAGTTTTGTGTAGCTTGAATGATTTTCTCCCTTTGAAAGATGGAAAAACTGAGGTTTAGTGAAGTGGTCAAATTCCTGGGACCACTTGACAGCTAGTGACAGAGTATAGATATGAATTGACCTTACGTGTGTTCCTAATTATGGCCGTTCTCAACAAATGAGGGAGCATCATCAGGAAGATCAACCTTCCCGGTGGCAAACAAGACACTTGTACACAGAACCCTGACTATGGATCTTAAGAGTCAGACACTGGGCAGGTGAGGTGGCACTAGAGGTAAGGTGTCTGCCTTGCAAGCGCTAGCCACGGAAGGACCACGGTTTGATCCCCCGGCATCCCATATGGTCCCCCAAGCCAGGAGCAAATTTCTGTGTGCTTAGCCAGTAGTAACCCCTGAGTGGCCCAAAAAACAAAACAAAACAAAACAAAACAAAAAAGTCAGACACTGGACAAGAGGGTACAGCGCCCCTGGTGGCTGCAGTCTGCAATGTGCACATCACTCAGCCGCGCACACACGGATACTGCTACCCACCTCTTCTCAGTCTTTCACCAGCTCTACCCATGCTGTGTGTGGCCCCTGGAACTGGGTAATGTGTCAGAAGGGGTAAGCCCAAGTCAGGGAGAGCAGTTAGATGCTCACAATATTTGTTCAGGCAAGTCATGACAGGGGTCCAAGTTAGGGGCCTGACTAGGGAGGGCCATACACCCTGACCAATTTCTGTGCCTGAAGGCCCCTGGTTGCCAATTGAATCTAATACCTGTACTTTCTTGCTCCAAGTCTATCCCAGACACTTCCATAGATAGGGAGAACACATGCCTCCATGAGTGGAAGATGGGTGCATACTAACCCCACATGTATTTATGTGTGTGTGTGTGTGTGTGTGTGTGTGTGTGTGTGAGAGAGAGAGAGAGAGAGAGAGAGAGATGAGAGAGAGAGAGAGAGAGAGAGAGAGAGAGAGAGAGAGAGAGAGAGAGAGAGAGAGAGAGAGAGAGAGAGAGAGAGAGAGAGAGAGAGAGAGAGAGAGAGAGAGAGAGAGGATAGAGTGTATGTAGGGGGTAAAGCTGCAAGATACCATTCCCAGAATTCCTTGGTATATGCTTTGTGGGATCCTGCCTGTAACAAATCTTTATTGTCTCCTTCCTCCCCCATTCTCAACTGATATGTCCTGGGGCTACATCCCAAATAAATGTCTTAAACCCCAGTAGTTATTTCTGGACCTACTCCTGCTGATAGTGGGGTGGATCCCAGCTGTCACTTGGCAAGGGACACTGGAACTTGGTGGGCCAGCTCTGGGTTATGACAGCTACTACCAGGCAAATCACAGTTTGATTGTGGACAACACAGTCTTGGAATGCCAGTACCCTCCTCTGAGAACAGGGGATGGTAATGATGTCATGAAGATTGGGGGGATTTAATGAGCAAATAAATGTTTCTATTCCTGGTAGATGTGGAAGAAATAAGAGCTTTCATGATTATTCTCTAATTGTGTGAAAAATTAGATAACAACCTAGATGTCCAAGTCTTAGCACAATGTTAGTGGGGTGGTGTCAGGGGTTTTGGAAGTATTTTAAGACAAGTCAGAGATAGTACAGCAGTTAAGATGCTTGTATGTGACATTACAACTGCCAGAAGTCATCCCTGAGCACTACTGTATATGGCCCTCAAACTTAAAATAAACAAATTAGCAAAGACAAGTCAGAGCCAGAGGTAAGGGTGGAACAGGGCACCTTTCTGGAGTTTGGATTTAGACCTCACTAGTCTTGGGGCCAGGCTGGGGAGCTGTAGCTCCAAGAAGAAGAGATTGTTCTCCCATGAACCATGGTCAGGGGTTGCTGCTGTGCTGCCCACTCATAAGAGCTTCTCACATTGGAAGCAACCTTGTTCCTTGGGAAAAAGATTCCTAGAATGTGGCTTTGTTTAACTCCTGATCATGGACCTGAACCCCAACACCCTGTCACAGAATGTCTGCCGATGGCCCCTTTCTCCACCCCCCCCCTTTGTGCCCAAGCTTTACCTCGAAGTATTTATTACATGTCAGTGTGATAAATGAAAAGTCATATTTTACTGTGAATTATCCCCAGCCCATGTGAAGTGCAGATCTATAGCCTGGAGAGTTATTAAGTGCTTACCATGGAATGCTATAAAAACCTCATCATTTTCCCCGAGGGCCTCTCCCCCCACCACGAAAGGAGCCTGGGGTGAGAAGGGGGTCCACCTCAGCTGTGGGAAGGGGCCAGTGGAATGCTGGGCTCAGGAATGCCCCCTGGGCTGGGAACTTGCAGGTCCCATTTCCTACTTTGCAATGAGCTGAATCAGGACCTGGGAACTCTTTCCCCACCTCAGACAAGCAGGCTTGGTGGGAATCTGGAAGCTACCAGTTCCGTCTGATGATGGCTGATAACATCCAGTTTAAAAGTGGGATGAAATAAAGCCTGTGACAGAATGAATCTGAGTCCCATTTCATGGAGTCACTGAATTGATTGTGTGGTGTCAAGAGGCCATAGTGTTTAATTTCTCCACTGATTAGGGGCTCCTGGATATCAGCCTTGCACCCAGCAGGAAGCAGATCCACCTTCATGTGAGGGTGAGAGCAGGAGGGCTGGCAGGGACTAGGTTGGGGTAGGGACTATCAAAGAGAATGATTTGAGGTCAGGTCCAGAGACCTCAAGCAGGTTTATAGAGACAGAAGCAGGAAGCAAGTTTTTCTTTGGCCAGGCATGTCCTGCTAGGCCTCACCAGGGTTGGATGCCACAGAACACAGAGGAAGAGGAGCTGGGATGAGGATGTTGGGAAGGAGGGAAAGGACCTGGCCCACCTTCAGTGTAGCTGGCCTATGCTTGGATACTTCTGGGTACTCTCATCAAGTTAGGAATTTCCAATTACTGGGAGATTCCTTCTCTTACAAGTTCTGGTCACTTTTAATCCAGCCATCAAACAACAAACACTATTGTTATTAGTCTTCTCAAGAGGGGCACACGCTTAGCAGTCATTGTGCCCACAGTACATATTAATGGTGGATTTAGAATGTACCACCCACCATTTTTAGAGTTTCTTCTCTTTGTTCATTTCCCTGTACCAATAAATAAGGATGCTGATATCTCCAGGGATTCTGTGCAGCACTGAATGCTTACAGAAAGATCAGGCTCTCTCTCTTACTATAAAAGACCAAGTCGGGGCAGACATTCTAACCATGGAGGTGGACTTCCTATCCCTTATGCTGGCACAAGCTCTCCTCCTGGACACTGAGCCTGCATGGCACAGCCAGCAAGGACAGGGACACTCAAAGCTGCCCCCAGGGGGCCTCCTCTGTGGAGGGAAACTTTCCAGATTCTAGAATCTCAGCCAGGTACTCTCAACGGCCTGGTGTGGGAGGTTTGGGAGGGAATGGTGCCTGCCTGCACCAACTTCTTTTTGGACCAGGTACCTTCTTCCCCAGCACAATCCCTAGCACTCTATTTTTATTTGTGTGTGTGGGGGGGGGTCACACTGGTGATGCTCAGGGTTCACTCCTGGCTCTGCACTTAAAAATTATTCCTGGCAGCTCGGGGGACCATATATGATGCTGGGATTAGAACCGGGATTCATCCTGTGTTGGCTGTGTGCAAGGCAAATGCCTTACCACTGTGCTATCACTTTGGCCCCAGTACTCTACTTTCTTATTGTTTTGGGGGTCATATCATGTGGTGCTCAGGGATTACTTCTGGTTCTGTGCTCAGGGATCACTCCTGACATGGATCAGGGGACCTTATGGGGGTGCCAGGGATTGAACCCACATTGCCATGTGCAAGGCAAATGCCCTACCCACTGTACTATTTCTCTGGCCCTCTAACACCCACTTTTATTGGCTCAGATTAAGGTTTGGGAACCTCACAGAGGTCTGATTCTCCTATGAAGCATCCTTTGGAGCAGACCAGGCTGGTTTCCAGTTGAATATCACCAGAGACAGGAATTTCACTACCATCAAATGCAGCCTTTGGGTATCCTAGAAGCTCTGATTATTCCAAGGACTTCTTAGCTGTTTGAAAGGTGTCTCTGCTGGTGATAAAGGGTAAAGACACAGACATGAGCCCAACTGTGGACTGGTCAGCCCCTGCTTAATTTTCCCTCTCCTACTCCCAGGCAGGGAAGCCCCCTTGGCCCCCAAGCCTTCCCCAGCCTCGAGTTCAGACAATTTCTTTCCTTGTCTGCTCACTGAGGACTCCCCAAGACTCCCCTCTTAGAGAGCTCCAAGGTTGCCCATTGGGAACAAACAGCCTTGTGGGTTCACTTGCCCAACCTGCTGTTGTTCTCCCCATCCCACACCTGACTGCTGCTCTGCCTGGTTCACTTCTTTTGTTTGTTTATTTGTTTGTTTGTTTGGGTCACACCCGGCAGTGCTCACGGGTTACTCCTGGCACTAAGCTCAGAAATCACTCCTGGCAGGCTCAGGGGACCATATGGGATGCCGGGATTTGAACCACCGTTCTTCTGTATGAAAGGCAAACGCTCTACCTCCATGCAATCTCTCCAGCCCCCTGCCTGGTCCACTTCTACCTTCAGGCTTTGGTCACCTCCTCTCAGGGTACCCAAGTGTGACCTCCTACAATTTCATCTAGCACTCTGAGGAGCTCCACCCTCCTATTTTTCTTAACTAGGCAGCTGTGGGTTTCTGGGGCAAAGGGCTGAGAAGATCCAGGGGCATAAGGGAACTGGGGCAGAAATGGAGGAAGTGGGGACCACGAGTCAGTCTTTATAGCGTTCTTTATCCTGTCAGGGGAGTTCCCATTATTTCCCTCAAACCCATCCTAACCAAGCTATCCAATTTCCATCCTCGGACCCCATCCTAGCTGAACTCCCCTCCCTTCTATCCTCCCATCTCCCCTCCGAAGAGGCTGGCCCATGTCTCCTCCTTCCCACACTACCCTGATGAAATCCTTGCTGTATTTACCTTATTAAAAGAAAAAGTTAAAAACACGCACAGATAATGCCTGTTGTTGCAGTGGAGTCAGAAAATGTAGGAAGTGTAAGGAGATAAGAGTCCAATCTCCTGCTTAGAGATAACCGTGGTTGAAATTCGGGGTGTCTATCCTTTCAGACCTCTATAGAGACATCCTCTGTAATGAGAGTGGTGCCAGCTTCATCCTGCCTTCCCTCCGGAAGGATGTGACTTTCCCTGCAGCAGTATGTGCCCTGAGTGGACTGTGTCTAGGACTGCACTGCGGGCATTGTTAGGGTTTTGAGTCTTAGGGTGCTGGAGATCAAGCTCCCCTCCTCTTTGTCTGGAGTTTCCTCTGCCTACTCTTTGATCTGTCAGCCATTATCTTGCTGCCCATTGGGCTATCATCAGGACCAGTTCTTTTTGTTTTTGGATCAGACCCATTGGTACTTAGGGCTCTGTGTGCAGGGATCACTACTGGCAAACTAAGGAGACCATATGGGATGCTGAGGATTGAACCTGGGTTGGCCATGGCCATGTGCAAAGTAAATCCCTACCCACTGTGATACCACTCTGGCCCCTAGCCCAATTATTGAAACTTAGCCAGGACTTGTGATCAGTGGTGTTGCTCTACAAAGCTGGGACTGGTGTTGTTGGCAGGGAGTAGTGGTCAAATGTGCTAGTATTTTCTGTGACTAGATGTTCTCTCTTGTGCTGGGGGAGTAACTCAATAATACAGTGACTGAGACCCTAGGTGGTTCATTTTGACACAGCAATTTTTTTCCTTCATTTCTTTGCATAGTTTTCATAGCTATTAGTGTAGTGCCATATCGGTAATGTTTAGGAGCCAAGAGTTTCTAGGAACCAGGCATCTCAGCAAATGCAAGACTCCAATCTCAGAACCACATCCCTACCCAGTGGGTTTTTCTCTACATCCCCATAATCCACATCCCTTTTTGCTTTTTTCAAATATTCAGGCTAGTAAGAAAGCCTGTCCTCCCTGAAGACCCATAGTATTTTATCTTTATTCTTTTTTTCTCATTTGAGGAGGGGGTAGGCTGTACCTGTACCTGGATATACTCAGAGCGACCTCCTGGCTTTATGCTTAGAGTGAGTCCCTGGCAGAACTCAGGGGGATCATATATGGTGCTGGGAATCAAACTTGGTCTAGCTGCATGCAAGGCAAGCACACTTCTCACTGTAACATTGCTCTAGCCCCAAGACCTTTTTTGGGGGCGGTTACATACTCAGCAGCATTCAGGGGTTATTCTTGGCTCTGTACTCAGAAACTATTTCTTTCTTTTTTTTTTTTTTTTGTGGTTTTTGGGTCACACCTGGCAGTGCTCAGGGGTTATTCCTGGCTCCAAGCTCAGACATTGCTCTTGGCAGGCACGGGGGACCATATGGGGCGCCAGGATTCGAACTGATGACCTCCTGCATGAAAGGCAAACGCCTTACCTCCATGCTATCTCTCCGACCCCTCAGAAACTATTTCTGGCAGGTTCAGAGGACCACATAGAATGCTGGGGACAGACCTAATGAGTCTTGCTCCTGCCCCTTGTACCGCACTGTGGTGCTGACAGGGGACACTCAATTTCAGCCCTCCTCTCCACTCATCAGTACTTTCCATCATTCCTTCAGGAAAGAATGCAGAGGCTCATGTTTCTCCACCATGGGCCTGATGCTGGACTGCCTATAGGAGGTAGACCATGAGCAATGATGAGCATGTCTTCCGGTTGTGGAAGTGGAAGCCTTTGGCTGCAGAGCTTAGAGCTGTTTTGATATAAATTCATAGGTTGGCCTGCCTGTACTGCGGTCTTGTTGCCATGAGGGCAAAGGGATCTCCCTGACTCTGAGTAGATTCACATGATAGTAGCTTGAAAACTCTGGACCCTCCTTCTGAAAAGCAGCAAATTTAATAGGAACAGTTTGTGTGCACTCCCAGATCTCACTTGTCTGCTTTTGTCTAAACTGCTGGTTTTAGAAGCTATAGATACTGTTGTATCTATAGCAGGGGAAATAAACCTACTAAAAGGATAGAGCCAGGGTATATGCTTGGAGGTCTGGATTGATGAGAAAGTTGTGTACTTTCTTGGGAAGTGGGTGTGTGGGGTAGAGGAACAGAAGTTCCTATCTGTTGGATGAAACAATTATGACATGGGAATTCTTGGGCCAGTATTCAGGAACAAAAAGAAATAAATAGCAATGAACCTAAACTTATTAAGGGATGGATCAGGGTCCACAGCTTGAGTTGAAGGATTGGGAAAAAGATAAGCAAATGTGGGGAGATTTTCCTGGAGGAGGGGTTAGAGCTGCTTCAGTGATAAAAGTGTTAGGGAAGTCAGAGAAGGTTGTGGATGGGGCATGTTGGGGATTTGTCCAAATGTTGGGGCAAAATCTGAACCCAGTTAGCTGAGTGGCTACCAAGGGCTGGTGCTGCCCCACCTCTGCAGGGTTTACAAGATTTACTGTTAGGAAACATATGCTCTCCTCTCTGCCTTAGGCAAACACGTGCTACACAAATCCTATGGCAGGGATGGATTTCCCAGCATTTCCCCACGGCAGGGCCCAGGGGTGTCTGAATGGAGCAGTTTCCTGTTTATCACAGCAGAGCTCAGGGAGGCAGGCCTGACAGCCCGGTCCTGCAGAGGTGATATACTGAGTGGGAATGCGGAGGTGGAAACCTGGCATTCATCCTTCAAACACAAAGTCGCACTTTCTTTTCTTTTCTTTTCTTTTCTTTTCTTTTCTTTTCTTTTCTTTTCTTTTCTTTTCTTTTCTTTTCTTTTTCTTTCTTTCTTTTCTTTTCTTTTCTTTCTTCTTCCTTCCTTCCTTCCTTCCTTCCTTCCTTCCTTCCTTCCTTCCTTCCTTCCTTCCTTCCTTCCTTCCTTCCTTTCCTTCCTTCCTTCCTTCCTTTCCTTCCTTTCCTTCCTTCCTTCCTTCTTCCATCACTCCCGGCAGCACTCAGGGGTTTGCTCCTGGGTCTACGTTCAGAACTTGCTTCTGGCAGGCTCAGGGGGACCATATGGAATGCTGGGATTCGAACCACCATCCTTCTGCATGCAAGGCAACTGCCCTACTCCATGCTATCTCTTCAGTCCTTCTTTCTTTCTTTTCTTCTTTTCATTTTACTTGGGGAGTCTATGCAGGCATCTAGACTGGGAGTGGGGGACACAAGCCCGTGGGGAAGGAAATTGGGTCTCCCCAAGGCCTAGTTCCCCTTCAGTCCCCCTCTCCTTACATAAACACACACACACACAACACACACACACCACACACACACACACACACACACACACACCGCCTTGATGACCCAGCCGATGCCTCCCCCCCACCCCCTGCCGTCTTCCCTAGGACCCCATGACTGGAATTCACTGCTGCAGATTACTTTCAACTCAGGAGCTGTGACTTATGAAAATGCCTGAAATTGTTCTTTTCACTTTAGACCTTTGGGATTTAAAAAAAAATTAATTAGATGGAACTAGGAGGTGACTTCAGGGACAGAGCACATGCCTGGCTTGTAAGTTCCATTCCTGGCACCACGTGGCTCTCTCCCAGCTCAGCAGCACCCACCAGAGCACCTGAGTGAATTTTTAGGCTTCTATAACCAGGTCTCAAGGCTGGTAAGTGAGTGGTCCAGGGACCCTAGTAGCACTTAAGATGGTGACTATTAAAGAAAACCCTGAGTTCTGTAGGGCTTCATTGTTAGGCAGAGATGGAAAAAGGGTCTCTTTCTTTCTAAACTTTGCAATCTATCCTCTAGAAAGAGGGGAAGGGGACTTTTTAGGGTGGAAACCTATGGGGAAAGAGGAAACCCCAATCACACATGATTTCTTTATCTACCTACCCTTTCTAGAGGGGCCTCAGAGCAAGCCCACCTGCAATTATACTCCCTCCATTCTGAAACTCATCCTTCGGTCTTCCTCTCCATACTCATTTTCTTGGTCATTACCAGAGAAGCTCCACATTTGAATCCTTGAGATTCTCTGGAGCTCACCCCATTGTGTCTCCATATTCAAGGCAACTAGGTGGTTTTACTTTCTCCAACCTGATGTGAAGAACCTTTTAAATCTTAACCTGAAGAGTTCTGGGGAGGGAACCTTGGGAGGGCTACCCAGGAGATGGCTTCATGTGTTTGAGAGACCCTTCTCTCTGGTCACAGTATATGGTTGACCCACTGTTCCTGGGGTCTGCTTTGTATTTGATCAACCATGTGTTGAAGACAACATACACAGGATGGTAGGAGATTTGGACTGAGCAAGCGCAGGCTTTGTTTCCTTGTCATTATACCCTAAACAGAACAGGAGAACAACCATTAGGCAGCACTTACACTATGTTAGGTGTTGTAAGTAATCTGGAGATGGTACGCAGTAGCTGAGGGTGTGTGTCTCCGGAGGTGGGATGGAGTGTCTGCAAACAGTAAAGTACTTAGACAAGGCTCTCAAACCGCTGTGGGCATCAACTTGGTGTTGTCAGGGGGTCCTGGAATTGACTCCCCAGGGATCCCAGGCCTCATTGCACCTTTTTCTTATTTGTATATTATGGAGCAATGACCTTTTAAATCCTTTGGGTACTTTGGAGAAAACACCATGTAAGGTTATGTTGTGATAACAACAGCCTGAAATTCTGAAAGTCAATGAGGCTTACTCCTTTTCTACACCAAGTCCATGGCAAGTACTCCAGGAAAAATTTCGCCACAAGGACTGTATGCTTCCTCAGCTCCATTCCCCCCTCATTTCTCACCAGGCAATGCCTAGGAGGAGATGGGAGGAGCAAGCAAGTTCTGCTGAGCTCCAAATCACTCACTCTCACCCTCTGCACTTAGGCTTTCCCTATAACCCATTTGGATGGTGTGGGGATCTAAGTGGAATGCTTGATAAGTTTGTGCTCTGCTCTAATGCTCTCCCAACTTTCTCAGGTGATGGGCAAGGAGAAGGAAACTGAACCTGGAACAATCAAAGTAAATTTGGTTTGAGCTGGAAGGGCTCTAGAGAGCAGCTGGACCAATCTCTCTGCACCTTCTTCTTCCGAAGTGCAGCCCAGAGACATTAAGGATCAAGTCTTGTCACACAGCAAGTCAAAAGAGGGGCTGGCTTTAAACAGAGGAGAACCTAGTAGGTCATTCTCCTATTTCTACACTCTTCCATTAACTGGTGCTAGAACAGGACCTGGGAAAGATGGGTGTGGGGTGTTCAGGATCTCAGTAAAGTTCTGCAACTTGGGTCTCAAGCTCAGTCCTGGCTTTCCTCCACCACTTGCCTCCATTTATCGTGAACCCAATGGCTAACCAGTCAGCATGTGCCATTATCTTGTCCTGATAACTGCTTCCTGTGCAGCCCTCTAGGGCATCTCGTGGCAGCTTTGGTGGACGGCAGCAGCTATAATTAGGTCCAGAGTCAGGAGAGGAAGGACAAATGTGAAACTTATTGTCAAGCAAACTCAGAATTGAAACAACTCTGCTAATTGTACTTATTACCATGCCTCCAGTTAGTAAATATCTGCCACCCCATCTTTGACTTCGGTCTTGGGGCTGAGAACGAGAAAAGCTAACCCAGAATGACTGGCCCCCAACACTGTGCCAGGCTCTGCTTCCCCCTGCAGCACTCATGGGCCAGGTATCCAGCCCACAGAGACCAAAGCTGGCTCACCCCTCCTGGTACCCTGGACATCCTGGGGTAGGCAAAGAGAATTTGGGGGAGAGCCAAGAACTTTGCTGCACTCAAGTCCCATCTTTCTTTTCATGAGCCTTTCTCTGCCTTTGCTCCTCTCCCTTTCCTGTGAGTGTCGGCAACAAGCATTAGCAGTACTTGAAATTTGTCACTAAAAGAAATCGGAGGCATTTCCCTATCATATTACCGTTGTTTTAATAGCTTGAAAAACAATTTTTGCTCAGCACTGCTTCCTGCCACTAGATCTTGTCTTTTAATGCATTGACAAAGAGGTTTATATATCACTATAGCACACATTTATTTAAAAAAAGTCTTTTGATAATAACAGCTTGACTATAATTGGTTTCCTTTGCAATTCTATATCCTTTATCTTGTATTTTTTAAAGGCTGGAGCCTATAGGCATTCCCAGACTGCTGAAGGCATATGCAGTTCCCCGCTCTGCAGCCCCCCTCAGAGTGGCACTTTGAGCCCTACTTACCCAAAACATTTCACTTGCAAGGAAGTGACCTTGACCTTGTTTTCCAGGTTTTCCTGTTATCTGATGCTATGGGCCATTCTTCCATTGTGCCTGGTTCTCCCTCTTTTCACCATTTGTACAGGGGGTCCCCCCTGCTTCTGGATGTGTTGCTCCCCATTCTAGACTACCGCCTAGTGTACTCAAGGTGATGGAGGCATAGCACTATTCCTTCCCTGCTGAAAGACCTCTCTGCCCTTCCAGGCTGCACTCTGGTCCTCCTATGTTCCTCTTGGGTAAGCCACAGGGCAACTCTGACTACTATACGGTGCCTTAGAAGAACATTCAACTTGAACACGCATGCTTTGGAAAGGCCAACTCTCCAAACAAAGGAGCTAGCTGGAGGCATGAATCTGGGATGTGGACATCCCTCTTACTGTCTTCCTCATGAGAAAGTGGCCTTACTTGGTTGGGTTGTGACTTTCCTGAACTGAGAATGCCCAGGGCTGCAAGGTCAAATGTCCATATGGTGCCCAGAGCTGGAAATGGAAAGTGCTGTGGCTGGAATCCAGGACCCTGCCTCTGGGCAGAAGGTCTCTTATGAGCTGTGTGACCCTGAAAATAGGTTTGAAGTCCTGTGTCCTGTTCTGGGTATCTGTCCACATCCCTCAGTTTGTGCCTACAACTCCCTTCCAGCTGATGCATAGGCAGACGCTGCCTGGACTCTACTCTGCACTGGCCACAGGCAGCCTCTGAGCATTGCACCTGGAAAGGCTCCTGATCCTTTACAAGGCCCTGCTGTACAGGTGTGCTCTGTTATCTTAATGGAACACTGGGTGAATGGAGAAACAGCGAGATCAAGCAGCAGCAGAATCAGAAACCAAGCCCTGCACGCAGAAACCCCAAACATCAGTCTCGTGTGTATGAGCTTCGTGCCCCAGAAAGCTGTGTATAAATCAAAAACTTGCATAATTTAAGACAAATCCCAACAAAGGTGGGAAGGTGTTTTTGTTTATCAGCTAAAGTGGTACTGCCACTCGCTGAGCAGGCAAAGAGAGTTTCCAAATCACTGGACCTGCCAGTTTCAACATTCTTCATTGCTTACAGAAAAAGGTTTGGGATTCTCATTGTCTCAAATTTTGCATATAAAGTGAGATCTTAATAATATCTTTATAAGATCTTAATATATCTTTATATCACTGCCTCAGGCTGCAAAAGTGCAGGATGCTCTTCTGGGGCACCTGGGCTCTTGGCCTTGGATGACTCAAGAGGGCTGAGCTGGGGGCTATCCTAGGGAAGATCATGGGTATGAATGTGCGTCATATCGCTTTTTACTGACTCCCTCACCCCCTTCTTGTCTAGCACAGTGCCTGGCACCCAGCACAGTCTAACTCAAAACAACACAGATGATCTGTTAAAGTTTGCATTTTCCAAAAACAAATAAATAAAAAAACAAACAAAAACTATAAGGGGCTGGAGAGATAGCACAGCGGTAAGGTGTTTGCCTCAAACATGGCTGACCCAGGTTCGATTCCTGGCATCCCATATGGTCCTGCCAGAGCCAGGAGTAAACCCTAAGAACCACCGGGTGTGACCCAAAAGCCAAAAACCAAGAAATAAAAAGCTTGCATTTTGAAGAGGCCCGGCTTTAAGGCTATACATTTCAGTAGTTTTGTCTTTCAAGATTTACTAATTCCTTCTCCTTCAAAAGAGGGGAAAGAAGAGCCAGAGAGATAGCACAGCAGTAGGGCATTTGCCTTGCACACAGCCAACCCAGAACAGATGGTGGTTTGATTCCCGGCATCCCCCAAGCCTGCCCAGAGTGATTTATGAGTGCAGAGCCAGGAATAACCCCAGAGCACTGCTGGGTGTAACCCCCAAACAAACAAACAATCAAAAGAAGAGGAAGAGCTACTGGTAACTTTATCAAAAGGGCAGAAAAACTCAGGGGGTGGGTGTATTAGTCAAGGTGTTTTTGCAATTCTGGAAAAACAATTCAGGAAACCAAATTTGGGTAAGTTAATAAATGGGGGGGCCGGGCGGTGGCGCTAGAGGTAAGGTGCCTGCCTTACCTGCGCTAGCCTAGGAGACGGACCGCGGTTCGATCCCCCGGCGCCCCATATGGTCCCCCAAGCCAGGAGCGACTTCTGAGCGCATAGCCAGGAGTAACCCCTGAGCGTCACCGGGTGTGGCCCAAAAACCAAAAATAAATAAATAAATAAATAAATAAATAAATAAATGGGGAGTTTAGTTTAATGTATATGGGGCCTCAATGGATCTACAAAAAGAGGGAGCAGGTCATTTTTGGGGGTATCATTCAGATACTCTGGATGCCACCAAGGAGTAGGGAGCTGGGAAGGAGACAGCTTTCCAGTGCAGGTCATTAAGGGGCCCATTCATCACCGCCATAACCAAAATTGGGGGTTCCTAGAAGAGAGAATGGGTGCTGATGGGAAGAGAGGTGGAGCAGGGGTATCAGTGGGGATTCTACGTCCATAGCTTGCAACAGTAAATCAGGGGACCACCAGGTGATCTAATCTCTCCTCTTAGGTTCCCCCATGAGGAGACTGAGCTTTGACATCTGGGTGAGGACAGGGTAGGCAAGAGCCCTCCCACCTGATGGCCTCCCCCTTTTCAAAGGATCTGCAAAGCACCCAAGTTTTTGTCAAAGGTCCACTCACTAATATCCTGACAGGACCCCTCTCCTCAAAATAATTCTCAGTGTACCTAGAGGTTTTGGGGATCTGGGAGGTCCCAGAAAGGAGAGGGATCAACTCTGTGACTGAATGGCCTTGTCATCCCTGGGGGTGGAGGTGGAACTGAGGAGTTTGTTGCACCAGCCAAACCCACCCCCGCCATGTTTCCAGGTGAGCAAGAATTAAGATGGGAAGAAGGTCCAAGGTATGGCATAAAGTGGGGAGGGGAGATGTTCCAGGAGCATTTCAATCCTGGGTGCTGTTGGGGAGAGGGCAGTGGGACATTTTCCTGTCCCTGTGTCAGTTTCCTGCTCTGACTCAGTGAGTCCAGATAATGACTGGCATAAGGTGGAGGTTTATTGTTTTCTCACAGGGTCACTGGACTTAATAGTGGATGGGGAAGGAAAACTGAGTCTCACTGAGCACTACACACAGCCTTTGCACTTAGGTGATCTCCTTTAATTTAGGGTAAGTGCTTGTCCCACAGACTGTTGTGGGGGTTCCATCTTATATGCCAGGAAATAGTTGTGGGCAGATTAAGAGACTTGTGCAAGAGCTGGGAAAATAGCTCAAAGGGCTGCAGTATATATATACATGCATACATACATACATACATACATACATACATATATATATTTAATTTTGCATGTGAAAAGCCCTAAGCTTGATCCTTGGCACTGTGAAATCCTGAGCCTATAGCAGTACAGCCTCTCTGGACCCTCAGACCAAATGGCCCATACTTCTAGGCCAAGTATCCTCAGAAGTGGCACCAGGGTATCTAAGCACCCCTGGGAAACCTCTCCCTCCAAACAAAAAAAGATTTATGAAGTCAGAGAAATAGTACAGCAAGAACTGCACATGGTTCCCTGCGCCTGCCAGGAGTGATCCCTGAACTTAGAACTCAGGAGTAAGCACCAGGTGTAGCCCCAAACCAAAAACAGAAAAAAAAAATAAAAAAGAGAGAATGAAATTTGTGTAATTCTTCTCATTGAAAGAGGGCAGAGCTCAGGGCATGCGTAATGACCCCAACTTGCCTGACCATCAAGTGGTCATGCATATTAGTGAGGATATTGCAATAAAATAAAGCCAATAGGGCCAAGAACATATATGTGAACATTTATTACCTACCATAATAGTAAGCCATGGTCTATTAATAATACAATTAATTCTAATTATATAGTAGCATATGCATTGTAAGGAATTGGCTCATGTGACAATCATTTGCAGGCAGCCAGCTGGAGACCAGGAAAGCTGTAGGATGTTGTTCTGGGCTGCAGACCCAAAAAATTCTTGGCTCTATAAAGGTGAAAAGATCATTGTCCCAGCTCAGAAGAGCTCCCTCTTCTCTTCCTATTCAGGTCTTCAGATCTTTAACTGATCTGACGAGACCTCTCCCTTCACTCTAAGGGTCCTTTGAGCTGCTGAGTTGACCAATTCAAAGGCTACTGTTCCCCAGACACACCCCACAGACACTTCACAATCCTGGGGAGTCCAGAGCCAGGCCAGTGACACAAAAGTTCTGCTTCAGTGTGGCTGCCAAGGAAGACAGATTTGGGGGTGCGGTGAGTAACCTCTCTCTGTAGAGAGAGGGGTGGAAGGAGTCACAAGAAGAGAGAAATCTAAGGCTTCTTTCTGCCCCTATAGGGGACATGGATCCCTAGCAATACAGGGAGACCCTAAAACAAATTCCTAGGGGAGTAGGTGCTGTAGGCTTCTCTCATCCCCCTCACAGCCAGGAACAGCTGTTCTGGAGAGGAAAGCCAAGCCACACTTTCCTGTTTGGGATTGTACCAAGCCCTTGTCCTTAAAACTCTGGTATTAGACTAGGCATATTGAGGACAGGGATTGTGGCCCTTCCTATCTTCATGACTCATGACCCCTAAGTAATGAGCACATCTTCCAACATTCCTTGGAAGTCTGTGAGGTCATGAACCAAGTTTTTTCTGGGCAATGGAATGAGAGCAAAAATGGCACAAGTCCAGTGAAGCATATCTACAGGGAGGGGAGACCTCCCCTGTATTTTCTCCATGACTACAATGCAGATGTCATGGTTAGCATGTAGCCCACCCAAGGGACTCTCTCAGGCCACAGTGATGGTACTGCTGGCAGAGGGCTTGTCTTGCATGAATGAACCTGAGTTCAACCACCTGCACCCCATGTGGTCCTCCAAGCCATGCAAGGACTGATGCCAGAGTGCAGAACAAGGACTAAGCTCTGAGCATAGTCAGGGTGTGTTCCCAAAACAAAAACAAAGAGAAGAGAGGCTCTGGACTTTGGAGACTGAAGGCAGTGAGGCTCTAGGCAAGCTATGGGGGCAAGGAGCTTGAGTCTCTGACCCTGTCCAGCAGTGGCTGACTCTAAACCTGTTGTGTATGCAAACATTTTATGGGATTATTATGTTACTGACCCTACCCTGATCGGTGATTGTGCCCTACTCTAGGGTGTGACCTGGCATTCTGCCCCCACCCTAGGGTGGTACCTGATTCTGCTCCCACCATTGGGTGGTACCTGATCCCACCATTGGGTGGTACCTGATTCTGGGGGATAAAAGTAAGGGTCTGTGGAAGGCGAGGAGCTTTTGGCTTTGGACTTCAGTCTTGTCCACCGAATAAAGCTAATATTTCCACAAGCCTGACTGTCTGCGAGCTGTTTACCCGCCGCTTCACCTCAGAACCGCCAGCTGAACAGGTGGCAGATGCATGCTCCGAGCTGGAGGGGAAAGACCTCATCCTCCACCCCTCCATCAGTCAACCTCTTCAGAAGCTGACTTGCAACATAAACCCAGTCCCTACTGTAGAGGCCCCTCTTTGCTCTGCCACCTGAGGGCAGCAACTGAGTCTCTCTGGATCTCTGTTTACTGCAAGGAAATGGGAACTTCATTCCCTGAACAGAACAAGGGACAGAACCTGGGAAGGCTGAGCATATGCTGACTGTGAAGAAACTGTAGTGACATGAAAAGCAACAGGACATTAGTCCCTCATGGGTCCTGCTCTGTGCTGGTCCAATAACTGGGGCAGCTTGTTCTCCAAATCTCAGTGTCTTCCCCTGATCCCCAGATTGGGTAAGTACCAGGGAAATTCAACTTTGCCTGTCCTCCCTGGTCTGTGGGCATAAAGTGATCCTGAGGATCACGAGGGATATCTCATTTTGGGGTCCTGGGTGGTACCCTCATATTTAAGGCAGTTTCTTTTCAGTCTTGCTCTTCCAGCTCTCATTTCTGTCCTGTGTCCTGGATCATGAAACCATGGCTCATAGAGGCAGAGAGATCTTGGACTCCCCTTCCACTGTGTGGTGTTATAGGGCCACAGATGTTCCAGAAGGACACTTCCTAGGATCTAGGGGTTCCTCACCTGTAGGACAGAGTCTGAAGACTTGTGTTCCATTTCTGAGCCAAGGGGGTAAAAGCTTGGATATGGTTGTTCTGTCCTCCTGGGCTAACAGAATGTCCCTGTGTCCTGAAAGAATTTGGAAGCTGTATGCTGGAAAAAAGGACTTTAGGCGCCTGGTTCCTCATGTCCTCTCTGATTCTCAGAGGCCTCTTATTTTTCCCAGCCACTGGTTCCTGAGAACTTCAGGAACTGGCTGATAAGACTTGATTGGAACTGAGCTTCTGTGGAACACTGGTCCAGTGTCTGCTGTGCAGATCAGGGGCCACTCTCCTTCTACTCCCCCAGGTGGGAGATATGGGGGCTCAGAGCCACAAGCACAGGGACAGTGGGGGAAGGCAGAGCAGGGCAGAATCCAGGATAGGAATCTGGGAGATCCTGACACAGAGTATGGAGAGGTACATTGAGTCCAAAGCCCTGATCAGAGCCCAGTGTGCAAGTCACCTTCAAAAGTTCAAGGTCACAGTGCAGTTGGGAAGAGGAGCAGGGACGCTGATTCTTCCCTACCAACCCTGGATGGCTCTTTCAGGAGGTACCGCCCAGAACCCTTCCTCTCTCTCTTCCCTAAAAATCTGGGCATCCCTGATTAGGATGCAAAGGGAGGGGGGCAGTAGGCAAGCGCTGCCAGGCTGGAGAAATACCCGGGGACTGGGGAGCCAGTGGCTAATTAAAGGCTCCATGTCAAAGAGGAATGCCAAGTAGGTAATTTCCATGCCATTTGAATAATGGGAAAAACGTTTACCATTTCTCAAGTTTGCTTGTTGAAAAGAGGCAAAGAAGAAAGGAGAGGGAAGGCGAGACTGGAGGGTCCCCCCCTATGCCGCTGGGAGTAGGGGGTGGTGCATGGCACAAGCACTCAGAGAAGCAGGGGGATAGGGATGGACCCTGTGGAGGCCATCTTTTCTGTCTCTGTGGAGGCCCTGTGACCTTCCTGAAAGCCTGTCTGGGGGTGAAGCCAGCTGGGGGGAGCGGGGTGATGTCAAGTCAGTGGGGGAGCCGTGGCAGCCCACCAAGGCCTCCTCTCTTCCAGTTCATGATCTTTGTCCTCTCTCCTCCAAATCATGGCCCAGGCAGGGAGGGCTGATGGTGAGGATCCCTATTTTGGAATGAATGATGGATCCCTAGGGCACAAGAGTGAATGTTTCAAGGCCAGATCTGAGCATTGATTGATTGATTCATTCATTCAATAAACTTTCCGGGGAAGAGACTGCCCCATTCCTGAGCTCCGATCCAGCTCACAGGGTGGTGTGGAGTGAGAGACTGAGGAGCTGCCACTATTGATGTAGAGATGGCACAGAGACTTGCCTGAGGCAGTTGGTGCCTCCCAGAGGGCACCTTTGTGCTGAGCTTTCCTGCTCAAGTTTGACAGGCGACTAACAGGACACCTATTCCAGGCTGAGGAAGCAGCATGACAAAGCTGTGGAGGACAGGGAGGCCATTTCTTGCCTATGGACTAGCAAAAGGCCAAATGTGAGTGGGCTGTCAAGTTCTCAGAGCACAAGTGTACGTGCAGTTGCATTCATTGCATTGCATTCAGTGTGTGTGTGTGTGTGTGTGTGTATGTGTAGCACGTGGCACATGTCTGTGTGCATTGCACAGTGTGCTTATATGGTTTGTGCATACATATGTGTTTTTTGTGTGCTTACGTATATATGCTTGTGTGTGAATACATGGTGTATATGTGCACATCGATGCATGTGCATTCACAAGCATGCAGTTTGTATATATATGTGTATGAGCAGTATATATGGTACATATGCGCATATGCATGTTCACACATAGCTATATGTATTATGTGTATGAGTAGTACATGTCTGTCTTCATGTATGCATATCTGTGTATTTTTGTATATGTGCATTCATGCATGTGTGTCTGTGGATATGTGTGTTTATGTTTGCATATGGCGGCAGGAGGAGCTGTGATTAAGTGCTGGGTGGTGGATGTCACTATGGGACAAGCCTGCACAAGTGTGGGTAGAGGTCCTTATGCTTTTCGGGGATGGGTGGGCTTGCTCTGTGGGTCACTGGGCTGTGGGCAGTGAAGAGGAGCTGTTGGGATATAGCACACTCATAGCCACAGCTCTGCTGTAACTATTGGAAGCCGGCCCCTGCCCAGAGCTCCTTCAGGTCCCTGGGAACAGTGAGTAAAGCATCTTGCTTTCAGTGAGATGAGGAGTCACTGTGGCACTTGCCTGTTCCTTCTCATGTCTGTTTACTACATGACTTAACACAGCAAATATTTCCTTTGTCCATGCCTCTGGGTCACTTGCTTTGCAGTGACAAGCCTTTCAGGCAGCTGGGCTGTAGCTCTTAGTGGCTGGGTAAGGCCAGAGAGTTCATCGCAGGCTTCCTTCAACCTTGACTTCCATGTGCCCAGCCAATGAAGACATGTGTGGTAAGAGTTGAGTCTCTCACCACATGGACCTCCAATGGCTGTTTGCATGTCCTGACTGGAGACTGTCCAGCCTAGAGTGGGGAACAAGGTAGAAGGGCAATGTTGCCAGTGGCATCATGCTGTCATTTTGCCATTTTGTCATGTCTCCTTGGTCCCACAGTGTGGGAGGAGACAGGGGAGAGAGTGACCTAGAAGGTGGGGTCCAGAGCCATCTAGGAAGCTGCACTACTATCTCTGTAGCAGGTTGGAGAAGTAAGGATTTTCCTGCCCAGTGAGCCTGTGAGCCTGTGAGCTGGACCCAGTGTGGGGCACAGTTACAGTCTCTAATTGGCTGTGCCCCACATGGGGTCCAGCTCACAGGCTCACTGGCTGTCTGCTGGGTGGGAAACCTGCACTGCACTGACAGGCTGAGTGGAGCACAAAGGGTACCTTTCTGAGGATGACTGAGATCTGCAGGATATGGAAGCTCCTTCTCTGACTTCATTCGGTTTCTTTACACAGTCACAAAATCAGTTTCCCCAGAAGCCTTTGCAGCAGGCAATTTGCATAACCACACACAGATAAGTACCATTTCTTCCGTTAAGCTAACTCATGGCTCTAAATCTCCAACTGGCTTCTCTGCAATTAAGTCAGCATGGCGCTAGTCTTTTCTCCCTCCATGACCACATTGTTTCCTGGATGACTTGAAACATAGTCAGGGACCTGGGTCAGCTCTGAGCCTTTTTCTTCACTATCTGCCAAGCACTGGAAGAACAATGTTCAAGGATCAGGACTGGCCAGTTCTTGGCCCCTCTCCTTCTCAGCTTTCCTTTGTGGTGAGGGGCTCAGGATGGCAGTGCTTAGAGCCAGAGAGGTAACCCAAATGATTAGAGCACTTGCCTTGATGCACAAGTCTCTGAGTTCAATTCCTGTCACTGTAAAAAGTGACAAACTAAAACTCCAAACTAGATCTCAGAATATCAGAGCCAGGAGAAGTGTGTGTGTGTGTGTGTGTGTGTGTGTGTGTGTGTGTGTGTGTGTGTGTGTGCGTGTGTGTATCTCCTGCATGCCCTCATTTCAGAGTTAAGATTCAGAAAGGGCAGTGAAAGTTCTAGGTCACACAGCAAATTTGTAGCCACACTAGGCCAAACCCCCACCAGGCAGAGACCTTTATGGTGTCAATTTTGGGCACTTCCAGGAGGTGCCCTGTCTGTGGGACTTTCAGACAGACCTGGGCCATCATGCTCATGGTCATCCTCTCTATCTGAGGTGAGATTCATGTCAGATAATCTGGACAAGCAAGTGTAATCACTGTGTAGATCAGCTAGACCAGGGGTCTCAAACTCAATTTACCTGGGGGCCGCAGGAGGCAAAGTCGGGGTGAGGCAGGCCGCATAAGGGATTTTGTTTACCGAATATTCGCAATAAGAAATCGCATTAGTAAGAAAAAAAATCGCAAAAAATCGAACGGAACTGCTCGGGGTATGCGAATGTTTAATGCGATTTTTTTCTTACTAATGCGATTTTTATTGCGATTATTCGGTAAGCGAATAATCGCGAATACTGCTATATTTGAAGGCCGGCCGCGGGCCACAAATGTTGTACGGAGGGCCACAAATGGCCCGCGGGTTGTGAGTTTGAGACCCCTGAGCTAGACCCACTCATAATGGTTTCTCTTTAAGGGGAGTTAAGAGCTAGGAGAAGACTTGATTCAATCTTTGGGAATTAATGGCTCAGAAACACTAGTGCAGGCAGGATCAGAAAGCCATCCCAAAGGCTGGGGACCCAGGGACCAGAGAGTACATTGAAAATGATCTGAAATAAGAGGAGTTCAAGGGAGGGGAGGTAGGAGCCCCCAACTTGGAGTGCAAAAATGCAAAAGGAGGCCAGGGGACTTGGAGGAGCTCAGTGGGCCACCCTTGTGCCTCCTACCGGGTTCAAAAATCCCTGGTCTGATAGTAAGGTGGGAGGGACCCTTCCCTCTGGTCAGTGCTTCCTTGTTGGTGACTGAGTCCTGCAGGAAGGCTACCTGCTCAGTTCTTGTCCTCTCTTCTTCCCAAAAGGTTCCTGGGTAAATGACAGGAGGCCAGAGCTAACCAGATGACTTTATCATGACCAAGCTCTCACCTTTGGCTATTCCTCTCCCCTAGATAGTCTTCTACCGTGAGCTCAAAAAGGCAAACTCATTTTGATCTTGCCTTGAATCAACTTTAATTCCAATTAAAAAAATACCCGCTCATGCTAAGAAAATATCAGCCCCAGCACCCAAAAGTGAAATGGCTTCTGAATTATGCAAAGATAAAATTTCTCTCTGCACTAGAGAGAAACTCCTTGAGGGTTGGGCTGTGTCCAGGTTCCTGGGTGGCAGAATTCACTTGTGTCTGGGCACAAGTGACTTGTTCTTCGTAGGTGAATATTCTTGGGGTGCTAGAGTTTCTGTCTCTGTGGGTTAGCCAGGGAGATTGGAAATCAGAGAGGGGAAGACACATAGCTAAAATCACACAGCCTAAGTGGGCAGGGATAATTTGGAAGCAGGGCTTGTATGAGGCCAATTGATGTGCTTTCCTTACAGGGCCAGGGCAGGCTGGCTCATCCCCAAATCCTGCAGTTGGTGGTCTTGCCAAAATCTTTAAGGAGCTGCTAAGGAGCAGGATCTCCCTGGGCAGCCAGATTTGCCATCTGCAGGGGGCTGGGTTAAAGAGAAATGCTGACACTAATTGGGGATCTGGAGACCTTCCATCTTTCTTTCCTGTTCCTGCTGCTTGGCCCAACAAAGGGGCTTTGTCTTCATTGGCCCAATGACAACTTCTTGCCATGTCCTTCCTGCCTCTTCCATGCTTTTCATGTGGATTTACAATGTTTTCCTTACTCCCCTGAACTATTGGATATAGTCACAGGCAACTGCCAGCCAGTTGTGTGGACTGAGCAAGTTCTTTAATCTCTCAGGATTCAATTTCTTCACCTGTAAAATGGGTGTGGAGGTTGGAGCAGATGGCTGCCAAATTCCTGTGACAATTTCCCACCTGAACGACTAGCATTAGGGTGCACAGTGGGATTTTAAGGTCAGGACCTTTCTGAACACAGGTTGTAGAGCTGGGCTCTTGTCCCTAAGGAGAGGCATCTTTAACCAGTCACAGTATTGTTAGAGAGAGAGATGTCATTTGCATATAATTTGCACTTTCTTTTAGTGTCAAAATACTCTGACACACCCACCCAATTTCCTCCTCTCTCTCTCACTTCCTCACCACCTGCTTTCTCCGCCCCTCCTCTCTATGCCCGCCCTGGCTCTGGCTTGCTGGTTGCTTTGCCTGTGAAGGCGGTGTGACTGAGTTAACTTGGAGAGTTATGCTGGGCCTCAGGGGGTAAGGGCTGTCCACCTTGACAGCATGAGCAACCCAATTCTATCTGCAACATGGGTGGTATTGTGCAGTGAGACCTTCTGTCCAGCTTAGAGTGGTTGGATGCTCTTCTCACGACCCCAGGCTGTTTGCCTGGTGGTGGTGGGGATGGCCTGAATGGAGAGGATGGGTGATGGCATTATAGCTCTGACTCATAGTGTGGTTCATGGACCAAGAGCCTGGGGAAGACTGAGAACCTGTTAGAAATTAGGCCTTATCACAGATTCCCCCAGACAGGGACCCCAGAATATCCAGAAGCCTGGCTCTAGAACTCTGTCTGCCTCATTGGCATCCAAGTTTTTGAGGAGTTCAGAGCCAAAATATCCCTCAGATGTCTTTGTAAGACCACTGGTTTTATGAGTGGTGCTCCCTTGACAGGAACTTTTCCAGATCTTTGGGTCTTCTCTTGTTTGGGGATGAGTTTACCATAGGCAGAACCCATCAACCCCTGTGTTTCACCTTCTCCTTTATGGAATTATAAAATTCTCACAGAAAAAATTTCAATGGGAATAAGATTGTTAGGGTCTATTCTATAAGTAAGGAAATAAATACTCAGAGGGCTATAGGAACCCACCCAAAAGTCACGCAGAGAAACTAGATCTGGGGCCAGGATTCAGTCATATTAGTTAGTACTGTTTGGAACTCCAAGAAGCCATCAACTTGAGAGCAGTGACTTATGCAAGTATAGAGTTTATTTTCAGCAGCTCAGGTATGGACTGTTGAGGACTGCTACTGTGATATCATTTCTGTGATACATATCTGACCCAGGCTCTTCCTATTTTCTGTTCTGTTCTGTTCCCAACTGAGCCTAGAGTTTTTAGCCTCACAGCAGAGATGGCCGCTATTGCTCCAGGCCTTATCTCCAAGTTCTAGACAGGAAGAAGAGGGAAAGATCAATGTACAGAGGACACTCCTCTAGTTAGCTTTTTCATTTTATTCATAGAACTATTCTCTCCCCCAAAACCTTTTTGTTTTAGGCCAAACCATGTAGGGGTCACTTGGAAAAGCAACGTGTGAAACCAGACTTGGGTCAAATTTCCCAAGGATAAACACCCACAAAGGTGTTCATCTTAGGGATCCAGTTTTGATTCCTGAGATTCTTCATTATCTTGAATTGCTTTTCAATCCAAAAGAATCTAGAATAACTGATTTTGGGAAGGAGAGGGTTATCTGTGAGTCTGTGAGGCATCTGCTTAATCTTGGACTTGAATCTTCCACCTGCATAATGTTCCTTTATAGCAACCATTTGGTGGAGGGGCCAGGGGTAGAGAAACTAGATTTGAGTGAAAATCACAAAGGCTCATTCTAATTCTCTGATTATCTCCACTGCTCACAGCCCCTAATGAAAACATGTGTAAGAAACCCGCAGGGTTAATTTTGCTGAAAAAAATTCCAATAAAGCTCCATTAGATTTTCGCGTTAAATTAATGTAATGGATGCTTAAAAGCCAGGCTAATTAGGCTTTGTTATTAACAGGAATGTCAGGTGGATGGGATCCGGCCTGGAGCTGACATTTCATTTGGGCCACCTATGGGAGATGAATTTGTCAGTGGTCAGGAGGTACCATGCCATCTGGCCCCAGTCTCCAGCTCCTGCTTCTGCCTGGGACTGTCTTGTCTTTAGTCATTGAAATTCATTTGCCCGTGACGAGAACCATCTCTTCACCAAGATGACAGAGAACAAATGTCTTTTCTTGGCTTTTCTTTTTCAGATGCTCCCAAATATTCCCTTGTAGGACTTATCCTTAAGCCTCTGCCGTGGATTGGGTTTGTTGAATCACTCCTGAGCTCAGTGACCTCTTAAAACCCCTGTTTCCTGTCAGATGAGCTCAGATTCCCGACTCCACATGCAAAGCATATGGGATTTGACTTTGAGTCCCCTTTCAGGGACCCCTTTATTTTTCTCCCATGTAACTTGGGGACTAGCTTGTCCTCAAGGCCCTCTGATGTTCCTTGATGCTGTCTATCAACCCTGCACCCCATCTTCTCAGTCTTCTAATGCTCCTCAGTGTGTGTTTTGTGGAGGCTCTGGAGTCACGCCTTACAGTGCTCAGGGAGAACTCCTGGCTCTGTGTCTAGGGATCACTCCTAGTGAGGCTCTGGGGATCATATGAAATGCTATATGATATATCACTTATATAATAAATTATTATAATTATATAATACATATTATAGGGGCTGGAGAGATAGTATGGAGGTAATGCGTTTGCCTTGCATGCAAAAGGATGGTGGTCCAAATCCCGGCATCCCATATGGTCCCCTGAGCCTGCCAGGGGTGATTTCTGAGCGTAGAGCCAGGAGTAACCCCTGAGTGCTGCCAGGTGTGACCCCCCCAAAAATATATATAAAATCATATATAATATATATATATGGATTCTAACCCAGATCATAATATATATAAAATCTATATATAAAATAATATATATATGTATATATATGGAATCTAACCTAGATCACCAGTGTGCAAGGTAAGCATTCTACCTGCTGTATTATTATTCTGCCCCTCCCTCCAGCATTATTCTTTCTGCTTTCTAGAAAATGAACAACCCTCAGGCGGTCTGACCCCGAATCCCTAACTCACTCCTATGAAGTGTCTGATGCATTCTCATCCCCAACTGGGTCAGGAGGACACAACAGGAAGGTGACATGTCCTATATTAGGACTGGGACTTGGGAATTCCATGTGCTCTGTGGCTCTGGATAGAAACTCTGTTCTGAAAAAAGACATGTACAAAGCCAGGATGAGCAGGAGGTGGCAGGCCTGTCCTCCTCTGAGGCTCCATACAACCTTTGTGTTGGCCATGGAAGGGGTCTGTAGGCCTTAGGATACATTTATTCCCAACTCTGGCTAGTTATTTATTTAAAAAGGGGCTGAGACCTCAGGTCCAGTGCAACATATAGTAGACTTCGTCTCGCCTTGCATACAAGCCAACCCAGGTTTGATCCCAGCACCACAATTTGTCTCCCGAGCCTCACCAGGAGGGATCTCTGAGCACAGAGCCAGGGAATAAGCCCTGAGCACTGCGAAGTATGCCCCTCCTTCCCTAAAAAGATAGTCCACCTGGGCTGACTGACAGTAGTCAGCTATGAAACAGTGGGCCTACCTGGGGTCTATGGGAATCTTCAGGCCAGGGTGGGTGAGGAGCAGACCTGAAGGAATGGGTCTGAGTGCTGCTTTTGGGGTTTGTTCATTTCTGAGGTCCCGTTGGAATTGTGTCTGCCTGGAGGTGCTGGGTTGTTCATCTCTTCTCAGGGGCTGGCTCTAAACTGGGACCAGAGGGCAGGTAAGTCTCTGGACTTTATCTTCTGTGATTTGTTGCTTCTGTGCAAATACACTGCTTTGGGTGAGTTAGGTTTTCCTTTTGGGGTCACTGGGGTCATCAGTGACCATGGTTTGGGTAGTAGGCTTTGTTGAGAAGGGAATTTGTGTATTGTCAACCAGCAAGGAGAGAGCCTAGATCTTGGGAACTCTGGCCTAAATGCCTGAATTTAGAATTTGAATTTTTGTTTTTGAACTTGGTACTTAAAGGTTACTCCCAACTTTGTGCTCAGTGCTCAGAGCTCATTCCCAGTGATATTGGGGTGTGGAACCATGTCTGGTGTTGGTGATTGAACCAGGGGTGGCTGCGTGCAAAGCAAATGCTCAGCTCTTTGAGCTATCTCCCCAGCTCAGAAAACCTGTTCTTTGATCCCCATGAATTCAGAGCAGGGAGTAAAGGCCGGGCCGCAGGTGTATTCACTCCCAAGAGGCCACTGGGGATGCTAAATTCTTTTCTTTTTTTTTTTTTTTTTTGGTTTTTGGGCCACACCCGGCGGTGCTCAGGGGTTACTCCTGGCTGTCTGCTCAGAAGTAGCTCCTGGCAGGCACGGGAGACCATATGGGACACCGGGATTCGAACCAACCACCTTTGGTCCTGGATCAGCTGCTTGCAAGGCAAATGCCGCTGTGCTACCTCTCTGGGCCCGGGGGATGATAAATTCTTTAGAAATCTTAGCAGAATACTTTAAACACCTTTCTGGGGATAGTCCAGTGGTCAGAAGACATGACAGCATCATAGAAGGACATGGAGCTCTTTCGGGTACAAGTCTCTGGAACTCCTGTGGCAACTTCTATTCATTGCTGAGGGATACAGTGTACTTTAGTGATAGTACGTGACCAAGTGGGGTTTCTTAAGCCTTTCCCCTTCTTCAGAGGGGCTGGGATAGAAACCATTCAGGTCAGAATATTCATGGGTGTGTTTCATTTGTAAAAATGTAAGGAGATGGGGCCGGACTGATAGTACAGTGGGTAGGAAGCTTGCTTGCACATGGCTGACTTGGCTTTGATACCCAGTATTCCATATGGTTTCCCAAACCTGCCATAAATAATTCCTGAGTTCAGAGCCAGGAGTAACCTCTGAGCACCTCTGAGTGTGACCGCCCCCCACAAGTAAGGAGAGGAAGAGCAAGAAAGCATGAAAGAAGGGGAAAGTGAACACACCACAGGTTGTGATGCAGGCAGCAGAGAATTGTTTGAGAAGCCAGAAGGTCTGAAGCAGTTGAGGTCCTTCCCTTTACCTAGTGCTCTTCCTAGGGGCTAATGGCCCTTGGGATTTTTCTTTTTTGGAGGGGGTTATTCCTGATTCTGTGCTCAGGAATTACTTCTGGCAGTTTTCAGGGGACCATATGGGATGAAGAGGATCGAGTCCGGGTTGGTAAATGTCCTACCTGTTGTACTATTATCACTCTAGCCACTCCATTGGGTTTTTTATTCCCTGGAGACCTTAGGGACCATCAGGCCCACCACCCTGTTGCTCTAGCCATACTCCTTGTTATTCTAGGAAATGAACTTGATGAAGTGGTTGTTGAGGGCCATGCTAGGACCATCATCAAAAAAGAAAGAGCAGGTGTCACTGCTAGTCAGTGATGACTCTCTGATCCTCAGTGTAGCACAGAAAGCCCCTGAAGGAGCCCAGTAATAACTCCATTACCCCCTTCTTGGTGTCATCATATGTGGCTGTTTTCTGTAGGTCATATCCATCACCAGCACATTGGGAGAGGAGCCACCAGAGGCAATGCTGGTCAGCTTTCTCTTCAGATCCAGGATGGATATGACTTTGCCCACAGCCTTGGAGGCAGTAGAAATGAGGTTGGGCATTGTGCCATTGTGTCCATAGTTTCCTGGGTGGCAGTGGTGGTGTGTACTATGATCACGAGACCCTCCACAATGCCAAAATTATCATGGATGACTTTAGACAAGAGGTCCTACAGCCAGGGGGTAGAGGAGACATTGTTGATAGTCCAGCAGAAGCTGTTACTATGTTCCTGATTTATGCTTCTTATATGCTATGGGGAATTGGCACAATGGACAGAGATGAGGTCCTCTACCTTTCACTGAGCCCGTTTTCCAGGGTAGTGAAGATACAGGGGACCCCATTACATACTCAGCACCCACATCATCTTATTTGATGTTGATGGGGTCTTGCTCCTGTAAGAGGGAGGTGGGTTTTCTGTGAATGGCAACTTGCTATTCTCTGCCTTGATGGTGCCATTGAACTTGTCATGGATGGAATTACACTGGGACACACGGACCATGTCCTTGAGGTCAAGGAAGGGGTCATAGATGGCTATTGTTTTTGCTTTGCAAAACAGTTTAAAGCAGTTCTGGCAACCAAGTGTCTGATTCTACCAAATCTTTCATTCGATGTTCACTAGGTGGCTCAAGGATGCAGCGGGCATTTCTGTCAAATGAGAGGAGTAGAGAATCTGGGTTTTTATTATAAGAAATAATAAACTCCTTATTCTAAAAGCACACATAATTGAGATTTTATTGTTAGTTGCTGAGAGTAGCTGACCTGATATTTCTGAGGTTGGTCTAAAATAATTTCGGATTGCTCTGGTTCTCTTGGTGGGCAGTGAATTAAGGAGTCTGTTAGCTCATGGGAAATCTAACTTATGTTTCTTTTTCCCCAGGCATAAGTTGCTGAAGAGAATGATTGGAGGCCAGAACTGGGTTCAAATTGGCACATTTATTATGCATACACTGTAGGTTACTTATGACAGTTATAAAACCAGGGCTTGACAAGCTTTTCGAATAAAGGCTAAATAGTAATTTATTTTAGGCTTCATGAGCCTTATGGCCATGGTTGAAACAATTCACTATTCTTTTCCAATTTAAAAGAAGCCAAGAAAAAAACCTCACAAATAAGTGAGTATGACTGTCTCAATAAAACTTTATTCACAAATGTTGATAGCAAGTAGGGTTTGACCCCTAGGCCATCATCAGTCCAGCCTCAATTAAACTCTCAATTGTTTTTAGGTTTTCCTTATCAGAAAAAAAAATCCCCACTGGCCATAGAGATAGCACTGCAAGTAGGACTTTAGCTATGCATGGTGCCTACCCAGATTGATCTTCAGCATCCCTGAGCACTTTGAGAAGTAATTTCTGAGCACAAGAGCCAGGAGTATCCACTGAGCGCCGTTGGGTGTGGGCCCAAGAAAACCAAAAGAGGAAAGAAAAGGAAAAAAACCTCAAAGCTAAGGATTGTTTCCTTCATGGTGCTCAGCAGAACCTTAGATGAATTACTTGAAAATAGTTACTACATACATGCATAAGGCACATACACAGTGTCCTTTCCCAAAGGTCTGGACTTCCCAGGAATGGAGAAATATTGGAACCAACCACCTTCTATAAAGGTATAATTTTGGGAAAGTCACTAACTTCTCTGAGTCTTTCTTTTCTCCCCTCAAAGAGCCAAGACCCACTTTCTGTGGGGTTGTCAATGCTAGTGAACATGGAATATGAAGTGTGCACAGGTCATCTACAGAGCACTCAGGAGCAAGTGTTATTAGGACTCATAGTCTTGTATTTGCACCCAGAAGAGGCCAATCTGTCTCCCTGGTTGTCTCAACATTGGTTAAATCTTGGTTTCCCCTCCCCAGGAGACCTTTGGAGGCAGCAAACCTCCCCCCCTGCTATGTGCTCTCTCACTCTGCCACCCACCCAGGGCCCTCCCCACCACACCCGCTTGCTCCCCCCCCATTTAACCTGAACGAGTAATTAACAATGTTAATTTCTAATCTCATTTGCTAATGAAGGCAGTCTAATTGCACCATAATTGGCAGCAGCAGCAGCAGAAAAACACAATAATAACCCTGCGTGTGTAATTCAGTTTAACCTTCTTTATAATTACCTTGCAGGCTGGGACCTGTGGCTTGGAAGTGGGCAGAGGGAGGTGGGGAACAAGGTGTATTGGCCTAAGAGGAGAAAAAAGGGTGAAGAGAACCTTCCTCCTGGGCCCCACAGAAGAGCCAAACTCTCCTAAGGTTCCTTGACTCCTTGATTTTTCATTTTGTTTGGGGTTGTCCAATAGTCTGGCTTGTGGATCTGGATTTATAGTTCTCCTGTATCACAGCTGGATCTCTGGAAGGGGACTGAAGCCAAATGGCATTCGGGCCCAGTTGTCCATCTTCATACCAATTTATTCTCATCCAGCCCAGCAGAATGCTTCTGTCTTTTGCATTATGCCTTCCTCCATTGGTGTGGCCCATTCCATGGACTTCATTGGAAAGCCAACCCAGTAAGGAGGCAGTGAGGAAAACCTTTCCTTAGCCCAGAGCTTGATGTTTTCTTTATTCATGTCACCAGGATGGAACCTGCATTATGCAGCATACCTCATTATTTTACACATTTTATATTTTTATTTACATATTATATTTTACTGATTTATTTTTGTTGAAGAGGTCTCATAGCCGTGCCACTTGTTAACGATAGCAGAGCTGGAGGTGCTGGGAGTGGGGGGGGGGGGATCACCAAAAGCTATATCTGAAGATACTTCAGGAGGCCATTGTAGTACCAGGTATCAAACTCAGGGTCTCAGGTCTGCAAGACATGTGATCTGCAAGCTAGCCTGGTGGCCCTAGATGCTGTCTCTCAGTCTAAGAAGCCTCAGTGTCTGCACGAGTGCTCTTTGCTGGTTTTTGTAGAAAGTTTGAATGAGCCGAAGGTGATCCTAGAGATGGTTCAGGAAGGATGTGGATGTGGTGATATGTGTTAAGAGAACTGGGATCTGGGCCTGGCTCTCTTGCTATGTCACCTGAGCATTTGAGTTGGTCAGAGAGGCAACTACTCCATTTTCTTTACCCCACAAGTTCTTAAAATCTAGGAGTTATTTAGAAATTTGATGACCGAAATTCCTTCTCTCTAACAGTAAACACAAATAAAGGGCAGCCAACCTCATCACATTGATTTCAGAATTCATTTTTCACTGGAAGCCAAGTGCCCATCTATATTTCTTGTAATGTTTTCTTCATCTCCAGCAGATGAGTCTTAATGCATAATCAACATTTCTGAACCTGGATGTCATGGCTTCCACACTTTATTTTGGATATCAGTGGTGCTCAGGAGTCTATGCTATGCTGGGAATGAAGCCCAGCACCTCCCATGTACAAGGTAGGAGCTTAACATTTGAGTAACATCCTGGCCTATGTCTCACATTTGAGCCAATGAAGCACCTTGGAATAGATATGTGTCCAGTCATGGGAGGACAGAGAGCCCATTGTGTTCATATTTATTCTGTTAGGAGCCCATCATTTTCATGGCAACCAGCTGTGATGTAGGAAGAGCTCCACATGCTTTCATTTACAGGGTATGGGTGTAGAGCAGGTCAAGTCAGAGTTTAAGAAAAATGTCTCTAGGGCTGGAGAGATTAGCACATCAGTAGGGCATTTGCCTTGCATGCAGCTGATCCAGGAGCAATGATGGTTCAAATCCCAGCATCCCATATGGCCCTCTGAGCCTGCCAGGAGTGATTTCTGAGTGCAGAGCCAGAAGTAGCCCTTGAGCACTGCTGGGTGTGACCCCCAAACAAAAGAAAACAAATGAAAAAAAGAAAATGTCTCTGAGAAGTTTCTATGCTTGGACATCCTACGTGGGGGTGAGGAGGCATTTGTTGGTGAGGAGCCTAGGTACCTGATACCTAGTGTCTGGATTAATTTCTACCTTGAATACCTCCCTGGAGAAGCCCTTCACACTTTTTCTCTCATGTGCACAGACATAGCTGCCATCCTGGGACCATCCTATTAAGTCCTTTGCCTTTCTCCTGTTTGCATGGTGTCTTTCATGGGGCCTAGATCTTCTTTTATTTATGTCTGAAATTGGTCCTTATTTTGGTGGAGATTGGGAAAGAAAACTTTGGAGACTGCTTATGAAGCTTTAGTGCATGCAACTTCCTATTATATATATATATATATATATATATATATATATATATATATATATATTTTCCCCACCTTCCCTCCTGATGACCAATTTTTTTCTTTCCTCTCTGGCAACTTCAATATCTTTCCTCCATTCCTTGGGATTCTGAAATTTTTCAGTGAAGTTCTTTGGAATCAGGGAGGATCAGGCATCTAGACACAAAAATTTCTTAGTGTTATGATGTCTGCTCAAGTGTCTTCTGGGCTCATTGCCTCACTATCAATTCTCTCTTTTCCTTCAGAATCTCCTGTACTAATTTTATAAATTTCTAAGTTTATATTTAGTTTTCCTCTTATTTTTCTCTACTTACTGTTTGTGATCTACTTTCCAGATTTTGTTAATGTAATCTACTGATCCTCTAGTGAAATTTTCCTCTCTTTTTAGTTTCAATAGTCTTTTATATGTATTTATAAATTTTAAAATTAATTGTTTTGCTCCCAAGCATTCCTCAGAGGGCCTCAGAAGTACTTGACCAACAGGATAAGGGCTGTTCAATGCTAGAGCAGAGGATGCAGCTGCTTGGGCCCTGAAGTTCCAAGGGCCACCCAGGCCACAAATGGCAGTGCCAGAGGACCGTCAGGACTATAGCCAGTGGTAGAACTTGGTGGTGGAGCATATAGTTCTGGGATTCAAACAGCGATAGGTCCTAATATAAGCAAAGCTGTGCCACTGACTGTCAAGCTATCTCCCAGACTGCTTATGTTCCTATTTCTTTTATCTATTTTGTCTTTATTCTCTCCCTTCCCGCATGGTTGCTGATGTTGTTGGTGCAGTGATTAGGGCTACAGACACTGCGTGTATGTCTGGTGCTCACTAGGGGTTGCACAGTAGGTTGCAATGCTTGTAAAGTTGGCTTTTGTGCTCACATGGTTTAAATGTCTTCAGTGGTGGTGCTTACGCATGCGATCTTAGGCTCAGCTCTAAATCAAGGCACACACACCATTGCAGTGATTGCTGGGTTTGCTGTGGTCACACACATGCTCCAAAGGTCACATGTGTTAACTGTGGCACCCACCCTTTTTTTTTCAGTTGTGGTGCTTGCTGGAGGTACACCCTTTTGTGGTACTCACACACATCCACATCTCGGTTTGGTGTGGTTGGAAGTTGCCTCTGGAACTGGGGAATCACTGACAGCAGGGCTTTTAAAGCGCAAACAAATCTGTCATGATTGTGCTTGGGACATGTGGGACACCGGGGATTCAAACTCGTGACCGTATACTTGTAAAACAGGTGCTTTAAACCCACTGTGCCATTCTTCTGGGCTTTGAATCTTCTTTCAATTTTTTTTACTTTAATAGACACCTGTTTTTATTTTTTTTTTCACAGATGCAGTGTCTTTCCTTATCTCTCCAAGGATACTTTGGGATTTTGAGACATCCTGTTTTTTCCTGTGTTACTTCTGCTCAATTCAAGACCCTTTGCTACAGATTTGGTTTCTTTCTCTGTCTCTGTACTCTGTGCTCCAGCTGCCCCAAAGTCCCATGTGCACGGGTATAGAGTGTGTGAAGTGGGCAAAGAGCCTCATATTCTAGCTCATGCCGGAGAGAGGCAAGGACTCTGGAGGGTCTGCCTACTTCATATGCAGACTTTCAGCCCATGTTTCTATTTTGAACCGGACTTCAGCACCACTTGCAGAAGCAGCTGATTGTTACATATCTAGAAAATTTTTGGACTCTTCTACTAGAAACCTTTCAGGCCCCAGGTCCAAAATGGGTCTTAGTCTTCTCCCCAGGTCTCCTAAGTCAAATTGTAAACCATCTGCTTCTGTCAGAAAACATTACTGTAAACATGCTGTTACTACCTTTCTTCTTTGTCTTGTTTATGTATTTACAAAAGTCCTTAGTTTGGTGTGGGGCTGGATGAGAGATTAAGAAAATATGTGTGGCCCTTTAAAATTTCCGCAGTGCATCCATAGCTAGCCATTTACTTTCTCCCTCAGAGTCCTGAGACTACGCTGGGAAAAAGGTTTGCTGTGTTTTGTTTAACCAGAAGTCCCGAACATGCTCTTTCAGCAACCTTTAACTACAAGTGCTCCAGAGTTGGAAGCAAACAGGAGAGCTGAGTTCCACTGCCTCTGCTTTCTGCACTCCCCAGGTGGAATCTAAGGGAAAGTAAAATGCCATTGGCAACTCAGACCTGTGGGAAGGGGTTTGAAATCAGGGCTGCCAGAAACCACTTGGGTTTGAGGCACCTGCAGTAAAATTGCTTTGATGTAGTAACTGATGATGTGAAAATTAAAAGTTGAAAATCAAAGGCAGGGCCGGAGAGATAGCATGGAGGTAAGGCGTTTGCCTTTCATGCAGGAGGTCATCGGTTCGAATCCCGGCGCCCCATATGGTCCCCTGTGCCTGCCAGGAGCAATTTCTGAGCCTGGAGCCAGGAATAACCCCTGAGCACTGCCAGGTGTGACCCAAAAACCAAAAAAAAAAAAAAAAAAAAAAAAGAAAATCAAAGGCAAAGCCTGATGGCAATGGAAGGCATGGAAGGAGGCCTCTGGACTTCTTTTCTCCTCAACTCCTGCTTTCTTTACTGGTCTATTCTATCTGCTCATTAGCCTCTCTCTCTCTCTCTCTCTCTCTCTCTCTCTCTCTCTCTCTCTCTCTCTCTCTCTTTCTCTCTGTGTGTGTGTGTGTGTGCGCGTTGCGCTGCGCGTGTGACCATAAGTATGTGGATATATTTGTAGGGCATACATTTGCATGTGAATGAACATGTGTGCACATGACTTGACTGAGATGCCTATGTGCCTCTCCTTGTGTCTTTATATTTGCACACATTGATGTGTGTGTGTCTGAACTTGGTATTCACAGAACTAGGACAAGTTAAAACACTTGACTTACATGCAGCTGACCTCAGTTCAATTCCCAGTACTACATATGCTCCCAAGCTCTGCCAAGAGTGATCCCTTAACTCAGCCAGGAGTAAGCCCTGAGCATTGCTGGGTGGGTATGACCATAAGCCTCCCTCTGCCACCTAAAAAATTCCTTCTAGCAGCAGAACTAAAAGTGTCAAGGAAGAGCAGGGGAGAGGGTGTTACTCACTGGGTGATTGCTGGAGAGTCCCATCACAAAGGGGTGCTGAGTGCCATGAATTACTGTTCACATCTGGGGAATCTGACAAGATCTGGGGAGGCTGCTGCTCCTGTGCCATTCTTTTATTCACTCTTCAATTGCACCGGCAATGATCAAGCTCCCTTCCTAACCAGCCTTACAGGCATAGTACCCCCACCTGGTGGAGCCCATCATTCCACAGAGGCCCCCCATTATCAGCCCCAACCCCATACTTGCCTGACTGCGCTGGCTGCAAGGAGGCCCTGAGAACCATGTCCACAGCAGAGTTTTATGCTGTTGTTTCCCCTTCCAGGGGAATGTCTGCCAATGGCTTTTATGATGTCAAATAAAAAGTCTTTTTCGCCTTTAGATATTTTTATTTCACCTTTAAAGGATGTACAGTAGAAAGAGAACATCTCCCTGAAATCTCTGCAGTAAATAACTCTTGGCGCCTTTCTCATGCAAGTGGAAGGACGAAAGGACAAGCTGGGCTCAGCTCACCCACTAAAAACACTGTCCCTTCCTGGGTGTCCCCCACAGCTCTGAAGCATTGTTCTTTGTGACCTCTGTGCTCTATGAGTCCTATCAGCTCCCCTTTTCAGTGGGAAGGGGCTGAAACCCTTTACCCTGTGCCATGCATGCATTTTATATTGGCATGAGGGGTAATGCTGTCAGCCTGGCTGGCTCCTCCCAGGAAACGGTGAGTCCTGGTCAGGTGATAGGATCTTTCTGGGCTTTGGTTTCTTCACCTGCAGAATGGACTTCCTAGGATGCTTGTCAATTATAGTTGGGATAAAGAAATAAACTCAAAGACAGAGCACCTTTGAAGGTGCCTGAAATCTAGGAGGGAGGTTGGAAAGTTGGCTCTTTTATTATTATTATTATTATTATTATTATTATTATTATTATTATTATTACTATTTCTTTTGGGGGGCCACACCCAGAAGTGCTCAGGGCTTAATCCTGACTCTATGCTTAGGGGATACTCCTGGCAGACTTGGGGGATCATCTGGGGTGCCAAAGATAGAACCCAAGTATGCCATGTGCAAAGTAAGCACCCTGCCCATTGTACTATCTCTCTGGCTATTATTATTATTATTATTATTATTATTATTATTATTTCATCTTTTCATCAGCTACTCTGGTTCTGGTTCTGTGACTAATTGTCTCTCAGCTGAGAGGTACTCAGCCTCTTGTGTGATAGAGGTATGCCACAGTATGGGGGGGGGGAGGGGTAGGCACACTGTTTGAGGTCATCCAGGGAGTAGGAAGGGACAGAGGGATGGATGGAGAATGAAGTTCCCTCTGAATGTCAGTACCTGGAAAGTTGTGGTGACTGCTGACATTCATTTATGGGATCATTTGAAGATTTTCCCTTCTGGACCAGAGGACAGGTCCTGAATTCTGTGTGTGGGTGTGTTGGGGGGTTCCTAAGGCTATATTGTGTCTTGGGGATCTGCTCTGGAATCTGCACCCTTCTTTCTCCCACTTTCTGTCCTGCACTACTACTACTACTACTACTACTACTACTTACTACTACTACTACTACTACTACTACTACTACTACTACTACTAACTTCTTGTTCTTGTTCTTGTTCTTCTCCTTCTCCTTCTTCTCCTTCTCCTCCTTCTTCCTTCTTCTTCCTCCTCCTTCTTCTTTCTCTTCTTCTTTCTCTTCTTCTTCTTCTTCTTCTTCTTCTTCTTCTTCTTCTTCTTCTTCTTCTTCTTCTTCTTCTTCTTCTTCTTCTTCTTCTTCTTCTTCTTCTTTCTTCTTCTTCTTCTTCTTCTTCTTCTTGCACACCCAGTAGCACTTAGGGTTACTCCTGGCTCTGTGCTCTGAAATCGCTTCTGGGTTGACCATATGGGGACCATATGAGATGCCAGGGATCAAATCCACATCCATCCTGGGTCAGCCACATGCAAGGCAAATGCCTACCACTGTGCTACTACTCCAGCCCCTCTGCCCTGAACTTCTGCCTCTTTTATGCAGTTTTGGGGCCATCTTTAGTGATGTTCCAGTTTTACTCTTGGTTTTGTGCTAAGACTAATCCTAGCGGTGCTTGAGAATCTAACCCAGTTCTGGCACATGCAAGGCAAGCACCTTTCCCACCTCTCTGGGCTCTTTTCAGGGATTCTTGAGAATGAATTTATCCCTTTAGGAAACTCAAGACCTAAGATGTTGCGCCTTGTTTCTAACCTGGTCCCAAGAGGCTGGACTGTTATCTGTATTGTTGTTCACAAGATTGGGGAGGTGGTGGTGGGGAAAGAGGGGGTACACCCTCTATTCTCATGCTACCCTAGTCCATTTAGCCAGTTCTGTTTCATGCCACTCTTAGGCTCTCCCATTCCAATATTTTAGAATTCTGCTATGTTGGCCTTGACCACTCCCAATCAAACCCACATTTAAGAGGCCCTCACTCCAAGGCTCCTCTGGTCTAGGAAACATTTCATAGTGGGCATATGAGGGAATACATAATTCTCCCCAGGAGACTCCTCTTTCTCACTATTCCTACAGTATCCCACATGGGTGGGCTTTGTGGATTGGAAAGGATTCTGAGGTGTAGGGACGACATCCTGACTGCATCCTTCAGTCAAGCAGTAATACAGTCAGTGCTGACCACACACTGGGCCCTGTCCACAACGAGACATACACCCCTGTCACAGATCTGTGCAGGATCCATCACTCAGAATCTAGTTAAGGCATAGTTTTTTTCTTGAAGGGTCTAAATGTGAACCACAAATGGAAGTGAATTTTATAAGTGGTAGTTATACCTTAACAGAGAGAAACTTGAGGCTCATAGAGAAAAGGTTTATTAGTTATGATTTTCTAGGAAACAGAACCAATAGAATATATGTGCTTATCTCTGTGCATCCTTATCAATGTCTGGGCATATATGTCATATTCATCACTTATCAATATATATCTTTGTAAGTATATACAAGCACATATTAGGATGTACTATAGGATATATAGTAGGGTATAAGAATAGTATATCATATGTATTATAATTATATGGTTATATCTTTTTTTTTGGTTTTTGGGTCACACCCGACGTGCTCAGGGGTTACTCCTGGCTGTCTGCTCAGAAATAGCTCCTGGCAGGCACGGGGGACCATATGGGACATCGGGATTCGAACCAACCACCTTTGGTCCTGGATCAGCTGCTTGCAAGGCAAATGCCGCTGTGCTATCTCTCCGGGCCCTATATGGTTATATCTTATGAGAAATTATATGAATGGCTTTTGGAGGTTGAAGAGTCCTAGGTCTGCAGTTGACAAGTCAGAGACCTGGGAGTGTCAAAGGTAGAGTATAAGATGATCACAACTCGTAGATTTTATTTTACAATTGGTGCTTGATCTGGCCCCACAGACCCAAGAAGACCCCAATGATGGTGAGAACCTTGACCCTCTGGTGTATGATCACCATGATGGCCTGCTGAAGGTGGACTGAGTATGTAGTGCACTGCAGAAAAAGCTGGGGTCACACTCCCACCAGACATAGAGTGAACTCTTCTTTCCTTCCTTTTTGTTTTACTCACACAGAGAGTGGATTGGACGAGACCCCAAGCTAGGGAGAACATGTGGCTTTACTGCTCTACGGGCAACCATGCTGATGTGATCCAGACATACCAGCCTGAGGGGAACCAAATAGCTGTGCACCTCATGGCCAGTCAAACACAGGAAGTGAACAAAAACAGAAGAAACCCACAAAGGCCACCCAGTGGCAGATACAGAGCAGGTTGACTGAGGCAGAGGTGAGAGGATAGAGAGCAGAGATTTCTGCCAGACTACTAGTGCAACATTTCTCAGAGGTCCCAGAGACAAGTCCAGAGTATCCCAAAGACACAGGTGAAAATTTTATAAAAGTTGGAGGCTATGGCATGAGTAGGACAGTGAGGACACAAGAAGGGAGCAAGGTCAGTAGGAGCCCTGGCTGGAAAATAGTTGAAAAATTCTGAGCTAGATAAACCATGGTGGGTGGGTGGGTGTGACTCCTTTCCAAAGTGTATCTGTGGCTTATGGTCTGGTCCCAGGTCTGACTCTGCCACTGTAGTAGTGGCTCTAATGCATGATGACATGAGGAGGGAGACCTGGGGCAGGAGTCTGATGTTGAATAATGGAAATAGAGAGGAGATGAGCCCTGGGTTCAGTAGTTATTTCTCTTGTTTCTTCTTTTCATCAGCAAAAGGGGACCTACGGCTATATTGTGCATATGGTGGGACATTCAGGCCAACCCTCCAGGAAGACAAGTGTCTATCTTTTGCAAAGAGCCTTTCATATGCCTTGAATTCTAGTCACATAAAATCTGTAATTATTCAGTCTAACAACTCCAAAATATATAGTGCTGGACTTCTATAACCTTTTTACCTGTCACCCTTTTCACCTGAGAAATTTTTATGTGAATCCAGGTATATAAAGTAGGCATCCAAATCAAACTTTTACTGATAATAAACATAAATTTAAGGCATTTTTTGCAATTCCTCTTGCATTCAATCATGAGACCCTATATGGGGTGACAATCCACAGTTCAAGAGTCTAGGGTGTAGTGAAGGCCAGCCTGCATTGCTTCCCAGACCCTACTTTTTCCTTCTGGACACACTGGGAACTACACTTCCTAGTGTTCCCTGCAGCAGAGCCATGTGACCTCTATTTGGCCAATGGATTGTGGGTACACTGATGTCATAAAAAAATGCAAGGGGGGTGGGGGAGATGCTGCTGCTTTCTGCTGGCCCTGAATCCTCCTGTGATAATTCCCTGCAGTCTCTCTATCCTGTTGGTTAGTTGTAGTAGTTCTCAGCCAGGGTGAGTTTACTCTCTCTTCCCCTGGGCCTCCTGCCACTATAGAGACATTTCTAACGGTCTCAAATCAGGGGAATCCTACTGGTATCAGTGGAGGAGGTTGGCTGCTCAGCATATGATGCAGAGCACAGGCCCCACTGCAAAGGTTTATTCAGCCCAAATGTCAACATTGCCGAGTCTGAGAAATGCTGGTTTAGAGAATTGCAAAGCTATGGAGTGGTCTAAGAAGACCCTGGATGTTTGCTTTCCTTGTCCCAACTAGCCAGGAGCAAGAAATATGTCTTCCAATCATCAATCTTTGAGGGGGGGAATCATGTATTGAGTGGTTATTTTGCCTGGACTAAAGTAGGTTCTAATGATTATTTCAAATTCCATTGATGAGATAACAAAGAAACAGGTAACAGAACTTGCAAGTGACAAAGTGTGAGTCTGAACCCAGGCTCTAAGACATATGTGGCTTGCTTCAGTGTGTGGGTTTTTGTGGGCTCTTTTAGCTTCAGAGAAACCTCATCATCTTTTCTGTCTTTTCCCTTGACCCCTCTATCTGCATGCCCCGGAGGACTTTAGGTAGAGGTAACTGCAGAACAAATTACAGGCGGCTGCTAGGGCTGCCCTAAGCTGAGACTCTGTGGGATGGAATAGGCTCTCAGCTCTCTGGAGCATACAGGCTGTGTACCTCCAGGATGGTTATTTGTGACTCTGGACCTTAAAAAAGGGCAGATGCGTTTATCCTCTGCATGCACCCCGATGTGCTAGTGGGGTCCCCCTCCTATCCCACCACTCTCCTGAGCCAGCCCCCACCTGCTCTGGGTCTGAATTTCCTGCAAGCATCTGGAGGCATCTTGGCTTCTTGTTAATTTCCTGACTTAGCTTCCTGAAAGACAAAGGTCTTGAAGGTGGCTGCCTGGAGCGATGAGAAGATAAGAGTGTCTGCTCTGGCTTCCTGCCTTTCTTAGGGGGCTGCTAAGAAGTGCTTATGCACTTCCTATATGCACACTCCCCTTCTTCCTGGGCCCTTCCTCTCACAGTCCCTCCTGCCCGAGGGCATCAAGGCTGGGGCAGGTGAATTCAACTGTGAGTGAGTTGCAGCTCTTTATTGGGGAGAAGCCCATTGCTGAAGCCTCCAGGAGATGGGCTCTTAGTTTACCTGTGTGGTGGTGGGAGAAGCTAGTTCTATAGTCTGTGAGCTACAGAAGCCACCGGAGGTCATTTGGCACCAAGTAAGTTTCTGCAGTTCACATAAATAAGCACCTTCCCCGTCAATTTTAGGATGGAATTTTGCCTTTAGGAAATTTAAAAGGAGAACTTTAACCTATCTAACACTGTGATGGGTGTTAGGCTGTCCTTCTCCTGATCTTCTTGAAGTTTCTCTTGCTTCATTTTAGGTCCATGATTTGTTTTTAGGGGAAAGAGAAGACACCTTTCTTACTCCTTGATATGTGCCCTGCAAGTAGCTGGAGATAGAAATGAGCTTGTCTTTAAAAATACATCCCTGATTCTCTTTGGTAGGCTAAGCAAACCTCTTTAGAGATCAGGAGAGTTGCTGCAGAAATGCACACGAAGGAAAATGTGTTTGCAAGCATTATCTCCTTTTTTGGAGGACCTTCCCTCTTCCTTTAGAAGTCTTCATCGCTGAAGAGAAAGCATAGGAAGCTCTGGAAGCCAGGCTATATCTGTACTAATTTAGGATCTGGGCAACTTCAGGCAAGTAATCAAACCTCTCTGATCAAGGAGCAGTTTGGACACTTTGCACCAAGAAAATGACAGGTGTTGACATTCATAAAAGCCATTTTCTCTTCCTTTGCTTCCCACTGACTCTGGCAATCAGCATGCATGGCTCTTCTCATCTTCCTCTGCCTTCAGCTCTGCTGGGGAAAAATCAGATGTGGTCGTGCTCCACAGCAAGCCTGGTTGGCAGTGGGCCAACTTCACAGAGAGTTTTAGTGGTCCTGGTAGGCTCCCAAGCTGCAGCCACAGGGTGAAAGAGAGACTTCCCTATGGTCCAATGTGTGGGGCTTGCTGACTTCCCTAGATGCCTCTGATCACTGTCTTCTCTGCCATCAGGGTTTGGTTGGGCCATCGTTGGGCTGGTTCTCTGAGCATGTGCTTTGCATTTGCAAAGCCCAGAGTTTGATCCCTGCTGCTGTGTGGCCCCTGAGCACCACTGGGATGGCTTGATGGCCTCCAGTACTGGGGGTCTCAAGCGTCAAACCATTTGGCCTACTTGGGCAGCTGTTATTAGGCCTGACTTGTAGATCGTCTGTATATTGCTTAGGAAGCATTCTCCTCCTCTAAAACAGAATGTGGTTCTATTTAGGGTCACTTGATTCCTCTGTACCCCAGGCATCTAGATGGGGAACTGCATTTAGTGGGGGCCAGTGATTGGATCAAGGCCTACAGTGGGGGTGAATCCACATATCCTGACTTGGGACCCAGTGCTATTGACCCTGTTTTCATTCCAAGTAGGGCTCAACTGTGACTCTCACCCCTTGGGAGCCAGAAGAAGCAAAGGCCCCTGAGCATGGAGAGTGTCAGAGGGCTCTTCTGTGGTGCTGGCCTGTTTTCTTTTCAAGAGAAAGATGAGGCCTCAGCTCTCTGGAGCCAAGGAGCCCACTGGGATTGCAGCTCATTTTCCTAAAGGCCCAGGGCACGGGTTCTTTTTCTTCTGTCTTCTCACCCCGCCTTTGAAGTTGGGTATTGCCACATTGTCAGCAGCCTGACACAGAAAGTTTCAGGAGAGAGGAGCAATTTGAGAGGGTGGGAAAGGGAGCAGAGACACAAACACATTCAGAGAAACAGAGAGAGAAAGAGAAGTAGGAGGGTTGAGAGAGACACACTTAGATACAGAAAGAGAGAGATCCAGATAGAGAGGCAGAGGGACGGAGGAGAGCAGAGGCCGAGAAGAGAGTGGAGAGAGAGGGAAGAAACAGATGGAAAGCAACTATAAGTTGGAGAAGGGAGAGAGAAGCCTAGAATGAGGTTAGGAAAGGGAAACAAAGGGAGAGCAATGGAGAAAAAGGAAAATGGTCATGAGTGCATAGCATGCTAACACACACACACACACACACACACACACACAGGCCTGGGTTTGATCTCTGATAACACATAGATGAGGCCTCACTGTCCTTCTGGCCTCCAAGACTGGTTCAGGTATTGAGAGGAGGTCCTCCGACTCCTCCAGTTTCATGGGAAGGATAATCCTGACCAAAAATTTAGAAAAGAGATGAAAAGAGAGACATAAAGCGAGGGGATAAAGGCAGATGAATTTGCTTTCACAACATCTGGAGTTTTCAATGCATTCTCAGGTGATAGGGAAGATAAGTGTTTATTTGTGCAATCATGAAATAATCTCAGGAGAGCAGTGGTCAGGGGCTAGACGAATACTGTGTAAATATATGTTTCACGTACTCTTTGAGCTTTGCAAACACTCTGTGAGCTAGAACAGGAACCCCTGACACTGACAGTATTAAGGTGGGAAAGTAAAGGGGGTTGGACAATTCCCCACATGGGCCCTACTGGTGAAGAGCAGATGGACATGTTTGCATCTGCTGTTAGGATCTCAAGTTTGATTTAGAATTAACTGTTACCAAAGCTTTGCTGTGAACCAAAAATGTAGCCATGACAGGCTCAGGTTAGAAATAACTGCAATATTGCTAATAGGCCTCATACCAGGAACTGGCTTTATGGTCAAATATCAAGAAATACCACAATAATCAGAACATCCATATAAGGCTAAATAGTAATGGCCAGATGGTCAGATGATATCCACACCCTGGGCCTGACACCGCAACCCTCGATCATGGAGGTCCTCATGATTTTCCTTCATTGAGCCTACAGCCCAACCCATTTATATATGCAACATATATACTACAACCAATCCTAGCCATTTGTCTGATGCAACTTTGTATTAAGGACTAATAATTTTAAAGTTCAACTTCCCCTAGACTGAAGCCCTAGGTACCCTATAAAAAATGACTTGTGAGTCATTCTCAGGGTTTCCATTTCTTAGGAGGGTGGTAGCCCCCCAGCATGCTGGAATAGACACCTTTGCTTTTGCATTCATGCACTGTCTCCCTGGTGGTCTTTTGGGTGGCGGATCCCAGAGTCCGGATCTAAAACTACCTGTAGGGGCTCCCACCCAGCCAGGCCACATTGCTACTGGATCAGTACCAGGAATGTTGTTCATTTCTGTGCCCCAAATGTCTAATCTTATGCTGGGGTGAGAGCAGAGAGTACCGAGAATCATAGCTCCTAGAGGATTGTTACAGCCTTCTAAGGGCAAGTTGGAGATATCTGGACCTCCTTCCTTCATGACTCAGGACTCTCACTGAGTTAGATATGTTTATGAGGCCTGCTCTGTGTTTATTTGTTTACCTAAAGTTAAATCTGAGTATTTGTCTGAGATGAGATGTTGGGAGTCTCAGAGAGTGACCAGGGGCGTAAAGAAGTCCCACCCTTTCCTCCCACTCCCCTCTACCTGTACCCACCATCCCTTCCAACCTCTTCTCCATTCCATCTCTTCCACTTCACTGCCTTCCCTTCCCTCTTTTCCCTTCTTTTTCCTCTCCTTATACCCCTCCCCAAACCCTGGATCTCAACCTTAGAACTGGCACAGTTCCCTGCACCAGCACTTGGAATCAAACTCCCCCAGAGGGAGGCTCTAATACCACTCTGGAACCAACTTGCACCAGGTAGGTTCATACAACATCCTGATGATGAAGAAACAGCAACAACTTGATCTAAGGGCAGATTGCCCTAACTCACGACCTAACGGTGGGTGAGATGAAATCAGAAGACATCCCGTCATAGGATCTGTACAAAAACCATGATCACTAATTACAGAAGACTGACTACAACCACCACTGAGCAGAACCTTTATTCTGGGACCATCAAGAAAGACTCTGTCCTAGACTTTGACCTAGGATCTGTGCAAAAAACAAGATCTCTAATTATAGAGGATAGGCTTTTCCCCTTACATTTTTTCCCTTTCTTTTCCTTCCCTTCCCTTCCTCTCCCCACCTTTACCATCACTGTCCCTCCCTTCCCCACCTTCCCTTCCCTCTCCTTCCCTATTCTTCCCTTCCTTTTCTTTCCCTTCCCTTTCCTTCTCTTCCCTCTCCTGCCTTCCCTCTTCTCTCCTCCCCTTTGCATTTAGTTTTCAAGTGTCAACATGTGCCTGTCAGCTGTTGTAGGTACTGAGTAATACAGCATTAAACAAAACAAATTAAAAAATGGTTTAAAAAAATCCCTACCCTCAGGGAATTTGCAATTCAGAGAGGAGATCAACAAAGTAAATGGGAAACTAATTAATGGTGACGCATATTATGGAGGAGTAAGTGAAACCCGGAGGGGAGACTGGGGGTGTTGGTGGTGTCATTCACAGAAGATAGGCAGTGTGTAGGAGGCCTTCCCTAGGGAGGGTTATCCTGCCAGAAACTGAAGAAGGGGAAGTGCCTTCGAATCCTTGTCATAGGCAAAGGCCCTGGGGCAGGACCAGTTGCCTGGAGGTGAAAGAAGGCCAGTGTGATTGCAGGTAGTGGACTGGAAGGGCTGAAGATACAGAAAAGGAAGAGCAGAGGAGTAGCTTTTTCTGGGAGTGGGGTGGTGCCCAGGGCTAACTACTGGCTTTATGCTCAGGTGTCATTCCTAACACTGCTGGAGATTAAATTGGGGTCAGCCATGTACAAGGCGAAAGCTTTACCTGCTGTACTGTGTCCTCTGGCCTCCTTAACCTGAGCTTAGCAGGAGGGTTCTGAGCTCTGTAGAGCCTGGCCTGCCATAGAAAAGGTTCTCTGATGGCTGGGGGCCTGATGTTCAGAGGGCAGGTGTCCTGGTGCTGATTCATACTTCTCTGTGTTTAGTGAAGTTCTGGGAGGGTGACCATGAAAGGGTCCAGTTTGTGCTCTCACAGAGACCGGGGCTTTGCAGGACTGTGGGGGGGTTGGGGAAGTGACCTTTACCACCACACTGCACATGTCAATAAAAAAAGGGCCCAATTTACAGCTTTCTTCTCAGTGCAACCAGATTGAGAAAGAAAAATGATTCTGCTAAGTATATATCAGATGCTGAGCGCTGTTCATATCCAACAATTTAATTTCAACCATCATACTGACTTATGAGGTATTGTCTCCTGTTTGTAGACAAGGCCCCTGAGGCACGCAGTAGTTAAGGAGCTTGACTGAGCTCACATGGGAAGCAGAGTGGTACCCCAAAAGACTAAGCTGCCAGGATGGCAAGTCTACAGAAAGCCCTTCATCTGCACATCCGAGGAACTTCATTGTTGCTTCATTCCTCTTCTTCTCCCTGTTACCTCTGGCAGGGTTTCTAGCCACACATGTGATTCAACAATATTCTCTGCTTAGGGTGGGCTTCTAAGGGGCATTTATGCTCTGGTTCTGTCCTAGTTGGAAATCCAAGAATAGTTCTAGCCACTCAGAGAGAACCTTAAATGTCAGTGTGGCATTCAAAGACCCCACATCAGGCCCCAGCAGCTGCACTCTGTTTGTCTGAACCTTGCCCAATCTGATCTATGTCCCATTTGTGGTCTGTGCCCATCTGTGATCTGTGCTTCATCCCTGGTCTGTGCTCATGATTTGGGCCCATCTGTGGTATGTGCCTATCTATGGTCAGTGCCCATCTGTGGTCTGTGTTGCCTGCAGAAATGTATTTCACCTGTAGGTTTGTGCATAGCAATAGATCTCTCTTTTCCCTGGGGACTCTCATCTGTCTTAGAGCCAGTGAGTAAAACTCTTCCTAACTCTGGGGAGTTGAACAAGTTCTTTCTCTATCAAATCTTTCCTCTCTAGGACTGACTCAAAAGGTTTGCTTGCAAGCTGGATATACTTGAGGTGCTGAGGTCAATTTACAGCATCAGATGCCCCTCCAGCACCAATGGGGGTGCCTCAGAATATCCCCGGAATCTTGCTGGGCTCTTGAGCACTATGGGGAGAACTTGCCCCCATTTTTCTCGAAGACCTCTTTATCCCTCTAGAAGATTCTCTTCTCTATTACTCCTTCACAGGAAACCCTTCTTTGTCCATCAGGGCTCTGATCCCATGCTAAGTCAGATTCAAGGTTCAGACCAGAGTATCAGCACCCAGTGGTTCCCTTTAGTGCCATATCAGAGAGAGATGGAGTAGTAGAAGGAAGGGGCTCATAGAGGGGGGGGGTGGTAGGACAAGAAGCATCAGTCTGGGCAGAAGCATCTGGAGTGGCTGCTTTTCATCACCTCATTGTCACAACAATGTTGTGGAATCATTTTCCTTACAGGTGTCCTTGTACTTTGGTTTTGCTTTTACATGGTTGGAAAGAATCTAGTCTGGTGCTCTGCTGGCCTTTTTTCATCAGCTAGCTGTGAAGGCCATCCTGGTTGCTGCTGGCATCTTGCAGAAGGCACAGGAGGGGCATGGAAGAAAAGACGCAGGCCAGAAATGAGGAGCTAGGATGACCCTGAAGGGCTGCATGATCACAGCTTCTTGCCTGTCTTTTCTGGTACCTGTGTTTGAAGGATGAGTTGACCGGAGTGTATCGGAAATTTTAAGCTCCAAAATAAGGACCTGGAGGAATGCAGTTCTGGAAGCAAATGTCAACACAGGAAATAATCCACACAGTGAAGGGGGGTGGTGGTAAAAACAGGTTCAGGAACTCTAATATGCAAGTCAGGAACTCCAACATACAAACCTTCTGCTCCTAAGAGGCAGATAGTCGTGGAAGAAGACTGGGGAATACCAGAGCTTTCCTGAGACTAGGGATTTTTATTAGCAAGAATCAAACCACACCCTAGGGTGGAGAATCAATACTGAGTAGAGGTAGAACCAGTTAGTCCAATACCAGAGGTCTTCAGATAGGTGTGGCAGGTTGGCAGATGGTGGTAGCCAACCTTGTAGAAGGTAATTCTGGATTGTTGAGGGATGCCCCATGTTGTCACATATTGGGTGGCTCTAGGCTAGCGTCCCCTCTCCTGACTCTTTTCTTCCACCTGCTCCCCTTCTGCCTCCTGAGTAGGAGATTCCCTTTGGGACAGTGGGGGACTCTGGAATCACAACTCTTCTGGGCCCACAATGTTTCATTTGCAGAGGAAGCTGTATATCCCTGCCTTCTTACTGTCCACTGTTGGTCAGGGGTTTCTGGGGCCAGATGGACATACCAGATTTAAAGTCTGTATCTCTCTTCCACCTCAACACCCCTGGGTTCCCTCAGGGAAAAGTGGGTTTGGAGGGGCCCTATCTCTTCCTCCAGGCCAGGGTCGGTTGCTGGAAGACTACCAGGAGCTGGAGCACAGGGCACCAATTCACAGTGAGTATCCCTCCATCCATGTGACTAATGCAGATAGGCATATAAGGCAACTGACGTGTGCATGTTGATCTCACACTGGAACAGGGCCATCGATCTTGAGTCTAAGAGAAGAGGCATACCCATCCTTCTGTAATGACCCTACCCCATCCAAGATCTTACTCCTGCATTACAATGCTTTGCATTTTCCTTTAGCTATGTCACAAGAAGTTTGTATATGGGAATGGATACAAATGCCCTATAAGGAAGTCATAAACTCCTTTGTTTTGATCAAGATTCACGATGGTTACAGATGATTTGGATAAAGATGTGATATTAGATGCTATGAAATACTACTCAGGGGCCGGGCGGTGGCGCTAGAGGTAAGGTGCCTGCCTTGCCTGCGCTAGCCTCGGACGGACCACGGTTCGATCCCCCGGCATCCCATATGGTCCCCCAAGCCAGGAGCGACTTCTGAGCACATAGCCAGGAGTAACCCCTGAGCATCACTGGGTGTGGCCCAAAACCAAAAAAAAAAAAAAAAGAAATACTACTCAGCCATACAAAAAGGTAGAAACTTGCCTTTGGCTGTGACTTGGATGTAACTAGTGGAAATCAGGTGAATTAAGTCAGAGGAAGAAGGACCAATGCTGGATGAGCACAGTTAAATGTGATCTATAGAGAAACAAAACAAAGACTAGACAATGGTGAATGAAGACAAACCCTTAGATCTGCAGTAGGAGAGAGTTTTTTCAAACTGGGGATGGGGTTAGGAGGAAAAGTTGGACTAAAAGTGATCTAATGGGGCCGGTGAGGTGGCGCTAGAGGTAAGGTGTCTGCCTTGCAAGCACTAGCCAAGGAAGGACAAGGGTTCAATCCCCCGGTGTCCCATATGGTCCCCCCCAAGCCAGGGGCAATTTCTGAGCACTTAGCCAGGGAGTAACCCTGAGCATCAAACGGGTGTGGCAGAAAAACCAAAAAAAAAAAGTGATCTAAGGACAGTTGTGGAGGGTCTTTGACATTTTAGTTTTTAGTTTTGGAGACATACTTGGCTGTGCTCAAGGCTTATTCCTGACTATGTTCAGAGATCACTCCTGGAAGTGCTCAGGGGACCACATGGGGTTATGAATTTTGAACCTGGACTAGGTGCATACAAAGAAAGCTCCCTACCTTCTATACTATCACTCCGGTCAGTGTAGTGATGATGCAGTGAGTTTGCAAAATAAAAGCATAAATGTTAGCACGACTATAAGCTATGTTTGATAAATAAGAATACAATATAAGATGGGGAGCTGGCTTAAAGGGCTGAAGCACATGCTTTGTATAGGAAGCCTCCTATATCTCTCACATCAAATGGTCCCTGGAGCATTGCTGGGAATGACTCACAAGCCCCCAGCACCACGGGGATGTCTCTAAAAACAAAAGAATTAAAATATAATTAATAGAAAGGGAAATTAAAAATAAAAGTTTAATGATTATGTGTAGTTTCATGAATGTGTTGCAGCATTTATAATTGCACTACATGCTGTGTCTTGATGCTTGGTATATGGCCACCGTTGCTTCAGATTTACAGTGAATGATGTTGCTTACAAGATAAATGAGGTCTCTCTCCCGCACTGTTGTCAAGGTCTCTTGTTCCATAAAGTGTGTTTTGCTCTCCCAGCATCTCCCACCTGTTTTGTGCCACAGACAGAGGTGAGCTGTTTAGTTCTGCAGATCTAGGGAGGTCTAGCCCAAATGATACTTTCCTAGAAGGGAGCATCATAGCTTCAGGAAATGCCTGGAGGAGAGTAAAAGGAGCCATTCTGTTTGACTCAGGGACCAGGTCTAGAAGGGAAGCACATGGAAGAAAGGAGGTGCTTCTGAAAAGTCAGTGCAACAGGCTGTCTTTTGAGTGCGCATGTAGTCTTCCTCTTATTCTTTTTGTTCTTGTTCTTTTTCATCCTCCTCCTGCTCCTCTTCCTTCTTTCTTCACCATCACTTCCTCTTCTTCCTCTTCCTCCACTTCTTCCTCCTCCATGTCCTCCTCCTTCTGCTGCTGCTGCTTCTACTGCTCTTTCTTCTTCATCATCTTCTCCTTCTTGTTCTTCTTCTTTTACTTCATCAGCTTCATAGTCTTCATCTTTTGCTGTATTCTTTGGTTTTCCTTTTTCCTATTTGCATCTCAGGGAATCAAATCCTGAGATGCACACAGCAAGGCAAGTGCTTTACCTCTGAGTCATGTCCCTGCCCCATTATGTCCTCTTTTGAAGACTATGTAGTAGCAGAAGAGCCTCCAAAGGCAGGTTGTTTGAAGATATTTTCAAAGTGCACTTGTGAGTCAGAGCTACTAAGATTCCAGGAAATTCAGGCAGGACTAGGACTGTGGCTCAAGGGGAGCAGACCAGATGTCCTGCATATGCAAGTCCTGAGTTTGATTCCCAGCCCAGCATGCCCTTCTTTTCCCAGCATCTGTTTCCTCAACCTCTGCTGCAAACTGCCACACACCTAAAACAAAAAACAAAACAAAACAAAACAAACCCAGGCAGATTTGCACATATAAAGAAATGCTGAGCACACCTCAGATACACAAACCATGAGCACACAGGCACATTTAATATGTGATTCCCATGCAGGCTCCCACACACCAGAAGTGCAAAGAGGCAAAAGTGCATAGGCACCAGCCAGGCAGGCATGCTGTGGGGCCTATGAGCTTCTTCCATGGTCTGCTCCCCTCCCTGCCAGAGCCCAGGGCCTACCCAAAGCAGCTTTCAGCCTCAAGGCTGGTCTCGCAGAGTCAGAGTCCTTGTTTAATCTCCATTAGCTCTCTGATTTCCGGCACCAAATTAAAAGTGGTGACCAAAAAGTTAATTATTCTAATTCAATTTGGTCCCTAATGCGGTTGCATTGTGGTTCTGGGAGGCCCTGGGCAGGAGGAGGGCGACCTCAGGATTTAATATGCCTTAATGGACTCTTATAACCCAATATGTCTCAGGTCCTCTATTCCCTGCCATTGCCCCAGGCACGCCCTTCAGGTTCCTGTTAGATTTTTGGGTGCCTCAAGAAGCATTCACTGTCTCAACTCTGGGAAACATCTGGGAGGACAGCAAGTTTCTCTGGAGGAAAGTGCTGAGGGTGCAAAGGGAAGTGAGTTCATGTGGAGTGAGCCTGAGTCTGTATGAGTGTGTGAAGATGAGTGTGAATCTCTGTGAGTGCATGAGTGTGTAAGAGAGTGTGTGAGGGTATTAAGAATGAGTCTCTGGTGAGCATATGAGAGTGTGTAAGCCCGTGTGGGTGCATGTATATAAGTGTGTGAGTGCATGTGGGAGTAAGTGAATGTGCAAATGTGAGTGTGTGAGTGTGAGTGCATGCAAGAGCCAGTCTGTGAGTACATGTGAGTATGTGAGAAATGTTATGAGCATGTGTGTATGTTGACAGAACACAGACCGGACTCTGCTGTCACAAAGCCCCTGAGGAGCTTGGCTGGTGCTTCTACCATAAATATGAGCATATCCATGGAGCCTTTATTCCATGACAGAGAACAAGCCTCCTTCCTTCTTGCCACTGAACAATCAGTTTCGCTCCTTCTCCTCACTCAGAATATAGGTTTATGGATTTCAGCCTCAGCTTTCTTGAGGACCAGGTCTCCCCCAAAAGATGGAGTTTTAGTGCGGTGGGGGATGGGTAAAAAAAAGATGGAGTTTTAGGGCCCCACGTTTGAACTTAGGGTCTTCCTTGCTGGGGTGGAGGGTGAAGAGAGCTTTGAGTTGAAGTCTGTAGGAAAATGAGGATCCATACCTTAGGCCTGTTTGCTGCTCCCTCAGCCTAAGGAAATCCCTTGCTTAAGAGTGGAGGCATCATCTATTTTTTTATTTGGTCACACACCCAGCAGCGCTCAGGGTTACTTCTGGCTCTATGCTCAGAAATCACTTCCTGGCAAACTCGGGGGACCATATGGGATACTGGGATTCGAACCACTGTCCTGCATTGCAAGGCAAACATCCTACCTCCTTGTGATCTCTCTGGCTCCAAGATTGGGGGCACATCTTTTTTTTTTTTTTTTGTGATTCTTTTTTTTTATATTTTATTTAAACACCTTGATTACATACATGAGTGTGTTTGGGTTTCAGTCATATAAAGAACAGCACCCATCACCAGTGCAACAATTCCCATCACCAATGGTCCCAAATCTCCCTCCTCCACCACCCGACCCCCGGCCTGTACTACTAGACAGGTTTTCATTTCCCTCATACATTGCTCATTATTAGGACAGTTCAAAATGTAATTATTTCTCTAACTAAACTCATCACTCTTTGTGGTGAGCTTCCTGAGGTGAGCTGGAACTTCCAGCTCTTTTCTCTTTTGTGTCTGAAATTATTATTGCAAGAATGTCAGGGCCCGGTAGAGATAGCACAGCGGCGTTTGCCTTGCAAGCAGCTGATCCAGGACCAAAGGTGGGTTGTTCAAATCCCGGTGTCCTATATGGTCCCCAGTGCCCTGCCAGGAGGTATTTCTGAGCAGACAGCCAGGAGTAACCCCTGAGCACCGCGGGGGTGTGGCCCAAAAAACCAAAAAAAAAAAAAAAAAAAAAAAGAAGAATGTCTTTTATTTTTCTTAAAACGTGGGGGCACATCTTAATTGCACTAGCAACTATATGATCACAGCATCCAAGAGCTTTTTTTTTTTTTTGGGGGGGGGCCACACAGTTTGATGCTCAGGAGTTACTCCTGGCTAAGTGCTCAGAAATTGCCCCTGGCTTGGGACGCTGGGGGATCAAACCGTGGTTCTTCCTTGGCTAGCGCTTGCAAGGCAGACACCTTACCTCTAGCGCCACCTCACTGGCCCCCAAGAGCTTGGAGAAAACTTCAGAACTCCTCCAACAGAAGTGACAGCTAGGCCATTCTCCATTTGTACCCTCAGGCATAAGGGAGGACATCTTGGAAGGGCTGCCCTCTCCCCATCTTCCTGTATATTCAACTCTATTTGCATCCGTGAGACATTTTTCTCCCAGTGGTTCTGCAGTGGCTCTCCCACAGTGCCCCAGACAGTGAGACAAATGTTGGAGGATAAGGTGCCATGTTCTCTGGAGGGTTCACTCTCACATCCACGGCAATACCTCCTCAGCTGCTGCCCAACATGGGGCACCTTCTGAGACTTGCCACCCAAATCCTCTCCTTCACAATTGTCATGGGAACCTATATCTCATTCATGCAACCAACTGTTCATTTGCACGTATTTTTTGGGGTAACTTTCTCTGCCCATAATTCCACATCCCGAAGTCCTTCTGTCTGAACTCTGTTCTCCATGCAGTGACCTTTAAGTCCTCTTTATTTAGCTTGGAGGTATAAACAGACTGTGGAAGAGGGTGAAGGCTTTGATGGGTGGTATCTGGACTGAGTGATGTTGTCTCCATTGGCTGAGCTTAGTCACTCCTAATCAGCCCCTATCACTTGCCTTCCCTATGGTCAGACTAACCCTTCTCTAACCATGGGTAGGTATAAGTGATAGGGACTGGTGGGGAGTGTAGCAGAGGAAATGAGAATGGATTGAGTAAGCTATCTGTGTGCTTTGGGGCTATTCCCAGCTCAGTGTTCAGAATTAGTCCCAGCAGTGTTTAGGGGAGCATCTGGCACCCAGGATAGAACATGAGACTCCTATGGACAAAGAATGTGCTCAGTTTACTGATGGATCTTACTGGGTGGGTAGCAAACTAGTCTCCTCATCTCATTCTCAGTAACCTCCAAACATGAGCTCACCTGCCCATGAGAATGATGGCCGATACGTATAAAAAGGGAAAGAAAGAAACAGGTCATGGGCCGAGCGATGGCGCAGAGCGGTATAGGCATTTGCCTTGCCGGTGCAAGCCTAGGATGGACTGGCGGTTTCGATCCCCCGGCATTCCCATATTAGTACCCTAGCCAGGAATGAATTCTGACTGCATAGCCAGGAATAACTCCTGAGTGTCACCAATGTAGCCAACCCCCCCCCCCAAACCCAAAAAGAAAGAAACAGGTCACGTGATCCTGGATAGGAAGGCATGAGAGATACCATTTTTCTGGACAGTTGGCAATGGTCCATTGTAGAAGGTTTGAAAAAGAAGAATCAGACACACGGTCCCTTCACTATAGTGCTAGAACGCCCACATTTCTGACTTAACCTGTGATATTACAGGAGCCTCACAAACCCCCAGAGAACTGGGGAGATAGCTTAAGGGTCAGAACACATGTCTAGCATGCACAAGGACCTGACTTTGATCCCTGAATCTCAGATCTTCCAGAACTGTAGGGTGTAGTCATGGAGGCCCCTTACTACTGTGCCCAAACAAAACCTTATCAACAAATCCTAGCATTGAATTTTCTGGCCTGCTTGCTTGATATCTCTGGGAGTGGACCCTAGAACCCTTGGGCACTGAGGGGTGTCTTCTACCACTATCCCTTGAACCCTCTAAAAAAGGGAAATCCGAGCCAGTGAGATAGTCTTGTTCTTTGTAATGGGCTGAGCTCATAGTGGTCTTGTGTCTTGAGCTCTTGTGTCTCCCACAGCCTAGATGAATCTCGATTCTACCCCAAATCTGCATGAAGAAGGATAGTCACTAGCTCCCTATTCTGGATCCAAAGAGGGGGGCTTCCATTGCAGGCTCTTCAGAGCTGGGTGGGGTGCTACAAGCAACTCCTCATAATGGGTACAGCTCATTTCAGAAAGCGTTATGCACCATGGGGCTTGTCTAGAGGTCTGTTGAATTGAATCTGGCTGGCCTTGTGGGGGCAGTCTGCATTGTGTGGGAGAGGATGGGTCTTGCTCCTTCCTGCTGGGGAGACTGACTGTGAGTCTGCAAAGATGTGGTTAGTTAGTAGAGGGGGCTTCTGGGACCTTCTTGTCCAGTCATTAAGCACAGCTTTCAGTGGCATGTCCCAGCCCAGATCCTCCCCTCTGTGAGCTATTCAGGGAAAGGACATGCTCCATTGAAGGGGCGGATGAAGTTCCTCACTTGTCAGCTGGAGGATGGGACTTGGAGTGGGCTTGGGGCTAGGAGAGATGGCTCAGCTCCCAGATATTCCAGGCCTGGGATAATAAGAAGTGCTCAGCCCTTCTGGCACACCTCCTGAGCTCTTCTGTATATGAGTGTATATGTGTTAGAGTGAAAGTGTGTGAGTGTATTTGAACATTTATATTTGTATGTGTATATGTAATTATGTATAGACTTACATGTGAATATGTATGTGCATGCATGAATATGGGTATGAATATGAATGTGAGTCTGCGTATGTGTTTATGTGACTACATATGAGCGTGTCAGTGTGAGTTTGAGTGTGTGTTAGTGTGTGTGCAATCACTAGGATCCCTGGTCTATGGCCTGTAAAAGGTAAAGCAGGGAAACTGAGTTTTGTTTATAATACATGAGGGGAAGCTACTAGGGATGCATGTGGATTTATTTCACTCTGGCTCCTGGCCTTCTAGAATGTCTCCTCTCCAGGAGGCCAGAGACAGTAGGAGGGAGAGGAAGAGGGTGGCCTAAGGGGCTGATGGATGAACTGGAAATGGGAGTATTACCTAGTCCGGGGACCTCTCTGGGACAAGTGCAAAGGGATCTGAACATCACAGTTGGTAGAGTGACCCCCCAAACTGAATGAGTATTGGACAGAAATTTTTCCTCTGCTCTTGATGGTTGGGCTGCATTTAGAGTTTCTGGAAATCTCTTCTTGTTCTTTTTGTTATTATAAGGTTGATGAAGAAGTGGCATTCCCAGCAATGAATCAGGGGAGAGAGAGAGAGAGAGAGAGAGAGAGAGAGAGAGAGAGAGAGAGAGAGAGAGAGAGAGAGAGAGAGAGAGAGAGAGTGAGAGACAGAGAGAGAGACAGAGAGAGAGAGAGAAGGAAATGCATCATCATCATATCTATTGATTGTGGAGAAGATGGAGTACCAAGTTGGGAATCCTCAGTGCTGAATCCTGAGGCTGAATTTTTGCTGCATCTGCGGTATTTAGCCTGGCAGTAGGTGTTCACTAAATACTCACCGAGGAAACAAATGACTGTCATGTAGACAGCATGGAGCCTGAACTCCAGCCAAACGGAGGTGGGTGAGAGGGAGGTTGGCATGACCCAGACACTTATTAAGTATCAGGATTAGGTTTCTTGGGGAACAGAAATTGGAGTCAGAGTTCCTTGCCCTGACAGAGCTCTCTGTTCTAGGAGAGAACTAATCCACTCACAAATGGAAGAGTTGAAGGGAACTTGTGTGAGAAAAGACAGACTTACTAAGGGCTCTGAAGTAAGGAGCAAACAGTTGTGGGATTAATTAAGAGAAGATTCTCGAAGAGAGTTGGCTTTTATTTGGATTGGTGGAGGGGAGCTCGGAGGCATTCTTGGTGAGGGCAACAAACAGAATAAAGGCAAGAAGAACGGATACTTATGGGAAAGAGCAGTGAAGAGATGAACCTGTTACGTTTAATAAGATCTCAGAACCTCAGGGATACTCCACCATCCAACCTTTCCTTTCTCTCCCTCCCTCCCTCCCCTCCCTCCCCCCCTCCCCCCTCCCTCCCTCCCTCCCTCCTCCCTCCCTCCCTCCTTCCTTCCTTCCTTCCTTCCTTCCTTCCTTCCTTCCTCCTTCCTTCCTTCCTTCCTTCCTTCCTTCCTTCTTCCTCCTCCTCCCTCCCTCCCTCCCCTCCCTTCCTTCCCTCCCTCCCTCATTCCCTCCACACCCATTTGTGCTCAGGGCTTTCTCCTGAGTGCTCAGGGTTCATTCTTAGTCCCCTCACTTAAGGCTCAGGGGACCATATGTGGTAATGAGGACCACACCTGAATTGGCTATATGCAAAGCAAATGTTGTTCTTGTTATACTGTTTTTCTGATCCCTTTGCATTTTTCTTAATGTCTTGAATCTTAAAATTGTTTCACTTTGGAGAAACAAGAAAATTCCTTGCCATCCCTGAGGGATGGAGGAGGAGAATGTGAGTGTGTGTGTGTGTATGTGTGTGTGTGTGTGTAGAAAGATGATGGTGTGTATGTCTATGCATTTAGGAAGATGGTGTGTGCATACATGCAAGTATATGTATATCTGTGTTGTGTAGGAGGAGAATGGTGCATATGTGTGTCTGTGTGTGTAGTGCATGTCTCTGTGTGTCTAGGAGGGGGCTGATCTGTGTGTGTGTTTGTGTGTGTGTGTGAGTGTGTGTGTGTAGTTCACTTGGATGGGGGCAGAGCCCAGAGCAATCCTGATACCTGTCTGCTTGACTTTGCCTTGGCTGTGGAGGTAGGTGGTTTCCTCACAGAGCAGATTCACTCTCCCCCTTTCTGGGATATGGGACGTGCTCCTCACTTGACCCGTTAATCTTTTCTTCTTTTGTGGCCAAACTCCGTCTCACAATGATGGCTTTGGGCAATTCTGTTTTCCCTTCCTCTGACACCCCACTGGCACAGATTTCTCTGGCTGAGTCTGGCTTTGTTTCCGGAACCTCTGCTGTTTTAAAAGAAAAAGAACAATGCCCTTCTTTTACTTCCAGGGATGAGGAATGATTTACCAGGCTCCGAAAAATAGACTGTGTGCTGGCAAGGAATAGATGAAGGCTAGTTATCCCCAAGACTATAAGTAAAAGACCAGAGTCAGCTCCTACCCCAAGTCTCTGCATGACCCTTTCACCCAGTCTCTGTTTAACCTCCGGGAATAGACAGAACTGGACTTGCTTCTCTCTAAGGTGCATTATTTTTTCCATTTAGAATTTCTTATTTCTGCTGCACTATTCAGGTCAGAGATGCATATTAAAATGCCTTTGGTATGGCCCCCAACTTTCTACTCCCCCAGCTCCTGCATGGATTGACTTGAGGTTCAGCTGCAGAGCTATGGGTCTTCTCACTCACCCTTTCCTACATTAACCATAGTGCTGGTTACAGGTCTGGGCTCTGTAAAATAGTCTGACTATTTTGCTTAACATCCTGGCTCCATTTGCTTTGGTTTCATAGGCAGCCTGGTTGTTAGTTCCCTCATCTATGGAAATGGGAATTCTTTTTTATTAAGGGGAGGGGGGCTCACACCCTGCACTGAGGTATCACTCCTGACAGCGCTTAGAGAACAGCCTGTACTGCTGAGGACTGATCCGGGTTGACTGTGAGCAAGGCAAGCAACAACTGTAAAATCTCTCTGGCCTGGAAACAGGAATCCTACTGATCCAGATGTGACAGCTGAGGTAATTAATGGGAGTGATCTGGGAAGATGGAGAGAGAAGTTGTTTAGATAAAGTGCTTAGTGCCAATATTGGCATATAGGGAGCACTTAGCACAAGGAATGATGGTAGTTATGATGGTAGCTTTGTTGTGTATCTCAGCAATATCTGATCCCCACCCCCAAATCTGGATGAAATTCTTCACTCCCACCATATCTGGTTTTTGCTTGTTCATTGTTTTGTTTTGGGGGCCCACACCCAGTGGTGCTCAGGGTTACCCCCATCACAGCATTTGGTGTTGCTCCTGGCAGCAGGTATGGTGATAGGGATGGAACTCAGGATACTTGCATGCAAAGCCTGTGCTCCACCTTTTGATTTAACTCCTGGGTGTTATGTGGCTCAGCCCTGCAATCTAGACCATGTCTAGACCATGTGTCCTGATTAATCTTGATTCCCTTTCTTTCTTCCTTCCCCCGCCAAAAGCCCCACAAAAATTTTTACACTCCATGAATATTTCACAGGTAACAATCCTCTGAAGTTGTGACTTTGGTTCACTCTCAAATATCTTTGTACAAGTCTCTTTGCTAGGTATGCCTGTCCTCATCTTGTATTCCAAACCTGATCCAGATGCTCCTTTATCTTTATCCATTTCTCCAACTAGTCAAACCGGCAAAAACTACTTTCTCTGAGGGAGGGTGGAATGTCCATCTATTAAATGGACCTGCCAGTAGACCACACTTGTTTCCTGACCCCCCTTCCTGCTGAGCAGATGTGAGCTATCTGAGAATGCAGATCACTTCATTGCTGTCTCTTCATTGTTATTCCTGTCCCACTGCTGGGTTCACTCAGTTCCCAGCCACACCATCTTTTCCTCACACATTGAGCACAGAACTGGTGGTCATTGAAATTGCTTGAATTTCAGAAAGAAACACTGAAGGTGATGGGGCCAGAGCAATAGGAAAGGTAAGGCATTTGCTTCACACAACCTGACTCGGGTTCGATTCCCAGCATTCTATATGGTCCCTCAAGCCTTAGAAATTACAAGGAGTAATTTCTGAGCACAAAGCCAGGGGTAACCCCTGAGTGTTGCCAGGTGTGGTCCCCAAAAGGAAAAAAGAAACAGTGAAGGTGAATATTGGGCATTTCAAAGGAAGGGAGCAGCTGACCCCATATCACTTCCCTCATTCCCAGAAGTCTTATTTGTTTGTTTGTTTATTTATTTATTTATTTTCTTGAGTTTGAGGTCACACCTGGAAATGCTCAGGAGTTATTCTTGGCTTTGCACTCAGGAATTACTCATGGTGGTACTCAGGGGACCATATGGATTCAGGGGATTGAACCTGGGTCTGGTACATGCAAGGCAAATGCCCTATCCACTGTACTACCACTTCAGTCTTGCAAGTAGCCATATATAATCTCAGAATATTCCTCTGTTATCTCTATTTCTACCACCAACACTTTAGTTCAAGCTAATGTTATCTTTTTAAAAAAATATCTTTATTTAAGCACCACAATTACAAACATGTTTGTAGTTAGGTTTCAGTTGTAATAAAGAACACCTCTTCACCAGTGCAACCTTCCTACCACCAATGCCCCCCCCCCATCTCCCTCCTCCCCACCCTCTGCCTGTACTCAAGATAGACATTCCATTTCTCTCACTCTGCCATTGTCATGATATTTATCAGTGTACTTAATTCTCTTACTGAACTCACCACTCTTTGTGGTAAGCTACACATCGTGGTCTGTCCTTCCAGCCCTCATCTCTATTGTCTCTGGATGTTAATATAATAATGTATTTTATTTTTCTTAAATCCCACAGATGAGTAAGACTATTCTGTGTCTATCTCTCTCTCTGACTTACTTTGCTCAGCATAATAGTTTCCATGTTCATCCATGTATAGGAAAATTTCATGACTTAATTTTTCCTGATGACTGCATGGTATGCCATTGTGTATATGTACCACAGTTTCTTTAGCCACTCATCTGTTGTCGGGCATCTGGGTTGTTTCCAGATTCTGGCTATTGTAAATAGTACTGCAATGAATACAGGTGTGCAGAAGGCATTTTTGTATTGTGTTTTTGTGTTCCTAGGACATATCCTTAAGAAGGGGATAGCTGGATCATATGGGAGCTCAATTTCCAGTTTTTTTTGAGGAATCTCCATATTGTTTTCCAGAAAGGCTGGACTAGACAGCATTCCCATGAGCAGTGAATGAGAATTCCTTTATTTCCACATCCCCACCAGCACTTATTTTTTTTTTTATTTTAGTGTGTGTGTACCAGTCTCTATGGCATGAGATGGTACCTCATATTTGTTTTGATTTGCATCTACCTTATGACTAGTGATGTGGAGCACTTTTTTCATGTTTCTTTGAGGAAGTGTCTGTTCATTTTTTCTCCCCATTTTTTGATAAGGTTAGATTATTTTTTTTTCTTGTTAAATTCTGTCTGTACCTTGTATATCTTATCTAATGGGTATTAGGTGAATAGTTTCTAATTCTTTTGGTGACCTTTGTATCCTTGTCACTGAATACACTTTTTTGTATGTGGCTGACCAGATGTCCCAACACCACTTGTTGAAGAGGATTTCCTTGATCCATTTTGCATTTCTTGCCTCTTTATCAAAGATTAATTGACTGTATGTCTGGGGATCATTCTCTAAATATTAAGTCTATTCCATTGATCTGAGGGTCTGTCTTTATTCCAATGGAATACTGTTTTAATGACTATTGCTTTGGGGAAGGTGATGGCTCCCATATTCTTTTTCATAAGGGTTTCTCTAGTTATTCGTGGGTGTTTATTGTTCTAAATGAGTTTCAGGAGAGTTTGATCCACTTCTTTGAAGAATGTCATGGGTATCCTAAGAGAAATTGCATTCAATCTGTACAATGATTTGGGGAAGTATTGCCATTTTAATGATGTTAATCCTCCCAACTGATGAACAGGGTATGTGTCCACATTTCCTTGTGTCCTTTTTATTTATTTATTTATTTATTTATTTATTTATTTATTTATTTATTTATTTATAGTTTTTGGGTCACACCCGGCGGTGCTCAGGGGTTACTCCTGGCTGTCTGCTCAGAAATAGCTCCTGGCAGGCACAGGGGACCATATGGGACACCGGGATTCGAACCAACCACCTTTGGTCCTGGATCGGCTGCTTGCAAGACAAACACCACTGTGCTATCTCTCCCGGCCCCCTCTTTTATTTCTTGAAGCAGGATTTTATAGGTTTTTTTGTATAGGTCCTTCACCTCTTTAGTTAAGTTGACTCCAAGGTATTTTAGTTTGTGTGGCACTAATGCGAATGGGATTGTTTTATTAATATCCATTTCTTCTCTATCATTATTTGTGTATTAGAAGGGCATTGATTTCTGCATGTTAATTTTGTAGCCTGCCACTTTGCGATATGAATCTATTGTTTCTAGTAGCTTTTTGGTAGTCTTTAGGGTTTTCTAGCTAATATTATCTTTTGCCTGGACTCTGACAATAACTTTCTAACTGATGTGTTTATAGTCACTCTAGAGCCTTGCCTGTATCAATTCAAATTAGGCTCTGTTATGTATAACAAAATCAAAATTACAAGGAAGAGTATGCTGTTCAGGGCTAACCTAGAGGCTTCGGTTCAAGGTATTGTTAGGCTCTGAACATACTTTTATTTTAATGTGCTGCCCTTTTCACCTTATCATCTCAGGGCCCAAGATAGTTGTTGTGACTCCAACCATTATATCTAAAGTCAGCCAGCAAGATGCACAGTCCCTCTAGTGGAAAACATTCCTGGATAGTGCACACATCACTTCCAAACTTCCAAGTTTAAATTTACTGAAAAGGAGTCATGAAGCCACAGCTAGATGGAAAAGACTTTTGGACATGCTAAATTGATAAAGCAGAGGAAGAAGTTATTGGGGGATACTCAGTAGACTTCTAGAAAGATCTATTGTAGCTTAACTATTTCACTCTCCTGCTTAAAACTCTTTGATGACTTTCAAAATCTTAATATCATTAGTCTTTTCTGGTTCATACCCAGCAATGCTCAGGGCTTATTCCTGACTGCACCTACAAGCCACTCTTGATGGGTTTAGGGACCCATATGTAGTGCCAAGAACATAACAAGAACCTTACTATTTGCAAAGCAAGCACCTTCCCCACTATAGTATATTTCCAGTCCAGATTATTTTTTTTAGAGAAGAGGGTTTGGCCACAACCAGTGGAGCCTGATTACTCCCAGGGATGCTAGGAAGAGAATCTGAGCCTCATGTGCTCCAGCTTTCCTTGGCCCTTAACTTGCTTCTTTAAAAATTATCTGACCTCATTGCCTTAAGCCTTTTCATAAACCCTTTGTGAAACTCAATCATAAGCAAATTTGTAACTTTGTGTCTCATGGTGATTCAATTAATATCCAGAAACAATTCAGACTAGGGCCAGGAGGACCACTCAGTCCATTTTAGAGTAGAGAAGAAACCACTATGACAATGATAGTTGGAAGCATCACTCTGGATAAGGACTGGGCGCTGAAAGGAGGTAAAGTGATATGCATGATATTCTTTCAGTAACAATGGTGTGGGGGAATGAATGCCTGTCACAGAGGCAGGCAGGCGGAGTGCAGAGAGGGGGCTGGAGGGAATCAGGACACTTGTGCTGAGAAATGTGCACTGGTGAAGGATGCTATACATTGTATGACAGAAACTCAATCATGAATAGCTTTCTAACTGTGTATTTCATGGTAATTCAATTAAAGAATTTATTTATAAAAATAAATCAAGGTATACAAAGTGAAACAACTGTTTTGGTTTTAACCAATTTTTCTCTCACATTCAGGCTTTTGCTTCACTCCTTTTGCCTTCAAAATACTTTTCCCTTTCTACCTTTCTCCTGTCTCCACCCACCTACTTGCCCTCCCTCTTCTCTCCCTCCCTTTATCTTTCTCTCCCTCCCTGTCCCTCTTTCTCTCCTTTCTTTATTTCTCACCTCTTTCTTTCCTTTAATTTTCTATACTCTTTCTTTCTTTCTTTCTTTCTTTCTTTCTTTCTTTCTTTCTTTCTTTCTTTCTTTCTTTCTTTCTTTCTTTCTTTCTTTCTTTCTTTCTTTCTTTCTTTCTTTCTTTCTTTCTTTCTTTCTTTCTTTCTTTCTTTCTTTCTTTTTCTTTCTTTCTTTCTTTCTTTCTTTCTTCTTTCTTTTCTTTTTCTTTCTTTCTTTCTTTCTTCTTTCTTTCTTTCTTTCTTTCTTTCTTTCTTTCTTTCTTTCTTTCTTTCTTTCTTTCTTTCTTTCTTTCTTTCTTTCTTTCTTTCTTTCTTTCTTTCTTTCTTTCTTTCTTGCTAGGATGATTGTCAAGGGCACCAGAAGGATCTGAAAAGAGCACCAAAAAGGGGTGAGGAGCCTCCTTGGAATGGGTACTTTGCCCGAGATTGGAACCCTGCGCTGGCATCTTTGTCATGTCTATTAGAATTCTTGCCATGGAATGGATGGGGAGACACATGAAACATCACTGAATAGTCCAAGACACTGTCTCCTGCAAGCTAGACTGAGAGAGGAGATAAAGTCTTAGACCCGAGTCTCCAGGGTGGATGGTCATGAGAGGTTTTGTATTAATAGTGAGACACTGATCCTGAGAGATGATGTGCTGCTCATTCCCAGAAGTCAGACTAGAGCTACCAGGATCCTTGACACACAAGACACCATAGGTATAGATACCACACACTAGTGTTCAGCATGAGTAGTCCATAGATGGTAGCAAGAGAAAAATCTATGGACCAGGGCGAGGGCTCAAGTGGTAATAGCAGATACATGCACTCAGATTCTTGTCCTTAAGCAGTCAATATTAAAAGAAGTGGACAGGGGCCGGAGAGAGAGCACAGTGGTAGGGCATTTGCCTTGCATGCATCTGACCCAGAAAGGTCCTAGTTAGATTCCCGGTATCCCATATGATTCCTTAGTCTGCCTGGGGTTATTTCTGAATGCTGGGTGTAGCCTAGAAATCAATCAATCAATGAATCAATAAATAAAGTTAAAACAAACAGGTGGACAAAAAGTTGAATGGCAAAACTCAGAAAAGACTTTATTTGAAGGAAGAGGAAGGAAAGGAAATGGAAACAGGGAACCTCCAAGATCATGGAAGGGGTCTTCTGAAAAAGGGCCCCACAGAAGGGCAGAAACCTTTCTGCTTTTATGCCCTTTTAACAGATGTGAGTAAGTGAGCATATCTTTATTATGTTATAAGAGTGTGGCCAGTTAAAACAGGAGAGAGGATGCTGAGATGATTTCTTCTGGTGTCTGGTCAATAGGGCCTGGACCCTCCAGGCAACACTTAGGTCGCCCTTATGATATTCCATATTGATAATTCCTTTTCTTTAAGACCACATTCTTTTTTTTTTTTTTTTTGTTGGTTTTTGGTTTTTGGATCACACCATATGGGATGCTGGGATTCAAACCACCATCCTTTTGTGTCTAAGGCAAACACCCCACTGCTGTGCTATCTCTCTGGCCCCAGGACCACATTTTTAATCTCACCCTGCCTGATCTCTTTTTGACTCAATCAGTGGGACACATGCTTTGCCCATGCAAAATTCCAAGTTTGATCACTGGGACCCAAAATCCTATGAACATGACTAGATTTAGTTCCTATGGAAAGAATTTATTATGAGTTGACTGAGATGGAGTTACATGAAGAAATGTGATACTTCTCCATCTTTAGTTTGGAGCTGGCAATTAGACCATGAGCCTTCCAACTCATGGGAAGCCCTGGACCTTTCAAAAAAGACCCTGCAGTATCTGCACAAGTATATACAATACATATTCCCAAGGTACGTGGACAGTCACTTGACAAGAGGCATCTCAGGCTAGTTTGAGAGTTACTGGTTACTGAATCTGAGCTGTCACTGATGCTAGGGGATCTGCATTGCCACCAAAGCTCTCCTCTGGGACTGGGGCAGGTATGAGAAGTCACTTAATGAATAGGATTCATCTGCAGTTCACAGACATTTTTTATAGATGATACTATTGGGTTCTGAAGTGAACGATCTCCCCAGAAATGTGCCTGGTCTGTCTGTCTGCTTCACATCAGTGTGATGGCAAGGAAAAGGTGTGGTTCATGGACCAGAATTTTCATGAGACTTGAGTTTTCTCTATTTGATGATGACAAAGGGAGAGGGCATCTGGGGCTATCTTTTGAGGGCCTCTCTTGCTGTTTCTCTGCCTGATAGCAGTAGTTAATGGGTAACCACAGGGAGAACCAGATGAGGACAAGGCAAGTGAGAAACTGACCATGGCTAAGCAATAGAGCTCCGTGGTAAAAAAAGCTAAATGGTGGTCAGTGACTGGCCTCAGGAGCTGCTGTAGCAGTGGGCAATGGACCTTGGGATCTTGACTCATTACCTTTCTGCTGGAGTTTTTATTTTAAGGCGATGAAGAATGCATCTGGGAAATTCAGTGACAACATGGGCTTATTTGGGGTCCCGCGCAGATCTGAGTACTACAAGGCATGTACTGTGGGGGAGCTCCATTGTCATTGTTGCTGACTTGATTTCTGTGCTGCTCTGGTGGACAGTTCTGGGCATGCTGCCAGCATCTTATCTCAGGCATGCAAAAGCACCACTGCTTCTCTGACTCGGGGCTTTCTCTGAAGCCAGAGAGGGCTGCTCAGTCTGCAAGAGTGCAATGTGGGTGTGCACAGGAAAGCGACAATGGCCCCTGGAGCCTAGAGTGGTACCCAGCTCTGGCTTCAAAAGAAAAAATTTTGAGATTCATGCCACATAGACCTATTTGGAGAGTCTTGAGTGTTTCTAAAAGCAACGAGCTCAACAATTTGCCCTTTTATTTTGTTCTCCAATTATTGATCTGTGTCCCTTCCCCATCTTGCTCTTCTCTTTTGCTAGCCCTTATTTCCTGGAAATTTCTTCCAAGGACCTGGCTTTACTCTCTGCTTTGAGAGGAACCCACTCCATGACATAGATTTTTCTCCCTGGAGCACTTATAATTACAACTTAGAGTTTCACCCATATCATTGTTCCTGAATTCCTCCTGACTACTAGGGTCAGGGGACCCTGACCTTTCTTATATAAAGGACCCTTCTTATATAACTATCCTCCAAGCCTCCCCGATAGAGTGCCCAGTCTGGTAAAGGCGCTCAGTAAATATTTGTTGAACAAAACACTCCCCAGCTGGAGAACAATCACCAGAGACAATTGTGAGTCTTGGCTCTCTCCTGCTCACAGGCACGATGCTGCAGTGCTGGGAAACGCCAGTGCTGGCTCCCTGTGTGGGACCCAAGTCCATTATCTGCTCCTATCAGACTCTAATACACCTCAGCAAGGGGTCTTAGTAACTAGGCTGGATAAGTGCCATACTGAACACCGCCCCCCACCTCCTCCTCGTCCTCTGGCTCAGCTCCCCCTCCCCAACCAGCCACATTAAGTAAGTAAGTAATGAGAATGGCTAGAAATTGAATTTTATGAAAAAGTAATCTGAGGCTTAGAGAACAAGCAGGGAGGAAGGGAGAGGGATTTGATGAGATGGGGGAGATGATTTTAAGGGCCGTGAGAGGGAAGGCAAGAAGGAGAGGCAGGTAAGAGAGTCATTCAATTAGGAAGGCTGAGATGGTGGTGAGAGTCATGTCCCCCTTTGCCTGCTTTTTAATTTTTTTTCCTTCGTCGCTCTTCTTTTCATCTCATCTATGGGTATTTTGTCTTCATGTTCACAGGGTGGCAGGGAGGAGGACGAAGACAGAGCCAGCAGCAGTGGGGAGCAAACGATGCTCAGACCACAGAATAAATTATTCTGCCTGCAAGTCTGAGAAGGCAGCATTGAGCCTGAGCAAGAAGGGAAGGTGTGGGGATGGAGGAGGGTGTGGAGAACCAGCAGGACCCTGACCCAGTCCAGTCCAGCACAGCGCGTCTCCTCCCTGGCCTCCCTGGCTCCCAGGCCCAGTTGTGAGGGTGAGCCTTGCTGTGGGACACCCTGTGGGCAGAGCAGGGAGTGGTCCTGACTGCAGGTCTGACATGCAAGCCCTCTCCCAGGCAGGTATGTGAGTGACCATATTTTATCCTGAAAGCAACTTGGTAGTGCTTCTCCTTTTCTTTTTCTGTCCTTCCTTCCTTCCTTCCTTCCTTCCTTCCTTCCTTCCTTCCTTCCTTCCTTCCTTCCTTCCTTCCTTCCTTCCTTCCTTCCTTCCTTCCTTCCTTCCTTCCTTCCTTCCTTCCTTCCTTCCTTCCTTCCTTCCTTCCTTCCTTCCTTCCTTCCTTCCTTCTTTTCTTTTCTTTTCTTTTCTTTTCTTTTCTTTTCTTTTCTTTTCTTTTCTTTTCTTTTCTTTTCTTTTCTTTCTCTACTCAACTATACTCAGGGTTTACTCCTGGCTTTGTTTCTCAGGAGTCATTCCTTATGGTGTGCAGGAAACCATGTGGTACACTGAGTTCTCTCTCTGGGTCTTGCCTTATTCGATTTGCTTGTTTGTTTGGTTTGGTCACACCTAGCAGTATTCAGGGCTTATTCCTGGCTCTGTACAAAGCAACACTTCTTCTTTTTCTTCTTTTTGTTTTATTGGTTATTTTATTATTTTAATTTTTATTAATAAATTTTAATTGAATAACCATGAGATAGTTACGAAATTGCACATTGCTGAGTCTCAGTCATAAAAGTTCCAACATTCATCCCTTCACCAGTGCACATTTCCTGTCCCCAATGTCCTGTTTCCCTCACACCAAACCTCCTCAACCTGCCTATGTAGTTGATATTTTTCCTCTTAGTTAATGGATCTTTCCCTTTTTTCCTTTCATCCACTGTGGTTTGCAATATTGTTACTGAAGGGGTATCATATATATTACTGGACCTCCTTTCAATACCCAGTTTTTGTCTAGAGTGGCCATTTCCAGCTGCCATTGTCATAATAATCCCTTCTCTGCTATCACTGCACTCCCAGGAATCACTTCTGGTGGGCATCAGAAAACCAGATGTGGTGCCAGGGATTGAACTGAACCATCTGTGTGTAAGTCAAACATCTTACTTGCTGTGCTGCTTCTCTGGTCCACATATTTCATTTTCAAGGTAAGTCAAGTGCGGCCCATAGAAGGGCAGTGAGTTCCTTGAAGCAGTGGTCTCAAACTCAATTTACCTGGGGGCTGCAGGAGGCAAAGTCGGGGTGATCCTTGAGTGCAAAGTCAGTAGTAAGTCTTGAACATTGGGGGGTGTGACCCAAACAACTAAATCAAAACAAAACAAAAAAAAGATTTCTCTAGGGCAGGGCCACAAAATGTTGTACGAAGGGCTGTTTGCGGCCCGCGGGCCGTGAGTTTGAGACCCCTGATTAAGGGGACAGAGTGTTGCCAGCCTGACCCAGGAGTTGTGCCAAACCCTATGATAGCTAATATTTGTGCTTGTGAATAGAAAGTGGTCCATGGAGGGCTATGGTGATGGTCAGGGGAGACCTGTACCCGTGAGCTCGCTCATAGGGAGCTAGATCCCATCTCACCTGCATCTTCAATGGTTCTCTACTTTATGTCTTCTGGAGAAGCCCCCTCCCAGATTTCTGCCTCCCTTACAAGCTCTTATTCACACACCCATATGCCCCCCCCTCAACTCTTACCACCATTTGCAAACAGTTAAGTGGAGCACAGCTTGAGCTTGATGCTCAGTGATGATGAGTTTCCCAGCAGGGGAAGGGTTTGCTTTGCAGAGACAAAGACCAAAGTAGCAACATTAAATCTTCCTGCTCAGCCACTCTCAAAAGCAAGAAGGTCCAGACAGTCTTCAGGGAAGGGGCAAGACCAGAACAAACAGAAACCTTGGGGGGCTAAATGCAGCAATAGAAATGACCAAGAAGGGCTGATGAGATAATGGAGGTGGGAAATATGGCCATTAACAGGCAGAGGAAAGGGCAGAACCACAGAGCAAATAGGCTGCAGGGAGAGGATGCTGGAGTAGGAAGTAAGGGGACATGGATGCCAGGCTGGGGCTTTTTTAATCCTGGATTGTGGGTACAACAGGATCTTTCTCTCTCTTTTAGTATTAGGGCCACACCCAATAGTGATCAGGGGTTTACTCTTGGCTCTGCATTCATGGATCCCTTGCAGTGCTCCTGGGTCCTTATGTGGTGCCGGGATCAAACCCAGGTCCATTGCTTGCTAGGCAAGTCTTACTATCTATCACTCGAGCTCCAGAATATTTTAAAATTTAATTTTCTTATGATTGAGGCAATAAGGTGTCTAATAATGCTAACCCTTTTTCTCTAATTACATAATTGTGCCCAAAGCCCTACACCACTGTCCCTAGGTTAATTGAACTTTGTTGTAAATGGGAGGGGAGAATTAGATTAGATTGCATTTAACTCCAGGCAAGCTGCAGTTTAAATAAACAACAACAGCCTATAATGTGTTACCTCTGGAAAGGGACCACATTTTTGGAGTGAAGGAGTAGATGTCCGTGAGTAACCCCACAGACATCGATGTCTTTGCACCCAGTGAGCATGAAAAGAACAGCCTATGGACCTTTGCCCTGGACTGTAAGCTGGAGAAGGAACTTGTCTAGCTTGAGGAGCTGATTTGAGGCTGGATGCAAGGAGCTGTCTGTCCCCCATCTGTCTGACTACCTGGTCATAGAGCTGTCCAAGGTGCTGACTAGGAAGGCACTCAGGCATCACACTGCACCCACATCCCCAAACCCTAGGGGCTGGGGAAGGGGAGTTTCATGAGGGATTTGCTTCCAAGTAAGTGTAAACATCTCTAAATATCACCCTCTCCTAACCTTGGTGCCTCAGGACACTTTAGTGTCCCAGAAACTTGTCATTACTCTGATTAGCTTGTAATTTCCCCTTCTGGCTGTCTGTATACAAAGTGGTCTCCCTCATGAAGAAAGTCAGGGGCTCAGAACACCAGCATCATGAACATGTGGTCCCTAAAGTTATTCAAAGGGAAGTTATACAAAGGCTTTCACAGTGTTTTGCTATGCCAACAGGCCTAGGGCTAACTGGTGCTCAGTGCCTGGCCTTCAGGTACCATGTGCAGGGGAGAGGGCCCAGAATGAGGATCCCCCCCCCCCATTCACCGCTGGAGCTGGAGGGCAGATGGGGATCCTTTGCCTGCTGCAATTTACAGCCTGCTCTCTGCCACTTAATTGCACCCTCAGCCCTGGGCATCAGGGGCCAGGTAAGGATGGATGGGCTGCTATTACAGGCCTAATGGCTGCAGTAAAGTGTGGCATTTATGGTGTTGAATGTCTCAGCCCACCCTAGGAGGCAAGAGGCCTTCCTTCAGCTCCATGTTGGGGTCAGGAGCTCAGTGCATCTGGACTGGCTTTGGTTGGTGTCTCAGAAAGGGGCTTTTTGATCCTCCACCTCTCTCACAAACCAAGGCAGTAGAACTGTGCTGGAAACATGGTCCAGGAGAGGCTCCTCTTCTCTTCCTCTCTTGGAGTCTCTGAGCCAACTGGCAACTGCCAAAGTCTATAGGCCTGGGATTCTCCAAGGCAAAGACCCCATCTCTATCTCAAGATGGGAAAATCCTGCTGGTTGAGAGTTAGACTCACTTATCAGTTTGGGGTACCACTGGAAAGAGCTCTATTTCCCTCACCAGTCTTGGGGCTCCACCTTCATCCTTCAGACTGACATTGAGCATGTGGTCCAGAGACCCTGGAAGTTAATGGCTCTATTCATTAGTCCTTGACCTCTTCAAGTCTCAAATTGCTCATCTGGGAAATGGACTGTCACCATTGATGAGAGTGAGAGATTTAACACTGATCCTCCAGCAATAATTCGCACCTCAAGACTGTAGGGTTTCAGAGTAGAAGGACGAGACCACACAACTGGAATAAAGTTTAATATCTTAATCTGTCTGCCAATAAGACCCCTGAGCCTGGCCAGCCAGGGCTATCCCCTGAAGGAGATGAACCCCACACAAGGTCATGAGGAAGATTATATAGGGAAGGGATATAGGGAGGTTCCAGCTTTCTGATGATCCTTAAAATGATTGGCTCTTGTCTAGGGGTAACTTCCTACTGCTCCCTTGTCCTTCCTTAATAGGCTACCTGCTATGGCCAGGTAGATTGAGGTGGAGTCTATGTAAATAGGCTTGTGAAGCCCCAGCATGTGGCTTACACCATAGGGTCCTTACAAATTGTGTCTCTCCCTGCTCAGAACCTAAGAAGAAGCCTGCCATGTGGTTTTTACAAAATGGCATCCCTCCTTGTTCAGAATTCAGGTCTCAACAAAGACCATCTGAGAGCTTGTTGGAAATGACTCTCAGGCCTGCTCTGAGATGCATAAGATGGGGATCTCAGAGCAACAAAATCCTGCTTGCTTGTGAGGGATTTGTTGACCAAGTGCACAAGACAATGCTTCAGACGCATATGGCTCCGATGCTTTTTGACCACTCTCCTCTTGATTTAGAAATGTTTGGTTCCCAATTTCATTATCAAGGCTTTGTAGCCACTCTGAATGAGTTGTAGGTATTCCCAGGGGCTGGTATACAGTGGGTGCTCAATAAATAATTATTAAGCACAAGCAGAAAGACATTGATCTAAGCTCTCCAAATCCCCAATTCCTCACTGCACAGGCCAGCCTCTCCACATGGGAACTTCTTTCATGCACTCATAATAATCTCCTTCTATTTTGATTCACTTTGACTCTAGTAACAAAATCAGACCTTGGTGCTGAGAAAAGAAGACCTTGACTCTATTCTCAGGGAGTCCTGGAAAGGGTGTGGGAATAGAGAAAGTTCTCTGACACAGAGAAGAATGATTATTTCTTTGATCTGGGAACCCAGAGCAAGAAGACCATTATTGTAGTGGACATGGGAGAAATCAGGGAAGCTGCCTAGAAGAGGGGGTTATTTGAGTTGATCTAGGAAGGGAAAAAGGATTTCAGTGGGTATACTGATTGTCCTGCATAGATGTCTCATAAATCCACCCCTTTCCCTTTACCTTGCCCACTATCTGCCTTGGTTCCTGCCTGCACCCATCTCAGGGGTTCTCTTAACACCTGTTTTTATCACCCTGTTTTTGGTCCACCCTCCTGTTACTACTTCTCTATTAACATCTTAGTGTTTCTTCTCAGCTCTCACTGCCCTGGAGCAAACCCCATGCTATGAGATCCTGAGGTCATGTGGCTTACTACAATGCCCCACTTTCTCCATATTTAACAGCTATGACCCACTCCAAGCTCACTAAACAAGCATGCACTTTGCACTGACGACCCTGAGCCCTGGTACCTGCTATTTGCTTGTATGGCACTTCCCAGCCTGCCTTCCTGCCGGCCAATCTCCCCTCTATCATTCGAAGCCATCCCTGGATGCCAGGCACCCTATGCATGCCTGATGCCCTCACAGCTCTTGAAGCTCTGCTTCAAGGACATTTCAGGGTGAAATTTCAGTTTAAAGCTGTAGGGCTGTGTAGTAGCCTCTGATTTGGTGTTCAGTTAGCAGTGCCAACTGTAAGTAGATACTTAGAACATATTGGGGGCACCAATAACCAAGCCTCTAAGTGGCATGCTAGGTCAGAAACAACTCAGGCCATGCTATGGAGGAGTGACTGCAGTGAGCTGTTTCTTGAGGCTGGAATAGAAGTGGGAGTAAGGGCAAGGACTATACCCTCTGAATGCTCATCCTCTCCTTGGACCCGAGTCTGGGAGCCTGCCCAGCTTTGCCAGCTGCCCAGCTTTGCTTTCCTCATTGCGATTCCTCCCCAGAGACCAGGAGGCGGAGAGATGACTTAGGTGCGGCAGTTCTCAGATCCATTCTTATCCAGCACCAGGCGCCTGCGGCCGCCCGTATATCAGGGGCTCTGTCGGCTTGTTGCTTGCTGGAAGGGAAGTGGGGGAGATAATTGTGTCTCTTCGGGAAGAAATATGGGTGCAGGCAGCAGCATCTTTCTTTCAGCTTGGGGGGGAAGAGACGTCTACTCAGCATCCTTCCCCAGAGCAGGATGGGGCAGGGCAGGTGTTAACCCTTTCCCTGCAAGTGCTCTTGGCCCAATCACTTCGCAAAGTGGAGAAATGCTTAAGAAACTGGGGAGCAAAGAGGTGGCTGCAGGAGAGGGTGGGAGCCAGAGGAGCAGAAAACAGGTGGGGCATCTTACAAGGGTTCCAGGCGGCAGTCAGATACTTGGTACAATACAGGACCCGTATAGGGAGACCTAGATAATCCCAGTGGTTTTGGGAGCTTCCAGAACTGCACCTGGCAATGCTGGGGATCATTTGGTGTTGGGAATCAATCCTGGTCAGGGCGCATGCTGAGCATGTGTGCTAACTCCTGGCCTCCCAGTTTAGTCTTTAAAAAAATTAGAAAATAATGTGCTCCAGCCCAGTGAGTCATCTTCATCCCTGTCTTAGTCTCTGGCCTCTCTCCTTATGAATATTTGTCTAGATTCTTCTATTGTGCCAGAAAGGAGAAAAAATGCTAAGGAAATGCTAGGGAGCAAAGAGGTGGCTGCGGGAGATGTGTGGGAGCCAGGGGAGCAGGAAGCGGGTGGGGAATCCTACAGGGGCCTTTTCATATTACCCATGTTGAACATGATCCCTGGAGCAAGGCTGGCTGGGCAGAACTGGGCAGGGCTTTTTCTCTGGACCAGGCAGCCATCCCTCTGTTAACTTGATTTTCAAAGAAGCTTAATCACACTATCCTCCTTCATGACCCAAGCTGAAATTTCTCCTAATTAATGATTGCAAATTGCTAAGTAAAGAGCCACTCAATGGGGCTGCTATTATTAATGGCTGGGAGTGGACCCAGAGTAAATGCTGGGGGTGGGTGGGTCATCAGATTTCTGTTGAGATTCTATTGTGCTGGGTATAGGGCCAGTAGCCCATGAGGAAGGCAGAGTGAGGAAATGTCCTCTCTGTGTCTCTGTGGCTTGGGTAGAAGGAAGGTGTGGGGCTAACTAACACATCTATAATGGTGGCCCTGAGATATCGAGGCCAGGGTGAGGGCCCAGGCCTCTGATGGTCAGAACTATACCTAGAAATATAGGAAAAGGAAACTGTAGGGCCTTGCCAATGATTTGATCACCAAGAAACAGAGAGGCAGGGGAAGGTCAGGACACCAGCATAAGCTGAGATTAGATATCACATGCCCAGACATTCTGGAACAGTCCATAGTGAATCCACTCTGCGTGGTGTACTCAGAGGCAGATGGGAGCTGGTCTGCCAGAGGTGGAGGAAAAGGACATTTCTTTGCAACTGGGAAAAGTGAACAAACTCCTAGGAGTAAGAACTATTAGAGTTGCAACTTCTGAGCATGGTAGCAAGGGAAAGCACTGACGGTAACATACGTGTGTGCATGTGTGATACATGTACTGGTGTATGCACACATGGGAAGCCAATGAGGAGAGAGGTATGATGAGAGGCACTAGCTGCTACCTGGGTGATGGTGATGATGAGGGGCCCCAGAGGTATCTAAGCCCCAGTTCAGACACTATGCTCTATGCCCTAGCTGCTTAACTTCTTTGCTTCATTCATGCAATGGAAGTAACAGCAGTGTCCACCTTTTAGTACAACTGTTGGGTAGAATCAAATGACTGAATACATAGAAAGTGCCTAGGTCAGCTCAGGAACTATAGGTTCTCTGACATCTATGGGATGTGCCATTGTTGCTACGTGTTGACCGGCCCCATTGTAAGCTTTGGAGGTTACTATCAGAGGAGGAGACTATCAGAGGAACTGGGTCCAAAATGCCCAGTGGGGCATCCAGAAACAGGGTATTTGGGCTTCTGCAATGACTTGGGCATGAAGCCTAGTATTTATGAGAGGAAGAGGCCATCAATTCTACATAATCCTATAAAGTGTGGGTCAAGCTTTCTCTGAGGGACTACTCTCACTTTTTCTCCTCTCTCCCCCCCATCTCCCTGTCTTACCTTCAGTTTGAGACCCATATAGAAATGGGGTGAGTGGGCACCTCCTGAAGTGTAGACTGGTGAGAGACAGACTAGAGGGTTGTGAGGCAAGTTCAGGGGCTATGGGAACTCAGCCTGGGGTCAGCCCTTTGCACTGAGAGAGACAGTCAATCTCTTTTCCTTCCATAAATGGAATTGCTGAAGGGTTGAGAGAGTAGGGTGTGGGGATCCAAAGGGAAGACCAGGATTTTGACAGCCATCACTTCCTACCACTCAGGGGAAGACTGATTCCATACCTGAGACTCCTGCTGGATCTCTGAGGATTTATTTTTTCTCACATTCCCCAGCAACTGGGGTGTCCCTGTGATGAGATAAAGTAACAGGCTCAGTTGTACCCATGTGGGCTCATCTCTGGGTTTGTCTGCTTTTCTGTTCCCAGCAGCTCATTTATTTTTTCCTTTGTCAACATAAGGATGCCTTTTGGTTTTAATTTACTAGCTACTCTCTGTCACTTTTGCTCTCTGCACCCTGGTAGCCTCCTAGCATGAATGTCTTTATGTAGTTTTCAATTCAAATTCTGCAAAGAGCTGGGATGTTGCTCAGTGGTAATATGCTTGCTTTGCCTGTGTGAGAGCCCAACAATTCAATAGAAAACCCAAACCAAACAGCACAAAACTTAGAGGGGAAAAAAGAGGCAAATTCTGCAAAGAGGGTATGAACTGCTTCTTTTTGGGGTGGGTTTTCCTAGCTTGGTGATTGGAAAAAAAGTACCCAAATCTGGACCCATCAACTGGGACATGACCAGCTGCCTTTACCTGCTGTGTATGACACTACAGAACTTCACTGACTTGAAGAGAATGTGGCTACTTCAACCCCACACTCTCTTCCTTCTAATTAACAAATTAAAAGAAGTTAAGAGCATCATACATGTATGGGAGTCTTCTCCCTCCAAAATGGGACCTCAAACAGTTACCATAACCAGAGATGGGCTTGATGTCCAGGTTAAGAGTTTCCTTCTGGTTTTGCTATATGGCTGTACTAGTTCTTGAGGCTAGTCCTGAGGTCCAAACTTTGGGTTGTCCCAATTACATTTCTCTTAGATTCCAGTGGCACAAAAGCAGTAGAAACAGGAGACCACGATCCACTGCCCCCTCCCTTCTGAGTCCCCCCCCTCTCTCTCTTTCTCTTTCTCTCCCCCTCTCTTCTTCTCTCTCTTTCTCTCTCTCTGAGGCATCACCCCTACCTGCAGTGGTGGGTGCTACAGACTCATGTGGGGATAGGATGCTGACCATGGTGTTTCTCAGTGAGGCTCTCTGCCAGAGTCTGACTTCTGTGTCTCAACTTTTCCCTTGGTGAATGAAAGAAAGCATCTCTCTTCTGACTAGAGCTACTCACTGAGTGTAGTTCTGTCCAGGCTGATTCAACTATTGCTCTCCAGGGGTCTCAAACTCAATTTACCTGCGGGCCACAGGAGGTAAAGTCGGGGTGATCCTTGAGTGCAAAGTCAGTAGTAAGCCTTGAACATTGGGGGATGTGACCCAAACAACTAAAACAAAACAAAACAAAACAAAAAGATCCCTCTAGGGCAGGGCCACAAAATGTTGTACGAAAGGCTGTTTGCGGCCGTGAGTTTGAGACCCTGCTCTAAGCTCTGGCCCCCATTACTGTGACAGTGATAGTTAGAGATTGAGGACAGGCTCTTATGACCCAAATCCCTGGTCAGTTCGACCCCATCAGGCTCTCAAACAGAAAGTTTAGGGGGCCTAATCTGCAGTGATGGCAGAGCTGAGAAGCTAGAGGGGGACTATCTCTTTATCCTCCATGGGATTTTACAAATCCCAGGTCCTCTCCCCATCTTTTCCCCTCTGTCGCTCTTATTGTTAATTGAGTTTGCTCCTGAGAAGCCTTAGGAGCTGTGCTTGGAGCCAGGTGAGGTTGGATATGAAGCTCATGGCGCAATGCACGCTAGGCAAGTGTTCCATAACTCATCAACTTTCCACTGTTTGTTTATGCTCCTCCCTCAGTTCAGGCAAGTGCCTATCACCTGCTCTCTAGTTCCACTGCCAAAGTGGAGTTTCAGCTTGGCTTGGAAGTTTCAGATCTTAGCCTACACCAGCCCTTGCTGTGGGGATGACTTCCAGAATTCTCATGGAGCACTGATCCAACTCATATCTATTTTTTTTCCCAATTCACTCTCCTAGAGATCTTCATGCTCACCATCTCCTTCTGAGCTGCTGGTCTGCCTGCTTTGTTTCTGTGTTTCTTTCTTACCTTCATCACCTTTTCTGCTAGGTCTAAGACCTCCTTCACAATCTCCATATCTCTCCTGCCTCCAAACATCTGGGAAGATTTATTTATTTATTTATTTATTTTTATTTTTTTTGTTTTTTGGGTCACACCTGGCAGTGCTCAGGGGTTACTCCTGGCTCAGAAATTGGTCCTGGCAGGCACAGGGGCCCATATGGGATGCTGGGATTCAAGATACTGTCCTGCATGCAAGGCAAATGCCTTACCTCCATGCTATCTCTCTGGCCCCTGGAAAGATTTATTGACACCCCCTGTCCCACAACGTTTTGTTGACACTCTGTCTTAAAAGGATCAGAGGCATATATGTGGCTGGGGTCCAGGGTGGGGACTTGGAAGGGGGGTGGGTGGGGTTTAGGATTGTTTGCTGGGTTGAAGAACAATCTTGTTCTCTGATTGTGACTTCTCAATTACTGTTGAGAAAATTAATAATCTTTTAGGAAGGGGTCCAGAGAAGGCACTTGCCTTGCATGTGGCTGACTAAGTTCAGTATCTGGTACCCCCATATGGTCCTTGGAGCATGGACAGGAGTGACCCCTGAGCACAGAGTAAACCCTGAGCACTTCTAGGTGTGCCCCTTCCCCAACAAAAAGGATGGAAGAAAAAAAAAAAAGAACTTCTAAAAACATAACAACAGACCTCTCAGGTTAAACACCTCTTCCAACTTGCTCCCTTCTCTACTGTTGCTGTTGTTAATACAAGCCTTTGTTTTACTGGGTGGTAACTAATGTGCGAAGATGTTTTCTGCTTTTCCCACTTAATAATATTTTACATGGACATTTCTATTGTGTCCACTTAGTCTGCAGAGCTGTCATTTTTAATAACTATAGCACATTAATTTGACCACCGTTGGCTTGCTGCTGTAGTTGGGCATTTGGGTGGCGGCCAATTTTCTAACCTTGCAGAGTGTTGCCGCAAACATCTTTGTCAAATGTCCCCCCCCCCCCCGCCCCCTTTTCTTTTCCATTGGACTCTTTCCCAAGGATTGATTCCCACAATGAGAAGCCCCAGGTGAAAGGACATGGATGGTTTGGGACTACCATTCTATATGGCCAGATTGCTTTCCCTAAGGACAGACTGGAAATACAGTGTGAATGGCTGTGGTACTGGAAAGGGGACTAAATGGCAGAGAAGGATTTCTGCTGAGTGAGCTAGGACCTTTCTTTCAACTTGCCATGTGATCTTAGGCAAGTCAGTTTCCCTCTTTGGGGAATTCAGCTTTTTTTGCTTGTGAAATGGAATTGGATAAGATTCTCTTTGGTGGGGGTGAGGGCACTTCCGCACTTTCAGCTGACTTGATGGGTGGGCCTGGTACTTTCAGACTCTGAGATTAAGACCCTTTATTCAGCAGTGGACAGGCTGACAGCATCTGTGTCTATATTCTGAGAGCATTGAAATCATGTGGGGTGTGGGAGCTACAGCTGCCTGATGCTGTGGGGGTCTGGTCTGTACCCACCAGTTGTCCTCATCATTTACTCTCGGCATATCTTCTCTTGGCTGACATTCATGGGGGCTGCTCTTGACATGTTTTGGGGGCCTCCAAAGCAGTACTCAGATCATCTGGGGGTGACCTCAGTGATTCTCAGCTGATGAGCTGCTGGTTCAGGTGAGAATGAGGGACTAATCTGGACCTGTGGTGCTAGGGGCCACAGTGGCCATTCTAGTATTGTTTGGGAAGCCATTCATTGCCAGGAATCAAGCCAAGGTTCACCCTCATACAATCCTCTAACTTTCCTTATTGCTTTCATATTTATTTATTTGGGGGTTTTGGATTATATCAATGGTGTTCAGGGGCTCTATTTTTTTATAGTTGTAACTAATTTTATTTTACAAGAGAAGGTCTCAAATCAATGTCTAAATTTGTGCCCAAGAAACTAGGAAATAAAAGAATAAATCAAAATCTAACAGTAGTAAGAAAATAATAAAGATTAAAATAGAGGTAGCTAAAGTAGAAAACATTGGAGTCTAGCAATAAAACTGGGATAGAGATTAAAGATTGCTTATAAGGATTAAGGTATTTGCCAAACAGAAAGTCTTTTGTGAGCATGGTTAGGAGAAATCAGTTCCCAAATTCAGAGCCAGGATTAGTCCTTAAATAGTTTGAGAGGCAGAAACAACTACATATGGTTCAAAAATCCAAAATTAATTAAAAAATTACTAATCAAAACATTAAATAAATTAAACAGTATTTTTTAGGGGGGCCACACCCGGCGATGCTCAGGGGTTACTCCTGGCTATGCGCTCAAAAATCACTCCTGGCTTGGGGAACCATATAGGACGCCAGGGGATCAAACTGTGGTTGTCCTAGGTTAGTGCATGCAAGGCAAAAGTCCTACCACTTGCACCACCATTCCGGCCTCAGGGGCTATTCTTATCTCAGTATTTGTTGGTTGTTCTTGGCTATGCTCTGGGGAAAATACAGTGCTAGGGCTTAAACCTGGGCCTCCTGCATGCAAATTATTTAGTTGACCCCACCTCCATTATGTGTTATTATTTTTTAATGGATTTAATTATTTTTGTCATCCTTGCACAGGGGGCATGCTAATCTTTTCTGTATCGTTCCAATTTTAGTATATGTGTTGCTGAAGCTAGCACTGGTTTTAATTATTTTTTATAAAATAAAGGCTTTAACTGAATCATTGTGAGACACACAGTTACAAAGTGGCTCAAGATTGGGCGTTAGTCAAACACTGTACAATGACCTTCACCAGGGTAAATTTTCTGCCCCCAGTGTCCCTAGTTTCCCTCCTGTTCTCCCCACCTCCCTCTCTTCTGCCTGCATCTCAGGCAGACAGTTTTCTTTTCCCTCACTCTCTCTTCCTTTTTTCTTTTTTTGGGGGGGTTGGGGGGCACACCCAGTGGCACGCAGGGGTTACTCTTGGCTCTGCACTCAGAAATTGCTCCTGGCAGGCTTGGGCCACTGTTTATTAAACTCCAGTCTGTCTTAGGTCGTCAGCATGCAAGGCAAACACCCTACTACTGTGCTATCACTGCAGCCCCAATCTTCCTTTTTCTCTTTTAAACATTGTGGTTTGCAATATTGTTATTAAAGAGTATCATGCATATCAATTTATCTCTTCTCAGCACCCAGTTCTTGTCTGGCATGATCATTTCCAACTATCATTGTCATAATGATCCATTTTCTACCCTAACTGCACCCCCCACTATTTGTGGCAAGCAACCTGCTATGGACTGGTTCTCATCTCTGTTCTCTCTAGATATTACCATGCTATTTTTTTTTTTTACAAATCCCACAAATGAGTACAATCATCCTATAATTATCCCTCTCCTCTGACTCATTTTGCTTAGCATAATTCTCACCATATCCATTGTGTTTTGTTTGTTTGTTTGGTTTTTGGTTTTTGGGTCACACCCGGCTGCGCTCAGGGGTTACTTCTGGCTCTAGGCTCAGAAATTGCTCCTGGCAAGCTCGGGGGACCATATGGGATCCCGGGATTAGAACCACCATCCTTGTGCATGCAAGGTAAACGCCTTACCTCCATGCAATCTCTCCGGCCCATATCTATCATGTTTAAGCAAATTTCATAGCTTCATTTTTTTCCCCTAACAGCTGCATAGTATTTCATTGCATAGATGTACCACAGTTTCCTTTTTTGTTCTTTTTTGTGTTTTGGGGGCCACACCCAGTGCTGCTCAGAGGTTACTTCTGGCTCTACACTCAGGGGTAATTTATGGCAGTGTTTGGAAGGTCATATGGAATTCCAGGGGTGGAACCTGGGTCAACCACATGCAAATCAAATGCCCTAATACTGTGCTATTGCTTAGACCTGATACCACAGTTTCTTTACTCATTCACTTGTTCTTGGGCACTTGAATTATTTCCAGACCCTGGCTATTGTGAATAGTACTGCAAAGGACATAGAAGTTCAGATGCTTTTTTTCTGCACTGTTTATGGGTCCCTAGGGTTTATTCCCAGGAGTGGTGTTGCTGGATCATACAGAAGCTCAATTTTTAGGGTTTTTTTTTTTTTTTTTGATGAGTATCCATGTTGTTTCCAAAAAGGCTGAACCAGTCAACATTACCACCAACAGTGAATGAGAGTCTTTCTCCCTGCATCTGCTCCAGCACTGGTTGTCTTTGTTCTTTGTGAAGTGGGCCAGTCTCTCTGTGTGAGATGATATCTCATTGTTGTTTTGATTTGCATCACTCTGATGATTAGTGATGTGGAACATTTTTTTCATGTCCCTTTTGGCCATCTGTATTTCTTATTTGAGGAAGTTTCTAATAATCTTTTATTCCTATTTTTGGATGGGTTTAGATTTTTTTCCTTGTTAAGCTCTATCAGTGTCTTATATATATTAACCCAGGGGTGGTGAACAAATTCGACACAAAGAGCCAAAATTTTGAACTGTGAGTCAGAGAGCCATACCACGCAGTGACCTGCCAAACAGACAAACACTCACACAAAAGCATCTAATTTTAACAATAATATATTAAACACATATTGCATTTTGCCATTTTGAATGAGGGTAAAAATCCTGCAGTGATGGTGAGGGTGTGCTGCGTCCTCCACACTAAGAACTAACAGCAAGATGTGACCCAGCATGTGACACAAGGGTCCTCCCCCACCAAGGGATGGGAGACGGGGACTATGCACTAGGAGATCTCTCCTCAGAGGTCCCTCCTCAGAAGCAGCAGAATAGAATCCAAACTTGGCAAAGAGCCACAGTATACAAAATCATGATAAGAGGCAAAGAGCCGCATTCCTTTTGGCCAGGAGCCGCATGTGGCTCGAGGGCCGCGTGTTCGCCACCCCTTACTAGATAGGTAGATAGGTGAATAGTTTCTTCCAGTCCCTGGGCAGTATTTTTCTTTTTTAATTTTTGTTCTGAGACCACACCTAGCTGCTCTCAGGGGTTACTCCTGACTCTGCAATCAGAAATTACTCCTGGCTGGCCCCAGGGGCCATATGGGACATTGGGGATTAAAACTGGGTCAATTGCATGAAAGGCAAATACCCTACATAATATACTATTATTCTGCTTTCACATAGGCACACTTTTTATCCTGGTTACCATTTCCTTTGAGGTGCAGGAACTTCTCAGTTTAATGTAGTCTCATTTGTTTATCTTTGCTTCCACTTGCTTGGTGAGTGATGTTCTGTCTTTAAAAATGCCTTTAGCTTCAATGTTATGGAGAGTTCTGCTTGCATTTTTCTCTATGTACCATACGGTTTCAGGCTTGATTAAGGTCTTTAATCCATTTTGATTTGACTTTTGTGCATGGTGTTAAAGAGAGGTCTGTGGTGTGCAGCTGACTAGTTTTCTTAGCACCACCTGTTGAAGAGGCTTTCCTTGCTTAACTTTGTATTTCTTGGCCCTCAATTGAATATTAATCAATCATTTATTTTAGGATCTGTCTCAGAATATTCAAGTTTATTCCATTGATCTGTAGACCTGTCTTTATTCTAGTATCATGTTGTTTTACTTACTATCACTTTATAGTCAGTCTGAAGTTTGGGGAAGTGATGCTTCCAATCTTGTTTTTTCCCCCCAACGATTGCTTTAGCTATTTGTGGAAGTTCATTGTTTTATATGAATTTCAGCACTGTTTAACCTATTTCTTTGAAAAATGTCCTGGGTTTCCATATAGGGATTGCATTAAATCTGGACAATGCCTTGGGGAGTATGCCATTTTAATGATGTTAACTCTCTTAATCAGTGAGCAGGGCATGTGTTTCCATTTCCTTGTGTACTCTTTTATTTCTTGAAATAGTATTTTATGCCCTCTTTTTGTAGAAGTTGAGTGTGTTTGTTTTGCTTTAAAGTACCCCTTTCAGATCTTCTTTTAAAGTTAGCTTTCCTCTGTGGAAAATAAACCAAGGAGATTCTTCAGGGTGACTAGAAAGAGTCTTGTCTGCTTAGGAGCCACCCATTATGACCTTTCTGACTCTGTCAATCATGCTAGGAGCTGGGCTGACTGTGCTGTGACCATTCTTCTGTTTTATACCTGGCCACCAACCACAGCAGGACCTGTGAGTTCTGGGGCAGGAAGGGGCCAATGTTTGAGGCCCAGCCAGTGTGAAGGCAGCAGTGTGGGGTTCTCTGGCCTGAATCTCTCATCCCTCAGATGTCCAAAGTGAGCAGTTATAATAGACATGGCAAGGTTTGCAAAGTGAGAACTTTTGCATAATGTGATATATTAGTTTTGTTATTGTTCACATCTAGCGATACTAGGGGACCCGAGGGCCACACCCTGAGGTATTTAGAGTTAGCAGGACCACACAAGTTATGGGGGGCCTGGGGTGTGTCCTCTACTGTTTATCCCAAAGTACATACTGTTTCCTGCTGGCTCTAGGGTTTCTATACTGTTCACTTTGTCTCCTGCCAATGAGGAACTGGCAATGGGGGTGGTTCTAGAGGCCAACATGGTCAAGAGGGCTGGACTGGGACCAGCAGTACCAGGACAAATACCCAATCCCCTGCTTCCAGGTTCCTTAGAGAACTGAGCTAGCACCTCACAGAAGGATGAGGAGCTCCAAACAGGCTTACTCACTCCCCATATCATAGTCTCTTGCCTTCTGAGCACACCCCTCACTGGAGTGGAGAGAATTTGGGGTAGAATAATTCTGGGGACTTCAGTGTCTTTTCACACACATCTTCCTTCATACCTCTGTCAGATTTATAGCAATAGGAGCACAGTGGAAAGGGGCAGAGCTTTAGCCTCTCACACCCTGCAGGCCCTTTAATTTCATTGTGTCCATCTGTGATGTGGGCACCCAAGATACTGGCTTCCAGCTCCCTACAGAGAATTCAGACACAGTGGCAACAGGCTGAGCTGACTGTCCCCAACTCTTCTGTCCCCTCCCCACCCCCAGACCCAGGGATGTTCCTGCACTGAGGCCAAGGCAAGAGATTCTTGCTCCTAGAAAGTGTCTTTCCAAGCTCAAAAACAATGCAATTAGCTGCCTCTATGTTCAAGGTATTAATGAACTTATTATTTTTTTCTTCCTTGAATGTACCTTCCTCTACGTACTGCCCCACCCCACCAGCCCATCATCTCTGGGGTGCTGGCAGGGGTAAGGCAATTAGATCTTTGTTACAATTAATTATGGCTTTCACACTGCTGGAGAAGCTGGGAGGAATTCCTCGACAGCACAGTCCAGGAGAAGGCCTGCCTTGGGAGCAGGCAGCAGGCCCTCAGCTGAGCTCTGGGGACTGGAAAAGAGGTGGTGGTGGCCAGGTCATGGTGCAGCAGGGAGGCAGGCCTGGCATCCCACACTTCTGCCCAATAACTTTCAGTAGCTCCCTTGTCCCCACTGAGCTGTGAAGACCCAGCACCTTGCTTGATCATGCGCAGCCAGAATTATCTAGTCTTCTTGATCACATCACATCACAACCTCTCCTGCCTATGTTCTAATCCCTCCTGTGAGTCTGTTTGATTGCATTTCCCTTGTCTAGAGGCTCACACTCTTTCCTTCCCCTGGAAATCCTTCCCCTGCCCCATACTGTTCTGCCTTCTAGCTTGACTGGCATTACCATGTGGCAAGGATCCTTGCCAGAGCATCTTCCCAGAATGAGGAGGAGTGAGCCTGGGACACAGATACTCTTGGACCATGATTAAATACCCCCTGGTTCAGAACACCAGTCCTCTCCCCTCTAAAACCTAATCAGGGTCTAGAGGACCCTGGTGAAGATCCTGTGCTCTGTTCCCAGCTTGTCTGTATCTCCTTGGCACCTCCTCCAAGAGCACACTGTGACCAGCATTTACCTCTGCTTTCTCAACATCCCACCTGGGTCAGGGAGGGGCCTGCTGCTATTCCCAATTCTGTGTTCCAGATCCTTAACCTCTGTGCCCAGGACACCAGGATTCTGTGCAGTACTGAGAGTCTCACGACTGTCCTTAAAGACTGTGATCCTCCTTTGGGGATTCCTGGACTACTTCAGTGCTTTTGGGGTGCTCTGGCATGTTCTGTGCTCTGTGTCCTGCCAGTAGAGCAGCACCATGTGCTTCTGTCAATGATAATTTTCTCTAGGTTCCTTAGATTGCTCCTCTTTGGGGGTGGCCCAATGAATCTGTGTCAAGGGCCTTTTCACTGTGGAACAATGAGCATCGAAAAGGAAGAAATGCTCCACTTTGAAGTGTTTCACTGAGAATTTTGTGCTGGTTCACTCTTCGTGTCATGGATGATGACACTGTTCTTATTGGCCTGTCCTGGAAAGTACCCTAGTCTGACAGGCCAGGAAGGCACATGGAAGTCTCAGATCCTGGCCCTTCCATGCACATATGTGTCCTGTGTGACACAAGATTGTTCCATGTATATGTGTGAGAACAGCTGTCTTGACTGTATATGCATGTGCATATGGACACGACTATGTGTGGATATGGTTGATATAGTGGATATAGTTGTTCTATGTATGTATGTAGGTGGATTTGTATATATACAGTGGTTGTCTGTATATATACATAGCTTTCCTCTGTGTGTGCGCATGTCCATGTACACATATAGCAGTTCTGGGCAAGTAACTTTACTGGGCAAGTGTTTTTTATGTGCATGTATATGGCAGGTCTCTGTGTATGTGTTTGTGTATATGCACTGCTTGTTGTGTCTATGGACATAATTATCCTGAACTGTGCATGTGTGTATGGTTATCTTCTGCGTGTGTATTCATGTTGTCTTGTGATGTGTATGCATGAATGTCCTCTGTGTGCATGGCTATTGTGTGTTATGTCTGTGCATGCTGTCTTCCGTATGTATATGCACAGCTGTCTACTGTGTGTGGACACGACTATCCCGCATCTGTGCATGGCTGTCATGTGTGTGTGCATAACTCTCTTGGGCCTCTTTCAGAGTATTGACCTGGTACATCTGTGTTGAGTGGCAGGACTGTCTGTGGTGGACTGGGACACCCTGGGAGATACATGTGCTCGGTGACACACCTGTTTCTGCATGTCCCTTAGGAGAAGGGCTGTCAGCAATTGTCAGCCTGCTCACCTGTAGTCTTCAGTCTTTCAGAGAGGTGGAATCGTTTGTTTGGCTTCAGGGAGCCCATCATTCAGGCTTCCTGGGGTTCTGGCATATGACAGCTGATGCAGCTGAGGGGGCCTCTGCTCCTGCCCTTCCCAGTTCCCCCATTTTGCCCTCTGCCCTCCCCAAACACCTTCCATTCTCCACCCCTTGGGGACTCTTTAGCCAGCAGAGGGTCCCTCAGAGCTCCTCATGGAAGCTGAACTGGCCCCCACCCCAAGTTCTCTCACTGCCTTCACACTGGACTTGGGGTTCTTGTTCCCTTCAGCTGCTCTTCAGACCTCACACTTCTCCAGTTTATGCTTTTCTTCATTCTCAAAATTCTTTTATAAATTTGTCTTTTACTCACAACTAACAGTGCTTAGGGCTTACTGCTGGCATTGTACTCAGAGAACACATCTGGCAGGGCTTTGGCCACCAAATGGAATTCTGGGATTAAACCTGGGTTGGCTGCATACAAGACAAAGCCCTTTGTACATATATTGATGTACCATCTATATATCTCCCAACTCTCACTTTTTTTTCTCATCCCGAACTCTTCCTTTGATCTCCTAGGTTGAGCTCCCTGCAGTGTACAAAGTGAATTAATTAGAGTTAATAAAGGGCTTCCAGGAGCATAGTGCTTCTTCTCCCACCCCATATCAGGCCCTGCCTTGTCAATCCTTCACATGGGCTGTGTTTGTATTTGCAGTGGAAAGTGGCTCCTAATAGGAAACTAATGTCCCAGAACAGCGGAGCCCACCTATTGGGAGTGTGGGGCCCTCATTACCCCATGGCTAATTAACTAGTGGCTTAGAGGTGACGGCTTTGGGGAACATGGGCAGGACTGGAAGCCTCCCTGCTTACCAGTGTTCAATCTGCGAATGGTAGTGTCTATTTCAGCCCTAGAGAGAGCTGGGAGCTTGGTCTCTGCTGGGATTGTTAGGACCCAAGCATGCATGCATATTTGTGTACATGTGTCCAGGTGCAGGATGGAGGGGCTCATGCAATCTTCAGTGGATGATGAACTCCAGCTCCTTTTTAGGCCTAGGCCAGATTCCTGCTGTGTGGCTTATCATTCTGGGCTTATCAGTCCAGATAGTTGATGTGAATAAGGGGCTCCTCCCTGCTCAGAGCCAGGGTGGCACTTGTGGGTCTCTTGATCTGTAACATGGCAGCCTGGTCCTCATCAGCTGATCATGTACCCTCTTCTCCCTGCAGACATAAAGACTTGGTCTGTTGCTCTGGATGTGAGGCCTTTGGCTGGTGGTTTGGGGATGAAGGAATGGTTTAAGGAGGTTAAACCAATGGTAGGGGCCCTAAAGGTGATGCTGTTGGCAGCTTGAGGCTGACCCACTGGTCCTTGCAGGTCATCTTGCAGATGATCTTCCCATATTTTTCTTTTGAGTGTCCTAATGAGTACTCAGGGGACCTGGGACTCCTCCCAGTAACTATTGTCCAACTGGACTAGTTATTCAATAGGATTTGAGAATAACATGGTATTCAGGGGCTGGAGCGGTGGCACAAGCATTAGGGTGTTTGCCTTGCCGACACTTGCCTAGGATGGACATATTATTGTTCCATCCCCCAGCATCCCATATGGTCCCCCAAGCCAGGAGCGATTTCTGAGCACATAGCCAGGAGTAACCCCTGAGCATCATCGGGTGTGCCCCACCCCTTAAAAAAAACAAAACCAAAAAACCAAACCAAAACAAAACAAAAAAAACCAACCAACCAACCAACCAACCAATAAAAACCATGCTATTCATAAGGCCTAATGGTGTCCAAGATTTCCTAGGCTACCTTGGTGGTACCTGGAAGACATGCAGAGCTGCCCCTGGTAATGCTTTTTGAGGGGTCATGTGGAGCTGATAATTGAACTGGAGGCAGCTGCTTGCAAGGCATGTCCCTAACCTCTATACCAGGGGTGGCGAACACGCGTCTCTCGAGCTGCATGCGGCTCCCGGCCAAAATGAATGCGGCTCTTTGCCTCTTATGTGCTAAATATATTGTTAAAATTATATGCTTTTGTGTGAGTGTTTGTTTGTTTTGGCAGGTCACTGAGTGATGTGGCTCTCTGACTCTCACAGCTTAAAATTTTGGCTCTTTGTGTCAAACTTGTTCTCCACCCCTGCTCTATACTATCTCTCTTGTTCCTTGTTTGAACATCTTGATGTTTGAGGGCTCAGAAGATGCCTGCTCTGTATATGGGAGTTCGGGTTTGAGCCCCTACACCATTTAGTCTCCTGAGCACTATTGGGAGTAGCTCCAGAACACTGTTCAGAATGACCCCAAGCTCTACTAGATGTGATGCTCATACACCTCAAAACATGCACAATGGAACCTTAACCTTGGAGTCAGTGCTAGGGTTTGGGGTAAAGCACAGGTGTGCCATCGAAGTGGTCAGATCTGGTCCCTGAACATGTAATACAGAGAGATATGGTCTGGGTATAAGATGCACTGGGTGTTGAGAGATTTTTGTATGAAAACTAGAATGCAAAATAAATCACACACATTTTTATATTGATTATATGTAAAATGGTAATATTTGTGTTGGGTTTGGAGAAATATTTTTCCTAGAATTAGGTTCATGTATTTAGTGTAACATTTTAGAATGGGGCTCTTAGAAATGAAAAAAATCCCATTGAACTTCTTTGGGAGTCTAGACTTGCATTTTTCTTCTTTTCTTTTCTTTTTTTTTTTTGGTTTTTGGGTCACACCCGGCGTTGCTCAGGGGTTACTCCTGGCTGTCTGCTCAGAAATAGCTCCTGGCAGGCTCGAGGGACCATATGGGACACCGGGATTCAAACCAACCACCTTTGGTCCTGGATCGGCTGCTTGCAAGGCAAACACTGCTGTGTTATCCCTCCGGGCCCAACATTTTTCTTCTTTTCAATGCATTTCCTGAGCTAGATTTCTCCTGGGTTCAAAAACAACACCTGACCCCTCATAGACTGCAGAGCCTCAGGCAAATACTTAGATGCTCTGTGCCTCAGTTTACACAGTTTACATCTGTAAAATGAGGCTTGCTCTGGATTCCAACACACTGAATGGTTATAAATATTAAATGATTTAATTTGTGCTTTGTAGATAGAAAAACCAATATAAATATTAGACATCCTTCTGATTAGTTAATTCATATTTGTTGAATTAGGCATGGAATTCCTGAATCCTCACCACCCTACCTCTATCCCATCTCCAAGCTCCCATTTATTTGTCATTCAACATTTATTCAGCAAATATTTATCAGAAAATACAATGAGGTGGGCACTGTGATTGACACAGCAGGCAAAGAGGAACATTTAATCGATTAGTGAATCAATTCAGTCGATCTTAAGGCCTTCTCTCTTCTGTACCAGGTACTGGGGGTCTCTGGGGTTCCCCGGGGACAAATACCACCTTCTGGTTCTCTTAGGCCCACTGAGGACACAGCTACTGGTAAGGTCAAAGCTGCCTTGTGTCCTTTGCGCAGGGTCACTGAGGTCCCAGGAGAGGAAGGTTGGGTTGCAAGCAGGTTGAAGAGTGAGGGAGTGTCTGCTTCCTGGAGGCCTGCTGATGTGCCAAAGGGGGACTAGGCAGTGAGGGGCTGTGCTTGAAGGAGGAGAGACATTTCCTCCGTCATCCATCAGATGCAGAGCAGAGAGAAACGGGGTCACTCGACTTAACCTCCAACGCCTTGCCTCATCAATATCCGTCCAGTCGGCTGTTTGTGGCTAAGTGGACAAGCTGGCTGGTTGATTGAATTTTTCACTCATCATTAGGGTGCTGAACAGAATATAGAAACTAGAGCCTTCCAATGGGATCCCCAACATCCCTGAGGGCTTGAGCTCTGGGGTCCTAAATGGCAACACCCAGCTAGTCCCCCCCCCAACCCTAGAGCCAGCCTCTTGAGCTGGCCGGCCGTTTAGTGCACAGCTGGTAAGTTAAAAACAGTTTAGCGATAATTCCACCTCCGCACTGAAGTCTTCCAGCGACTGTTAATGAATTTAAATGCTGGGGATTTTCTCGGATGCCTCATTGCATATGCTCCTCACATTAAGATGCTAATGAGGGAGCTTGGACGCAGGCCCAGGAGTTGGACCAGGGATGGTGGCCTGGATGGGCCGGTCAGGGGGCCTTTCTCATTTCTTATCGGCCTTTAATCAGCAAACTGTCTCCACAGGTTCACCAGCCTTGGAGCCTATGGAGTTTGGGATGATACCAGGACTGGAGGGTTTGGTTTACACATGGGGGTCACCATAGACTTGGGATCATTTGTAGCAGTTGTGTCCTTTCTGGGGGGCACTTCAGATGGGTGGGGAAGGCCTGACAACTCGTGTTCTCACAAGGCTCCCTGCTTGCAAGGGAAGCATTTTCCGTCAGTTCCATTGATTGGGATGGAGCAGGGGAAATGGAGGACAGAAGGGGCAGGTGGAGGAGGGCAGAATGCCTCACAGGGGCTCTTTACCCTGGCACTGGTCAGTAGAAGGGCTTCAAGATTGGGGAATGGCAGGATCACACTGGGAATAGTAAGAGGCACTGCCATTGGCCCACGGTTTCCACAGGTATGGAAAGATAGGACTGGGATCTCCTGACCTTCACCCTCATTTTGATGGAAGAGAAAGAGAAACAAGAGGTGGAGTGTCTAGAGCAGCAGGGAGGTGAAAAAACCAACTCCTGGTGCCAGACAGTCTGGCTCAGCCTTGACCTGGCCTCCACTGCTTATGTGACCTGGGGCTTAAGCACTCGGTACCTCAGTTTCCCCTTTCATCAATTGTGGGTAATCGTAACATCTACCTTGTTCAGGAAGATAAACCGATCTGTTTGGCCAATTATGCCTCAACAAAAGTGAAAGAAAAGAGTAGAAATAAAAACAAGAAGGTTGGAACGAGTGTCTGTATGTTTAGGGCCTGTGAATGCTCCCTTGGGGCAGTTAATCACATTTCTGCTGGACAACATAGCTAGAGTGCTCAGGGATGGACAGTCAGGCACTGCTTCTGCCCCTGGGTCTGGGAGAACACTCCCCCACTCTCGTCACTACTCCCCACACAGCTAGTGGCTGCCAGCATCTTCAGAAACCATTTCCCTAGGCTGCCTGCAAATCCACCGACAATTCTGTAAATTTGCTTAAGGATTAAATCAAGAAGCTGCTCTTTCTTGGTCCCCGCGGCTGTGCATACAGCGCCTTCAGAGGCCGTGTCTGGAGGAAATTAAGTCACCTCCATGCCTGTCTCTTGTTGGAGTGCCTCATGACTGACTCCATGTCATTCTGGGACAGAGACCTCCCCTTTTGTGCTGGGGCAGGTGACTCTGGATGTTCCCCCATTTGTGCCTTTGTTTCCTCCCTTAGACCCCCGGGACCCATGACCTCAGTACTGATTCCTCCATCAGACTGTGTTTCTCAGATAGGCCCTTCCACACTACTCCACCAGGAGGGTTAGAGTCCTGAGCCCCAAGTTCTTCTGAATAGGGAGCAATGTGGGAGGCTGGGTGGTAGGAGTTGGCAGGACATCCTTGACCAGCTGTTTGGACACATCCTTGCATGACAACAATCCTTGTCCCATTTCCAGTGTGGGAAGGTGGAAGCTCTCTCATTCCTCCACTAACCGCCACATGTTCCTGAGTTCCTTTCCCTGATCCCATCAGGACTGGTGTGCTCTCACCCTGATACCTCCCTTGCTCCAGGATCAGAACCCTCCAGGTGAATGTAGCTCTGGGGACCTGGGATAAAATGGAAGACCCAGTGTTGGGCACCCCTTTCTGTGCCCCTTCATCTCTGCAGTCTCTGTCTCCCGCTCCGAGGCAGCTCGCCACCAGATGAACTTTCTGCAGAGTAATTGGTGCTGGAGGGACGTGGCATCCATCCAGACACTGCGCTCCCAGCCTCTGATTAAGGGGCATGGGGTTAACTGGTCGCCATTCAGCAAGCAGGCAGGGAGGAGGCCCACCTCCTGACCCTGCTCCTTTCCCAGCCAGGCGGCAGCTTACTAACAGCTACTGTGACCAGGATGCCTGTGGGTTCTGGGAGGGCCAGGATGGAGAGAAGCTGGGCCCTGCCTCCCTCCATTAGGCCCCAAGACAGCTGGTGTATAAACCCTCCAACCCCAGCCAGGACTCTACTTTTAGAGAACCCTGGTTCCCAGAGCCTCAGAGATGCCAGATCTGATCCTGTCAGACCTACATGGTATCTATCTATCTATCTATCTATCTATCTATCTATCTATCTATCTATCTATCTATCTATCTATCTATCTATCTATCTATCTATCTATCTATCTATCTATCTATCTATCTATCTATCTATCTATCTATCTATCTATCTATCTATCTATCTATCTATCTATCTCTCCAGGCAGTGCTAGCTTGCTTCCAGGGCTGGGGAGCTCACTACCTCTTCTTAGGGTCCATTCATTCTGCAAAGGATTATCTTGTCTGTTATATTGTTTTTTTGGGAGTGGGAGTGGGGTGGGAGGGTATCTGGGAAAATTGGTGAAAGGAAATGTATGCTGGTGAAGAGATGGATGTTGGACAATTGTATAATTGAACCTCAATTACTAACTTTTTAATTCTATCTCAAGGTGAGTTAATTAAAGAAATTGAAAAATTAAATTAAAGAAATATAAAGGATTGATATTGGGGTATCAAACCACAGTTTTTCTCTGTATGGCTCCCTTCTTAGACCTGAGAGGCAAAGTATGGCAAGTCTTCTTTCTGGAACTGATCTTGGAGTCATGTTTGGGTAGAACTGTTCCTTGCCTGCTGAGAAACAAGCTCCTCTTTGCCAATGACAGTTCTACCCTGGAGAAGCAGAGAAGAGAAAAATGAAATCACATGCTGCTAAGGCAGTAACAATAACTGTTCTTTATCCTAAGAATTCTTCTATGTCAATTCTTCTATGTCAATATTTACAGTGGTGCCAATCCAGAATAACATGGCTGCAGTTGTGACCCCTCTGTTTTAATTTTTTTAATTTATATTTGTGAATTGGCCAGGAATTTCTACTGACCACTGTCAGGCCACACACTGGCAGTTGAAAACCAGAAGCCTTCACTTTGCTTGTTGCCTGATTCTGGAAACACCTTGGACTTTGGAGTCTAGAGGTCTTGAATCCTGCTCCGTTTAATAGTAGCTTTGTGTTTTGGGCACAGAGATATGGCTCTCGGATCTACCAAAAGGGCCGACTGCAGGAGAGGGTCATCAGTACAGGTTCCAACACAGCGGAAGTATTCAATGTTGTGATTCCTTCCTCTCAACCAGAGTGTGTCCCCCCCAATTGGTTCAAGCACTCTTGTTACCAGTCTCTAGGCTTCCCATCCCTCCAGCTTTCTGTTCTTTACTGTGGGAAAGGGGCAGGTTGGGTGAGGGGTTTCTCTGGACCTTGAGCTCCTCATGCCCCTACCTCACAGGCACATATGCACATACATGGTAGACACTATTTAGATTTTGCCTTCAATAGTTTTTCACCCTTGGGTTGTACCTTGTGGTGTTCTGGGTCCACCTGGTGCTGGGGATGGAACTTGGGTCTCCCATTTACCATTGCCCCAACCTTTGTCTTAAGTCATGTTATCTTGGTGAATGGTATTGATATTGTGGAAAAATCAAATTGAGTGGTGGCACTGACTAGGATGTCTCTTCCAGCCTGTATGACTATGGTTCACATGTCCTAGTCAGCACCCCTCACCTGGCGAGTGTGATGCTGCCCCTAAGTGCTCCTCTCACATGTCTCATCTCCTGCTCCGTCACACAGACTGACATTCATCTGGTTCACTGCTTGATTCTCTGGTGTCTTCATTCAAGATCAACACCTCCCCAGTCCCCCAAATAGGCCTCAAGTAGAGGGTGGGAAACACCTCTTCAGTTCTGCATGTGCCTGACTACAGCACCTTTCCAGGGGTCCGGGGTTGGCTTGGCCAACAGGATAGAGCAGAGGCACTGTGTTTACAGCTGAAAATGTGGACTCCAGAACTGTAGTTTCCTTTTTGCCTCCTTGGAATCCTGTGCCAGCCTGTCTTGAGAATGGTAGACAGGTAGTCACAAGGTAGGGACAGAGCCTCCTGCCAGCATCCTTGCCAGTTCCAAGGCAAGGACATCTTTCTTCTTCCAGCATAGGACTCCCACTAGTCACACAGAGCTACGTGTACCACATTCACCTTAGTTCAATGAACTAAAGACAGTGCATGCTGCTACCTAGGCTGTTAGCTCCTGGCTCCTATGGTGCACCCTCAGGCTGAGGTCCAGGTTTCAGCCTGGCACGGGTATCTGCAGGTGATCTGGGCAGAAAAGGCTGAGATCACAGATACTCCAGCCCTTTAGTCTATTGAATATACACTCCTCAGCTCTCTGTAGGTCCCAGGACATCCTGATGTGTACTCAATGGGGCTAGTGAACTCCTTTAGTGGGAATCTGGGGACAAGTGGATCTTTTGATAAGCAGAGTAATGATAAGAGAGGTGAATGGTGGTTAGGGCTGGGGTCAGGGATGCCCCTCTCTCCTGAGTCAGTTCTCTATGGTCAGAACCATCCAGCAAATCCTGTACCATTTTGTCTTGTTTAGATCTTTATTTGCATTTTGGTAGTACTCAGGGGCTACTGGATCTGTGCTCAAAGGTCAGTCCTGACAATAGTCAGGAGACCATATTGGGATCAAATCAGGGTGGACCTAAGTGGCAGTATGCAAGGTAAGAGCCTGACCTTCTTTACTATCTCTCTGGCCATCATGACTTTGGAATATTGGAGTTGGCAGGTAAATAGATGAAGAAAAAAAAACATTAAAATTATTTGTACCTGGAACTGAATTCTATTTTCTATGTAAATACAAAGCATCTGTGTCACAGCTTTAAAATGCACAGATTTTTCCAGGAAACCACGTCCAGTAGAAATGGAAGGGAGACTGTACTGTGAGCTTGTGGAAAGGGCATCTAGAGTTAGTCACTATGTTTAAAAAAATAAATCACATTTTTTTTTTTTTTTGGTTTTTGGGTCACACCCGGAAGCACTCAGGGGTTACTCCTGACTCTATGCTCAGAAATCGCTCCTGGCAGGGTCAGGGGACCATATGGAATGCCGGGATTCGACTCACTGACTGTCTGCATGCAAGGCAAACACCTTACCTCTATGCTATCTCTCTGGCCCCAACAATCACATTTTTGATGACTATAGTCTTGGAGGTGTCAGAGTCCTAGACCCAAGCAGGCTTCTTGTGTTAGGCTGCCTGAGATCCAGTGTGTGTGTGGGGCCCAGCTCCAACTTCATCATTTCTGCGAGAGTCGTCAAGCCTAAGCATTTACATATTGAAATATATATTTCATTAAAAGTTAGCCTCATTTTATTTTATTTTATGTTACTGTCAGAACATTATGCTGATTTATTTTCGAAGAATGTGTCTAGGTAGGTTACACCGTCAATGAATTTCACTGCAGGATTGTAAAGGACTTATTACAAACTATTGGTTAGGAAGGCAGCGGCACCCTCCTGCGCCCTGGAACTAGAAGGTGTGTAGTGGTGGTAGAGGTGTAGAGGGAGGTGGTGGTAGGTGTGTAGAGGGAGGGCCAGGGCTGGGGAGATCATTGAACTCCTGTCATCTGGGTGCTTCTGGAGGGTGGGTAGGTGAGGGCTCTGGGATGAATATTTATGTTATTTCACAAATGAGAAAATTGCAAATGGAAGTTCAGGGAGATTAAATGACTCATTGTGATTATTGGGCTCTGCAGTCATCAAGCTGATCCCAAATTCCCTTGGCAACCATTTGGGGACCCCCTATACCATCATGAGCACTGACTGACAGGGACTGCCAGCAGACACACATTTACTGTCTGTTTTGTGGCACTAAGACAAGACAGATCTTCCTGCCCCTCTATTTCTGTATAGATGGAAAATAAACATGTGATCTGGAATTCTCAGCTTTGGTGCTACTGACTCTTGGAGTTTGGTAGTAATCTGTTGTGGGGAGGTTGCTGTGTACTAGATGATGTTCCCAGCCTCCCTGGCTTCTGCCCATCAAATGTGACTACCATTTGCCGACAACACCCAAAATATCTGCAAGGATCAAGCAAAGAACCTTGAGAACATAAAGTCATCCCAGTTGAGAAGCACTATAAATAAAATAACCATGAAGGAAACATTGACTGTAGGGAAGCACTGTAGAGACGCAGGTAGTAAGATGGTCAGGATCAGACCTCAGAGCATTGCCAAATGCCTGCATTGCTGTTTGAATAAATCTGCTCCATTCTCTCTCCAACACCCTCTGAGCTACTTTCTAGACATGGAGACACAAGAAACACAGCAAGTTCACTCTTGAATTGTCATGCTTCGGGGCTACAGATGTCAGTGTGGTAAAAGCAAAGAAGACTGGGGAGACTAGAGGAAGGTGATCTGGAAGATGCTTCATGCAGGTTTTACAGACTGTGCCATGGTGCTGTGGTGGCTGCACTGGGTTGTGCCATGGCTCTGAAATCTGCCTGCTACTCCTCTGACTAGAAGTATGCACACCCAGGAGATCTCAGCTGGGTCCTGCTCTGGGAATTAAACTAGGTTGGGAGAGTTGAATAGCCCAATCAGGGCACCATCCTTCCCTGGGACAAGACAGTCCCAACCCAGACAGATGTTTGCAGCGAAGTATAGTAAATGCTCCCTGCCTGGACCCCTCTGAGGTCTCTTCCTGCTCCTGGCCTGGTGGGATCTTCTGAAGCTTCTCGTATAAATAGACTCCACCAACCCAGTTTTTTTTCCCCCAGGTCATGAGAGATTTCCTGAGATGTTGGTGTGGGAAGGTGGTATTAATAGGACTTGAAGTTTGATGTGTCTAAAGGTGCCAGAATGGATAGGGGGAAGCTCCTTTCTGGGACTCAGCACACTTGGAGGGGAGAGGAATGGATTTAGGAAGGGACAGCAGAGGTTGCTGAGGTCACAGTTAGGTCTGTAACGCCTCTGCCCATCCATCCCAGGAGCTGTGAACTAGGCACAGGCTCACTGAGCCTGGTTTAGAGCAATGGTGAGGGCTGCAGATCCATAGCTAAGCAGTCAGCACACAGAGGAGGATGAAAGCAGAGGCGAGCAGATGTAATTCCTTGAAAATGGATTCTCACAAGACCTAAGGGGTGCTGGGATAACCCCATGATTTTGGGGGGCCTAGCAAAGAATACTGAGGTCAAGGAGAAGGAGAAAGGGCAGATTTGAAGGAAGGAGCATACAGTGTTAAGACTTCCTAAGGGGAAGAGCTACCCAGAACAAAAACAACCCTGACTAAAGAAGGAAGTAGAGCAGTTGATGCTGGGGTTGCCCCCCAAATGTAGGCATTGGTGGCTTGATGACAGTGCCACACAACCCCAGGAGTGGGTAGAGAATTAGGGCTGGACAAGGAGAAGGCAAGATACTCTGAAAAGCATCTCAGAACTGCCCATAACCTTTTCCACTGACCACTAACCTTGCATGTGAACATTACTCAATCCTGGCAGCCTTCCCATTGCCACTGTCTGGCAGGGGAGAAGGGGCACTGCTTGCAAGGGTTTGGAGAGCCAATCTCCTGGAGGACAGAGGGAATGTCATGCCTTTGTTTCCCACCAGGGGGCAATCCCGAGGGCTTAGAGAAGGAGTCTCCTGATCTCAGTCAGACTGCTGTGAAAGTGGAGATGTGATTCCTTCTTCCTTTGGAAGCTAATTTCCTGCAAAATTTTGAAGGCTGGGAGAGGAGAGGGCTTGACTTTCCTCTCAGCTGCTCATCACGACCCCATTCTCCAACCCTTCCCCAAACTGAGCAGAAATCCTGCAGGAATCCGTGCCTGGCATCCATGGTTTCACCCCTCAGGAAGCCGCAGATGGCAGGCTGGATCTGTGTCCACTTCTCACACAAGGAAACTGAGGCTAGAAAAACAATTTTTTCCATACCCATCTAAGTGGGAAGCTAGAAAGCTTGAAAAGAGCCCCCAACTGCCTCAGGTCTTCTGAGTCATTTAGTTGCACACTGTTCCTTCTTAGTCAATGGAGAAAAATTCCCTGACTGATAATCTAGAAATTTCTTCCTGGATTCCTGTTAGTTTGTTGTTTGGGAACAGAGCTTGTCAAGGAGGATGGGGGTGGTGGAAAGGAAGGACCAAGGGATGCTTTTGAGCTGGGTCCTCACTTTCTCAAGCCCATCTCTTCCCATTGTTTTCAAATGTTCTTGGCTCCTGTCTCATCGCCAGTCTGCTGGGCTCCAGAGAAACTGCTCACCCCGTAACTTTAAACTTGGTCCTATTACCGGAACATACCATATGCAGCTGATTATGAATGAATTAAAAATAAAGCTGTAATTATCTTGTTAATAGAGCAATTATATTGCATTGTAATGTCTGTGTTAAGGCAGCACATTGTGAAACACAGGGCTGTAACATGTATACACACACACACACACACACACACACACACACACACACACACACACACACACACTGCCCTCTCTGGAAGACGAGCTTGGCAGTCCTCATTGTTTGAACACATGGGGAACCTCACGAAGGATCACAGCCCCCAGAGCTTCTGGCACAGGCTCTTGCCTCGAGCCTGGGTGAGTGCTGGGCTGTACGCAGGCTCTGTGCTTAATTCCCTGGGCACTCTTCAATTAGTTTTCCCCTTGTAAAGAGCAGTGTTTCCCCTGAGCCTGGAATTCCACAGGCTATCAAAGAACCTGCGGAATCAAAGCAGAGGCAAATTGGAAAGATGACAGAGACCCTGACTCTGCAGTTTCTCTCCTGGACCTTGGGCAGGGGGCTGAGGTCAGCTGGTGGAGAGAAGCATGTGGCCCATTAAGGGAAGACAAAGGTTGCCTGTGTGTGTGTGTGTGTGTGTGTGTGTGTGAGAGAGAGAGAGAGAGAGAGAGAGAGAGAGAGAGAGAGATGAGAGAGAGAGAGAGAGAGAGAGAGAGAGAGAGAGAGAGAGAGAGAGAGAGCCTCCACTTCCTTGCATCAACTCTGGATTCTGAACTAAACCAACTCTGTAGGTACCAGGGATGACAGGAAGTAGCAGGGAGAGAGAAAGATCGAGAGAGACTGAGAGAGAGAGAGGCAGGACAGAGAGAGACTAAGAGAGACAAAGACAGAGGCAAAGAGACAGAATTATAGGGTGCTGTGGCTGTAGTCAGAGTTGATCAGTACATGCTTTCTGGACCATACTGCCATGATCTCCATTCCATAAACCAGGGTCTTAGCATTTCCCTCAAAGAATTTTTGGGTCTCAGGAGGGCAGGCTGGCTCTGGAGCTGAGTGGCTGACTCTGAGGGTGAGCTTGCCACATTTTGGCCAGGCTGACCGCATGTCACTCCGGGTCAGTCACTGACTTTCTTAGAGACAATAACCCTGGTTGCCTGGGGCTTAGCTCTAGTGCAGAGCAGGGCTGACAAAGCTTAAAGCTCAGTAACATGAACCCTCATGGTTTTGTTTGTTTGGGGAACTTCTGTGCTTGCCCTAATCAGGGCAAGGGCTTCATGGACAAAGGGCTTCATGGACACAAAGACTCATTCTGTGCAAGGGTAGAGAGCAGAGGGCAGGGACCCAGCACTCTTTTCTTTCACTCCTCTCTGTCACCATTTGCTGTGACCCAGCGCCATGACCCCACTTGGCTCTGGGGCTTTCGGGGTTTCACACTTGTTTGCAGGTCGGGAACCAATTACACTTCATATGGGCTGGGTTGATGCTCTATCTAATAGAAAGGAGTAGTCCCAAAGCAGGGGCTTCTGGAGGTCACACAGCCTGGGCTTCAGATCAGATACCAGAGCCCCCTGCCTAGGCTCACTTCAGAAAGTGATGGTCCCTGGAGAGGCTGAGGTTACAGCCTCAACCGCCCCTCAATCAGCAATGCAGTAGGGGAGCCCTAAATCATGGTAGCACTAACTGGGCTTTGAAACACCCTCGTCTGAGCATTCCCATTCAACAGAAGGCAGAGGGATTGGTTATGATGCAAGCTGTTCATCAGGTTTAAATCTTGCCCACCCTCCTTCTTCCTCTTCCTGACCTCCTCATTTTTGTTCCCTCCTCCTGTCTCCTACCGACTCAGGGCTCAGCCCAGGGAAGTAAGTATATGAGTGTGGGTAAAGAAGGGAAAAGATTCAGGAAGCCAAGCACTCCTTTGGGAGTTCTCCCACTACTTGGCCTCTCTTCCACCCTCCCCCATTTCCCTCACCTACTTATTTCTTTGCTCATTCTATTTGCTGGATTGATGGTTTACTCATTCATTCATGGGTCCCTCGCATTACAGAGCACTTCTTTGGTGTCAGCTGCTCTCTGCCTCTTGCACCCAAGCATACATTAAGAATCAAGCTTTGAGCTGGAGAGATAACACAGCTGTAGGGCATTTGCCTTGCATGCAGCCAACCCAGGACCAATGGTGGTTCAAATCCCCGCATCCTGTATGGTCTCCCCCGCTCCCCATGGCTGCCAGGAGCAATTTCTGAGCTGAGAGCCAGGAGTAACACCTGAGTTCTACTGGGAGTGGCCCCAAAACCAAAAACCAAAGAAACAAAAAAGAATCAAGATTTGGGTCCATAGCTCAGAATTTCTTCCAGAACTCTAAAGGGTCTGGGAGAGCTGCATGTCAGCTCTGAGAGGCAGGTGGTTTGGAGTCTAGCCTAGATTGAGCCCTCACTAACCCCCTCCTCCTCCCTTTCTCTCTCTCTCTAGCCTGATGATTCTGCTTTTCTCTCATGAGTGCCTCTATCCTGAGCACCAGGACACCTCTGGCCAACAATCCTTAAGCCTCAAGGCCCTTCTTAGGAGCCTCTTTCTGACTGGTTTCACCTTCTCTGTTTTTGTTTTTGCCTTTGGGTCACACCCAACTGTGCTCAGGGCTTACTCTTGACCCTGTGCTCAGGGATCACTTCTTGAAGGGCTCAAAGGACCATATGGGATGCTGGGATTGAACATAGGTAGGCAGTGTGGAAGGCAAGTGCTATATCCACTGTGCTATTTATTGTTCCAGCCTCTTTTTAACTCTCTCTTTAGCCAAAGACTAGCCTGGCTATACCTGTACTAGCCTGGCTATGCCACTAACCTGCTCTGAAGTCCCCTGTGGCTCTCCTTTACCTACCTCATGAAGCCCAAACTTTTACTCCTGAAATTCAAGGTCCTTAGTTTGTGACTTTCATCTCTGGTTTTGTCTTTGTCTTTTCTTGTTTATGTATACTATTACCCTTCAGAAAAATAGCTCCATCTCCTCATGCCTGACCATGTCACAGGACATGCCACTGTAAAGACTTTGCTTATACCATTTTTTCTTCCCAGGTATCACTGTCTCCTATCTACTAGATTAGGCCACTTTTTATTTATTTGTTTTTGTTCAATATTTGAAGATGTTCAGGGCTAATTTCTGTATGCTTATCCTCTGTGCTCAGGAATCACTCTTGGCTGTGCCTGGGGGACCATATGGGGTGAGAAGACTAACAGAGTCAGTTGCGTGCAAAGTAAATTCCTTACCTATCTTCCTAGTTCCCTGGCACTTAAAGCATTAGTTTTGTTTGGGGGCCACACCCAATGGTGTGGCCAAACCCACCAGAGTTTATCCTAATCTTCAGTCAGAGATCAACTCTTGGTGGGACTCAGGGGACCATATGGGGTGCTGACCATAAAACTTAGATTGACTATCTGAAAGCAAGTAGGCTGCATGCAAGACACCCTACCTCCACTATTTCTTTGGCCCCTGGTGACTATTTTTAAGTGCCTCATGTCTCTTTTCCTGGTCCTGTTCTTTCACAGCTGGATTAATCTCTCTCTGGGTTCCCAGAACAATTTGCTTGGGCCTTTCAGACAAATGCTCAAACATTGAATCATGGGATTTGTGGCTCTATCTTGGCATTTCTCAAGGCAGGTGGCATGGTTTGGTCTTGACTATATTTCTACAGCCTTTGTACAAAGCACTGCTCACAAAGGCACTCCCCCATCTTCCCTTGCTCTTGGTCATCTACTGCCCAGTAATTCTCTCTCAGAGAGGCAATCCCAGAAGACAGAAGAGATTGCAAGCAGGTTAGCATGGGGGTAGGGTGGGGCCATGGCATGGCTGATTCCCTTGATTAACATCCTTGCTCTCCCCAGAGCTCCGTCTGCTTACAAGCAGATACAGATGGTGGTGATGTTACTGGATTATTGGGACGATGGTGTAGGAGAATGCTCAGGAGCCTCTAAACACAGCCCCTGTCACTCTTAATAAATGTTCTGCTCCATTTTCTGATCTCTTTTCACTGTTATCTGCTGTGCAGCCTCTGGAAATATATTCATGATTCCACTTGACTTTCTCATTGGCAAAATGGGAAGAATAATCCTTCCCGGGTTAGCTTGTGTTGTTACTGAGAAGATTCTTTGAGAATAGAGATTGTATGAGTTAATTGATTATTTCACAAAGAATTGGGAAATTTCATTTGCTCATGTAACTCAATCCTGGGAAGGCTACAACCATTCTACCTTGGGCACCTGCTTTTCATTTCTCAGCTACTTTGTGTGCACAGAACTTTATCCTCAGAGTGAGAAAGCTGAGCCAGGCTTGCAGGAGCCTTCAATTGAACCAGAAAGGCGGCTTTTCTCCAATCTCAGGGAGAAAAATCCTGGGATTTTTCTGGTCAGGTTCTGATTGCACAGGCCTGGCCACATGACCATTTGAGTATAGGAAAAGGAGAAACTGCAGTGGAGAAATGCTGCTACTTAAGGAAAGGAAAATGTCGTCATGAGATGGAGAGGACAGAAAACTGGGGAGACAAGTGGAATGAATGTCCCCTCTACCCTAAAAGCACTGCATTCATTCACTCAGGACACATGAATTGAGCACTTTCTCTCTGTCTAGCACTGGTGTGGGCATTGAGAAAATTGAGATGTGTGAAACATACTGCTCAGTGCCTCTCTTCCCATCTAGTGAGGAGGTTTTATAAATTAGCATCTGCTTTACGGATGCAAGCTGACATGTGCTAGTCTTCCTATCTTTCTACTTTATGGCTCAAGCTGTTTGCGGTAATGCTAGAGAGTAAGGGGAGATGGAACGAATGAAACAGAGAACAGAGCAGGACATCACAGAGGCCAAGGATGTGTGTGCATGGGGTAAGGGCATCTTACTACCACAACAATAGGGTTTGTTCATATGGTCTCATGCCATCTTCACATATTTAGAGCAACTGTTAAAAGAGACTCTTCATGGCATATTTAGAGGTAAGGAAGCAGGGCTTGGAGGGAAGGGTAGCATGACAAAAAATGGTGACAGTAGGGTTTGAGTCCAGATTTGTCCCACAAATACCTCACAGAGAGGGGCAGTGAATGATCATTCATCCTCATCAGAGAAACCACTGTTCAACATGCCTTTGAATAATCCAGAACTTTCTTGGAAAGAGTTTGGGGCTATAGTTGGGAGATTGATGCATCTAGTCTAGGATGAGTAAATGGTAACTAGAAAAAATAATATATATATTTTTTGTTTTTTCGGCCACACCTGGTGATGCTCAGGGGTTACTCCTGGCTATGCACTCAGAAATTGCTCCTGGCTTGGGGGACCATATAAGATGCTGGGGGATCAAACCGAGGTCAGTCCTAGGCTAGGGTGCACAAGGCAGACATGCCTTATGGCTCACACCACCACTCCAGCCCCTAGATAAAATAATTTAGGAGAGCCAGAGAAATAGTACAGTGGGTAGGACATTTACCTTGCATACAATCAACTTGGGTTCATTTCCTAGCACCACTTCTGGTCCACCAATTCCTTCCAGGAATGAATCTCTAAGCACAGAGCCAGGAGTAAATCCAAAACACCAGCAGGTGTGACTTCCAAAAACACAAAAAATTCAGGAGGCAGTTTGAATAATCCTTGCAGGGGGTTATGTGGGAGAATCTTACACAAACTCCCGTCTCCCTCTTCTAACCCACTCTTTCTCTTCTTTAACCTAACTTCAAATGGCAGATTTATTCTTTTTAATTAACAGCCCAAATGCTGGGAAAATGTCCAAATTCCAGTGCTCAGCCTCAGGCTTGCTGGATTTCCATGCTAAGGGGGCGAGGGGACAATGCCAGGAATAGTAATGAGTGAGGGTAGACCAGCTGGAGAAGTCAACCTCCTGGCCTGAACCTGGGAAGTCCCCACCCACTTCCTCTCATTCCAACCTGAACTTGCTTTGCTGGGGCTCAAGCTGGGCTGGCCTTCAGGGAAGGAGAGGCCAACCCAGTTGGTATGGGAGCACTTGGCTTTGGTCTCAGTTCTCCTGCTGTGTGACCTTGGTTAAGCTACTTGACTTCTCTGATGAATATGAAATTCATCAGTAAAATAAAGAGGATTTGAAGTCCTCTCAGGTCCTAGCAGCTCTCAGTTTTGATTTCGAGTATCTTCTAGAACAAAATGTTCTCCTTTCCTAATTTCTTCTTCAGGAGAATTCCTTGAAATCCCACCCCGAGGACTTGTCTCCTAGGTCTGTCTTTTGAATTGGAGCCTTGTGAACCCAAGGCAGATCCATTGCCTTGTCTGAGAATCACAGAGCCTTCTCTTCTGACTTCTGTCCATCTTGAGCTTGTCCAGACTCTATGGGTCCTTGCTTGTTAGGAGCTCTAGACACACCTGAGTCTGTTCATTCATTGCATACTGAGGATGACAAAGCCTATTTCCAGTGTGTGCATAGGGGGAATGGTTAAAAGTTTTGGGGAGTTCATGAGGGAACATTAACCCAAAGCCTGATGCATTAATAAACACAGGACTCTAGGGCAGGGAAGATAGCATGGAGGTAAGGCGTTTGCCTTGCATGCAGAAGGTCGGTGGTTCGAATCCCGGCATCCCATATGGTCCCCTGAGCCTGCCAGGAGCGATTTCTGAGCATAGAGCCAGGAGTAACCCCTGAGCGCTGCCAGGTGTGACCCAAAACAAAACAAAAAATCCAACCAAACAAACAAAATAAACACAGGACCCACCCACAACCAAAGGTTCACAGCCTCCTCTCTAGCCCCACTTTCTATGTGGATCCTTCCTGGTTTGGGGCAATGCCCAGAGGAGGGTTTGCAGTAATTAGAGGTGAGCAGCAACCACTGAGGAAGGACTTTCAGTCCCTGGCTGAGGCCAGTTTGTAGGAAGCTCTTTAGAATCTAATTCAAAACTTCTCCTGTGGTGTTATCTCCTCATCCTCAACTTGGCTCTATCTTCATGCTGTGCAGAGATCATGCAAAATTATTCCACTAAAATCATCCAGCAGGAAAAGCAATGTGAGCAATCATGGTTTACTGCTGAGAAGCTGTGGCCTTAACCTAAGCTGGGCAGCAGGAGTCTGGTGGGCTTAAGATGAGGTTTGCTTCAGCGTTTTCCAGAGATGAGGAATACATCCCCCTCTGGGCTGCTGTCTTCCAGCAAGAGCTCAGCAGTGAATCCCAGAACCAAAGGATCAGGCAGCCTGGTTCCACTGCAGTCCCAGACCTGGCTGGGTGGCCTCATCAGGTCTTCAGGCTTTTCTGGGTTTTAGCTCTGCTGAAAGGCATTGCTGGCATGAGCAAAGGATTTTGGAACTCCCAGACTTTGCTTCTGAGCTCTCAGAAACATGCCCCCTCCTGAGATCTGGAGAGAAATGAGGATATAAAGGAGGAAATTAGGGCCAAGAGTGGGAGAGCAGGTAGAGGAAAGAGAAAGGGTTGTAGGAAGAGATCTAAGAGTATTGTCCTTTGGAGCATGGTCACATGGGTGACATACGTGTATCTTCACCTTTGTCTAGAATGCTGTGAAGATTCAGAGAATCCTTATCAATGAGTGTGTTAATTCCTCTTTCAACTGGATATATCAAACTTATTCATATATCTATTCATACATCCATCCCCTATTTATTGATCTATAGATACTACATCAATTAATCACCCATCCATATATCCATCCACCAACCACCAACATCCCTACCTCTATATTCATCCATCCATCACCACCCAACCCACCCACCCACCCACCCATCCATCCATTCATCCATCCATCCATCATCTATCATTTTATCTATCCTTTACCATTTATAGAATTAATACCCCATAGCAGGCTCTTTGCAAAGAATAAAAAAATGAATTATAAGGCTCTAAAAGTTTTTAAACTCAATTTTCTCTTCTGTTCTTTATATCCTTGGAGTTTGGCCCACTCATCTATTGAATCTCCCAGTTGGAAACTGCTACCTGTGCTCTGAAACCTTGTCTACCTCCTTGCTCCACCCCAACTCTCTTTCTTTTAATTCACTTCACCTTCCATTATTTCTGACTTTGATCATTTAACTACCTGTTCATTCTCCAGCACCATTATCTTCCAACCAACACAGGAGAAAGCCAGACTTTGGGAAGGGTTTGGCTTCTTTTATCCTTAATTCCATGCCAGGATGGGGTATGGGGTGAGACTATGGAGTCAAACAGAGTTGTTTCTAAGTCTGCTGATTCCCAGCAGTTGTACCAAAGGCAAGTTGCCTAAATTATAAGTCCTCGTGTCTTCTTTTGGAAAATAAAGGAGGTGTCAATACAGTTTCTGAATGTGGAGGAAATTGCTCAGTCAGATAAGAAAGTCAAGTACCTCTGCAGTGCTTGCACACGATAGGGGCTCAGATGACTCCCCTTCCTGTATTTTCTCCTTCCTTCTTTCCTTCTATTCTGTTCATAGCCACATACTTCCTGACTCTGAATGCAGAACTCAGAGAAGTGGGGTCAGCTGCCCCAGGTCTGGCATGGGAAGGAGATTGGATATCTCCCAGGTCTGGCATGAGAAGGAGATTGGATATCTCATCAGTGCTCTTGACCATAGGAAAATACTTTGGTTGCCTCTAGAAGTTTACTAACTATGAGACAAAAGACTCCCTGATGGGGATAAGCCTAGAGAAGCCCAGGGGTCTTTAGTGATCAAGGTGAAAAGGAGGGGTCCTCCAATTGAGTCCCAGGTAAGGGAGAAAGAAGCAGAAAGTGCTCTGTGATTGTCAAACTCCTTTCCCTTATTTAGTGTTGGGCAGAAAAGGAATGAGCTAGGTTAATATTTCTGTTATGGAGCATTGACTTTTTAAATGGTAGAGGATAAGTGGGTAGGTGAGTAAATGGGTAAGTGGTATGTAGATGGATGGGTGAGAGGATGGATGGGTGGGTGAATGGGTAAATGGAAGGATGGTGGGTATATAGGATGGGTGGATGGGATGGGTGAGTGGGTCAGTGGTGGACGGTAAGAGAGTAAGTAGGTAGGTGGATGGATGAGTAAGAGAATGGATAGGTGGGTGGATGTATGATGAGAGGATGGGATAAGTGAACGGAAGGGGAATATTTTCTCAGGAGCAGATCTCCTGGGTTAGGGGTAGGGGTACTATGCAGAGATACCATGGCTGGTTCTACCCTCACAGCCACACAAGGAATCTTTGTACCTCCAACCTTTTGAGGTCAGACTTACTGGGGTCTGCAGGTCAGGGAACCCTGAGAGCTCTATTGTTCTTTGGCGATTATTCATAGAAACACCTGGTTCAGTTCACTCAGGGAAGATGCATCAGTCAAAGACCCAGAGAAGTCACTGGATCCTCCCTGTTCACACAGCATCAAGTGAGCCTCAATGGAGGATATTCTCCCCTGGACCTCTCAGGGAGGTACGTGCCCCCTACTCCTCATCCCAGCCTGGACCCCAGGAGGTAGGGAAGCAAAGATGGCACCCACTTCCCATTTCTGGGTTTCTCCAGGTGATGCAGGTGTGGCTGTGAGAGCTTGTGACTTGGACGTCTTCAAGACTCAGGGCCAGGTAGCGGGTACTTTCTTCTCTTAGGCTGTGAGCTGTGGGCGGGAGGAAGCATGATTCATGGCTCCTCTCTGGTGCTTAATAAGAACACGGCTATAAAAGTAACCGGCCATTTACCTCTGTGCGCTGGAAGGCCCCTTAGGGCCTGTCTGGCCTAGTCTGCTCCCTCTCTCCAGAAGAAACAGGGCGGGGGTTGAGGGGAGGCTCTCTTTTTAGCCTTAGCCTTAACCATATTCTCTTCCCCCTCCTCCTAAGAGCTGGCAGGCTCTTGGGGGAAGGAGTAGAAAAGAGGGACAGCCTGGCTTAAATATTATCAACTAAGATCAAACATGATGGGTTCAGTTCTTCATTCAATCAGGGTTTGCTGGGACCTACAGTCCCAGTGTTGGTGGTGAGGTGGGGAGAGGGGACCAGACTGGTCAATACTGGAGTCTGTCCTGGATGCTTACTGGAACTGGTAGGGGTTCGGGGTGCTCAGGAGGGAACAGATCACAACGGGACAAAAGATGGGGCTGGGGTCCACAAGCCAGCAAGCCAGGAGGTTTGTTGGGCTTTGGAGGTCCATGGGGAGGTCTTAGAATAAGGCTGTGACAGGGGACCCTGCTTTATCTTGGGGACTGCAAGAGGACTGGCACAGAAAGACTCATAGAGGGGATCAGGGAGTCGGGATTGTGATATGTTGAAATCAGTCTTAGAAACTTAGAACTGACTAGGAGTCAGCTTCTGCTGGATGTCAACTGGTATCACCCAAAATCTTTCCGAGAACCCCTTCCTTGCAGTGTCTACTGGGTTTGAGCTGACATGGCAGGCTTTCCTGCATGCTGTCATCATGCCCCTGAGCCTACAGTCCACACCCCTATGCAGGCTCTTTCCCTGAAATGCCGCTGCATCTTCCTTCAAAGACTAAACTTTGCTGGGAAATGTGGGCATGGAAGGGGCTCACACCACTTCCTGGAACCTCAACTCCTAGCCTTTCAGTGTGCCTCATGGCCTCTCCCACAGAAGCCCCCACTTCCTCCCTCATGGCGGTGATATCTACCTAATACCCTGGCAACACTGCTGTGAATGAGGTCACATTTAGTGACTTGGAGATCAGTCCTAAAATCGGATTTCTCTGGCATCTACCAATGAACCAACCCTAGTGAGCAGGGATGCTCAGTCCTCACATTTGCTGCTAAGTCAACCAGGACCAACTCTGGAAGCTGCTACTCTCAGTGCATACTGGGTATAGACCATTCTACACCCACCTCAGTCCTGCTTTTTCTAGCTCCCCCCACCGGGCTCCTTGCACCTTCACACCACACTTTCCTTTGCTTTAGACTTTTCTCTCAGGGATCAGGACTATTTCCCACCTGATATTAGGTTTCTAAGGCTCTTCTGGTTCTCTGATTCAGAGAGGGCAGTCTGAAGTCTCCCAATATGTTAAGGGCCATATTGTGGACTGAGTCAAAATAAAATTCAGGGGCCGGGCGGTGGCGCTAAAGGTAAGGTGCCTGCCTTGCCTGCGCTAACCTTGGACGGACCGCGGTTCGATCCCCCGGTGTCCCATATGGTCCCCCAAGCCAGGAGCAACTTCTGAGCACATAGCCAGGAGTAACCCCTGAGCGTTACCGGGTGTGGCCCAAAAACCAAAAAAAAAAAAAAAAAAAATAAAATAAAATAAAATAAAATTCAGTAATAGAGTTCAGTAATAGAGCATTGCCTTGCATGTGCTTATCCTGTAAAAAAATGTTCAGCAGCGAAAGCATTGGGCTCCCATTTGATGCTACCAGTTTCTGGTTGTCAGAAAACTCTGAAGATGGGGCTGGAGCGGTAGCGTGGAGCAGTAAGGCATCTGTCTTGCCAGCTCTAGCCTAGGACAGACCACAGTTCGATCCCCCGGCATCCCATATGGTCCCCAAAGCCAGGAGCCATTTCTGAATACATAGTCAGGAGTAACCCCTGAGTGTCACTGGGTGTGGCCCCCAAAACAAAACAAAACAAAACAAAAGCTCTCTTTGAGGCTCAAGTTTTTTTTATTTGCAAAAGACACAAGGACGTGGAGATCAAACCTGAGTTGTCCACATGCAAGGCAAGTTTCCTATCCACCACACTATTGATCTAGCCCATTATCATCATCATCATCATCATTTTAGTGCTGGAGATGGAACCTAGGACCTCACACATACAAAGCAAGCTCTCTATGGCTGCCAGCTCTCACCACTAGCTTTCTGTTTTGTTTATTTGGATGATGTAATGAGCAATCACCACCTCCAAGTGCCTGACACAGATGTTCCATATAGGCTGGATTCCCTTCCCCCCTCCATGAACCCAGAAGAGGCCATTGAATGGAGGAAGGGCTTGATAGGTGAGACAATATAGAAAACCCAGCAAAAGATCCAAAGTCAGGAGCTGCCCAATCGATGCAACCGCAGAATCAGACCATGCTATCATTGCTTAACCAATTTTGCAGGGGAAAAAATTTCAGAGGATAGCTACAAATGAAAAACAAACAGAGCAAAACCAATACTCATCTATCTAAAACTAGTTTGCTGTCAGATGAGGGGGGGCAGTCTCCTCTGCCCAAGAACCTGTCGATTCCAACTGCGTGGTAAGTTGTCAGGCAAGAGAGATTGTGAGAAGCTCTGTCTTTCTCAGCCCTGGAGGATGAGAAAGGAGAGGAGGAATTTTAGCCAGAGAAGAAAGAAGGACTTCAGCTGGCCAGGTTGGTAGAGGCATTGGGTCACTTCACAGATTGCTTGGTGAGCCTCCCATGTTGGGCCAGGGGAGCTTTGCTTAGTACAAAAAGAACTTTCTGGCTCTGTCCAAAGATCCAGAGTAGCCAGAAAAGTTTCGCTATTTATTAGCTGAGGCATGAATACTGGGCAAGGGATCCATGACCTGCTGTGTAAGTTGTGTTCTGCACAAAGACTCAAACAGGTACATGGCTGCTGAAATCTGATGTATCTTCCTGTAGGAAGCAATATGACTCTTCCCCCCCCCCCCCGCAGTTTTAAAGGAAGACACTGTTAATAGTGCTCTCATCTTTGGATAATGCGGAGAAGTTTCTGGCACTGGAAATAAGTTTGCGTGGATTCAGGTTAGTGGAAAGGGAGGGAGAAGACTCTTTATATCAACCCAAAAGGCTAAGCATTTTGGAAAACCTATTATATGGCCTCATTTCTCTTTCATACCAAAACTATGAACATACCTGGGAACAAGGCCATGTCCTCATCATTTTGTAATCATTCATATATATCCCAGACAGGGCACTAGGCACTAGTGACTGTTGATCAAATGGATCTGGGGTGGGTGAAAAAGAAGGAATGAAAAGAATGGAGATGGAAAGAAGGGAAAGAAAAGTGACAGAAGAATGAATGGAGAATGCAGCTCAGGAGGAAAGCAAAAATTAGGCTGTGGAAATGGAGAGATGCTAAGTAGCTACAGAGGAAGGGAGGAGGAGGTGGGAGACCTGGCAGACTTGGGATGAGAAAGTTGGGAGTTTAGGGGTTCTTGCTTCTGATTTTCAGGGTGCCATCTGGCTTTGGTAAACTGAATCCATCAACAGGTCCAGGATATTCCCAGCAGCCTTCTTCAGGGCCAGCATGATACCAGGAACCTTACCCATGGATTACAGACAAGGGACCAGGAGCCTCTTGAAAACTCTCCTTCCTATGCTTCTTCCTTTAAAGCTGTGGAAAACTTGTCATCTGTGCTCCTGCAGGCCCTAGTATCAGAGTTACTCTTCTCTCTGTGGGTCCAATCATTTTATCACCAGCTTGGGTTCATGGGAATAGTTCAGAGGCGCCTCAGGCCAAAGCTTTACTCCTGGCTTTGGTTGCCTTGTTCAGCTGAAACTCTTGAAATGTGGGGCTTTGGAGAAGTTAGTAACCATCCTTGACCCTCAGTCTTTTCAGTAGTAGATGGTTTTTCTTAGAGAGAACACAAGCTCAAAGATGCTTCCATAGGGCATATCAAACACTCTCTTTTTCGTCTACCTTTTCCGAGTTCCCTAATTCTTCTTTCTCGTGTTTTCTCTCAACAGGTTTTGTGCTGCCTCTGTGTATATGAGGACACTTGAAAAATTTGTGACCCCTTTCTCCTTGCCCAGAAGGAAAAAGAGTAAAGGGCTCCTGCTGAGAGAGAAAAGGCATTTTTCTTATCCATCTCCCACTGTTCAGTCCCAAAAATTCTGGAGCATTTGTTGAGGCCTTCACACAGGAAATGAGAGCATCAGGGCTGGAAAAGAAGAGCTGGATTCAAAGTCTCACTGGTCTAGGGTGAGATTCCTGTTGTGTTTTGCACATGGTGTGCCTAGGCAGGTCCCACTTGGGCACCATGCAGAAAACTCCAAGGGAGTTCAAGGAATAGGGAAGGAGAAATGCTTGGAGAAAATGTGAAAAATCCTTTTTTCTTTTCCTCCTTCCTCCTCTTGCCTGGAATTCTGGGAATGTTTGGCAGTGTGAATGGAAGCAGCAAAATCAGTAGAAATAATGACTGGTGAGCACCAAAATACCCAAGCCCCTCTTTTGGCTTTTGGAGCACATCTATTGATATTCAGGTATTACTTCTGGCTCTGAGCTCAAAATTACTTGTAGTAGGCTCAGGGGATGATATGAGATGCCTGAAATAGAACCTTGGCCAGCTGCATGCAAGGCAAATCCTTACCCTTGTGCTATTGCTCCATCTCAAGTACCTAAGTTCAGGGTCAATACTTCTCCATCTGATCAGAGGAGTAGTGGTCCCAAGAGGACAGAAGATTTTTTTCCCTCCCTCCCCCTCCCTCCCTCTCTGGCTTCCTCCCTTCTCTGCTTTCCTCCCTCCCTCCCTCCCTCCCTCCCTTTCCTCCCTTCCTTCCCTCCCTCCCTCCCTTCCTTTCCTCCCTTCCTTCCCTCCCTCCCTCCCTCCTTCCCTCCTTCCTCCCTTCCTTCCCTCCCTCCCTCCCTTCCTTTCCTCCCTTCCTTCCCTCCCTCCCTCCCTCCTTCCCTCCTTCCTTCCTTCCTTCCCTCCCTCCCTCCCTCCTTCCTTCCTTCCTTCCTTCCTTCCTTCCTTCCTTCCTTCCTTCCTTCCTTCCTTCCTTCCTTCCTTCCTTCCTTCCTTCCTTCCTTCCTTCCTTCCTTCCTTCCTTCCTTCCTTCCTTCCTGCTTCCCTCCTTTCCACACTGACCTCAGATGCAGATATGCTCATATAAATACATGGCAGATTAAGGCAACTACAGTCCAAGTTTTCTGGCTGGAGGACTGAAAAAGAAAAGCCACAGGAAGCCAGAAAATCCTAGAGTAATTGTGAAAGGGAGGAGCTTGGGAAAAAGATCCTATTCATGAAGATAATCTAGAATCAAGGATTTGGAGAGCTGAGTCAAACATCGAGGTTCCAGACCTACCAAAGGTGGTATACACAGAGGTCAAAACTGTTTCATGCTGTAGAGACTTTAAAAACTAAGTTGATATCAGAACCACAACACTTGGGAGGCAGCTTCAAACTTGTGGTCTTAATCTAGCTGGGTGATTTGTTGTATGCTAAAACAAAACCAGGAACATTATTCATAGGATTTATGTAAGACCCAAAGTCATAACATAATATCTAAAATATACCATCAAACTATATTACATCGGGGGTGGAGGGAGGACAACTTTGGTGATGGGAATTCCCCTAATTCAATGTTAATATGTACCTAAAATATTACTGTGAAAGATATATAAGCCACTTTGGTCAAACTAAAAATTATTATAAAAATAAAATAAAAAATATACCACATAAAATATAACATAAAATATTATCAAAATATAATATCAAAACCACACAATCAAAATTACTTGGCACATGAGTAACCAAGAAAACTTCCATACTTATGGGAAAAGATAATTGAGAGACACTAATGCCAAGATGACAACAGTGTAATTGTTGGACAAGATTTTGTTTTTTGTTTTTAGGGTCACACCTGGCAGCGTTCAGGTGTGAATATGTCTTCTATTTTTGCTGGTTCAGTAAATGCCTATTTGATCCAGTTTGTGGATGATCTTATTCATTTCTACTAATTATTTAGTCTACTAGTTCTATCAGTAACTTAGAAAGAAATATAAATGTTTCCCTTATAGGAATATTAATAAATGCATAATTGAAATTCATGTTAATTTAATTATAGATTTTCTCATTCCTCATTTTCATTATTTCCATTTTGCATCATTCATTTTGAAGTTTTCTTTTTAAGTGCATTCACATTCATATGTTTCTTTTATCATTATGTAAAAATATATATATATATATAATTTTTGTTAAATTTTTTTAGTTTCATGTTATTGTAGCCACTCTGATTTCTTTGGATTAGTATTTAAGCTCTATGCTCAGAAATTGCTCCTGGTGGGCTCAGGAGACCATATGGGATGCCGGGATTCGAACCACTAACCTTCTGATTGTAAGGCAAATGCCTTACCTCCATGCTATCTCTTCAGCCCCTGGACAAGATTTTTAAGACAGGAACTTTTTAAACGCTAACCTGGTAGGACATGTGCCTCAGTAGTAGTTCATATGTTTCCCATCTATAAAGTCCTGTGCTCATTCCCTCGCACTGAATAAAATAGGCATTAAGAATCAAGGGAAATGTACTGAAATAAAATATAGGAAGTCTTAGCAACTCAGAAAGTATATATGTTATGTATATTTAATATGATAGGAATTTTAGAATTAAAATATAATACACATAGTTAAAATATCTTATGATGATATTACAACTGAGATGACAGGAGAGTTCATGAACTTAAAAATAGATGAGTAGAAATGATCCAATATAAAAACACAGAGAAAAATTGTTTAATAGAAATGAACTAAGCCTCAGGTTCTATGGAATATCAAAAGTTTGCTATTGGAGGCATCAAAGTCCAAGGAAAAGAGAAAAATTGACTGCCTGAAAATCATTTGAAGAAATAATAACTAAAATCTTCCCAGATTTGGTAAAAGACATTAACATACAGATCCAAGAAGCTCACCGGGATTAACCTGACAGGATTAACCCCAAGACATATTCATCCAGGAACATCAAAATTAAACTGCTGAAAACTCAAGACAAAGACTAATCTTAAAGCATGACAGACTGCTTATTGGTGAGCAGGGATTTGAATTACAAATTCTCATCAGAAATGATGGAAAGTGGGAAGGAAGCGGCCCAACATTTTCAAAAAGCTGAGAGAAAAGAACTGTCAGAATTCTATACTTTGTGAAAATATCTTTTAGGAACTGATGAAATAAAGACAATATCTGCTGAAGAAAACCTAAGAGAATTAACTTCCATCAAACTTTCTTTAAGAGAATGACTAAACAAAGTTATTCAGTTAGAAGAGTAATTATAACAGAGGGCAATTTGGAATATCATGAATTAAGGAAGAACAACCGACATTGCCAACACCTGAGTATATACACTTTTTGTCTTTGGGGGTCCTCTATAATATGTTAGGTAGTTAAAAGTGAAAGTTATAATACTATATTATTTTTTGTTTGTTTATATGCTACATCTGACCATGCTCAGAGTTTACTCCTGGCTCTATGATCAGGGCTTACTCCTGGTGGGGCACCAGGGACCATATGTGGTGCTGGGGATCAAACCAGGGTCAGCTGCATGCAAGGCAAACATCTTACCACTGTACTGTATCTCTGGTACCTCATTAAGTTATATATATACATATATATATCTCCTATGTATAATAAATATAAATTAAACAGGCAAGGATAAAGGAACCTATAGTGGTAAGGCTTTATATTCCACTTGAAGTGGTTCAATAATGGTTATAAATAGACTGTGAAAGTTAACTAAGTTTATTTTAATTTTTGGAACAACCTCAGTAAAAACTATACACAGTGGTGCAATAAACATATAACAGTAAATGAAAATAATTTTTAACTCAAAATGTGTAAGAAGAGGAGGAACTAGAGAAACAAAAATAATAAAGGGGTTAATCAGGAAATGTTAGATTTAAACCCAAATATATCACTGGTTACATTAAATGTAAATGGCACAAAGTGATTACATTAAATGTAGAGATCATCAGAATCAATTGAAAAAACTTCCATCAGACTTCTTCTTCTTCTTCTTCTTCTTCTTCTTCTTCTTCTTCTTCTTCTTCTTCTTCTTCTTCTTCTTCTTCTTCTTCTTCTTCTTCTTCTTCTTCTTCTTCTTCTTCTTCTTCTTCTTCTTCTTCTTCTTCTTCTTCTTCTTCTTCTTCTTCTTCTTCTTCTTCTTCTTCTTCTTCTTCTTCTTGTTTTTGGGTCACACCTGGCAGTGCTTAGGGGTTACTCCTGGCTCTACACTCAGAAATCGCTCCTGGCAGGCTCAGGGACCATCTGGGATGCCGGGATTGGAACCACCGTTCTTCTGCATGCAAGGCAAACGCCTTACCTCCATGCTATCTCTCCGGTCCCACCATCAGACTTTCTTTAAGAGAATGACTAAACAAAGTTATTCAGTCAGAAGAGAAATTATAACAGAAGGCAATGTGGAGTATCATGAATTAAGAAAGAACAACCAACATTGCCAACACCTGAGTAAACAAAGTAAAACACTCTTTGTCTTTAGGGGTCCTCTATATGTTAGGTAGTTATAAGTGAAAGTTATAATACTATTTTTTGTTTGTTTATATGCTACAAAGTATATGCTGTTTCTTATACTCACATAAAATATAACATTGTAGATTGGCTAAAATTGGATTTTTGGGAAAATATATATCACTTGAATACTAATCCAAAGAAATCAGAGTGGCTACAATAACATGAAACTAAAAAAATTTAACAGAGATTATATATGATTTTTTTTACATAATGATAAAAGAAACATATGAATGTGAATGCATTTACAAAGAAAACTTCAAAATGAATGATGCAAAATGGAAATAATGAAAGTGAGGAATGAGAAAATTTATAATTATAATTAACATGAATTTCAATTATGCGTTAATTAATATTCCTATAAGGGAAACATTCATAATTCTTTCTAAGTTACTGATAGAACTAGAAGACAAAATAATTAGTAGAAATGAATAAGATCATCCACAAACTGGATCAAATAGGCATTTACTGAACCAGCAAAAATGGAAGACATATTCTTTTCAAAAGCATGTGGAATAGCCCAAGATATCATGACACATATATATCATAAAACAAAATTGAACTATGTTAGATTAAAATTGTACAAAGAATATTCTCTGACCATAGGATAATTAAATTTGATATTAGTGATAGAATAATAGGAGGAAACGATTTAGGTACTTTGAAACAACCAGAATTATGCCTAAATAATGTATTATCAAATAAGAAGGGACACCAGGAAACATTTTGATTTGAATGAAAGAGAAGATGCTGGAGCAATAGTACAATAGGTAGGACCTTTGCCTTGCAATTAGCTGACCCTTGTTTGATCCCCAGCATCTCATATGGTTTCCAAGCTTACCAGGAGTAATCCGTTAACTCAGGACCAGGAGTATTCCCTGAACATGGTTAGGTGTTGTGTATGTAAATATTTTGGGGGATTACTATGTTGCTCACCCTAAACTGATTAGGTGATTGTGCCCTACCCTAGGGTGTGACCTGGCATTTTGCCCCCACCCTAGGCTAGGACCTGATTCTGCTTTCACCATTGGTTGGTATCTGATCCCACCATTGGGTGGTACCTGACTCTGGAGTATAAAAACAGAGGTCTGTGGAAGGCCAGAGCTTTTTGCTGGCTGGGACTGAATCTGAGTCTTTGGACTTCAGTTTTGTCCTTCCGAATAAAGCAAATATTTCCACGAGCCTGACTGTCTGCGAGCTGTTTACCCGCCGTTTCACCTCAGAACCGTGGGCTAGACAGGGTGGCAGACGCGTGCTCCGAGCTGGAAGAAAAGGGCCTCATTCTTCATCCCACCATCAGTCAACCTCTTCAGGGGCTGACCTGATACATAATGGCGCCCGAACAGGGACCTGAATCCTGGACCCAAGAAAACAGCAATTATGGTGAGATTTCTGCTTTTCAGTTTCATTTGGGCTTTTTTTCAGTTGCGGTGAGCCCAAAACCTTGGGCTACCACGTGAAGCCATTTTCAAAAATGGCCATCACCCCATCTGGGGGCTCAAAGGCCATTAAAACAAGAGAGGTGGAAGCTTGCATCATCTCCAGCCCAGGCCCAGGCCCAGAACTGAGACTTTGTTACAAGAAACAAAAACCTCGGCCTGTACAAAAACTAATTAAAAGCTTAAATTGGAAACGGAGGAGAAAAAAGACTATTGAAAATGGACTGATTTTCTGAGAATAACCTTTGGCTTGAATTTGGATTTCGACTTTGAAAATTTCGAACTGGACTTTTACAACTCTGAACTCCAAAAGCGCCCTGTAAAGGTGTGGCCGAAAACTTGCTTGCTAAGTGCCGCCCGGAGGGGAAAAGCGGCTCGGCTCGGCTCAGCTCGGCTCAACTCTGCTCCAAAACTGCGAGCCTGAAATCCGGCTGCAAAACCTGGAACCACATGGTCAACAACAGCGCGAGCGAAACCGGCCTGCACAAAGTTTACAAAAGCCACGTGGTGAGATCAGCGTGGAACAAATTAATCATCTGAACTTATAATTTTAGGTGTGGGAACTAAGCGGGTAGTCATATATTTCACTCACAGTTGGTAATGGGATAAGTTTTAGTAAGTTAGTGGTTTAAAAAAAAATTAGGGAGGTAATACAGCTTAGCCCATTTAAACATCTGATTTCTAACCACCTGCATCTTTGTCTTAGTCATTTTCTTTATAATTTAAATGTGTTTTGTTGTCTTTCATAGTTAATAATTTCAATTGCAAAATGTTTTACTGTGTATTTTAATGTACTTAGCCTGTTTTTAAAATGTATGTTAAGCATTTATGCTGTAGTACTTGTGTATAAAAAAGGTATAAAAACAAAAGGTTCCCCCAATATAGTTTAAAAGTATAGGAACATGAAAGTTCCGGAATAGTGCTTGGTAAAAAAAGCATTAATAGAATTTTAGGTTACAGGTGTATAGTATATTTTGCAAAAATGTTATGTTTTTAAAAAGGGTTGGTATATTAATTTTCACTTTATTACGTTGCTGCATAAAAATATTAACCCACCTTTGGCTAAAGGTGGAGTCAAAATTACAAAAGGCTCTTTTTATATTTCAAAAAAGGTGGAAATGTTGGATACCTATCTGAGACCCACCCATTTCTGGGAGGGGTCTTGGGAACCGGATAATAGGTGTGACCTTACTTCCAAGACCCGGCCCATTCCTGGGAGGGGTCTTGGAATAGGTAGATAAACCCGGAAGCCAGGGGATTAAAGGCTTTTGCCTTTTGGCCCTGCTGGGCTCTCGGAGGAAGATGACTGAATTATAAGATGCAGGGCTAAGAATGGCCGAATGCTTAAAAGGTTATGAGATAGGCCACACACACGTGGTGGCTAGGGCCTAAATAAAAATGATTCTTCCTGAAGCCTGCCTGTGAGTGAGTGATTTCGCGTTTCACCTGGGCCTGGGACTCGCCGGCTGCATGGGGGATGAAGCCACGTGGCTGGGGCCTAAGCACAAAGGCCTCCATCCATCGCCATCCAGCCCCATCCTTAATTATTTCATGCTACAGTTAGGTATGGCAAAAGAAAAAACGAAAGAAGTAAAGAAAATAAAAACACAGCATACCAAAACTTATGGGTTACATTTAAAACAGAAGTAGTTTGAAGGAAATTTGTAGAATTAATCAGTATTAGATATAAAGAATGCTTTGAAATCAATAAACAATTACTCTACTTTAAGAAACTAGAAAGGGCTCTTTTCTACTGAGCCAGCCTAGCCTACAGACACCAAGGACTGTAATCTCTCCAGGACCCACACCTGGTAAGATGTCCCTGCCCAACGAAGGTGGGGCCAATTCCTGCCGTGTGATTGGGAACCCAGAGACTTAAACAGAACAGCGGCCATGCTCTCTGCCTCTTTTCTACTGAACCAGCCTAGCCTACAGATACCAAGGACTGTAATCTCTCCAGGACCCACACCCAAAAAGCGCGGCTGCTCTGCTATGCTCCATGGCTGCGCTTATCTTGTAACCCCTGAATTCCATTTCTGCAAATTGTAAGAAGCAATCTACAGCCTTACCAATGGACTAATTTTGCAGTACACCCCCATATTTACAGAAATCAAGATGGCTCCTCTAATAATCTAAAACTTAGAAAACAGCTAGCTCTTGCCAGGTATAGGGTTTGGGGAGGAGCCATACCAGGGCCCTTATCCCTAGCCTGAGGGGTGCTGGAAGGCTTGGCAGGCCCCCAGCCATCCTTGTCTTTTTCCCCTGACTCCAGGCCTTCCCTGGGTGCCAGCTCAGATGGCCAGAAGTGGGTTCAGATGGACTCTTAGTGGTCCTCAGGTTCCCCCCTCCCTCCGCACTCCAGGGGGGAGGTGCATGGGGAGGAGGGCGGGCAGACATCTGGCTTCCAGTTTCCTCCTTGATTCTGGAGACCAGCTCTTGCCAGGTATGGGGTTTGGGGAGGTCCCATACCAGAGCCTTTCTCCCTAGCCTGGAGAATGCTGGGAGGCTTGGCAGGCCCCCAGCCGTCCTTGTCTTTTTCCCCTGACTCCAGGCCTTCCCTGGGTGCCAGCTCAGATGGCCAGAAGTGGGTTTAGGTGGACTCTTAGTGGTCCTCAGGTTCCCCCCTCCCTCCGGACTCCAGGGGGGAGGTGCATGGGGAGGAGGGCGGGCAGACATCTGGTTTTCAGTTTCCTCCTTGAGTCTGGAGACCAGCTCTTGCCAGGTATAGGGTTTTTTTTCCCTGGACTTCAGTCTTTCCCTGGGCACTGGTCTAGGTGGACTCTATAGGGGTCAACAGGCTTTCCCCCTATCTCTCCCTACACTAATATGAATGCGCTCTGGGAGGAGGGCAGGCTGTTCTAGCACTGGTTTATGTTGGGACAGTCAGTGGAAATTTTTTCTCTTTGTTTTCATATTGGTAGTATTGTGTGCATATATCCATAATATCCATCTTGTATTGGGACCTTGATACTGCCCTACAAAGCTCATTTCTAATATTTTACTGCCTCAGTCCCAACCCTTACTTCCTCCCATCCTCCCATGTAGGTGCAGGTAATGACATGAAGCTCACCACATAGAGTGATAAGTGCAGTTAGAGAAATAGCTACACTGAAAACTATCATAACAATGTGAATGAATGAGGGAAAAAGAAAGCCTGTCTCAAGTACAGGTGTGGGTGGGGTGGGGAGTAGGTAGATCTGGGAAATTGGTGGTGGGAATCCTGCACTGGTGAAGGGGGGGTGTTCTTTACATGACTGTAATCATATAACTACAATCATATTTGTAGTCATGGTGTTTAAATAAAGATAATTAAAAAAAAGAAACTAGAAAGAGAGGAGCAAAATAAACCTAAAGCAAGAAGAGAGAAAGACAGTATAAAAATGGACTATACTGGGGCCAGAGAGATAGCACAGCAGTAGGGCGCTTGCCTTGCATGCAGCCAATTCAGAGGACAGGCAGTGATTTGAATCCCGGCATCCCATATGGTTCCCCTGTGCATGTCAGGAGTGATTTCTGAGAGCAGAGCCAGGAATAACCCCTGAGCACCACCGGGTGTGACCCAAAAAACAACTCCCCTCAACCCCCCCCAAAGCAAACAAATTCCAAAATTGACTATACTCTGATGATGGGTATAGTGTTGGTTTTTTGTTATCTTTTTTTTCTGTTTGGGGGGCACATCCAGCAGTGCTCAGAGTTCACTTCTGTTCTGTACAAAGAGATCATTCCTGGTGGGCTTGAGGGACCATGTGGGATACTAAATATTGAACCCTGTTCAGCTGCATGCAAGTTAAAAGTCCTACCTGCTGTACTACTGCTCTAGCTCTATGTTGTTGGAATGTCATATGCATGAGAAGTATAATTAACAGTATTATAAATTTTGGTACTTCAATAAAATGGTAAAATAATAAAAATTATATTGAAAACTAAAACAATAGAGGAAGCAAATGAAGTCAGAAAAAATTTCTCTGAGTATTTCAACCAGACTGATAAAACTTCTGCAAAACAGGATAAAGAAAAAAAGAGAAGATAAAGTGGCCAATATTAGAATGAATGAAAAAGAGATCATTATAGACATTAAAAGGACAAAGGAAATAAAATGAGCCGCATCAGCTCAAAACATTGATAATATGAATTGGGCCACAAAACTGCCAAACTAATCCAAGATAAAATAGATAACTTAAACAGTTTTATCATCTTAAAGAAATTAAATTAGCAGACAGATTTCTTTCTCAAGAATAAAAAAAAAAAACATTTACTATGATTTATTTAGCAAATATTTTTTAAATCTTTAAAGATTTCTACACAATGTTTGCCAGAAAATGGAGGAGAAGGGAACATTCCCAGCTCATTTTATGTGTTCAGCATTATCTTTAATAGATACAAAAGAGAGAGAAATCACATTTAAAAATATACAGATAGCAGCCAGAGAAATAGTTTAAAGGGCCGAGTGCTTGCTTTGCATATAGGATACCCAGATGTGATACTTGGCATCACATGGTCCCCTGAGATCTCCACGAGCGACCCATCAGCAATAGCCAAGAGTAGTCCCTGAGTACCACTGTTGTGCTTCCCAACAAAGCAAACAAAAACAGCTTCCCAAACCCAAAACAAATAAAAAACTATAGGTAACTTTTATCAAAAACGTAAGTTTAAATTGTATTAATAAATATAGATATAAAATTTCCTAACAAAATGTAAGCACATTAATTCCAAGAATAAATAAAAAGATACTTTGATTAAGTAAAATTCATTACAGGAATGCTGGATTAGTTAAATATTTGAAAATTAATCGGTGTTAGTCACAATCAACAGTCTACAGAGGAAAAACCACACAAGCATGACAAGTAGCACAGAAAATGCATTTAACAATATTTAATATCAATTTATTATACAAACTCTCATGAAACTAGAAATAGAAAAGGACATCCTCAACCTGATAAAGGATGTCTATATAAAATTTAGAACCGACATCATACCTAAGCAGGGGGGGGAATAACTGTATTTCCATTATGATTGGCAATAAGTCAGGCATATATACTCTTCAGTATATACCAGCAATGAATGATAGTTCATTTAAAGGACCTGAAAGAGTGTCCATGGGTTAAGACCTTGCCTTGCATGTGGCAAGTTCAATCCCTGGCACCTCCTATGGTCCCATAAGCACCACCAGGGTGGCATAGAACCAGAAATAATTTCTGAGCACTGCTGGGTGTGCCCTCCCCCAAGATAAAAACTCATTTTAAATATATATATAAAACTATGATATACTTAATGTATAAACATAAAAAACTGTAAAGAGTCCCACACGTGTTGGAAACCACACATTATGATGACAGAAAGGAAAGATGGCCCTAAATTATTGTAGAGACACATGTGAGTATTTTGGAAGATTCAACATAAGAAATGAGTCAATTTACCCCTAGTAGATGCTAGATTTTAGGCAATTCCAGGAAAATCTAGAAGAATTTTTGGTAGATATAGATGAGAAGTTTCTAAAATTATCTAGAACACATCTTCTCCACACATGAATTCTTGCCTTTTTCTACAGAGTGGATGGAGCTAAGAGTAGTCATAGTAAGTGAAATAATTCAGAAGGATGAGGACAAATACCAGGGGCCAGGTAAATATTATAGCAGATAGGGTGCTTGCCTGCATGCAGCCAACCCAGGTTCAATTCCTAGATTATTGAACCCCGATAGGAGAAACCCCGGTGCGTAGAGCCAGGAGTAAGCCATGAGCATTGCTGGGTATGGTCCTAAAACAAAAACAACATTTACATGGAAGAGAAAAAAAAAACTACAGAAGCCAAACAATTTGGAAATAAGGAAGTTTGAGTACTCACATACTACTTTTAGACTTACCACAGAATTGAGTTACTAGGTTTTGTTTTAATGCCAAAAAAGATACACTAGCAAAAAAAAAAAAAGGGGGGGGGGCCCTTAGGTGAATAGAATAGCAGCAAAGAAAATTCAGAAACAGACATCTACATCTATGATAATTTGATTTTTGACAAAGGTGCAAGAATTACACAGAAAAAGTAGGATTTTTAGACCCTCCAATAAATGATATTAGAATAATTGAGCAGCTATGTGCACAAATGTGAGCCTGAACTTCTTACTTTACAAAAAAGTTCAATCCATGGGGCTGGAGCCATGGCTCAGCGGTAGGGCATTTGCCTCACACACAGCTGACTTAGGATGGATCAGGGTTTAATCCCCCAGCGTCCCATATGGTCTCTGAAGCCAGGAGCGATTTCTGAGCGCAGAGCCAGGAGGAACCCCTGAGCATCACCAGGTGTGGCCCCCAAACAAAACATAACGAAACAAAACAACAACTACAAAAAAAAAAAACCCACTCAAAAATTCAATCCAAATGAATCCTAAATCTAAATATAAAAAATAGAATTAAAATGCTAGAAAAGAAATTGGAACATTTTAGAATAAAATAGAATAAATTCTAGTCTAAATGTTAGAATAAAAATAGAATTAAAAATTAAAAATGAAGAAATCACAGGAAAGATCTTAGTGATGTTGGGTTAAGCAAAGTCTTTGATAGTATATCAAAAGCTTCATCCATAAAATAAAAACTTGATGCTTTGGACTTCACCAAATTAAAAACTCTTACTAAATAAAAGTCACAGCTAAGATATGATGAGAGTAGAGAAGATATTGTCAAATCTCATACATGAGATAAACTCTGAAGTTAACTCTGAAGAATAGAATAAGAAAACAGCCAATAAAAAGTGGTTAAGACTGGACTGGTGAGACAGTACAGGCATCAAGGTACTTGTCTTACACATGGTTTTCCCTGTTTGATTCCTGGCACCATTAAATTCCTCTGAATCCTACCAGGAATGATCCCTGAGCACAAATCAGGAGTCTGACCAGAGCACAATGAAGGTATGGCTCAAAAACAAACAACAAAACAAAAGACAATACTAGGGAGATAGCTCAAAGGAGTAGACCACACATATACCTAGCATGTCTGAAACCCTGAATTCAATTCTAGACCCTGAATGAATTCTTGAGCAAGGTGGGGTGACCCTGGGAGCCCCAGCAGCCAGGGCCTGAGTAGCATTGCACTGCCAAGCCCAGGCACTGAATTCTCAAGTCACAACTGCCAGACTGGTTATTACAGGGACTGGCTGGTACTGAGCCCTGAGCAGTTAGTTATTCTTATAGCTTAGGAGTATTCCATTGTGTATATAAACACATCTTTTCCACTCAAGAATTCTTGCCTTTTTCTACAAGTGGATGGAGCTAGAAGTGGTCATATTAAGAGAAATAATTCAGAAAGATGAGGACAAATACCAAATGATCTCATGCATCTGAGTTTTATAGAGAAACAAAGCAAGACAAATAGGATTGAATAATGACAAACCACTGAACTTTAGTTGCAGAATTGATGTTACCAAGTAGGGTGGGGAAGGGTTGGGAGGAAGAAGGAGACCAGAATGGTGGTGGAGGGCCTTCGGAGGTGGCAAAGGGGCAATAACTCTTTACGCCAAAAATATAATTATCACTATGTACATATTACATAAGCAGCAATAAAATAGCTAAATGTGAAATAAATAAAAGTTAAATAAAATGGTCAAAAGACACTTCATCAAAGGTATACATGACAAGGAAACAACAAATGGACACCATCATTAGTTGCTAGGAAATAAAAATTAAACCCACAGTGAGCTACCATTACACACCGATTGAATGTCTAAAATAAAAAATATGGACCATAATAAGTTCTGGTGAAGATGTGGAGAAAGTGAAATCCATACATTGCTTCAGGGAGGGGAGGCAGCCGATTCCCAAAGTTAGTCAGTCTAGAAAAGAATTTGTCGGTTTCTTATTAAAAATATACATCATATGGCCCACTGCCCTACTCCTAGGCATTTGCCCTAAAGAAGTGAAAGCCTCTGCTTGCACAAGCCCTGTAGGTGATTATTTTCTGCAGCTCTATTCATAATCTCCCCAACTCCAAAACAACCTAATTGCTGTTAGATTGGTGTATGGATTTGACTTGTTCATATAATGGATCCATTTCAGCACTCAAAGGAATGAACCTCACTCTCAGCATGTGTCTCAACGGCCTACTATAGAGTGAAAAGAAACAAAAACAAAAACCAGTCTCAGGAAGACACCTGTTCCATTCGATTCCACTCATGTGACAGGCTGGGAAGGGTAAGTTGATGGTGCAGTAGCAGAGGAGGGGTTGCCGGAGGAAAGAAGGGGCAACATTTAACTACTAGGGTCTGTGCATGGGCAGCAGTGGCCATGGTGTTGCTGTAGGTGGCATTTTAGACATGTGAATGGATTCATAGAGCTGTAAATAAAAAAGAGCCCATTTTAAAGCTATGCTAACTCCCCTACCACCAAAAAAGAAAGTGAGGCCAGGGATATGATTCAAGGGTAAAATACACGCCAGTATATGCGATGCCACAGGCTTCCTGGCACCATGACCCCAGGTAGTAGGGATTTGGACCTACTATAAAGAAAAAGTAACAAGGAAGAATTATTACAGAACAGCAGTACCCTGGAGGGTCAGCCTGCTGGAAGACCCTTGAGGGAAGATAGAGTTTCAGGGACTCAGTAAATGATAGTCTCCCATCTCCACCAGGAGGCCCTGTGGCAGAGCCAAGTCTTGGAACCAAGTCTGGGGGCTCTTCTCTTGTCTCCTAAGCACCTTTCTGTTACAGGCAGGTAGTGAAGTGGACAGAATGAGAGCACCAACATCTTGCCACCATCTTAGTCCTGGAAGAGGGGATCACGAGTTCAGGTGACCACTGGAGAGTAGCATAGTCTATAAGGACATCCTGTCCATACCCAACTCTGACTGAGGATCAGAGACCATTTGGGGATAAGGGGAGGATATGCTTGTGTCTTCTCCTCACCAACTGTCCTTGCCTTTAGTGTGGTCATTTAGGAATCCAGAGTGTGTCAGAAGCCTGAATCATGATGACTGCACAACCCGTCCTTACTCTCTCCCTCCACACCTCAGCTTCTACTTGGCCAATGAAAACCGGGCAACCTATGGACCTGTATCCCAGTTGGCTTGAGATGAAGGTCTGGAATCCTTGTGACTGGTTGCTTTATAACTATCGGGAAGTCTGATAGGGGATGTCTGTGAGGGGGAACCCCACCAGTGCCTGAAAGTGAGTGGCTGAAACCCATCTACAAAATGCTCAAGTAGCAGCTGGAGAGATAGTACAGTAGGTAGGGGACTCACCTGGTATATGGACAACCTGGGTTCAATTTGGCGCCCTGTGTGGTTCTCCAAGCACTGCCAAGAGTAATTTCTGATCTCAGAGCCAATAGTAATCCCTGAACATTGCCTGAGTGTGGCCCCCAAAAAACAAAGCACGCACGCATACACACACACACACACACACACACACACACACACACACACACAATTAAAAAAAGAGCTCAACCAAAGCCTGGCAGGATGAAGGAATGTGTGTGGCTGGTCTGCATACCTCCTCTGGACCCCCCTTTTAATTTCACTCCCTTAATTGCAGGGTGGGCAGATGCCACCTTCCTCCCTTAACACCCCCCTGCATTTTGTTCAAACCTCTAATTTGTCAGTCAAGGAAGCAAAAAAGCATTTGCAATAGGTGGGACATGCCAGGCAAAAAATGTGTTGTTCATTCAGCCTGGGGCCAGAGCAGTGAGAGTGGTAGAGGGGACGGGCAGCCCAGAGATTTGTAGATGTGGGAGGTGCCTGCCCCTCTCACCCCTCCATTTCTGCACCAGCAGTGCACAGTGGGCTCTTTGCTCTCCTTGGATGGTTGCCATTAATAAAACATAACATTAAATCGGAGCTCAGAGGGTGTAATTGGAACCATTTATCACATCTGTAGCCAGAGAGGGTGCTCATAGCCACTGAGCCTGGTGACCAGGCACTGAGGAGTGAGTTGAAAACCTGAAGGGTTGGGAGTGTGGGGGTTTGGTCCCAACCTGGAAAAGAGCTAGGGTTTGTATTGACACCTCTGACAGTTCCACAAACTTTGGGGTTATAAGGGAGAATTGGGGCTCAAAGGGGAGGATATAAGTCCAGGTTCCTTTGCCAGACAGGAGAAGTTAGATTCCTCAGGCCACCACCCACTAGCTGGGTAGTTCTCGAACTTTCTTTTTTTGTTTTTGTTTTTTGTTTTTGGGTCACACCCGGCAGCGCTCAGAGGTTACTACTGGCTCTATTTTCAGAAATCACTCCTGGCAAGCTTGGGGAACCATATGGGATGTCGGGATTCGAACTACCATCCTTCTGCATGCAAGGCAAATGCCTTACCTTCATGCTATCTCTCCCACCCCTCTTGAACTTTCTTTGTCTATATAAAGGAGCTGACACTTCTCCTGAGATCCTAGACTAGGGTGTTTAGATCTCCCCTGGTTGGAATGTGAGAACTGCATGAACTTCCCCCAGGAAGACCATAGGGCCCTCTGTCCATTTTTCCTATCAGCACAATGGGATTGTTATGGTCCCTCATAGAATTAGTTTTAGATTTAGGTGCATTGGTGGAGGGAAGGGTACTTCACAATCCTCAGGGCTTCTCCTTCCTCCTGGAGAGAGAATCATTTGCACTGTCTCCAGTCATGGGGTGACTGGGGCAGGAGGGGAGATGAGTTAGACATAGGGTGAATCTGGCTCAGGTGCATCTGGATCTGGAAGTTTAGGACTTCTCCCATATAGTAAACTGTATGTCTGGCCCCAAAACATCACTCATCTCCACTGATGATGAGACTTTCTAGTTTCTTCCACTCAAGTGAGAACTTAATTTTAGTTTCCTTTGACTGGGCTGGACCATGTGGCTTCCTTTAGTCCAAGGATTGAGACAGAAGACGCTTCTGTGACACTTCTGAGTCCTGAGTCTTGTCACATTTCTAGCTGCTTGGTTGCTCCTTAATTGTACTCAAAGGAAGAGCTCACTAGATTGCTGGCTCAGTGAGAGGACTACTCTCACATGGAGTAGCCCCCCCCCCATGACCTGAAATAGAATGGTCCAGCTGAGTTCACTCAGACCAGAATATCACAGTCAACTTGTAACCCCCACATAGGAAAGCTATTTGCATATACAGCTGAACTGTGTGGTGGTGGAATTTTACAACAAAACTCATTGAGTTAGAGTGTGGCTCAATCGTAGAGCCCATGCCCAACATGTGTGAGACCTTGAGATTAATATATGGTATCACAGAGCCCTGTTCACTGATCCTTTAGGCCCACACCAATGGGGGTCCCAGAGTACCTCTGAGGGAGAGAGAGAGATAGAGAGATCAGTAAGAGAGGAAAAAATAGAAACTTATATATATAAGTTTATATATATATAAATATATATAAACATATATATACCAAGACCATATTCTCTCCATCTCTATAAATTATTCTTTAAGCAGGCAATGACCCTGTGAGGACCATCAATATGTCCATCTTGAGGCCAGAGAGATAGCACAGTGGCGTTTGCCTTGCAAACAGTCAATCCAGGACCTAAGGTGGTTGGTTTGAATCCCAGCATCCCATATGGTCCCCCATGCCTGCCAGGAGCTATTTCTGAGCAGATAGCCAGGAGTAACTCCTGACACCACCGGGTGTGGCCCAAAAACCAAAAAAAAATGTTCATCTTCTACAACCAACATCCACACAAGCAACTATAGGTCCTCAGAAAGTCCAAGTCTGGCCTGACTAATGAATGGCTCAGGTTAGGTCAACCATTCATCCTATTAGTATGATAAAGGTCATGTAACATCCATGTAACTGCCCTCGAGGCCAACCAAGAACACTTCATCCATCCACATGCACTGAGTTGAGGAAGACGCATTTCCCAAAGGAAATCTAGGTGTCCAGAGAGGGAGAAATGGATGCTAGGCAGGCAAGAGCAGCAGAGGTTTCTTACTGGGAAGGAGGGAATGCTGAAGTACAAACTTAAGGAGAATTCCTGGGTGCTGGTGACTAAATGAATATGTGAAACCTGATTCTAAATTTTCTAACTGGTAGAGGATAGGTGAAGTTGTCTGAGCAAGGAGAGAAGATCTAGGTGTTAAGAAAGGAGGGGGGGGCAGGCAGTGGCACTAGAGGTAAGGTGCCTGCCTTGCCTGTGCTAGCCTTGGATGGACAGCGGTTCGATCCCCCGGTTTCCCATATGGTTCCCCAAGCCAGGAGCAACTTCTGAGCGCATAGCCAGGAGTAACCCCTGAGTGTCACCGGGTGTGGCCCAAAAACAAAAACAAAAACAAAAAAAAAAAAAAGAAAGGAGAGGGACAATCCCCATGACTTATTTGGAGAGAGAAATTAAAAATCCTGTCTGGCTATATAAATAAGGTTTACTTTACTTGCATTTCATTCTTGGTTCCAGAAAAGTTTAAAGACAATGCCACATTTCACATTCAACATGCTCCGTGAGTACTGTTTTAGGATTAATAAGGGTTAATCTAGGCTTATTTCAAGCATGCAGGGATGAATAGGACACACTTGGACAGAAAATTTTGAGCTCTGACGAGGTACAAGCATATCCCCCCCCCATATATCAAGGGGACTGAATCAAAGTCATCATTGAAGATCAGTTCCGAGGCTGAGAGAAGTCCCAAAGGCCCCAGAAATCACTGAGAGGTGTCTGGGGCTCAAGGTGTCAAGGGCTTAAAAGTGGGGTTCTGGAGACCTGATTTGTTTCATTTAAGTATGGTCTGGACCCCAAACCCTGTCTGAGACCTAACCTCTGCCATGAGAGTTATTAACATGCCTGCCTTGTTGCTTCAGTTGTAACTGAATTGGGGCTGATTCTCTGAGACTCTACACAATGGAAAGGTGGTATCAGTTGGTCTAGGAGAGAGTTACCACAAGAAACAAAATCCTGGGGCGAGAACAATAGCGCAGAGGTAGGGATTTTGCCTTGCATGTGGCTTACCCAGGATGGACCGTGGTTCAATCCCCATCATCCAATTTGGTCCCCAAGCCAGGAGTGATTTATGAGCACATAGCCAGGAGTAATTATTCCTGAGCATCACCAGGTGTGGCCCAAAAATCCAAAAAAAAAAAAAAAAAGAAACCATATCTTGCATGGAAAAACTTGAGTTAGATTTCCAGCTTCCATGAGAAATCAAATATCTTTCATTTGAATGCACTTAGTCTGTGGTATTTGTTATGGTGACCTAAAGAGGCTCCTAGATGAGGGGAGAGTAGCAGTGACTGAACTCCTGGGTCCAACACCATCACAAGGGCCCTTGACTGCCCCACTGGAGAAAGACCAGTCATCCTTGCTTTATTGGTGTGGAAAACTATTCTAGCCCTAGCAGACAGGTTTATTGAACTTCCCTGAGGGAGAAGCATGTCAAATAATTTTGAAGTATTGAGGAGATGCAACAAAATCAGCCTACCCCTCTTGTCCCCCAAATAATTACACAGATAGAATCCCTAAACCCATTTATTGTTGAAGAAAGGGATTTTTTAAGAAGATAAGTGTCCTGTTCATAGTTGTCTGGTGACTGTGTAAAGATCTGCATCTCTGGTGACAGTATTTGAAGTTTGGACCATAGACCCAGAGAACCCTTGGAGAGTGTCCTCCCAGCCTGGGGAACAACCTCCCTTAGTACCAATTCATTCTGCCAATGAGCTTTGAGAAGCATGGCTACTAGCACAGTCACAGCTGACTTTGCTTCCTGAGTTGGTCAATGTCTTGGCTCTCTGGTAGTTTTTAACTTAGTGGAATGAACAGATCTCATAGAGACACACTCAGTGCCAGGGACCCAAGGGGACCCAAGGGACAAGAGAGAAATGACCTCTCATCCTCTCTTCCCAGAACTGTACTCTTGGGAACAGTTATGGCGCTACAAAACAAAACAGACTCAGATTGTGTCATCCTCCCCTCTGCCACACTACTGTCCCCTTCCAGGACCTGGTCACCCTGGCCTTGTTACTTGTCTTTCAGAAAGCCATGCTGTTTCTTTCTTCTGGCCCTTTGACCTTGACATATCTTCTGGCAGACTCCAGACTTCCAGAATCTGGATCTTCATGAGACCAAGTGCTCCTCATCATTGAGGGGTCTGAGCAGACATGGCCTTTTCTTAGAGCACTGCCCAGAGCAGACCACCTAGCTCAGTATCCCTGACAAAATTCTGTCATTGTATTGCCACTATCACAGCATTATTACCAGATACTATATGTCCATTCACTTGTGGGCCTCCTTCCCAAGTGTTGCATCCATGCTATCTACCATGGTATCTACCAGCAGCAGGCACTGGGTTCAGATACTCAGCAAATAAAAGTTGAAAGATGAGATAGATGAAGAGCGCTTTGAGCTGGGGGTGTCAGAATGTGGCATAGGCTGTTCTTTTGGAAGTGATGCTGAGGGAAACTCCTAAGAGATGCTTTGTGGGCTGCGTTGTGCTGGGAATGAGGCCAAGATTATGTTCAGTCCATTGAGTCACCTCCCTAGCTCCTTGGCTAGTGTCTTGGGCCTTTGTCACAAAGCAATTTCCTGTCAGAGGGCTCAGCAGGGAAGTAAACATTCTGCTTTGGACACAGCCCTTGAAACCTGTGGCTGGAGAGTGGGCCCACCTGCTCTCCCCCAAGAGGGAGACCCCAGTAAGTAGTGGAGGCTTTACCCAATGGTATGTGGGTTTCTCCTGACTCTGGCCTCTTGGAAATTCCCCTGGGCTATTGAGCCATGCAGGGCCAGCAAGGCTGGGTGGAGTTAGGCTGGCTGATTTCCACTTCATTATGTTTTGACTCCCCCTTACCAGAATGATTAGGCCTTAATAAATAACATTTCTCTCTGATACTGTGCCATCATTAATTTTGCTTAGCTCTCCTTGGAGAAAATTTTGTGGAAACATTCTCAGTGCTTCTATTTAAGGTTAAACTAATTTGGCTGACTATTTCTGTCCAAGTAGATTTGTACCCAGGATGCCAGGGCCAAGGGATAGGAGTATGGGTGCTCATGCCCTCCCCAAAACCTTGGATGAAACCTCTGCTTGCCCCTGTTCTACAGAGTTCAAGATTGAGTACTCCCAGCTAGAGGAAGAGAGAGAGAGAGAGAAAAAGGAGTCAGAAGCCTAGTAGGGTGAGGTGGGGCACCCATCCTTCCAACCTGACCAGAAGTGATTGTGATACAAAGAAGACCCATCAGCTACTCTTCCTCCCACTCTCTGTGGGATAGCACAAAAATCATGTCCTTAAGGTGATGGGGCAATTCTGGGTTTGGTGAAAGAACAAAAGTTCAATGTAGTAGGGGTTAAGGAGCTAGTGGGCCTCCACATCTCCATGTACCACTTCTAGGTATCTGCATACAAGAGGAGCTCTGAGTTTCTGGAGGGCTGTCTGTAGCCAAGGTGGTTTTATAGAGCTGTGAGGTGGCAACAAGCTGATAGCAGAGCCATGAACCCAGTACAAGTATTGGCATGGACCGAGATGGTGGAGTACTACAGAGTGATTGGTCAGACTTGAAAACCTCTTAGCTCCCCAATCTAGGCTTGTTGTCCCTGTTTGTGTCATAAAATTGTGAAATTAGTGAAATTAGTTCAGAAATGTTCTGTCCTTTTCCTACTTTTCACTGCACCCAATACAGACCCTCAGGGGGTCCCGTCCCTGTGTGTCCCACCTGCCATAACTCACACTGTCTCACAGTTAGTGTCCTTCAAAAACAATGGCTTGCCTCTCTGAACCTCTAGTCCCAAAGGGCAAGATTCAAGTTTGTGCTGGGCACTTTCTCTCTTCTCTCTGCTTTTCACATGTTCAGACTTTGCTCTTTTTTTAGTTTCTCACTGTTTTATGATTTCTCTTTGGGGGGGAGCACATTCAGTGAAACTAAGGGGGTTATTCCTGGTTCTGCACTAAGACCCATTCCTGACAGTCTTTGGGAAATTATATGGGATGCCCTGGATTGACCAGGTCAGCTGCATGCAAGGCAATCACACTACCCACTGTATTATCCTTGAGTCCCTGGTGAATTCTTTAATCAGTCCATCACTCAAGTCTCTAGGTATCTAAGACCAAGAAGCCCCCTTCACAGAATTCTGATGGGGCAGGACTGAGAGAAGCAGACAGGGTTCTCAGGAACAGAGATGCATTCTGGGAATTCTGATTTTTATCATGTGGTGAAGGGGTCAGCACAACCGAGCTGGGTTCCCCAGAAAAAAGTCAGGATTCTATGCAGTTGACTGAGTTTCTATGGAATCAAACAGGGTGATGGAGAAGAAAAGTATCCTCTGTCTACCAACATTGCAATCTGGTTTTTGTTTGTTTTTTTCATGAAGCCCAGAGCAGACAGAGTTCTGTGAAGCAAGAGAACTGCTGTCCCTACAATCAGTGGAAGCCTGCATCAAGGCTCTGGGGAGCTGGGAGCTGGCTTTGAGGAGAACAGCTTTTCTGATGATGAGGGTATGGCTATGAGCTGGGGGGGGGACTTCCTAGAAGTGCACAATTAATTGGTTTGGAGAAAAGCAGCATCACTTGCTGCAGCATAAGCAACTCAGCCAACCTAGCCCCTTTACCACTGTCAGATGCTGCATGTGGCTGAAAGAGTTAGTTTTGCAAGCATAGAGTTACCCTAGATCAGGCCTCCCTGCCTAGGGTGGGCAAGTGGGATGCTTCATGTGGCAGCTCTGTTTACTGTCATTTGTGGTCCAATGGGTCTCTGGGATCTCAGGGGGAAGAAGGCCTTTGAATTTTAGGGTTCCATGGCCTTCCCACATCCTGAAGTGCCATTTTCCCAGACAGGTGCTTTGCAACTCCCCTCTTCAGCTTACTTGCTGCCAGGTCCTGCACTAGGATCCTGGTCCTTCTCCTATTCATTCCCTCCTATTCAGTGGGTCCTTCATCTTATCTTTTATCTATAAAATGATGCTAGCTTGTCCCTAATCCCACAGTCTCTGGTTTGGCTCAGTAACACTATACTATACTTACTTAACTTTTATTTCCCCTACCTGCAATAATCCTGAATGTCTTTGCATGTCATTCAAAAAAAAAAAACACGCTTCAATGGGACAGGTTTTTGTACAATAATGCTGTAGTACCACCAATGCCTTATTTTAAAAACTGACTTATACACTGTGTTCCCTTACCCAAGGGTTCAAGAGGGGCTGGAGCAGACCATTTCAGAGCTACTAGCTGGGTTTAGGTTGGTGGCATGTGGCTCCTGTGCTGGGACCTGAAGTAACCCAAAGCTCACTCTTCCCTTGACAGATGGCAGTGCACAAGCCGGAACTGAACCATGGAAGCAGATATAAAGTCTCTGCCCCTGTCAAGTCCACTAACATATCATTGGCTGTGGTGAGTCACATGTCCAAGTCCAATGGGACACAGAGATACATTCCTCTTCTTGAATGGGCGGGTCACATGGCCAAAAGAGCAGATGTGTCTTTTCATCACAAAGAGGGATGAAGCAATGGAGCTGACAATCCAGCTGGCAGTATTCTTGGAGCATTGTCCTCAAAGCTCCTTGGACTAGATAAGTTTCATCAGCATCACCTTGACCCCACTCCAGGTCCCTTGAAACAGAGACTCTGGGGCTGAGGCTCAAAAACTTGAGTTCTGTTTTGTCTTTTTGTTTTGGGGGTCTCTCAAACAGTGTTCAGGTGGTTTGGGGGATCACCAGAAATTCTGGGCCACCAGAACCAGGGATTAAATGCCAGGACTGCTTAGGCTCTGAGGTACTACCTGGGCCACCCTGACAGTGCTTGGGGCCTCCAGGGCTGTACTTGCTGGCACTGAAGGACCTCCATGGTGGCATGGTGATGGTCAGGGGTGACCATGGTGATGGTCAGGGGACCTTATAATTCTGGAGCTGGAACCTGACTTGGTCACATGCTAAGCATATGTTATAAGTACTGTACTAGCTCCCAACCCAATTTGATTTTCCCCCTGTTTTTGTTAGTCCCAGCGAATCAAGTTCAGGGCCTTGCACATACAAGGTGTGTGCTATACCACTGAACCATATTCCACAATTAGAGTTCCAGTAGGTTCTTGTTTGAGAATCATTACTGAAGCCTCACAGTAGCCCCTTTTTTCTCTCTGAATTCCACCTTCCTTCTCTCAAAATCCTTTACCTTCTATAACTGTTAATGCTCAGTCTTTTCTTACCTGGCAAATTCTATCTCAATTTAAATTAAACTAAATTGAATTCAGCTTAATTTTTGGTGTTTGGGACACACACAGCAGTGTTCAGGGATTACTCTTGGTGGGGCTTGGGGAACCTATGTGGTCTTAGGGACAAAACTACAGGTAGACGAGTGCCAGACAAGCACCTTAGTCAGTGTACTATCTTTTCAGTGCCTTGCTCATTTGTTAAAATTAATTTTGGGGGGGGTTGGACCATACTTGGAGGTACTCAGTGGTTATTTCTAGCTCTGTGCTCAGAAATCACCCCTGTCAGACTCAGGTGACCATATGGGATGCAAGGAGTCAAACCTGGGTCTACCCCATGTTGACGGCGTGCAAGGCAAAAGTCCTACTCCTGTGCTTTCACTCCAGCCCCTTGTTAAATTTGATTTTTTTTTGTTTTTGTTTTTGGGCCATACCCGGTGATACTCAGGAGTTACTTCTGGCTATGCACTCAGAAATTGCTCCTGGCTAGGGGACCATATGGGATGCTGGGGATCGAACCAGGTCCATCCTGGATCGGCCGTGTGCAAGGCAAATGCCCTGCCACTGTGCTATCACTCTGGCCAAAAATTAATTTTTATAGGGGTCTCTCGTGAGTAGTACTGGAATTTAGGCCATGCCAGGGATCTAACTCAGGGACTTAGATATGTGAGGCATGTGCTCACCTACAAGTTCTCTCCCCAGTTTTTCCTGCTCATTTCTCAAGGCCTGAGACAAATTTCTTTTCCTCCAGGAAGCCTTGTCATCCAGCCCACTCCCTAGCAGAATCAAGGATTGTCTGCTCTGTAGTTTGGTGGGATGCACACATCTGGGTTTATGATAAAGACCGTCCAGGGTCTGGCCTGTGCCTCATTGGCAGTTTCTTTTCAGCCCATTGTGTGACAAGCACTTAATCACTGTTGACTGATTTAGTTGCTAGTTCTGGGCAATGTTGCTGGGCAGAAGTGTGAATGTTTCTGCTTTAAGGATCCCAGCTTCCAAAAACAAATGTGGATGCAGTGCTCACATGTAAAGTGTTCAGGACAGTTCAGCCTGGACCCTGCTGAGGTAGGAAGTGTGGATGGGGGAGAGGTTCTGAATCTCTGAATCTCAGGGCAGGGGTGAAAAGCAGGTAAGGAGAGCACATGGTGTTCAGTGGCCCATAGCTGTCCCTGTGAACTGTGGTCAAGTCTCAGCCAGACACTGCTACTAAAGCTGACTGCCCTCCTCAGATGAGAAGCTCATTTGACTCAGGGCTGTTTATTCCACCAAGCTAGTGTTTCTTCAGCATTTACACTATTGTTATTTATGTCTCATTAGTCTAGGGAACCTGCTTCCTCTAGTTAGCCCCTGTATTGCCATAAACTGAAGGCAGTTGATGTCAGGTATAGAGATCCTCCCAATCATAGTGGATTTCTTGATGGGGTAGATGCTGCCCTTTCCAATCCCTATAGAGGTCTCTTTGCCTCAATGAGCTGCCTCAGTTCACTTTCTACAGCCTAGATCCTTATAAGAATGTTTCATCCTTCTTTCATCTTCAGCCTCAATCTGTACAGAAAACTGCCCCCTCCCTTCCAGAACTCACATTTACCTCAAGGATGATTTCTGCAATCATGTGCACATGTGAATGCATAAATGTGTGTACATGTGTATGTGCATACATGTATTTGTGCATGTGCATGCTTGTGTGAGTGTAGTGTGTGTGTGTGTGTGTGTGTGTGTGTGTGTGTGTGTGTGTGTGTGTGACTGGGGTCAGGACACCTGGGGGATCTAGGGGAAAGAGGGCAGATGCAGGAGGCCATGAAGAGCTTTTTACTCTCTAATCTTTTCCTTCCGGGCTGACAGGTACATTTCAAGGGAAATTGAATCTGCACATTTCAGCTTCATTTGCACTTAATGCATCTGGTTGGCAGTGGGCAGAAGGCTTTTGATGTTTGCGTCTTGGTGCCCAAGCCTTTTTAAGCCTCTTTTCTTTGAAGCCAGGGAGACTTGTGTTTCTGCCAAGGAATAAACAGACTTAGAGCTCCTCTGGTGCCTTCATCTTTGGGGACCTGGCTCTAAAAAGCTGTGAGGAAAGGTCAGGGTGGGAAGGTGGACCTCACTTCTTCATTCCTCCAACTGGCCAACATTCATTCCAGACTTAATATATGAAAACTTTCCGCAAACTGTCTTCTACAGAAGGGGATGGTGAGAAACCCTGGTAGATTTAGAAGTGACTCATCCTTCTAAGAAGCAAGAGAAGGCCAGATGCTGCCAGGCTTCTAGAAAGACTTGACTTCAGCCTAATTTCATCAGCCTACTTGCTTCCCCACCCACCTGTAAAACCATCCCTGACTGTTCTTACTCTTCATATGGACAATTGATGTTTTGTCAGTCCATGCTAAGTGTGACAGAGCTCCTTTGGGGAGCTTGGCAGTTTCCATTGATCTGAAATGACTGGCACAGTTAACGGAAGGCTTGCTAAACAGAGGCAGCCCATGCTGTAGAACCTGAAGTCCCCCTTGATGAAAACTTTGCAGAGACAAAACACCTTGGCCCCCTTCCTTCTGGATCTGAAGCCTCTGCTGAGCCCCCACTCTGCCCTCTCCTGGCTGTGTCTGATCCCATACCCTGCGCGTTCTTAAAATTTGGAGGGAGAGTGAACCTTTTTCATCCTGACTGCAGAAGGTGAATGCTGTCATTTTTCTGATGGGAATAATTACTGTCTTGGTAGGAGGGGAATCACAGACCTCCACTGTGCTTAACTAGCAGGTTTGTGGACCCTGGAAGCCTTATGGGTCTCTTCTGAGCACTGAATAGATTTCAGCTGGGTCTGGAGCCTCTCAAGCACACCCCCCCCCCCGCCCCAGATTTCTCTCTCCCCACATGCTCTCTTCTCCATGCACAAATAGATAGAGCTTCTCCATGCACAAAGGAGGACTGGCTCAAGGGGGGGGGGCACAAAGCCAGATGGTCCCTAGTGGATCCTAGTGAACAGGGGTGCTGGGGGATCTGGGCTGGTGGAGAAGCAGTGTTGCTATGGGTAACAGGGCGCTTAGGGATGTGTGAAGCCCCACAGAGGAACTAGGGGAGGCTGTGTTCTAGACGGGAAGGAGGGAGGCGCCCTGACCACATCACACAGCATCTACACAGCTGGGCTTCTGACCCCAGAGCAGAGAGGGAGAGTAGCTGCAGTTATTGGGAAAGCAAGCAGTAGAAGGCTTGCTGGTTCTTCATTGAACTGACTGGCAGTAACAGCCATGGAGGGAGGTTTTGAATCAAAACTATCCTAGAATTCTCCGAGTGAGCTCATAGGACCCAAGATGAGCACTGAGCATGGTAGTAGTGGCAGACCTGGGGGCGGGCATTGGGGAGCAGCTTCTTGTCTTTTTCATCACCCATTGAACTTGTAAAGCACCTCCTGACTGACAGTTGGCCCAGGGTGATGTCTCCAGACCACTGGGGCCCACAGGGCTAAAGCAGCAGTGTCCTGTGGTTTGGAAGGGTGGTGGGGGTAGAGCAGGTCTTGTGGAAGAACAAAGGTCATGGTAGGAGGCCCGTGGTACCGACCCCTTAAGAATAGACAGTCATTACCCAGAAGGTATTCAGCTCGATCTGGAGATGGTGCGGGTCCCCTCAGGGGCCTTCAATCTCCACCCCCAGTGAGAGCGGAAACTTGAAGTGGCATCAAGCCCACACAGATGGCAGCTGACAGTTCCGTCTCTGGGCTCTGCCTATTCCAGGAGCTCTAAGACACCTGGAACAGTAGGGGGTGGGGTGGGCTGCACTTCATTCTCACTCTCTCTAGAAGAGCTAGGGAAGGTGGAGGCAGCACTGATGAGGTGGGGCTTGGGCAGTGGTGTGGGAACCTGGAATCTCAGCTTGCCCCTCTGGGACTCTGGGACTTGGACCAGAGCCTTAGCAGAGATTTTCATGATGGCCATCTCATCTATGACAGAGAGAACACGTGATGCCAGTGGCATGGCTGACATGTGTAGAGTCATTGCTTAGGGTGATCTTCCGCTGTGTCCTTGGAGTGCCATCCTCTCCACAGGTGGTGCCAACCTTGAGAAAGCAGTGCTACCTCCAAGCCAAGGAAGCGAAGATCCAGCTGTTCCCCAGGGCCCACTGCCTGGGTTTGGCTCCAAACTCCTGATTTCAAGCAATACCTGAACCTTTGGGATTGAGGCTCCCACGGAGGAAGGCAGCAACAGGCAGTGCCTCTTTTCAGCTACTCACAGCTTGGCTATTTTGGCAACATCCCTGCTTCTCCATTTGCCATATGCAGAGACAGTTGGCAGAGAGTGGCCCCATTGCAGACCAGGATTTCCCCAATGTAGAGCTTTGGGCTCTTTACTGGTATCCCTAAGGTTTCTACTTGCCCCATCCTACCCTGACTTTTACTTAGCTAGGAGGGGCCCTGGGAATGGTGGGCTTAAGCAGCTGGAGAACTGCAAGAACTCTACCTCACCTCACTGGTGTGTGTGGCATAATTCCTGTGTTGGTTGTACCTCTGGCAAGAGGCATTTATCCCCAAGATGCCTCATGCTGTGTGATGCCACACAGAGGAGCGATGTTGGTTTGAACCAGATAGATTTGGGCTTGATTCCTGGTTCTGCCACTTTAGGGATCTGTGGCTTCTTTCAGGAACTCAGACAGATTCATCCCAGGTCCTCAAAGACTGTATATAGCCTCAGGTAGGGAGGAAGAATATATGAGCATATAACACCCCTCTCTTTTCAGGTATCTATTCCCTTCATTAGGTAGAGGAACAGGATGGTGAGGGGGCGACATGAAAGCCACACAGCATTGCCAGGGACCATCTGTCTTATGCGTGTCCTGGTCCCCAGTAGAGACCCCAGGCATAGGTCCTTTAACCACATGTTCTCAAAGACCAGATATGGAAACACTCATCACATTTCCTCAGAAACATTTACTCTTGTTCCAGAACACTGAATGAGGCCTTGCTGGGGAGCTGGCTTCCAGGAATCAGGCTAAGGAGAGAGACAGTGTTACAGGTGTGGGGCTGCAAAAGGAAGATCCAGACTGGGGTAGCTGGTTGCAGGAGTCTTGGGCTCTTTCCCCATTATAGGAGGAAATGAATAAAATTTCAAACTAGGTTGTTGTTCTGTGAATCCTCATTCTTTGGCTGTGTAGCCTTAGGAAATACAATCAACTTCTTAGAACTTTGGTGCCCACATCTACAACATGGGCAATCACTGTCCTTTCAGTTCATCCACATGCACATTATATGAAGCAAACTTTGCATTCTAACAGAGATAAAAGTCTCAGTGGGTGCTGGATAAACATGGAGCTCTTCCTTGGTGACAAGCTTACTGCATTTAGGTAGAAAACAATTAATTGATTGAATTGGATACTGAGACCCCAATAAGGAAACTCATCTTTCCCCCTACATTCCCTCCCTTCCTGCTTTAGTTGGGGGTGTTTGGGGAAGTGGGCTCAAGATGACTGTTGTTCAGAAAAGGTGTTCACAGGCCCAGGGTTTGGAAGAAGGTCCCTGTGCCCTCATCTGCAGTCTGTTTTCTTTTAACCTTTCCCAAGAGTATTGACCCATTTTGGGGGGCAGTGACAGAGAGTTGAGGACCACACCAGCTGTTGCTCAGGGATCACTCCTGATTTTGTCTTCAGGGATTACTTCTGGTGCTCAGAAGACCCTCTGGGGTGCTAGAGATTGAACCCAGGCCAGCCAAGTACAAAGCAATCATCCTACTGCTGCACTCTTGCCTCAGTATTGACCTTTTCAAGCTTTGGTCCAAACGCTTAGAACCCCAGGGCCTTTGGAGAGCCAGAAATGTACCAAATTTTGGGGCCAGAGAGATAGTACAGTGGTGGGGCATTTGCCTTGCATGCGGCAGACCCGGGAGGAACCCGGTTCGGTTCCCGGCATCCCATGTGGTCCTCCAGCCTGCCATGGGGCAATTTCTGAGTGCAGAGCCAGGAGTAACCCCTTAGTGCCCCTGGCTGTGGCCCAGAAATCAATCAATCAATCAATCAATCAATCAAGTTAAAAAAAGAAATGCGCCCCAGGGACCCCGGCTGGCCGGCTGGAGGAGTGAGTGAGGGAATTTCTGTCTCTTAGCGCCGGTGTTTGGGTCGGACCCTTTCCCCAGGGACCCCGGCGGGCCGGCTGGAGGAGTGAGTGAGGGAATTTCTGTCTCTTTGCGCCGGTGTTTGGGTCGGACCCTTTCCCCAGGGACCCCGGCGGGCCGGCTGGAGGAGTGAGTGAGGGAATTTCTGTCTCTTTGCGCCGGTGTCTGGGTCGGACCCTTTCCCCAGGGACCCCGGCGGGCCGGCTGGAGGAGTGAGTGAGGGAATTTCTGTCTCTTAGCACCGGTGTTTGGGTCGTACCCTTTCCCCAGGGACCCCGGCGGGCCGGCTGGAGGAGTGAGTGAGGGAATTTCTGTCTCTTTGCGCCGGTGTTTGGGTCGGACCCTTTGGCGGGCCGGCTGGAGGAGTGAGTGAGGGAATTTCTGTCTCTTAACGCCGGTGTCTGGGTCGGACCCTTTCCCCAGGGACCCCGGCGGGCCGGCTGGAGGAGTGAGTGAGGGAATTTCTGTCTCTTTGCGCCGTGTTTGGGTCGGACCCTTTGGCGGGCTGGCTGGAGGAGTGAGTGAGGGAATTTCTGTCTCTTTGCGCGCGGCATTTGGGACGGACCCTTTCCCAAGGAACCCCTGCGTGCCAGCCGGAGAGGGTTGAGTGACTCCCTTCCCCCAGGTGGGTGACTAGAAAGTCAAGTTGAGCGACCCGAACAGACGGGAGAGATAGGGCCAGCCATCTGGACTCGCAGGGGAACTAGAGCAGTCCACCTCCCTGGACCCTGGAGTGGACCAGGGACTCCCCAAGGGTGAGGACAGAGCCTGAAGGGTTGGACTGAGGGAACCCTTCAAGGGAGGCGTGGAGGGGGCGGAGCTCCATTGACTCCCAGAGAAAGGAGGGGGGACTGAGAGCTAGGCTCAACAGCGCCAGTAACCATTGTGGCCAGGAGTGGAACTGCACCGCTGACAGAAATAAGGAGCAGAAAGGGACAAGACCCACAGCAGGAAGGCTGCACTCTAGGTAGCAAAGGGGAGGAGAAAGGGCTAGGCCCAACAAACTCACCCGACAGGCCCCTCTAGAAACACCTTCAGGAAGGGGACCAAAGCAGGCCAAAATTAGAAGCCAAAGCACTCCAAAATACACCATTAAATACAAAGAACAATGCGTAAAGCAAGGAAATCGCTAATAACTGGAGACACCATGACAAACCCTATCAAATTTCCAAGTCCACCAAAGCGCACAGATCCACGGGAAGAAGACCTAAAAGCAGTCATGAGGAAGGAAATGCAAGAATTACTAAAAGAATTAAAAGAAACCCTAACAACCGAATATAAAAAATCCATGGACGAACGAATCAGCCAAATTAAAGAAGAAATGTCAAAGAACATGAGAGAGTCCATACAAAAAGAAGTGAAGGAATTAAAAGACAAGGTAACAAGCCTTACGAGCAGAAACACAGAGTTGGAGAAGCACATAGAAGAACTCGAAGGAAAACTGCAATCAAAAAATGATCAAGAAACCAACAAAGAAATAAAAGGCAAAGCACTGGAAGGAAAAATCCAATATCTAATCAACAAGGACAAAAGAAACAATCTAAGAATTGTGGGTATACCAGAAGGGGAGGAAATAGGGAAGGGGGTAGAACAGGTAGTCGGGGAGATAATAACAGAGAACTTTCCCACCCTCTGGAAAGACAATTCAGGACAAATCCAAGAAGTCAAGAGAGTCCCTAATAAAGTAGACCCCAATAAACCCACACCAAGACACATAATAATCCAAATGGCAAAAAACAAAGAGAAAGAGGAACTCCTGAAAGCAATAAGGGAGAAAAAAAACCTCAAGTACAAAGGAAAGAACATAAGAATCAAACCAGATCTCCCATTTGAAATAATTCAAGCAAGAAGACAGTGGAATGACATATTTAAACGACTGAATGAAAGAAATTTCCAACCCAGGGTCCAATACCCAGCAAAACTATCATTCATATGGGAGGGCAGACTAAAAACATTCTCAAACATGAATGAACTTGAACTATTTGTGCAAACTAAGCCGATCCTAAGCGACTTACTCAGAGAAGAATTACACAATCCAAACCCCCGATTGTAACAACAACTATTCCACACAATACAACTGTACAACAGTCCTCTCTATCAATAATTTCCCTAAATGTAAACGGACTAAACTCTCCAATTAAAAGACACATAGTAGAGAACTGGGTTAGGAAAAATAAACCGGACTTCTGCTGTCTGCAAGAAACACACCTACAGCTACAGGATAAGCACAGGCTTAGAATAAAAGGATGGAAAGTAATTATTCAGGCCAATGGAAAACAAAAAAGAGCAGGGACAGCCATTCTTATATCAGACCAAATTGTATTCAACCTCAAGAAAGTGATCAGAGACAAAGAGGGTCACTACTTACTGGTCAGGGGAACATTAGATCAAGAAACACTAACCCTGGTCAACATCTATGCACCTAATGTAGAGTCACCAAAATATGTGAGGCAACTACTGGCAAACCTGGAGAAACACATGAAGGGAATTGTGATAATAGTAGGGGACCTCAATACTCCACTATCACCACTGGACAGATCCTCCAAGCAGAAAAATAGCAAAGAAATAAGAGCTCTAAATGAAAAATTAGAAGATTTAGGGCTAACAGACTTATATAGAGCCCTCCATCCCCAGAAAGCAGAATACACATTCTTCTCAAACCCACATGGAACCTTCTCCAGAATAGACCATGTCTTAGGATACAAAGCCAACCTATGTAAGATCACAAAGGTAAGGATCATTAGAAGTACCATTTCAGATCACTATGCAACAGAGCTTAAAATTGATGTCAAGAAGAAGCAATGGAGGAAAACTAATACCTGGAGACTAAACAACATGCTGCTTAACAACAGCTGGATCAAAGAACAACTCAAGGAAGAAATAAAAAGATTCCTTGAGACAAATGACAATGAAGAGACAACATGTCAAAATCTATGGGACACAGCAAAAGCAGTAATTAGGGGGAAACTCATAGCAATACAGGCCTATGTCAAGAAACAGGAAAACAACAAAACCAACAGTTTAAAAGATCACCTCAAAGAATTGGAACAACAGCAACAGAGAAATCCAACCACAACCAGAAGGCAAGAAATAATAAAAACCAGAGCAGAAATAAACAACATCGAAACTAAGAAAACAATACAAAAAATCAATGAGACCAGGAGTTGGTTTTTCGAAAAAATAAACAAGATAGACAAACCATTGGCAAGACTCACCAAAAAAAAGAGGGAAAACACCCAAATCACTAGGATCACAAATGAAAGGGGAGAGATTACAACAGAACCCCAAGAAATACAACATATCATGAGATCATATTATGAACAACTATACTCAACTAGGCTAGAGAACCCAGTAGAAATCGACAGATTCTTGGACAAACACCCTCCTCCAAGACTGGAAAAGGAAGATCTAGAAAGTCTAAACAGACCAATCACTTCAGAGGAAATTGAAGAGGTAATTAAAAAACTCCCTAAGAACAAATGCCCAGGCCCAGATGGATTTACAGGTGAATTCTATCAAACATTTAAAGAAGACCTATTACCACTGTTCCAAAGGCTTTTCCAAACCATAGAAAAAACAGGAATCCTCCCCAACTCCTTTTATGAGGCTAATATCACACTCATTCCCAAAGAAGGCAAAGACACCACCAAAAAAGAAAACTACAGACCAATCTCACTAATGAACATAGATGCAAAGATACTCAACAAAATCTTAGCAAACAGAATCCAACACTTCATCAAAAAGATCATACATCACGACCAAGTGGGTTTCATACCAGGAATGCAAGGTTGGTTCAACATACGCAAATCAATAAACATGATACATCACATCAACAACATGAAAGACAAAAACCACATGATCATATCAATCGATGCCGAGAAGGCATTTGACAAAATCCAACATCCTTTCATGTTAAAGACACTCAGCAAAATAGGGTTAGAAGGAACCTTCCTCAAGATAGTTACAGCTATTTATGAAAAGCCTACAGCCAACATTATACTTAATGGCGAGAAACTAGAAGCATTCCCACTAAGGTCAGGAACTAGGCAAGGCTGTCCACTCTCTCCACTCTTATTCAATATAACCTTAGAAGTCCTAGCAATAGCAATCCGACAAGAGAAGGGAATCAAAGGAATTCAAGTAGGGAAAGATGAACACAAGCTAGCTCTATTTGCCGACGATATGATGATATACATCAAAAACCCTAAAGAGTCCACAGTAAAACTCCTAGAAACAATCAACCAATACAGCAAAGTGGCTGGATACAAAGTCAATACACAAAAGACAGTAGCGTTTCTATATACAAACAATGAAGTTGAGGAGAGAGAGATTAAAAATACAATCCCATTTAAGATAGTATCAAAAAATATCAAGTATCTAGGAATAAACCTTACAAGAGAAGTGAAAGACCTTTACCAGGGAAACTTCAAAACACTTCAGAAAGAAATTGAAGAAGATCTAAAGAAATGGAAGAACATCCCATGCTCATGGATAGGTAGAATTAACATAGTCAAAATGACTATCTTACCCAAACTTCTATATAGATTTAATGCAATCCCTATCCAAATTCAGACACAATTCTTTAAAGAAATAGAACAATCAATCACAAAATTCATCTGGAACCACAAAAGATCCAGGATAGCCAAACACATACTGAAAAACAAGAAGCTGGGAGGCATCTCCTTACCTAACTTGAAACTATACTATAAAGCCATAGTAATTAAAACAGCATGGTACTGGAACAGAGACAGGAGCTCAGACCAGTGGATCAGAACAGAATTCCCAGACATAAACCCCCAGATATACAGCCAACTAATATTTGATAAAAGAGGCAAGAATCTGAAATGGAACAAAGAAAGCCTATTCAACAAATGGTGTTGGTACAACTGGAAAACCACATGTACGAAAGTGAAAATTGACCCATACCTCACTCCTTATACAAAAGTCAACTCAAAATGGATCAAAGACCTTGAAATCAGACCTGAATCTATAAAGTTTATCGAGAATAAAATAGGCAGAACACTCGAAGACCTATATATCAAAAAGGTCTTTGAGAACGGAACACCAATGGCAAGAACGTTAGCATCAAATATAAACAAATGGGACTACATCAAACTAAAAAGCTTCTGCATGGCAAAAGAAACCCTACTTAATACAAGAAGACAGCTAACAGAATGGGAAAAAATCTTTTCACTTGACATATCAGATAAAGGGCTGATATCTAGAACATACAAAGCACTCAGAAAGCTGAGCCCCTCAAAACCAAATAAAGCCATAGAAAAATGGGGAAATGAAATGAATAGACACTTCTCTGAGGAAGACAGAAGGATGGCCAACAAACACATGAAAACATGCTCACCTTCACTCATCATCAGGGAGATCCAAATCAAGACAACAATGAGATACCACCTTATACCAGTGAGGTTGGCTCACATCAAAAATAATGGAAACAACCTTTGTTGGCGAGGATGCGGTATGAAAGGAACTCTCATCCACTGCTGGTGGGAATGCCCCCTAGTCCAACATCTATGGAGAAAAGTCTGGAGAGTGCTCAAAGAACTCAGAATTGATCTGCCATTTGACCCAGCAATTGCTCTACTAGGCATATACCCACAAGATGGAAGGACATTCATTCCAAAATATATATGCACCCCACTATTTATTGCAGCACTCAGTATAATAGCCAAATCTTGGAACCAACCTCGATGTCCAACAACAGATGAATGGATCATTAAGATGTGGTACATATACACAATGGAATATTACATGGCAGTCAGAAACGATACAATCACAGACTTTGCAGCAACATGGATGGACCTAGATCATGTTATGTTAAACGAAGTAAGTCAGAAGACAAAAGATAAACACAGAATGGTAGCACTATTCTGAAACACCTAGAACACATAGTTTATACACAACTAAATCCTATCAAATAACAGGGTAGAAACTCCGAACACTGTAATAGTCAGCATAGACGTGGGAGCAGTGTCCAAAATACATGAAAAAGGAACAACGCAAACTCTTGACTACACATTATACCACAAAGAAAACAGCAACAACAGAAACGGCAGCATAGAGAGAACAGGTATGTAATCAGACTTCTACAACTAAGGTCCACAATAATCCCTTAGAGTTCATATACAGGAACACAAGTATAGAACACCAAGGGAAATCACGGACTACAATGGCAACATACCATAACACTACCTTTTAATACCTTTATCTTACTATACTTTAAATAACCTCTCAGCTTTTCTGCCCACAGGTGCCCTTGGATACAAAGGGCGGACAAACTAAGGTGGCAACTCGGGATACCACACGGGATACCATACCTTGCTTGCACTACGAGATGGCCACAAGAAAACTCTTTAACATACACTTTATCTTTAGGTAATACCTTCATTTAGGAATTGAAGCACGTGACCAGTCAGACCACTGAAGCAGTACCTGAGACGTACAGACTTAAACTACAGGCTCTATTCTTCGAACACATTCAATCAAACCAGCATTCCCTTGCTATTCTCTCCCCTCTTCTCACTACTTTTTTTTTTTTTCTTCTTCTATTCTGCTCATTACTTTTCTCCCTTTCTCCCCCCCTTTTCTCTCTAAGGTATTTTCTCTTTTCTCTCCCTTCAAACCCTTCCCATACACCTTCCCCTTTCCCCCCTCCGGAAATCCAACTATCCCCTCACCCCTCAATCCCATCCAGATCTCCCACCATATTAAAACTCTTCACCCCCAGTCCTTATTCTATTAGGCATCAAGATCGACCTCCTACCCAACGAACCAGTACCCAGCACCCAGGCGAGAGGACACCCAGATAAAACCACACCTCGTCTCCTGAAAGAAAAGACAGCCAACTCCCCTATGGACTCATGCTGCGAGGCCCTCCCGACCAACTCCCCCTAACGCGAACTGCTCCTTGAAACCGGGCCTAGATCCAAAAGTATCCCCAATGCAAGAACTCTTCCAAGACCCCCCTGCCGCAAATATTTACCAATCTGAAGAAGGTCAGGGGGTGGGTTAGGAAGATGCCTGGGAACCCACACACCACAAGAAAAACCCAAAAGACAATGGGAAAAACTGTACTTCCAACATAGGCATAAGACCTGTAATACACCACCTCTTTACCTGCCCTCCCCCAAATGTAAGGTAGTCTTTTGCACCACTTTGGTCCCATAAAAATTTCGCTAACTCATTTTATTTCTCTTTTTTTTAATTTATTTATTTATCTTTTTTTTTAAATGTTTGTCCTTCATATATATTTGTGAGCACATACAGTTTCAATCCCCCCCCCCTTTTTTTTTTCTTTCTTCGTTTTTCGGTAGGTGACCTGTGACTGTTATCCCATCAGTCCACCCACGAATACACAGACATTATAATGTAGCACCACTTCCCCCTACAAAGGCACACTAAGTAAAGGGGAAATTTTACATTTAAAAAAAAAAAATAAAAGAGAGCTCTTATCTACTAGAGATAGGAACTCATAGTTATTTAAAATATAGGGATATCTCCTGCCTTGAAAATATGTCATGTGGAATCAAATTAGACCTCAGGTGATTAGATACCATTCATCCAGCCTTGAACCCTGGATCTCCGACATAGAAACGGCACAGCTCTCCACAACAGCTGCAGGAAACAAACTCCATCCAGGACGGCCTTAATACGACGAGACCAACAACAAGGCCCAGCTCTAACATGATATCCTGACAACGGGGAAAATGCGAACATCTTGACCTTAGAGCAGATTAGCCTACCTTACCAACTAACGACAAGACAAAACCAGAAGTCTTGGCTCCCTTTGGTAGGACAAAAACCCAAGATCGGGATTTACAGATGACTGGCTGCTTGATCCACGACCAAACTGTATACATCTTGGGACCAATAAATAAGCCCTAGTTTAGGGTTTGAACTATGACCTGCACAAGAATCATGATCCCCAGTCCCAAAGATCCGGCAGAGACAATTGTAACGGAATGGGGCTTTTGGGAGCACAAAGAAAGACGCTATCCTAGGTGCCACCCTAGGCTCAGTGCAAAGACCAAGATCATCAACCACAGAAGATGGGTTAAAATGACACTGAGGTAACAGAACCTCTAGAACCACAAAGACTGACTTCATCATAAGTCCCACCTCAGGATCTGTACAGATACTGAGACCTCTAAACACAGAGCAGAAGTCTTCCACACACCAAAGGAAAAAAAAAAAAAGAAAGAAAAAAAAAAATACCACCGGGAAAGTAAAGGATCCTGAGCAATGTCTAGAGTTGATCCCATGACAGTATGCTCCAAGGACGGAGAAATCCCATATCTCTTAGGCCAAGTGAATTCTTTTTCGAATGACCCCAATATTTACTGTGCCAGTGCAGGAGGGAAAAAAACAAAAATACAAAAAGCACAAAACCTTGGTTATTTTTTTGATATAAATATATATATTACCTTCATTTATTATTGTTATTATTATTTTTGATTTACCAATCTATTTTGGTCGATTTCTCTGTTTGGGTGTGATTATTGAAAGTGTAGTCCCCAATTATACTTATTTTTTTATTTATTTATTTTTTTTTTCTCTTCCTTTCTTCTCTTTCGTTATGTGCTATGCCATGTTTCCTAATTCAAGACCATGGCGTGATTTTTGTGTGTCTGTTTTTGTTTTATTTTTTTTCTACTTGTTTGTTTGTTTGTTTGTTTTGTCTGCTCTGTGTGGTGCTTATCGATATAGCTGGAGCCCTCACTGGATATTTGACACTTCTTTTGGTACTAGTGGAGTGTTTCACCTACTTTTTCTCCATCTCCCAGATTGATGATGAGAGCCTTTAGAAGGACTCCGCCCATTTTCGGGGTATTAGACTCTTACCCCAGTTTATTGCTTTTTTCTCCTTCAAACAAAACCACGCAACTTGAACTAGCTAGTCCTGACTCCAGATAGAGGGGGAAATAAGGGAGGCATCAGGACCAAACAGGTGCAAGACTACTAAGTAGTGGGTTAGATACAGAGGGGACCACATATTCTAGCCGCCCTGGGGTGAGGGAAAAGGAAAAGGGAGGTAGGATAGAAACGGAGGCGTAGGGATGACAATTTGGCGATGGGAATCCCCCCTGATTTTATGTAAATATGTACCTAAAATATTATTGTCAACAATATGTAAGCCACTATGATCAAAATAAAAATTTATACTAAAAAAAAAAAAAAAAAAAAGAAATGCACCGAATTTCATCACTATCCCTCTTGAGATTTAGAACCCCTCTTTATTACCTCCACAAAGATAGCTCAAGGTCAGATGAAAAGGAAAATGATTTTTTTGTTTATGTGTGGACCACATATAAAAGTGTTCAGGGCTGACTCCTGGCTAGGTACTCAGGGGATACTCCTGGCAGGATTTGGGAACCACATGTGGTGCCAGAGGTTGACCTGGGGGTGGTCATGCAAGGCAGACACACCTTAACCATTGTTCTATCTCTCTAGCTTAGTAAAAAGATTTTACCAGGCCCGGAGAGATAGCACAGCGGCGTTTGCCTTGCAAGCAGCCGATCCAGGACCAAAGGTGGTTGGTTCAAATCCCGGTGTCCCATATGGTCCCCGTGCCTGCCAGGAGCTATTTCTGAGCAGACAGCCAGGAGTAACCCCTGAGCACCGCCGGGTGTGGCTCCCCCCCCCAAAAAAAGATTTTACCATGGAGAGGAGGTGCAGCACTGGCTCTATAGGCAGCTTGCACTGGGAGTGGAGCCGGGGTGTGTGTGGCTAGAACCTAGATTCTGCAGAGCCAGGGCTCCAGCACAGCCCATTTTAAGCTTTGGAAAGTTCTGAAGAGGTCATTTGGAAAGCAGGCTGCTGCTGCAGGTTGGTTTTGCAGCCTTGAACTGGTCATGTCTCATGGACCCTTCAATCTTCAAGGCCTTGTTTGTTGATATTTTTGGGCTCCTTTTTGTACAAAGCTTTGTCATCCTCTTCCAGTTTGCAGCAGCTCCAGCACATCTAAGGAGTGCTGTGGGTGCTCCTAATCCTCATAGAAGGGGACTCGTTGCCATAGGGCTGTGAACCCTCCAATATCTAGAGAGCAGCAGAAGTCTCTCAGATTCTTTCCATCTGTTCTGTTTTCACTGAATATTCAGGTTGACAGGACTTTTGAGGGAGCACAACACTGCCCACTGTCCTGGCTGTCCCCTGGGCAAAAACACTAGACTTGACTAGTTCTTCCATTCACAGCCTGCTTCCAGGGATGAGGCTGGGGAGATGCTGATGCCATGCCAGGCACCACCCAGGTCTCACAGAAAGGAAGGGCCAGGTAGTTTCCCTTGCTCATCTTTGATCTGGGGTCCTCCTGCTCCTCTACTGGCTTTCCTCTTGTTATTGTCTCTCCTCCCACCATTTATCCCCCTACTCAGGATGACAGAGAGACCCTCACATACCTACACAATCATTAGTGAGCATCCCAAGCTAACCTTCTATGCTTTCACAGTGGAGGACTGTCCATGCAAACACTCCTTCTCAGGCTTGATTTTTCACTCTGACCTTTGCATACTGTTCTCTGCCTGATAGACTTCTCGCTATGATGAACTTACCATTCAAACTTGACTTCAGAAGTCTGTCACACCCTCACCAGTTCTTGTCTGCCTCCTAGCACAGTCCAAGATTCCTGCCTCCCCTCCATTGTTTCTACAACTCCCTAGAGGGTGAGTCCTACAAGGAAAAATGATTATGACTTTTTTTGGTATGAAATCTTTGTAGCCTCAGGGCCTAGAACAAAGCTTTTCAGAGCCCGAGTATTTTCCAAATATTTGTTGGTGTGTGCATCATGAGTGTGGGCTGTCCAGTTGTCCTCAGAGGATGATGAGGGAGATAAATCTGCAGGCGTACTTTGTGTCAGGCATTTTAATAATAAAAGCTCATACACATTGCAAGCTAGCACCCTGCAGCAGATTCCCTCTATTTCATTCTTTTTCCTTATCCTCTCCATCCACTTCCCTTCCCTTTGCTGTTGTTGCACTGACCCAGGATCGGCACACTTGGCTGTGGGGAACAAATATGTGCATTTGTTCAATTTAGTTTTCTAGTTAACAAAGAAAAAGAAAGTATGGCTCCTCCCCCAGGAATACAAAACCACCATTTCCTCTTTGCTCCAGAAAGCAACAATACCAAGTTACATGCCCAGATTGGGGGCTCCTGGACTCTCTAAAGCCAAGAATTATATACACATATGAACAAATATACATATGAACAAATATGTATATCTCATATTTGATTGTGGAGTGTTCCAAACAGCAGAGCAGCCAGTGTACAGGCAAAGTATTTCCTATATCCCACAATAATGGGAAGAGGGGCTACCTCTGTTTTCCCTCTTTTGTCCACACAAGGAAACTTGACACTTGGGACAGTTTGTTCAGTAACTTCTCAGGAGTTCAAACTTTTTATGGGCTCTGGGCCAACTGTTCCACATCCAGGGAATTGTCAGGTCTAGAAAAATCACTTGCAATGGTCAGGAACACAGGCTATGGTGAGTAGGGGCTGGCTGGATCCCTCATTTCTGAGAGATCCAGCTGCTTTTCCTTGTCTTTCTCTCCTCTCTCTCTTTCTCTTCAGGGAGGGAGTCACATCTGGTAATGCTCCAGCTCTGTGCTCAGGAAATTACTGGCTGTGCAGAGGGGGACATATAGGATGCCAGGGATCATACCTGGGTCGGCTGTGTGCAAGGCAAGTGCCCTCTCCACTCTGCTATCCCCCCACCAGTCTTTCCCCCTCTTTCCCCTTCCACCTAAGAGGGGCAAGCCTCCTTCCACACCAATCCTGCCCATCCTCAGTCCAGTTTCTAGGCAACCTGTTTCCTGGGCAGCGCCCCCTGGTGCTGGCGGCTGTGTTGCCATGGTTACAACATCTTACAGGTGCATCTTCAAGATGGTGCAGGGGAAGACTCCACCTACTAAGCACCTCCCTGTTTCTTTGGTAGAGTCTGAGTAGGGAGATGCCTTTGACATGTGGTGACCTGGAAAGCAGAGGAGGGGATCACTTCCTGATGGGGGTGCAAGATTGGGACAGTAAGGGGGACAAGATGGGAGGGAACGGCCCAGAGAGTGCTTCAATTGAGTGCAAAAAAATGCTCCAAATATAATATCTGGCTTTAGAGAGTCCAGGACCCCCCAATCTGGGCATGTAACTTGGTACTGTTGCTTCCTGGAGCAAAGAGGAAATGGTGGTTTTGTATTCCTGGGGGAGGAGCCAGACTTTCTTTTTGCCTTTGTTAACTAGAAAACTAAATTGAAATTACCCACTCCAGGCAAAAAATTGTCCTCAATCCCATTATGTAAAATTACACAAAATAAGTTAAAATTGACCCCCCCCATTAAGTTCAATTGCCCAGAGGTTAACAATGGTTAACAATTTGTGAAATACTTATTGATTTTTTTCCATGCTTAAATGGATATATCTACATTTTGCTCTATTCATATTTGTAAAATGTAGTGTATTCAATCAGAATAAAACTTTACAAATCGGTTTACATTTTGCTGGCTTTTTAAACATCACCATACACACTGGAGACTTTTCATACACACAGTCTTTATCTATTTTATATTGTGAAGGGAGAGATTAAGATCAGACCAAGGAGCCCAGAGGGGTGGCAATCATGGCTGGGGGAGGGAGGAGCTTCCAGGAGTGGGAGTGATGGGCCTTCTGAATACTTAGGTTCTAAACAAAACAAATAGTCAGTGTTTTTCATAATGCACACTATTGTTTCTCTCATTCCTCACACAGCCCATGTGTGGATTCCACCATCCTCTACCTGTACCACCTTGTTTACAGTCTTAGAAGTGAAGCCAGGAAGCTGGAAAAAAAAAGAGGACTGGATCTCAGTCTTGGCGATTTCTAAATTTGGGGATTAAGCAAGCTGTGTAAGTCCCTAGGGGTGCCCTTCACTCTTTCCCCATCATCTCCCTTCAGCACAGCTAGAACCAGGTGAAGCTCTGCATGCTACAGAACACTTTGGAATTCATAAAATGGTAACTTATTGAGCAAGCCTTTGGAGAAGAGAAGTAATGAAAACCACTATCTAAATTATGAGTCCATTGGTCATATATGTCTAGGGTAATGCTATTAACTCTCAGAAGGGTACAAGGACACACATCCCCAACTGCTGGCTGAGGGAGAACCACAAGGAGTAAGAGATCTAGGATTTTATGAGACAGACCTTCTGCCTGGGTTGAACAAGGAAACGCTTGACGGTTGCACGCTTTCCCTAAGCCCTCAGTTTTCTGGTCATGGCAATGGCATGGATGGATACCTGCTACACTGGATGGTATTTCAAGAGACAAGTGCTAATTGGTTGGGCTGTGTGTCTATTAGGACTATTTTCACTACCATATTTACTCAATTTGTGGACCCCTTCATTTTTCCAATATTTAACTACTGCCATCATGATACATCTTACTTTAAAGTATGTTCGCTCCCCTTTTGCCCCTGGAAAGTGGCTAACGTGACTTTAACTTAAAATCAATGGCATCTTGGAATGGAAGAAACATTCTAACATCATTGTGGTTATTTATTTCTTTAGTATTTGGCAGGCTAGACATCACGGCATATCCCTCACTTTAAAAAGGAAGGCACTCCTGCAGGAAGGGGGGGCAAACATGTGTGTGACCTGAGTCACTTGTCTAGAGTGACAGTATTTGGCTTCATCTGAAATGTAAGCTTTTCCTGGAACTGCCCAGAATTGTGGGACCTGCTCTTATGGACTGGGTTTGATCCCTTCACCCACAGTGGCACAGTCACCAGGGACGGAGCTAGGTTCCTCAGAGAAAAGCCTAGGCAGGGTTTAATCTGACTAGTTTCTTCCATCACTGCCACTAGGTTGTGATTATGAGTGACCCTCAAAGTAGTAGATAAAACCCAAAACTCTGGGGGGGGGGGGCTGGACTGGCCTTTTGTCTGGATACCCATTAAGAGAAAGGTTCCAGATGAAAGAAATAAGGTCCTGGAAGAAGCTTTATCCTTGGAGCGCATCTAAGTCAGGACCAGTAGTAAATGGGGAAAGTCAGGTCAGCCACCTTTTCTGCAGAGCACCCTCACTTTCTATCTGTGAGTCCTTGACGGGAAGTGAAAGGACAGTGCCAGAGGGCTAGTAGTCATGAAGAGAGACTCTGCATACTTCCACCAGGCCTCAGTTTTCCCATCTGAAAAATAAAAAAAAAATCGAGTTTATTAATAGAGTTCCAACCTATCCACCAATCTAGTACCAATTAAGATAGTTTGAGTATCCCAGACTCCAGCAGTGACTGGGAATGTGCCACTAACTAGCTTCCCAGGTACTTTTTGGAATTTATTTTTGGGGAGGTCACACTTAGTAGACTTGGAGATCACTGCTGGCAGTTTTAGGAGGAGCCTGTGACAAAAGATTGGATTCCTGGATTCTATAGGCCTGAGCTTTTGCCCTTTCTCTCATGACTCATATGCATAATCCCTGAGAGGTTGGGAAAGGGGTGTTGGGGAGGAGGCTCCCTCAGGTGTTGGTGCCAGGGTGCTAAATGGAGCAAAGGGTACAGGAAGTAGTTTCAGAACTATGAGGGTCTTTTAGCTTGCTGACTTGGGAAGGTCTTTCTCCTCCTGTCTCCTATATGCAGAGCAGAGACAGAAACATTTCCCAAAAGGGCCACAGCGAGGGTTTCAATTCACAGCTGACACAGAAATATACTCCCTTTTTTCTCCAACCACACTCCTCACAGATAGCCCAGCTGAGTTCTGGTCTGCCTTATCCTTCAGTCTCAATCAAACCTGCCAGCATTTCTGTACCCTACAATCTGGGGCACCAGAGGGTGAGCCGTAGGCCTGCGGGCAGAGGCGGGGCCTGTCAGAGGAGAGAAAGATGGGAGCAGGGAGGCGGGTGGAGGGTCCTCTAGGGACTGAAACATGGTTCTTTCATTCCGGAATGTGCCTCTTAATCAACTTAATGGGGCTCTGACTGAGCAAGGGCCTGGGATGGTAGGAGAGACAGAGATGGCAGCTGAGACCACCTGCTAGGAGTGTGCCACTAGAGGCCTGAGGAGGGGCGGGGGGGGGGGGGCAGAAACTAGGCTGGAGACTGAATTCTTTGCTTTGCCCCTTGCCCAGGCAAGTCTGGCTTGTTCTGCATTTTGGGGGTGAGGGGCTTAGAGAGGGTTCTCTTGGGGGCTGTGGGTGGTGGACTCTTGACTCTGTGTTTCTTCCCCCAGAGTCCAATTTAGAGAGACCCAGAGTTAAGCTGCCATTGCTAAAAACCAAGGCCAGGCTCTGTGGGGCCTTCAGGAGCGGCCATCTTTCAAGGGCCACTGGTTACTGGGGTCCAGATGCCACTTCCCAGTGACAACAACCTCTGCTCATCTGTGAATAGCTTCTGGAGCAGGGAACCTCATTTAAGCTGTGTAGAAACTGGACAACTGTAGCTTCTCAGCCCATTTGCTCTTCTCTCTCCTGGCACTCCCTGAAGAGGGGGCTCCAGGTTCCCAGTTCACCAAGCAGCAGGTGATGAAGTTGTTTAATTTCTTTTCAACCTTTCATCTATAAATTGGGAATTCAGATACTGCTGTCCCAGGAGTGAGGTAAGGAGGCTGTGAGATGTTCTTCACTGGTGTCCTATCCACCTGCTGAGCTGTGCCATGCATCTCAGTCTCTTCTCTTGAGACAAGGAGGGGTTCTCAGATCATTCCAGGCAAAGGGGAGGGGTCTGAGATAATTGAGTAGGGGGAAAGCAGGAAAACCCAACTTCTATTGGGAGCCTGGGCACTGTCCTGGGCAAACCCCTCAGAGTCCTCAGAGCCTCCCCACCTGGAGAGGCATAGGAGCAGCAGGCAGGGGACAATGTGCATGAGTTCTAAGTGTGCTCAGCTGGTGTTGGGTGCTTTGCTTCTGGAATCTTCTCAGGCAGGTGGATCTGTTGCCACAGCTTACAAAGTGCTTGGGTCAGTTCGCTCTGAGGTGAAAAGAATACAAAGTCTAGATTTTTCCTTTCTCCAAAGTGGATAAGGTGCAAAGTGAATACAAAACCTAGATGTCCAGACTCTGGCCCCACTTGAATTAGCTTGTAATAGTGATGAAGATTCTAGTGGTGGCTATGTAGGAATTGCTGATGTGGGTCCGAGAGGTCTTCCTTCACTAACTCAGTCAGTCCTGAGCTGAGCTCACAGGAGCAGAACCGTGACTTTTAGAGAACTCTTGAGAGCACAGAGAGGTTATGGGGCTTTCTAAAGCTCACAGAAGTAGAAGTGTCAGCCCTGGCATGCAGACTCCATGGTCCAGAGTCCACATTCTCATCCTCCACATTCTGCACGATAGGTTCACAGGGAATTCGTGTCTGGCTCTAGGCTCTGGGCCTAGTTCCCCGTTCTCTGAGCTCTGGCCTCCAGATGCCTCCAGTCTCCAACTCTGGGTGGGATTGAGAGGGCCAGATGATCCCTCTGCCTGGGATTCTGACCCCCCCACCCCCAGATGATTAAAAGTGGATTGTCTACAGAACATTCTTTGTCTCAAGCCCAGAGCAGCCAGGAAGACAATTGCTGCAGGAATTGCATTTGTTAATCTCACATTTCTTAATTTATTTTATTTTCCATCCTCAGAGTTAGGAGGAGCCTCTTGAACTCAAAATGCAAATGTATGCAAAGCAAGATGAACAGCATCTCCAAGCCTCTGTGTTTCTGTCCTCTGTGCATTAGTGGGATTGCAGCTTTGCCCAGACACAGTCTTCTGGAGTAGGGTGGGGTGGGGTGGCAGCTGATGTGGGGGGCTGTGTCAGTTTCTCCACTGAGTTTCTGTGTTAGCTGCCCTTTCCCTTCTCAGTGACTCTGTGCCTTAGCAGCCCGTTTACCTACTGAGGATCATGAACATGGAGAGAAAGCTTTATTATTCAAGATCACCTAGGAAGGGAGCAGTGGACGGGAGTTAGGTCTTTGCCCCCAAGATTCCCTTTGCATACATACCTTTTCCTCCAGCCTTACCACAACTTTTCTTGACCTCTTTTGTAGTCCTTGATTGTGTATTGGGTGAGGTCTGAGGGGAATTGTGGATTTTTGGTTTTCTATAAAGGAGACCCCCTAGTTTCCTCCCCTCCCCCAACTCTACTTAAGAATCCCCAGTCTCAAAGCAAATATTCAGGAGGAGACAGAGCAACAGAAAGAGTAACCAGAGAACTTGGAGTATGGTGATAAGCTTGGGGTAATAAGAAGATGGGTTATCCATCGAAGAGGTCCCTGACAAGAGGCATAGAACATCAGGATATCCAGAGATGAGTCTAGTGAACCCCACAAAAATTAGCGAAGAGGAATGTAGGGAAAAGTTTTTCCATTACAGGGGTCTGTGCTGAGACAGAACTCCAAGGTGTGACTCTACTCCAGCCTATGCCCTGTGTCCTGCCCCACAGCCTAGCCTACTCCTGACTCCGTGTGTGTGTGTGTGTGTGTGTGTGTGTGTGTGTGTGTATGTGTGTGTGTGTGTGTGTGTGTGTGTATGGGGGGGCAGGTCTGGATCTCTGCACAGCACTGTGGAGGGAGCTACAGTCCATTACTTGGAAAAACTTGTTTAGGAAGAAAGCAAGGGGTCTAGGGTGCCTAGCTCTTTATCAGTTCTATGAAGAACCAGAGTCTTGTCTTCTACAGCCTGTCCAACAGCCCCATGAAAAGAGGTTATCCCAAAATTCCCACCCCCACCCCCCGACAGACAGCTCCCTGATCTGAGGGCCAGGAGGAGGGACTCTCCCAGCCCCCAGCCCTCTTCCTGGGAAGTGGCAACACCAGGCCAGCCAGTCCTCTCCTTCCAATCCCTCTGTTTGCTGGACTGTACTCCAGTGTCAGTTTTTATTGGGAAAGAGTGGGAGGGAGTTTGAGAAATAAACATCATAAAGAGAAGTCAATAAATAAAGGAGAAGGCCCCTCTTTTCCCTTTTAATTTTTTAAAGGAAAAATTAATTTTCCCTTTGCCTAAGTACCTGCCACTTTAAATTAATGTCTCTGAGAATGAAAATGATGGAGAAGTTGGGTCATTAGGCAAATTTTAATTAGAGGCTCAGATGTCCTTTACTAATAAGATGTTACATATATTTCATTTTGTTCCTGCCTCCAAACTGCCAGGACATCTTTGTAATACAACCGAGGCTGGGAGGAGGCCGTGGAGATGGGGCCTGGGGGGTGGGGTGAGCAAGGCCAGGGAATGTGGGTAACTTTTCTTTTTGAAAGGGGCTGAAATATCTCTGTTTCTGCTCAGGAAGGGGATCTCCTTAGGGTCCTGCATCAGGTCCCTCTCTCCCAAATCTCCTAGAGCCTCAGTGCACGTGACTGTGTGTGAGTATATGAGGATGTGAAGGTATATGTGAGTATGTGTATATAAGTGTGTGAATAGATGTGAATATGTGTATGAAGATATTGGGACATATGTTGTGAGGGGGTGAGAGTGTGTGAAAGGGTATGAATGTGCATGTGATGTAGATATGTGTCAGGGCTTTGTGTGTGATTGTGTGAGAATGTGTGAATGTATGTATGTGTGTCTGACTGTGAGTGTATGTAAATATGTGGGAATGTTTGTGAATGTGGAATGAATATATATATGTAAGTGTGTGAATGTTAGTGTGTGTGTGAGAGGGTGTATGTCTGAGTGTGTGTCGGCTGTACACAGTGTGTAGGCTGGATTCTGAAACCGAACTACTTAAGATTCGCATTCAAGTTCAAACTGCGTTTTCTTGAACTTTTGACTTAATATTTTGTGCTTCAGATTAATTTCTTCAAAGAATGAGAGTATTGTGGCCAGAGTGGTGGGGCAAGTGGTAGGGTATTATTTGCCTTGCACGGACCTAGGACAGACCGTGTTTGGTCCCCGGGCATCCTATATGGTCCCCCAAGCGAGGAGCAATTTGTGAGCGCAGAGCCAGGAGTAAGCCCTGAGTGTCACCGGTGCGGCCCAAAAAGAAACAAAAGAATAGGAGTATTAAGAGGTAGCTTATAGAGGTGTTGGAGGAGTCAACTTACCTTAATTATCCCTGAGAATGGACCCTGGGTATGGCTACTCTTCTATGGAAGCTGTACTGGGCATAAGAGGGCATGTCTTCATGCTGCACATCTGTCACTTCCTGCCTTGGGTAATGTTGGTGCCCTTTTCTGATTGGGTAGTTTTGGTAGTTTACCTTCTCTGAGCCCTTTTAGATCTGCCGTCAGCTGGGAGGCTCAGAAATGGACTTGAAATGTCTCTCCTCACATGGGACAATGTTGCAAGTCAGCCCTTGATGGGGTTGACTGATGGAGGGATAGAGGATGAGGTCTTTCCCCTTCAACTCGGAGCACGCGTCTGCCACCCTGTCTAGCTGACGGTTCTGAGGTGAAACGGCGGGTAAACAGCTCGCAGTCAGGCTTGTGGAAATATTAGCTTTATTTGGTGAACAAGACTGAAGTCCAAAGACTCAGCCTCAGTTCCAGCATAAAGCCTCCCACCTTCCAAAGACCCTTGTTTTTATCCCCCAGAATCAGGTACCACCCAATGGTGGGATCAGATACCAACCAATGGTGGAAGCAGAATCAGGTACTACCCTGGGGGGGGGGGGCAGAATGCCAGGTCACACCCTAGGGTAGAACACAATCACCGATCAGGTTAGGGTCAGTAACATAATAATCCCCTAAAATATTTACATACACAACAGGACAAGACTCAGATGAAAGGTGCAGCACCACTAGGAAGCACCAACTGTTGAGCTGTGAGGTGAGTGTGCTCTCACCTGCCACCTTAACTACAGGTAGCACCAATCAGTAGTCAGATCAGAGCAAAGTCGAATGCAGAAGTGACTGGGTGAGTGAGAGGCTCTTAGCTAGGCTCCCCCACAGCCTTAAGACTCCATGCTAATCCTCCTGTAGTTCTGCAGACAGACAATTTGTTGTGTCATCCTGGACCATACTAGGTCCCATATGCAGACAGAGCCAGTGACCCATTCAAGGGCCTGGTGGTGGAGAGGGCAGAGGCAGAAATGTAGTCTGGCTCATTATGCCTCTAGATCTAATAGGTTTAGATTCAAGGCCCGAAGAATTGTAGAGATTCAGGTCTGAAGAAAGCCTGAGTTTTTTTTTTTTTTCAGGAATACAATCTCCTATTACTGGTCTCTATTTCACTCCAGGAGTAATTAATTATATGGGATGGGTGTAGGAGTACTGCTCTCCTGCATGGGGTACAACATCTGCTGTGCTCATTTCATGAATCCTTCATGACCCAGAGGTCATCTGATGTGACCCCTTTTGCCAATGGAAACAGTGAACTAGGAATTTGCCTCAATTTACAGACATGGACATTCAGTTCCAGACCCGTCTGGGTTTTAAATCTATTTTATTTTTGTTGGGTGGGCTCCCAAGCAGAGCTCAAGGCTGGAAGTAACTCAGCAAACTAGGTCAGCAGTTGAGCATGAGGGTCCTGAGAAGATACTCTGCTCAGGGCCCGAAGTGCTGGGAATTACTTGGATTACCCCAGTACTGCTTGAGGGATTTCTAGGGACACATCCAGTCATGTTTGGGGGTTACATTGATGCTAGGTTGAACCAGGGCCAGCTGCATGCAACACCAGTGCCTTAACCCCTGAACTATCTTTCCTGGGTATTGTTTCTTTTCTTTGCAGAAACTTAAGGGTTAATGACATGACCCTGGAAAGTGACTACAGTGCCACAGCCTATGAGTTAGAGCACCTGCAATTGGGATGAAGAGAACTTGAGTACCCGTGCTCTTTAATCTTGCATGTATGCTTTTCTCCAGGGTTCTGAGGATCAAAGCCAGGCCCTCCCAACTGTCATAAAGACACTCTATGACTGAATCACATTTCCTGTGTGCCTTCACACAGGCCCCCTCTACAGCTTCGTCTCCCCCTGTGCACCCAATCCAACAAGTTCTGGCAGCTTCTTTCTAGATCAGGAGAAATAGTGCAGGGGTGGGGGACTGGTGCGGGGGCCAAAGCTATGCTAAAACTATTGCTCACTCTGATTCAGGACCCTAAGTTCATCTTTAGGGCATGAAGTACAATCTGAGGACAAAGCTATTGCCAGCACCATTACTCACCAAGGCAACACCTCGGCTGCCTGCCACAGGCACCCTGAACCCATTTTTCCAGGAAGGAACTGGAAATTGCTCTCACTTTCCGGGAGTAAAGAAGCCATTTGGTAAATCTTGTTTTATCCTGCCTCCTTGGGTTGTGTGAGGACTTCTGCCACCCCAGCCCCAGAAAGGTGAAAAGAAAACACAAGAATGAAGCATGAAACTCAGGGGGACTTAGATCTCTTCAGACATTTCTTCTTTTTCAATTTAGTCTGGAGAGGACAGAAAAAGTAAGTGAAAGGTGTTCCATGTGGTGGGGAGAGAAAATCTGCACATGAGGGTGAAAATTAGAAATTGGGATGTAGGGCTGGGACCCAGGATGTGCAGACATGGGAAGAAGGAGAATGTCTCCTTAGATGGTTACATGCAAAGCTCTTCTAAAGCTGTCTCTGGAGATGCCCACAGTGGCTGTCCTCCCACCTAGAAATCAGGCTCTGAGAGGTGGAGTGACTACAGGGTCAGGTGATATTCTTAGGCAGCAGTCACATCATAAGTCCTGTCCACCAGCCTCTGGTCTTCCCAGTCCCTCTGTGGAGCCTCTCTCCAGCTTGGAAGCTGGGAATTCTGGGTGTTGCAAATGGAGGTCAAACGTTAATGAGTGAGAGAAGTAGAATGCCTGTCTTGAATACAGGCGGGGGTGAGTGGGTGGGTGGAAGGATATGGGGGACATTGGTGATGGGAATGTTGCACTGATGAAGGGGGGTGTTCTTTTTATGACTGAAACCCAACTACAATTATGTTTGTAATCATGGTGCTTAAATAAAGATATTACTACAATTGTATTTGTAATCAAGGTGTTTAAATAAAGATTTTTAAAAATAATAATTTAAATAAAGTGGTGTTTCAATTACCTTTTCCATGTCCTCTCTCAGACTGAGGTTGAAAGCCTCTAGAAGGACTCTGCCCATTTTCAGCTTATTTGATTTATTTTCATTTTTTCTTATTTTTTACCCCATTCTATTGCTTTTCTCTCCTTCAAACAAAACCACATAACTCGAATTATCTAGCTCCACCTCTCAAATAGAGTGGGAAACAAGGGAGGATACCAGGACCAAACAGATATATGATCACTAATAGTAAACTAGACAAAGCGGGGACCACCTACTCTAGCAACCCCGGGGGGGGTGATGGTGGGGGATATGGGCTGCAGGAAGGGAACGGGGATGGGGGAGGACAAATGTGGTGATGGGTATTCCCCTGATTCAATGTTAATATGTACCTAAAATACTACTGTGAAAGATATGTAAGCCAATATGATCAAAATAAAAATGAAAAGAAAAAGCAATTTAAATAAAAATGGTTTAAATAATAATAAAAAAAAGAAATGGAGGTCAAGTTGCCATGAGAATTTCTCTGAGTCTATCTTCATCTATCTAAAGTAAGATCAGACTAGATATGTCAAAGTCCTTTTTAGTGTCCTCTTTCATTGTTGAAAAAGATTTTGGGGACCTCTACCTTACACTGAGCTAGAGTTGAAAAGCATGAATGATTAAGAGGAACATTGGGAATTCAGGCTGAATGAATGAATTCACCATACAGAAACTCTGGTTTCCTCTCTGGAGCTCATAATCATCTTCTTGGACAGTAAACCTTTTGACTATTGACCTTTGCCACAGACTAGGTTATTGGCAAGACACAGGACATCAGGAAACCTAGGACTGGTTCCCTCAGACACAGACTTGCTTCTCCTTGGCCCCTCCTTCCACACAGCACAGATTCCAATTAGCAGCTTAACACCAGAGTTCTCAGACGACTTCCTGCTATTGGCTACACTGAATAATGAAGATGCTGGGGGGTTGGGATGAGGAGGATGGGTACAGGATGGGAACCTGTAAAACTAATGTGTGATATTGCAGACCTGGGGTGTTGCACTTCCTTCACGCTCTCAGGCAGGTGTCAGTTCCTGAAAGGACTATGAGTTTAACTATAATTTTCTTATAATTACCTTGATCCTCAGCATAGACACTCATCCTCAGCCCTGAGGAAATGGGGGGAAGAGATTGATTCTGCTTGCTGGGTACACAGTTCCAACTCCATGGGATGGAACATAGTTGCCCTGGGAGGAATCCTACTCTGTAACTGCAGGTGTGGGGATGCTGGGCTGATTGGGATGAGCTATTTTCTTGGGGGTGGTTGGAGCTGGGTTGCTGGTGCCAATGAGTAAACTGCAAAGTCCAAATGCAGAAGGATGTCTGGAGAAGTTTGCCAGTCAGTAGCAGTGGGGGAGCAAGGCAGTCCTCCCAACTAGAGAAGTTCTTTTTATTGGAGTGAGAGCCACCTTCAGAAGCCCCTATTATAAAATTGCAAAATGTGTGTGTTTGCATATGTAAATGCACACATGATCACATTGCATGGGAATTCTCACCTTATTTATTTATTTTGGAGGCGATTTGCTCAGGGGTTATAACCTGCTCGGTGCTAGGGATCACTCTCTCCAGTATTTAGAGAACCATATTGTGCTGGTGACAGAACCTGGGTCTCCTGTTGCAAAACATCCCCTCGGTCCTTTGGGCTAGCTCCCCAACCCTGGAATTCTCAGGTCCATTTATTGGGCAGAAAAGCTAACAAAAAATCCTTGACAAAACATTCTCTTTGTAGCAGAAAGATGAAATTTGGAACAAACAGTAATATTGTGTCTTACTCTCCCAAGGTGAAGCTCTTGGGCTTGTATGTTTTTCAATTAAGTTCTGGGAAAGAGATGAGGGGCAGTTATACCTGATAACTATATGACTCTTGGAAAAGAGAGACCTTAACATTCTCTAGGCTTCAATTTTCCTCAATGTAAAATGGTTGGTTAGATTAAAAACCTTCTCATTTCTTTACTAGCCCTTCACATTCTTGTTTCAGTTTTCCCAGAAATGTCTAACCATTTTTCCTGAGAACAGGAATTTTTAGTTTTGAAGACCCTGGGTTACTGCGAATTTTCTTTCTGGCCCAATTAGATTTCTACTTTCCCCCAATGTAGCCATGTTTGGTGCATACATGTAACCAACACTATAATCATATGTGTGGGTGACAGGCAAAAATAAAATATTGGAGACCTGCCAGCAAACAGCTTGCTCAAGATGGAATATACATATAACAAGATCAGAATTGAAGGAGTTTGTTTAGTGGATACTGACGCCAACCCTCTCACTTGCATTGATGCTCACTCCCCCAACTGTCTTGCCCAGGACTCAAAGTCATGTTTATGTTTCCAATTGTTCTTATGTATAATGAAGAAGGAAAGGAGAGGATCTATAAGAAATCAGGCACATATAAAACAAGCTCTCTACCTCTATGACTGCTTCCTCTTCATGGAAGGAGTGGGAGGCTCTATTCTATGGCATGCACATAATTCTTTTTTTGTTTGTTTTTTGTTTTTGTTTTTGGGCCATACCCGGCAGTGCTCAGGGGTTACTCCTGGCTGTCTGCTCAGAAATAGCTCCTGGCAGGCACGGGGGACCATATGGGACACCGGGATTCGAACCAACCACCTTTGGTCCTGGATCAGCTGCTTGCAAGGCAAATGCCGCTGTGCTATCTCTCCGGGCCCGCACATAATTCTTTTAATATTATATCTGTTTTGGTATTAGTGCTCAGGGCCACTGCTCACTATGTGATCACTGCTGTTTAATAGGGGCATATGCAGTGCCAGGTATTGAACTGGGGTTCGTCACATTAAAAGCAACCTATCTCTCTGCCCCCTGGTTGTTTTTCAATGACTGGTATCCATGACCTTAAAGTGCTTTTAAACTTAAGAACATGGGACTTGCCTTCCAAACTCACCTGCTTTTCTCTTCAGTCTTGGCTCCAGAGTAGAGTAGGTGTGATATCTTCAGTGAATTGACATTCCAATGGCAATTGCATTCTTGGACTTCTGAGAGAAAGAGTTCAGGCTTGTTATAAATCTGAGAAAAACCAAAGTACATAAGAGAGCTCATCATTTCTGAGTCTTCATCAGGATGTTTTACAGTTCTTTTATTTAGTCCTGACAAGAGCTCCATGAAGCTGGATTATTATTGTCATACTATTCTTACAGATGGAGATGCAGACATTCAGAGAAATTAACTACCTGGCCCAAATCCACCAGTTAGTGAGGGATAGGTCATGGAGTTCACTTTAGAGACCATAGGACTTTCTCTCCCAAATGAATGGCAGGTCCAAGGACACTATTCCTTTTTGTGGTTTTTTAAGGCCACATTTTGTGATTCTCAGGAGTTACTCCTAATCTGCACTCAGGTATTACCTGATGGTGCTTAGTGAATCATTTGGAATGCCAGGGATAGAACCTGGGTGTGATCACATGCAAGGCAAGTGCCCTAACTGCTGTTGTATCTCTCTAACACTTGATAGTGGCATAATGGATTTAAGGAATATCTTGGTAACTTCTTCCAACTATGGACAAAAAATTGTCCATATTTCTGTATCTGGGAGCCCATCTCAATCCTAACTACTAAATACTAAACTTTATCTCAGAGCCCTCAGAGCTGGGGTGGGACTTCTTCCCCTTTTTTAGTGCCCTTCAGACCTCAACTCCTCTCCTGGGAGAGTTTTTTGGTCCTTCACAGTGGCATTGCAAAATTGTAAATGTTCAGACGACTCAGCTTTGCTCTATAAGGGTCACTTGGAGTCTCTCTCAGATATTAAATCTGCAGGTGGGAGGCATCCTGCTGGGACCAACTTTACTCACCTAGTATCTCCTGCTGTTGCCATCTTCTCTCCACTTCTCACTTCTGGATGGTGTCTAGAGATTAGGCGTGCAGTCATAATGTGTTAGGGTAAGGAGCCCCCCAAAGGCTCAAAGAAAAACACTTGCTTGTAAATGCCGGAAATGTGATGGAATTGTCAACATTACTTGAAGCCAATTGCATCGATTGTGAAACACAAGTGATGATTCTGTTTATTCTTCAGCAGCATAACAATTGCTAAAATGTTATCCAGCTGGGAAAGAAAAGCAAAGGCTGGGTAGGAATCTCTAGAATTTTAGGCAAAGCATTGAGGCCCAATCTGAGCCCTAGTCAGCACCATGGACAGAGGACCTTCCTCCCTTAGCTCTATCTTTAAAGATGTTGTGTCTGTGTCTAGGGTCAAATCTTCCCTCTGGCAGACCTCCTTCCCCTGACCTGTTTATCTGACCCCTACCTTTTCTTTCCCCTAACTTGGGCATCCCCTGGGGCTGTGAACAGCTGGCACTGACCTGGCAGTTTTACAGAATGATTTTGCTACTTTCGAAACTTAGGTCTCCGACACCGAGAGCATCTGGGCTACTCAGGTCTCCTCCCCACAGGGTAGGTGACCTTCTTTGAGGGGGGATTGGCTGGTTGGCTTGGCTATAGCGATGATTTTGATTGTGACAGGAGGTCTGGAGTGATTGGACAGAAATCCTCTTCCTTCTCCTACCTTCAGGAGATTCTGGCTGCAGGGAAGGAGAAAAATTAAAACTGAGGTTTATTATAGAATTAAGGTCATAAAACCACAGGCTACAGCAATGCAACAGCTTCAGCCATAAACTTAGAGCCCATTCAATCATAGAATAGGGATTTTTACACATTAATAGGAACATTTATGTACAGGTAACAGAGAGTAACTCCTACTCTTCTGTTTGTGGCCATAACTGGCCCTTTAGGGAGTATTTGTAGCTGTTTAATTATGGTGAATGGACAGAGAGATCTGGAGTGGGGAAGGTCAGTGAATTTAAAATTATGGCCGAGGTTGAATTTTTTTGACTGAGGAAGCAACGGGTAATGAAAGAGCTTTTGCCCAGGTGTTTCCTTTTGGAAAGGTGAACCTGGGGATCAGCTCAAATTAGTGATGCTAATCTTGGAATTAAGAAAACAAAATGCATTGCAGCATTCTTTAGATGTTCCTTCCTCGTGCCCCTAAGTCTTGATTTAGTAACTAGAACTCAGCTATACATTTCCTCCCTTCTTGTGAGATTATGGGCTTTGTCTGTCTCTACATCAATCAACATTCACATTGCACTAGGACTTTATAACTAATAATTAATACAACACCTTCTCATCTCCAGAGGGTTTCTAGAGTTTTACCTGATCTATCCCATTCATTTGGGCAGAAATGGGTTTGTACGCAAGGCTACTGTTGCTCCAAAAATTCTACAACAAACAAAATCATCAAGTAACACATTTAGCAACTTCATAATGACTGGGTGCTTGTTTGTTCAACAAATGTTCATGCAACAAAATTGTGTGAGGCACCTGTGGTCAATCAGGACCTAGCACAGAGGTGAATTATATCCAATTCCTTCCCTCAAAGAGTTCCTGATATGGTAGGAGAGCTATGACCATACAGGTAACAAATAAATTGTAGCATGACTGGTGAAGGTAGAACAACAAAGTCATGGTTTGACTCTAGCTACCATTATCTGGGAGTCAAACAATGTAACTAAAATACTTCAGAAACAGAAACTATGCTTATCTTCCTAGAAGAGGTGAAGGCAAAAGGATGAGTGTCTTGTGAGGCCTCTTTAGTGAGTGAAGAATGTTTGTTTGTTAGTCTATGTGAGAGGGTCAGAGGAGGCCTGAACTGGGCTTTAACTAAGCTTGGCCCTAGCCACAGGCCATGAGTCATTTCTTTGGTAATTCTATTAATCATTTTCTGCCCAATTTCCATGTTCCTTCTGAGAAGTGTGTATCTCCAGGCACAGTGTCCCTCTAAACACAGAGATCTGATGACATGTGGCTGAATGTTGGCTGCAGTTGAATTGTGGTTCAGGACCCAGCTCCTTGTCCTGCTTCCCATGACTTGTTTGTCACAAGTTACTCATGCTTAATGGGATCTAATGGTTCTGGGGATGCTGCAAGGACCTTTTGTTAGAGGACTCTCCATAGGCTTCTAGGAGGAAGGGTGTACGATATAAGGTTTTGCATAGTTCAGAATGATGTGATTGGCTAGCTTTCACCTGTTTGGATATTCTGAAGGAGAATGGGTAACAGTCTTAGCTCTCTTGTTCCTCCATCTTGAGGAGACGCTAGTCTAGCTTGTTCTTGCACTGACTAGCCTTCTTTTGCCAGAAACAACTTCAAGTTGGCTGGAGCTCAAACTTCCATGGGCAGGAGAAACCATGCTCTTGCCAGCTCTCCTCACCCCAGGGAAACTTACTCCAATGATCTGTACAGACAGGAATAATCTTGATTGGCTCACAGAACTTAAGAGCCTATAAACCTTCCCACTATGTATATAAACAAAGCCCTCTAGTATCCATGAGAAGCTGGAAAAGGGTGGTTAATTTAATTCTTAAAATCTATTTCTTCCCCTTCTCATGCTGTTTTGTGAGGAACAAGGTTTCCACACTTGGTGGCAGTGCTTTCAGTTTAGCTCACACACACTCAGTTGTGTGTCCCACAGAGCACACATTTTTACTGTGGCACCAAATAGCTGTACCATATGCATCTCATTGGGCTTATGGAGTGGAGGTGGAGGTTAAACTCATTAGCCTCATATCTGCAAGGAAGGCACCCTACCCCTGAGCCATTCTTGAGTTTGCCAGCTTCATTTTATAGATTGGATGTTGGAGAGATGGCTTCAGGGATCAGGCCTGGGAGCAAACTCAGAATTCTTGTCTAAGGAGTCCTATCTCAATCTATCCCAAACCTATCTGTCTGTGCTTGAGTCTTCATGATCCTGTCTCAGTATTTGAGAGAGATTCTACATGAGGTTGGGAGTTACCCCCATGTAACTTGGGCTTAGTTCATGGGCAATAGTGACCACTAGCATTTATAAACTACATTACTTAGGCATTGTTTTAAATTCTTGCTGTATCTTAAACCACAAGTTCATGCAGCAACTCTATGATGTAGGCACAGTTGTTATTTTAAGATAGGAAATTTGAAGTACAGAAATATTTACTACCTTATCCAAAGTGTCCCAGTTGAAAAATGCCAGACTAGGCAGGCTTCACCATCTTCCTGCTTCCCCATGGTGTGCCAAATCATCTTTTCTGTGGAAAGAACATGGGAAACAGAGGCTGGAGTCCTTTTCCTGAAATCACATCTGATGTCACTTTTGAAGGGCCTCTTCACCCATCTGGGATTCAATTTCCTTCATTGACACATAACATCAGTAAATGACATTTAAGCGTGAGCTTTGCAGTGCAAAAGATCTTAGCCATATACCATCTCATTGGATCCTCATGGAAGTCAGAGAAAAATATGCTGGTATTGATTTTACCTAGGAGAAACTCAGGGCTCCAAGGTTTGACCAAGGTAACACAATTGACATGCCCTGGCATGAGACCTAGACCCCAGACTTGGGGCATTTTTTGGCTTAGAATATGCCAGAAATGACCAAAATGCACCAAGAGACCTATCAGCTCAAATCTTTCTGCAGAGCTTAAATCTGTCTTAGTCCGTTAGAATAACAGAATGGGGGAGGTGGACTTATCAACACCAGAAATTTATTTCCGACCATTCTTGAGGCTGGATGTCAAAGATTGCAGTGCCAACATGGGTGAGTCATGGGGGGTTTTCTTCTGCAGTGGAGAATGCTGACTCTTCCTATTGTGCATTGAGGGGTATCCTCATCCCATTCTTGGGGTTTTCCATTTATGATCTGATCTCCCAGAGGCTTCATTACCTAATATGTCTCACTGAGAGACTAGGATTTCAACCCAGAAATTTGTGGTGGTGGTGGTGGTGGTGGTGGTGGTGGTGGTGGTGATGCAGCCACAAACTGTAACATCTCAGGAGTCCCAGTGAGCATTTAGGGTCAAAGCAACCCAATATGGTAGAACAGAGAATAGCTGCCCTCTGTCTAATACATAGCTGGGCATCTCACACAATCCCAAGGCTCAGTGCAGACCTACAACAAACTGACCCCCCTCCCCCCACACACAGAAGCTGGCATTAGAAAATAGCTCTACAACCTCTTCCTAACCTTCTTTCCTAGCCTGAGCCACCCTATTTCAATTGCCCTTTCATCTTCTTCAGGTATCAATCCAGGGGATGGGCAAGAAACATCTCTGAGATAAGACTCTGCCCCCCAGAGAGGCAGAGGGAAAAAGGGCAAAAATATAAAATAAAGATTATGCAAAAGAATTACCCTGCATGTTTCTTCCATCTCCCTCATCTCCCCGTGTAAATTACCCTATTATTCTGCTCCCTTAGGACTCTTGATCGTCCTTATTTCTTCTTTTGAGCTAAAGTCATTCATGCAGTAAATTAGTTCTTTGCTTCAAAATAGCTCTGATTGTAGCAGTTGCTGCCACCACCAGCAGCAACACCACATCTTCCGGACAGTTTTCCCCCAAAATAAAAAGAAAAGAGAGAGAGAGCCCTCAACAATTCTCCATTCCTTGTGTTCTATTCGCATGCAAGGAGAGATGTGGGGTACTCATTTCCTGGGAAATGATTTCTTCGAAAGGCAAGTACGTGCTGAGAAAGAGAGCAGAGCTCTAACCTAGAAACAGTTTCAATAGGGATTGGGAGATTTATAGTCGAGGCTGTTGGTCAGCAGGCTGAAACTTTCTGCCTTGTTTCCTTTCAAACCAAGCTTTGGTTTCCTTGGGTTACTGGAAAACAGCAATATAATCTTGAGGCTAAGAACTGATGTATTACTATCTGACACATTAGGAATGATTACTGGATTCTGACATTGTTAAGCCGTGTGATCTGGGCAAGGGTCTTAACAGACCTTAATCTGTAAATTTTCTTATTTTTTGACAATATCTGGTTGCATGTTAATACCTAGTTAGTGACAGTAGAGCTCCATTTATTGTAATTCATTCCTGGGAACAGGAATCTGGAGCAGGGTCACTGCGCGAAGTAATCCATGCCAAGCATAAGCATGAAAAGTGAGGGGTCAAGTGTCAGAGCTTAGCTGCTGGAGATGGGCCCATACTGCTGGTGTCCATGGGGCCTTTCAGGCAAGACTCTGATAAATATCTCAATCTTTTTTTTTATTAGAGAAGCCTACTGGCCTGTGATAAACACCTAGGCCAGGAGAGAGAGAAAGAGGGAGAGAGAGATGGTTTTGGGACCAGGGTAAGGTCATATTGAGAGCACTATAAAGAGAACAAGTATGATGTAAAGTAAAAGGATACATCCAGGGGTAGCTAAAAGTCTGTTCAAATCAGGGAGAAAAGCCATAGACAGGAAGTAGAAAAAATTTAATTCAATTGCTCCTTCAACTGTTTCTTCTAACAGACAACACTGGTTGTTTAAAGATTCAGCCAGCCAATCACAATTAGGGTCTTATTTAAAGGGGTGGATCCCTTTTATGGCTGACTGATGCTGGACTGTAGGCCTAGGATCAAGGAGCTTCTAACCTTGTGTATCAATCCACAACTGGGCAGGGTAAGGGTAGAGTGTAACATGCAAAAGACCTATCTGTAGCTAGTCCAGTCTAGTGGGCCTTTTACATGTAAAAGAGGAAGCAGGAAGATGGGGAAAGTCTCCTTTTTGGATAAAACAAGTTGTAATCAAACAGGTGACTGAGAATTTACAAGGCACACCAGGCTTGACATGCCCCAATACAAACTCTTGATCTTCTCCTTTCCAGATTTGTCCCACCAACAGTCTCCCATCTGTGTCAATATTAGTTCTATAAATGTTTTGCTCAAGCTAAAATCCTCAGTGTCATCCTTGGTTTGATGATTTCTCTTGCATGAGTTCATTCTGTCCACCAGTCCCACCAATATTACCTATAAAGTATTCAGACTGCCTGCTACATTCTCAGTCCAGTCACTATTCTCTCATTTGCTTTTCTCAATAGCATCCCAACTGGTCCCATGCTTCTCTCTTTGTCTCTCAAGTGGCTCTTTAAAAATGTAGGTCAGCCCACATCTTGCCTCTTCAAAACTTCTTGATGGCTTTCAACTTTATGTAGAATAAAAGTCAAGAGTCAAGAACCTATGCAATCTGTACCCTTGCTGCAACATGACTGATTGCCACTCATTTTGCAGGCACCAACTGCAAATAGGTACTTGCTCTTCTTTAAGGCTCTCCTTTAACACTGTGAGGTCACGTAAAGCTTGTGTGTGTTGGGGGTAGCTTGAGACGGGGAAGGAGGTGGCCTGGCTCTAAGAACAGTGAGAGTCTTCACCATTCTTCAACATGTTCCATGGTGAGAGATGAGCATCCCAAGCCTTCTCTTATGCTATATCTGTTATTATATCATGGTTTGACATCACCACTCAATGTCTTTTGTTCACTTCTAATTTAACCCTTTCCTATGTCACTCTATTGGATCTCAACCTTTAGCCTGAGAAAATAATTAGCTCGCTTAAAAAGCATGCAGATTTCTGGCTCCACTCCCAAAAGCCCTGATTTTTTTAGGTACATATAAAAATACTAGAGCTTTAGCATGTTATAGTTTTTTTTTTCTGGGGTGTGTGTGTCACATCTGATTGCTCTGAGCTTATTTCTAGCAGTGTTTAGGGAATTGTATGAGGTGTCAAGGATAAAACTGGTTTATTTATGTTTTTAAAACTTTATTGATTCATTGATTGATTGATTGGTTTCTGAGCCACCCCCAGCAGAGCTTACGTATCCTCTTGGTTCTGCACTCAGAAACCACCCCTGGCAGGCTGAGGGACCATATGGGATGCTGGGGATTGAACCGGGTCCCTCTTGGGTTGGCCGCATGCAAGGCAAACACCCTACTGCTGGGCTATCATTCTAGTCCTCCATAAAACTTGTTTAGCTGTGTGCAAGACAAGCACCTTAACCTCTGCACTATTTTCCTGGCCTCTATACTGGTGTTTATTTCTGGGGGGGAGACCAAACACACCAATGCTCAGCGGTTACTCTTGGCTCTGCACTCACAAATTATTTCTGGCAGTGCTCTGGGGACCATATGGGATGCAGAGGATCAAACTTGGGTCAATTTATGCAAGGCAAGTGCCCTATCTGCTGTAATATTACTCCAGGTCCAAGATATTAACTTTTTAGAAGGTCATTATACCCATTTAGACTTATTTATTATTTAAAAATAATTAGTGGAGTTTAAGCAATATATTATATTAATTTAGGTAACATAATTATAATAGTGCTATGGTTTTGATGTACAAAGTTACTGCAACTCATCCCCACCCAAGTGCCCAATAACCTTCATCTATGTCCTTGGGTTACTTCTAAGTCCACCTCTTTGTTCCCAATAGCTCACCCCTCCCACTGCTTAATAATCTGAAATTTTTTTTTAGATTTAGTTGGTTAGTTTTGTTGGGAAGTGGGATCACATCTGATGGTGCTCACAGCTTACATATGGAGACTCTGTGCTGAGGCCTTACTCCTGCTCTGCACTCAGGAATCACTCCTGGTGGGGATTAGGGGTCCATGTGTGTAGCTAGGAATCAAACTTAAGTCAGCCACATGCAAGACAAATGTCCTACCCATGGTACTGTCACTCTAGCACAATTTACAATACTATTAAAATTATTTTCATTCGTGCATCATTTCAAAACCATTTCATCACCAGAGAGCCCACCACCAGAGATCCCAAGTGATCCCAGGGTTCATTTCACCCCACCCCTTGCCTAGGTAAGTTCAGTTTTGTATACAAAATCTTTAATTTTGGTGTCTTTGAGCATTTGTTGTTTTCTCACTAAATTTTGTCAATTTATTTTCAAATATTTCTTTTGTAGGGTGTGAATTTTAAGTGGAAAAAGAGAAACTGACTCTTGAAGAGGAACTTCACAACTCAAAGGACAGTTCTGAGTAATATCCATGATGTGCTTCTTAATAGAGAAATGGGGTCAGAGTTAGTCACTTCAACTGACATTATCTTGTGAAGTTAACTCCAACTTCAGACAAAAATAGAAGTTTTCCTTAATTTGTACAGTTTTGGTATGGATTAATAATCTGTCAACCCTCTTCTGTTCAGAGAGCCAATAGAGAATTTCTAAACACAGTTATCTAGACCTTTTGGTTCATTTATGTTTTAATATCTATATTGAACATAGTAGTCATCATTATTGCCCAAAGACAAGGATTTTCTTTAATTATATTTAGCCTATTTCTTTGTGCAACATTCCACTATGCACATCACACTATGTGTGAGAGAGTGTGGGTGTGGGAGGTTTTGTGTGTGTGTGTGTGTGTGTGTGTGTGTGTGTATGTGAGAGAGAGAGAAAAAATATACAGAAACCAATTCTGTATATCTTTGAGTACTCCTTGAAGTGAGGTTCTGCTAGCAGTTAATTCTCTCAGATGTTGATTATTTTAAGTGTCAATTTATCAGACTTCATTCTTGAAAGGACGTTTTTCAAGGTATACATTTATATATTGATTTTTTTTAGCATTTTGAAGACAATCCATTCTCTTCTGAAATTTTATGTGTGAAAAATCTATATCCAGTTTACCATAATTTAACTTTCTCAAGTCTATTTCTTTTATCTCTGATTCTTATAAGTTCTTGTTAGCTTTGGAGTCTTATACGTTCACACACATATAAAGGTAAAAATATACATGTGATATAAATTGTGATTTTTATATATTTGGATGCATTTTATTATGACATAAATAATTTAGTTCATATGCTTCCTTATTTTGATTCTGCAATATCTCCATCTAGGGATCTCACCTAAGTGTATGTTAAATCTTTCGATTCTTTCTTCAACATCTCAAATATTTATTTTATTATAATCCAATGTCTTTAGATTGACAGTCTAGTTTACTAAATCCTATCTCCTAGTCTTTTTATATCCTCTTTATTTTTGGATGTTCTATTTTGTACTTTTTATAAATGTTTAGCATACTTTTTATGGTTTATTATTGTTTGCTTATTGTATAATTTTTAATTTTCTTGAAACATCTCATACAGTTTTATTGTATTTTTAATGTGTGATTATTCACCAAATAGTTATAGTACCTATCCTGTGCCAGTCAACTATTATAGAAATTGGAAATTCAACAATAAATAGAACATAGAAATATCTCCTACGGATATACCCTAAGAACACAAGAATACAATACAAAAACCCCTTCCTAACACCTATATTTATTGCAGCTCTATTCACAATAGCCAGGTTCTGGAAACAACCAAGATGCCCTTCAACAGACGAATGGCTAAAGAAACTGTGGTACATATACACAATGGAATATTATGCAGCCGTCAGGAGAGATGAAGTCATGAAATTTTCCTATACATGGATGTACATGGAATCTATCATGCTGAGTGAAATAAGTCAGAGGGAGAGAGAGAAAGAGAGAGAGACGCAGAATAGTTTCACTCATCTATGGGTTTTAAGAAAAATAAAAGTCATTTTTGCAACAATCCTCAGAGACAATGAGAGGAGGGCTGAAACTTCCAGCTCACTTCATGAAGCTCACCACAAAGAGTGGTGAGTGCAGTTATAGAAATAACTACACAGAGAACTACCATAATCAAGTGAATGAATGAGGGAACTGGAAAGCCTGTCTGGAGTACAGGTGGGGGTGGGGTGGGACGGAGGGAGCTTTGGGACATTGGTGGTGGGAATGTTGCACTGGCGAAGGGGGTGTTCTTTACATGACTGAAACCTAATCACAATCATATATGTAATCAAGATGTTTAAATAAAGAAAAAAAAGAAAAAAAGAGAAATATCTCCTTTCTCAGAGCTTGTGCTTTGATGTATAATTCTAGCAGTGTCTAAGGTCCTGTACTTATTGTTGGCTGTTCCTGCTGGTTTTTACTCTATTAGGTATTTTTCCCTAAATGTTTGTGATCTCTCTATTTTTTAAATAGCGTTTACTCCCTGTAGTGCTTGGGTCTCTAGGGCCATTCCTGATTATGTTAGTTTAGCAGTGTGAGCTTGATGGTTTGATGCTGGCGTCTGGTGGTATGGCATTTGAACCAGTGATGCTCAAGGGCCATGAAGGCTAAGTGATGAAGGCTGAGTGGTGTTATAGGTGTGGGACCTGACATACCAATCAGAATACACTCAGGGCTTTGCACATGGTTGGCATGTGTTCTACCATATGGGTTATAGCACAAGCTCTAAATAGTTGTTTTCTGAGAGGTCATGTTTTACTGCACATAGTCAGAGGAACTAAGTTAGGAATACTTGCCCTCAAAGAAGACTGAAATTTACTTCTTTTTTTTTCTTTTGGTTTTTGGGCCCGGAAATGCTCAGGGGTTATTCCTGGCTTTGCACTCAGAAATCACTCCTGACTGGCAGGCTCAGGGAACCATATGGGATGCCAGGAATCGAACCCAGGTCGAATCGTCCTGGGTCAGCCACATGCAAGGCAAATGCCCTACCACTTTGCTATTTCTCCAGCCCCTGAAATTTATTTCTTTCAGAAACCAGAAAAGTGTTACTGTTCTGAAACCAATTTAACCATTTTTATTTTTTATTTTAATCATTTTTAAGGATCCAGATTAAAGTAGAAGATTCTACTACTTCCTCTACTCCAGGGTCTAAGTTCTTTACCTAACAGAATGCTGATAGCTGCACCTACCCTTACATGTGTGTGTGTGTGTGTGTTGTGAGAGTATATGAATGCATGTATGTGAGAGAAAGTGTGTGAGCCTGTGCTGTGAGAGTGGGAGAGTGTGAGTGTTTGAGAGAACGTGTGTATGGTGTGTGTATGTAAGACCTCAAATTTATAGACTTTCTGTCCCTATAAATTTGCCTTATCTGGCTATTTCATACGAGTGAAACCATACATTATTTGTTCTTGTGCAACTGGCTCCTTTCATTTAGCATAATGTTTTCAAAGTCCATCTGTGATGCTGCCTATATCAGAACATCATTCCTTTTTATGACTAAATAATGTTCCATTGTATATTGATGCCATGCTTTTCTTACCCATTCATCTCTTGGTGGACATTTGGGTTCTCCTAGCCCTTAGCTATTGTGAAGATAACTGCAGTAAACATTTGTTTACAAAAATCTGGCTTATTCTTTGTTTTCAGTTCTTTGGGGTATGTACCTAGGAGTAGAAATCATTGTGTCATTTGGTAATTTCATGTTTAATTTTTTGAAGAACAAACATATGTTTTCCTCAGAGTCTGTATTATTTTTGCATTCCTGCCAAAAATGCTGTAAAAATTCCAACTTCTACACATTTTCACAAACACATCATTTGCTATTTTCTATTTATTATTACTATAATTATTAACATCTTGTAGAGTTTATAAATTGATAGCTTACTGTAGTATTGAAACACATTTTTTTTGTTTGTTTTTGGGCCACACCCGGCGGTGCTCAGGGGTTACTCCTGGCTGTCTGCTTAGAAATAGCCCCTGGCAGGCACGGGGGACCATATAGGACACCGGGATTTGAACCAACCACCTTAGGTCCTGGATCGGCTGCTTGCAAGGCAAACGCCGCTGTGCTATCTCTCCAGGCCCTAAAACACATTTCTATATTGACTAATGATGTTAACCTCTTTTCATATACTTATAGGCCATTTGCATATCTTCTTTGGAAATTATTCAAATCCTTTTCCGAGTTTCTGAAATTTTGTTTTTCTTTTTGTTTTTGAGGTAGAAATGTTTTTATATAATCTGGATATTAAACCATTATCAAATAATTTGCAGTTAATTTCTCCCGTTGTATGGATTGTCTTTTCTATTTCTCAATAATACTTCTTGTTGCCAAAAGCTTTTAATTTTAATGAAGTCTAAATGATTTATATTTTATTTTGTTTCTTGTGCTTTTGATGTTACATGTATCAATCTATTTTCAAATCATAAATGTTTTCTCTTAATCATAATTTGTGTTCCCTGCTAATAAATTTATGAATTTAGTTCATATATATATATATATATATATATATATTTTTTTTTTTTTTTTGGTTTTTGGGCCACACCCGGTAACACTCAGGGGTTACTCCTGGCTATGCGCTCAGAAGTTGCTCCTGGCTTGGGGGACCATATGGGACACCGGATCGAACCTCGGTCCGTCCAAGGCTAGCGCAGGCAAGGCAGGCACCTTACCTTTAGCGCCACCGCCTGGCCCCTAGTTCTTATATTTTTGTTATCTTCCATATTGAGTTAATTTAATTTTTTCTATGGTATAGGACTTCAAGTTCATCTTTTTGAATGAATGGAAATCCAGTATTTCCAGAGATATTTTGAAGAAACTTTCTATTGAACAAACAGTCGTCAAATAAAATTCCCTACTCTTTCCTCTCTCCCCAATACCTCATAACCAAAACCATATGTATAAACTTGTTTCTAGACTTGAAGTTTTATTCCACTTTTCTATATGAGTATCTTTATTCCAGAACTATACTCTTCATTACTATAACATTGTGGTAGGTTTTGAAATTGGGTAGAAGTGAGTTTATGATTTTGTTCTTAAATTTTTTTATAGACATTCAGGGTTTTGTAAAAATTTGGTGATTGTATTTTGCATTGTTACAAAAACAAGACCACTTTTTTTTAAAAATCATTTTTTATTTAAAAACCCATCACTTAGTTCACATAACAATCATAATACATTTGTTTCAAGATAAGACTACTTTGAATATTGCATTGGATCTGTGGATTGCTTTGGAATGTAGAGATACCTCAGCAATATTGTCTTCTTAGACACAGGCATGCTCTGTCTTTGCATGTACTTACAGCTTTTAGTTTTATAGTTCTCAAAGTGTAAGCATTTGGTCTCCTTGGTTAAATTTATATTCTTTTATATTCTAATGTAAATTGCATTGTCTTATGTTGTTTTTATTTGTGTGTGCCATAATCAGTAGTGTTTGCAGTATACTCCTGACAGTTCTTAGAATACTAGGTTGTGGGATCGAACTCAGAGTTCTTGAAAGCAAAGTACAAGTCTAATCTTTGAGCTATCTTCCCAGTCTCGGTGCTATAAATGGTTTAATTTTCCTTCCTACATCACAGGAGAATAGACACAAGACTGTTTTTTAAGTTTTGATCATGATGCCATTAACTTTGCCTAGTTCATTAGCTCTAGTTGCTCTCTTGAGGATTCTTTGGGATTTTTAAAAAGGTATTGGATTATGTCATCTATTAATGGAGATAGTTTTACTTTGTGCTCTGTAACTTGGGTGCTTTTTTATTCATCTTTATGGTCTCATTGCTCCAGTAGGACAATGCAGATTAGCAGTTGTGAAATTAAATAGAGTTGTCTTATTCAAACACCTGCCTTTGAGCTGCCTTGCTGCTCATTTTATTTTGCTCTAGTTTCAGTGAATCTGGGAAGGGTTGGGGGTGATCACTTATTTTTTACTTTGTTGACCCCAGAATTGCAATTAAGCCCTTTGCAGCAGGAATTCAAGTTTTGTAATAAAAAGACTGTTTACACTGTTTTTATAGCAAGAAGGACTTTTTGCCATGAACTAGTTTGCTGTTGCTAGAAGTCACAAGATGAAAATTTTTATATAAAAACTTTTATATAAAAATAGAATATGAGCTACTTTCAACATCTTCCAGAATTTAAAAAGAAGTAAAACTATATTATTGCTATAGAAACTGAATTCCTAGAAAATTTAAAAATTACTTGAACTTACAGGGCTCAGAGGTTGGAGGTGGCTCTGGGGAAACTGGCTCGGTGGATGAGAAGTAAATAGATTTCACACAGTAAGTAATGAGTAAGTAATCAGTTCCATTTCTAAGCCACACATCTACTTTAGTGTCCTATCATGCAGCATTTTGAAAAAACATCATTAGTTGCTAGGGAACTTATTTTTGAAAACAAAATAGTTCCTTAAGCTCTGCATCTGTATGTTTATGAGAGAGAGAGAGAGAGAGAGAGAGAGAGAGAGAGAGAGAGAGAGAGAGAGAGAGAGTGGGGTGGGGAAGAACTTGGTTGATGGAAGCAATCTAAAGAGCAGCAGAGAACACATTTTAGTTGTCTCTCTTTTGTTTCTACCTCTTCTCCTTGGAGCCTCAGTCCCACACTCCATCTTCTATATACCCAGGTACACTACAACCTCAGCTTCTGAGAGCCCAGGTATGTGAAGGCGGTAGTGTTCCCTCCTGCCCAATGAACTGTTGAATGATGTGACCTCCTGCCAGCATCTGGGGATGACGTTGCCCAGCTACAGTTGCTGGGGGAAACTCAAGTTAGAATTTCCTCACTTTGAGGCATATAAAGTCTCAAACCCTACAGTGAATTAATGTTGTTTTTCCCTGGCTAAACATGAACCCATCTAAATGAGTGTCGGCATCTGGGATGATTGAAGTCAGCCCATTCCTGCTGAGAAATGTCAATCATGCCTCCCTCCCTCTCTGCTGAGTGAGCTCCAATCTGCTGAGCCCAAGTGGGAGTTGTGGATGGAAAAGAAAGGAGAAGCAATTGGCAGGCCTTTGAGAAGCCTGAGAGAGCAACCAAGCTGATGAAAGAGACACAATATCTCATTAAAAAAGCTTCTAAAAAAGCCATCTAAAAAAGTCTGATGGAGAAGACCTAGTCTCCCCTGGGCAAATGGACAAGATGCACCATCATTTGGATGAAAAATATGATGAGCCACGTTGTTCCCAGAGGCCCAACTGCATAGATGTGATCAGCCTTCTAGGGGCACTGTTTCCAGTCTTCTGGACTGACTAATTCCTTACACCCAGACCTTACAACCTTGCTGGATATTCCTGACCATTCTCCTGCTTCATTTCAAGTCTGTTTTGAGTTTGACTTTCCCCCAATTCTTTTCTTTTTTGTTTTGGGACACACCTGGCAGTGCTCAGAGGTTACTCATGGCTCTTCACTTAGAAGTTACTCCTGGCATGTTGGGGGTCTATATGGGAAGTTGGGGATTGAACCCGGGTTCAGCTGCAGGCAAGACAAATGCCCTATCCACTGTGCTTTTGCTCCAGTTCTTTTCCCCAACTGTTGACCAGTTTTTTACTCCCCCATCTAACCCTCCCTTGCCCCATAAGTTTGTTATAAAATGTTATTTATCTACTTAAAATTTTTTTGGTCACTGGAGCCTGAGTAATAGTATAGTGGATAGGGAGTTTTTTTTTTTTTTTTTTCATTTTTTTGCCCTTGACTGACTCAGGTTTGATTTCTGGCATACCATATGGTCTCTGATCTCAACAGGAGTGATCCTTGGGCACCACCATGTGTGGCCCCAAACAAACAAAATTTGGATCACACCTGGTGATGCCTAGTAACTACATCTGGTTTGGTGCTTGAGTGGGGTGGAGATCACTGTTTGTGGTATTTGGAGCATCATGTGGTACTGAGGATTGAACCCAGATCTTCAACTTTCAAAGCATATGCTTCAGTCCCTGATAATCTCGCCAGCCACTGATATGAAATTTTAAACATGTAAAAAATTGCAAAAAGTCATGAATACAGATGTCCACATTTTGCTGTATTCCTATATCAGATACCTACTATGTATCTGTCTTTCAATAAAACTGGTTTTTTAATCTATTTTAAAGATGCAGGCCTTTAGTAGACTTCAAGCCAAACATTTCAGCAAACACATCATTAAATACAACCACAATGTTTGCATGTGGCTCATGTATGTGTCTCTTTCTCTGTGTGTGTAGAGGTATATGTCCATCAGCAAAATGCACAAATTATAAGTTTCTTCTTGGAGGAGATTTGACAAATGCTTACACACGTAATATAAATCCTTATCAAGATATGGAACATTTCTCTCACCAGGGAGACTGCTCAGACCCCTTTCAGACAATCATAGCTCTCTTCTTGCAGAAGTAATCAGTTTTCCTTTTAAAAAATTTTTTTGCTAGAATTTTACACAAATGGAATTAAGTAGTAGACACTCATCATGCTTTTTGAAATTCATCCATTTTATTGCATGTGTCAATTTCTTGGTATTTATTTTTTTCTTCAACTAGTGGTTACAATTTGTTTATCTGCTGCTCTGTTCATGCCAAGTTCATTTCGGGGAGATAGGGGTTATTGTGAATAAAGCTGAATAAATATTTTTGCAATGCTTTTAGTTGACTTATGCTTTTATTTCTTTTGGGTAAAAAATTAGAAACAGAACTCTGTATCTTACTTCATTGATTTTTATTGGGGGGCACAACTGGCAGTGCTTTGCTCCTGGTTTTGAATTCAGATCATTCTTGGCAGACTTGAGGGCTCATATGGGGAGCCAGAGATCAAACCTGGGTCAACTGTGTATAAAATAAGTGACTTACTCACTGTTCTATCTTTTAAGCTTCAGAATACTGCAGCTTAGGGTGGGGATACCAAATTTATTGTGAAATATCTGCTTACATCTTTTGCCTTTCTTTTTACTGTTTAATTATTATAATTAATATTATTTTGTAATTTTTATTACTGTGGTCTGAGGGTCACATCTGATGGGCTTGGGGTCTACTCTCAGACCTGTACAACCATGTGTTGGTAGGGATTGAACCTGAGCCTTCTCATGCAAAGTCTATGCTCTAGCCTGTTGACTTGTTTTTTTATTGTTGTTGCAATTCTTTATATATACACACACATACACACACACACTTGATAGTCCTTTAACAGATGTAGTCACAAGTATTTTCCCCTTTGTTACTTTGCCACTCACTATCTTCTTCCTTTCCTGTAATCTTTTTAAGATATAAAGTAGAATTTGGGAATTAGAAATGAGGAATTGTGGATGCTCACATCATTGGCATTATCATGATTATGATTATTGTTATTTTGCTCAAGGGGGTTATGGTGATGGATGAAGTTGACTTCACAGCCCTCTGGGATAAGTCACTTATTGACCACTGCATTTTCCAATTCATCTACATGAAAATTAATACAGTCCTATGACCACTATCAGATATGCGACAGTCATGGAATGTAGTGGTCCTTTTCTGATACTGACAATTGTTTTCCTTTTTCCTTCATCAGTCTAGCATTGCTGGGTCTTTCCCTACTACTGTTTAAAATCATGCCCATATATTTGTTTTTTCTTGAAAGGTCAAGAGTGGACCTTCTAAGCCTGTTAGTTCCTACTTTCTCCTTCAAATTGTCTGTGTCATTGCTTTCCTCCTGAATCAAAGGAGGAATGGTCCTTGATCCTTCACATCCTAATTCTCATTGATGCCTTTCTTTAAAGCTGTGTCCCTTGCTCCCATCTCCTTCTCTTGTTATGGTTTCAATACTTCTTTATAACACACTCCATTCTTTATCTTCCCTATGTGACTGGCCATGGCCTTTGGGCATCCCCAGTCTCAGTACCAGTCCTGCTCGTCTGTATCTGAGAGTGAATCATCCAGACCATGCTCAGGCTTCTACCATAGGCACTTTATTCAGGTTTCACCTTCATGTGGGACCACAATCCCCAAGATCTCCCTGGAGAGCATTTGCTCAGGAGCCAGTGACTTCCTCCTCCTTGATGCCTGGTGAAAACTCCTTTCTAGTCTGTGTCTTCTCAGACAGTTGTTGTGGATAAAAGGCACTGATATTCTTCAGTTCTTGTGTTAGTGATGTCTTTGATTTCCTCTGATGCAGCAGAGCCCCTGGAGGGCAGGAACTATGTTCATATTTACATGTTTAGGCTCAAGGCACTGTAGATGCTCAAGACACATTTGCTGCCTGAATACACAATATTTATGTGGCATGAGGGTCAAGATTTCTATGTAGAACTAGTCCCTCCTGTCTTCTCAGTTCTCCTCCTGTTCCTCAAGTGCTGTTCTCTGCTAGTTACAGCAGAAGCTGTGGGCTTTTCTTTTCAACTGCCTCATCTCCTTACTCTTCCTTTTATTCTCTATTGTCTTCATGGAATTCTGAAGCATTATCTCACAAACTACAGTCCTTAAATGGACCTGTTGACCTTTCTTCTTGGCCCACTCCCATCTAGTCTCCCTGCCATTGAACGGTTAATTTTCCTACAACATGTCAGGAAAAAACTTCCCTCACTCTGCTCTCAAGACAAGCAATACTTTCTATTTACTGAACAGTTGCTATAGGTCTGGTCCCATGTACATGTTAGTTCACAACTATACTTAATGGGCTTTGTGGTACTTCTGTCAATGGCAAAGCACTTACCTGGCAATGGTCCCAGTGGGTGGTCTAAAGGTGTGTTACATTCTAGTGTCCCTCCTGGCTTTGTGTAATTGTGCTTTGTGACATTTGCACAGTGACAAGATTGCCTAATGATGTGTTCATCCATGCCTGCGTGGACTCTCATAAGAGACCTATTATTAGTAAGAATATTCTGTGTTAGAAAACCAAGGTTTAGAAATGGTAATAACTTGGCTCTCCACTCTAGAGTTACTTACATCACAGTTTGGGGTAAGCAATTTCTCTTCTTTGCCTCATAGAACACACACACTCTACTCTCTTTCTTTCCTTTACCCTCTTCTACTTACCTCCTTTTCTCTCTTTCTTCTCTGTCATATCTGCTAAATGGAAACATTTGCCTCAAAGAAAGAAATAAAAATTTTCTTGGGTCACCACACTACCAGATGGAAACAGAATCCAGGTCTCTGCTCAAGACAAAAAGCTCTGCCCTTAGTTTCCAGCCTTCCTTCTCCCCCTTTCAGCAGAGATCTTGTGGATAAATCCAGGCACTCACCACTGTATGTCCACCACTGTTTTCCAGAAATATCAGGCGAACAAATATCCTGGGATTTGGCCCTCAGGGGTCTTCTTCTCAAACCCTTCCCCATGTCCAAACACTTTCAAAATTTGACCCTTCCTAAAGCCTCCTGTCACTCTCTTGTCTGCAGGGAAACCTGTCTGGATGTCTAGGCAGGCATCTCGGGGTTCTCAGTTTATTCCTTGGAGAAAGTCACAATGTGTGTGTTTCTTCTTTAAGAGGTTGGGTGTTGTACTCATGGAAATTCTGGGGAGGGCAACCCCTCTGTTTGTACTCAGCCAGCTCTGGAAACACCCATGGCAAGATCCTAAATGATCTTGTACATGGGGTTTGAGCTCACTTCTTTGACCTTTTTCTTTCTCGCCTTATTGGGGCATAATTAATGTCTCATACTGTGCAATTGACACCATATCATGTAAGTTTAAGTTGTAGAATCTGATGAGGTGACACACTTACTTAGTGTGAAATGAACGCCATAGTAAACACCTCTACCACCTCACATAATTACTATTTATTTTTGTAATGAGACCATTAAAGATCTACTCTCTTTGCAGCTTTCAAGTATATAAGACAGCATTGTTAGCTATAATCACCAGGCTGTTCATTAGAGCACAGAACTTACTTATCTCACAAGGAGAAGTGTGTACTTTGGGACCAGTTTCTTCTTATTTCCCTTGCCCCAGGCCCTGGCAACGGCCATTTCATTCTGCTTCTATGAATTAATTCTTTTCTAATTTGCACATACATACATCATACATGTGTCTTTCCCTGAGTTATTCCCTTAGTGCAGTGTCCTCAAATTTTATCTATAAATAACAGGGTTTCCTTTCTTTTTGTGGCTGAATCCTATTCCATCTTAGATATAGGATGATGACTCACTCCCATCTATTCTCCCCCTTCCTCCATTTTCCCCCTTCTGCACCTGTTGATAAAATGTGCGTTGCTTCCACCTTCTAGCTGTTGTGAAGAATACTTCAATGAGCAGGGGACTATAGATACTTTTTTGAGAGCCTGATTTCATTTCCTTTGGATATGTATATACCAAGGGGTAGAACTGCTGGTTTGTGTAGTGGTTCTATTTTTTAGTTTTTGGTTTTTTGGGGGGGCCACACATGGTGACACTCAGGGTTACTCCTGGCTATGCGCTGCACAGAAATCGCTCCTGGCTTGGGGGGCCATATGGGACATCAGGGATTGAACAACGGTCTGTCCTAAGCTAGCGCATGCAAGGCAGATGCCTTACTACTTATGCCACTGCTCCAGCCCAGCAGTTCTATTTTTAACTCAGAGGATTTTCCATAAGCCTTTTAGATTGCTGAGGGAAGGTGAAGAGGGTTCCCAATTGCTTCTGAGTAAACCTAAGGGTTCCTACTGGAATATCTTGGCCAACAAGGTTAGCAGCTCAATGAAAGAGTCTGATGATGTCGACTGAGTTCTGAGGGTTGGAGGTTCCTGGGTCACCCAGATAGTGCTTGGTGGATTATGTGGTGCCAGAGATATAAATAGGTTTAGCTAACGATGAGATACCACTTCACACCACAGAGAATGGCACACATCACAAAGAATGAGAATAAACAGTGTTGGCGGGGATGTGGAGCAAAAGGAACTCTTATCCACTGCTGGTGGGAATGCCGTCTAGTTCAACCTTTATGGAAAGCGATATGGAGATTCCTCCAAAAACTGGTAATCGAGCTCCCATATGATCCATTATACCACTCCTAGGAATATACCCTAGGAACACAAAAATACAATACAAAAACCCCTTCCTTACACCTATATTCATTGCAGCACTATTTACCATAGCAAGACTCTGGAAGCAACCAAGATGCCCTTCAACAGATGAATGGCTAAAGAAACTGTGGTACATATACACAATGGAATATTGTGCAGCTGTCAGGAGAGATGAAGTCATGAAATTTTCCTATACATGGATGTACACAGAATCTATTATGCTGAGTGAAATAAGTCAGAGAGAGAGAGAGAGAGAGAGAGAGAGAGAGAGAGAGAGAGAGAAAGAAACGCAGAATGGTCTCACTCATCTATGGGTTTTAAGAAAAATGAAAGACATTCTTGCAATAATAATTTTCAGACACAAAAGAGAAAAGAGCTGGAAGTTCCAGCTCACCTCAGGAAACTCACCACAAATAGTGATGAGTTTAGTTAGAGAAATAACTACATTTTGAACTGTCTTAATAATGAGAATGTATGAGGGAAATGGAGAGCCTGTTTAAAGTACAGGCGGGGGTCGGGTGGGGAGGAGGGAAACTTGGGACATTGGTGATGGGAATGTTGCACTGGTGATGGGTGGTGTTCTTTACATGACTGAAACCCAAACACAATCATGTATGTAATCAAGGTGTTTAAATAAAAAAATATGTGAAATACTTATGCATGCTTATATCTAATAAAGTAACTGTAAAAAAAAAAGAGAGAAAAGAGCTGGAAGTTCCAGCTCACCTCAGGAAGCTCACCACAAAGAGTGATGAGTTTAGTTAGAGAAATAACTACATTTTGAACTGTCCTAATAATGAGAATGTATGAGGGAAATGGAAAGCCTGTCTAGAGTACAGGCCGGGGTCGGGCGGGGAGGAGGGAGATTTGGGACATTGGTGATGGGAATATTGCACTTGTGATGGGTGGTGTTCTTTACATGACTGAAACCCAAACACAATCATGTATGTAATCAAGGTGTTTAAATAAAATATATAAAAAATAAATAAATAGGTTTAGCTGAATTCGAAGCCTTCACAACACATGCTTTGGGGGATTATATTTTTTGTTACACCTGGCAGTGCTCCAGGCTTACTCTTGGTTCTGCAATCAGGAATCACTGTTGGTGGTGCTCAGGAAAAAATATGAAAGGCCAGGGATTGAACTGAAGTTGGCAGCATGCAAGGCAAGCACCCTACTTGCTGTATTATCACTCTAGCCCCTACAGGGTATAATGTTAAGACACAAAATACAAAATATCACTTGTACATGGATGGAACCAAAAAAACATAAACAAACCCATACAAATATAGAGTTGAAAAAGTGGCTGCTCCCAGGAAATGAGTGATAAAGAAAGTAAGAAGAGACTGATGAAAAGCTACTAACTTGTAGCTGTAAGATTAAAAAAAGAATTTCGAGTCTGATGCACAGTATAGTGATGATAGTTGTATATTGAAACTTGCCATGAGATTAGAACTCAAATATTCTCTCTCATTCACACAATAAAGCAAAAACAACCACAGCCTTACCAAATAGTAGCACCAGAGAGGCAGGCTAGAGACAGGAATGAGAATGGTGTAAATGGGACAGATTTTGATGTGAATGCTCATACCTAGGTACTAACTCTGGGCTAGACTCCCTTCTAAATGGTAGATTAGTGATCTTTAACCACTGCTCCACTGACCAGTGCAGGCTTGAAAGGTTGGAAATTGCTGGTCTACTGCCTTGGTCTGTGAGCTGATATGCAGGACAGGGGCTGATTTGGAGATGTAGAAAGGTCAAACTTGTTGTTCTAGAGGTATTACATTGAATTCTATCCATACAGTAATGGAGGTAATCACTATTAGTAGCACTGTCATACAGATGAGAGAAAAGACACAGAGAACTGAGAAATATGTCAATGATCACATAGTAAATTGGAGATCAGAACTCAATAGCTTTGTTGAGTCTAACTCAAATAATGACAGGCAGGGTTCTGGTTCCTGTGAAGATTAATAAACTACAGATCGATAATAAGAAGCACCTCCTCTTATCAATTATTCCATATTGGTGGTAATGTACTGAGCAATTTTGAGGTGCCATTTTATTCAATTCACTTAAATTGTAACAGACTATAGTACAATAGCTGACATATCCCAAGTGAGAAAAGAGAAATCCAGAGAAAGTTAAGCTGAGCAAGGTCACACAAGTCAGATACAGAACTGAGACCTGAGTCAGTCTGAGACCAGAGCCCAGCTGACAATCACTGCATTCTAACACCTCTGCTTTCAGGAGCTGGCAGAAGGGCCTCTTTTGTAAGTGAGTCTCCATCTTCTTCTTGTACTAGACAGGGAAAGCATCCCAGTGTTTCTGCCCTGCCCAGTTTCAACATTTCAAGGGGAGGGGCAGACTCTCCTCTGGTCCATCTGTGGTTGCACACTGCTGATCCAAGGGGATTTCCAATCAGTGAGAGAATTCATCTCCCTCAGTCCCCCAGAGTCCCAAGCAGTCAAGAGGGCCCAAGCCCCCTATTCAGGAAGGTGCATGAACTCTTTAGCTCTAGCCAATCTTTTGAGCCCAGCCAAGGACTGAGCAGCTAAGGTCATGCAGTCAGGGAGGGGTGTCTACAGAGAAACCACAGCTCCCCCTTGGTAAGACACGTACAAATATTCTGTCCTTTCATCTTAAGTGGTTTCTGATCTGTCCCACTGAGTGATTGCCTGGAGCAACCCCTGTTTAACATTCATGTAGATTCAGGCTGGGCTATTGCAAGAGTAAATCACCTGCCTGTTTGAGCCCCCCACCTAATACCCAGACCCCCAAGAGAAGTAGTTCCCTGGTCTCCATGACAACGGAACCATCTGTTTCACAAGGCATCCCAGACCAGGAAAAGTTATGGACAGTGCAGAAAGGAACAGAAGAGGGAAGGGGCTGTGGTGGGAGCCCACAGAGCTCTACTGACTCAACAGACTTATTTTCTGTGTGGGAAATGGGGATATGATAGAAAGGTGGTCATTCTAGTGCATGATTTACAGAATTGGGGTCAGTGAGCCACTTCCTAGATGGCCATTTGCTAAATGAATGAATCTCAGAATCACAAAGAGGTAGAGGCATTCAAGATGATGATGCCCAAATCCCATGCCCTGGTGGAAGTTTCCAGAAATGATACCCTGCAACAGATAGACATTCACATTGTGCTTGGATACAATCAGGGAGAGGGCATTACTACTGTTATAGTTTCCATGGCCAAACAATTAAATCTAGAACATTTTTCTTACTTCATCCTCAGTATTAGCCCCACATTATACACATGTGCTCACTAGTCTCTGTGCTGGCTTTGGGAACCAGAGTGACTTCAGTTTCTCCTCTGTTGTCTTATTTAAAGAGCTATATAGAGTTCTAGAAAGTGATGCTTTTCTATCTAAGAAAGGTCTGGAGAAGCAAAATAATTGGTTTAGAGGTCCCTAGGTGAGTTGTGTACAAGGAAACCGTTTATAAATCCATTTTCTCTTGATGCCTACTTCGTTCCATTGAAAGGACTGCCCCTCCCCACTGTTTCTTTTTTTCATTTCCCTGGGGGGGGGGGTTGGACCACATATAGCATTGCTCAAAGGTTACTCCTGACTCTGTTCTCAGGAATTTTTCCTGGAGCTGCTTTGGGGACCATATATTTGCCAGGGATTGAACCCGAGTTGACCACATGCAAGGCAAATGTCATACCAGCTGTACTATTGCTACAACTCCCCTCTACACCCAACTGTTCCTTGCTGTACTATCTGCCCAATCTCTACTGTCCCCTCACCCAGGGATCCACAGTTTTCGAGAGATAGGAAGGCAGTTCTCCAGTTCTCCAGCATGACTATAGGCTTGGGCCTCTACTACAGGAAGCTCAGGTCATGCCTCTCAATCCAGCTCAAACAGCTGCCAGCTTTCTGACCACCATAAAGGCTCTTATCTTACTGCAGGTAATGACTCTTCTAGAATTTGGGGCCCCACATATTTCTTTTCTTGTTCCCCAAGGGTTCCAAGTGCTTGTACTTTAGGTGAGAAACCAAGTAGGAGAGATTCTGTGGAATAGGCTATGGGCACAGTGCCAAAGAGGGTGGTTTCCCTTGGTCAACAAGACCAGAGTAATTATGGGGTGGTTGGAGCAAGAGGCAGAATTAGGCTAAGATGATGATGTTTCAAAGACAGGTTTCTTCCTCCCTATCTATCTAAAGGCTGCCTTTTACTCCCTAATCCTTCAATTAGGAGAAGAAATCCTGGTCATTCTTTTTAGCCTTCAAAATGAGTTGACTGACATTCAGCAAATGGACACCATCAAAGGGTTCCCTTTGCCTTCAATAGGAGTTTGCTTTCAACCCCAGGGACAGTAGTTTAGCCAATCTGTGCAGACATGCAAATGAGAGAATCCTAACTTATAACCTCAGTTTTCTGATTGGTTCAACAAAACTGAAGTTGGCTCTTCAGAACCAATTAGCCTGTGAAATGACTCAGTGAGCACAGGAAGGACAGAAGAATAGATCATCAGAAGAACACTCGTTCCCAGTTTGCTCTAAAATGCATTTATATGAAACAATTTGACATTTAATAATATAACAACTGGCTGACTTTGCTAGTCAGGTGCATGAGGGATTAGAAGAGGTGAGAAGGGCAGGGGAGAGCAAACATGAGATGGCGATGGGAGCTACACGTCCCCAAAGCATATGATATATTTTTGATGGGTATCAAATCCCCAGTTCTCTCCCCAGTCCAGCCCCTCCCACAAATGTGTTCCCTGAGACCTGGCCAACATTTAGCACCAAGGCCTCTGGGTGTGCCCAGAGCAGCGTTGTGTGTGCAGAGACCAGACATAAAGATGGATTGTTCCCTGCAATAAATATCGACTGATTCATAAATCTGGTTGCCAGATTCGATCAAAGTCGCTGCCTGCATAATCCAGGAGCGGGAAGACGCCAGCTAATTCTGTGCAGGGCCAGCTGATTCCCAGAGGAAGATGTTGTATAAACGTCGATGTCTCTTAGCTACAAGCGGCCCGGGGGCTCTGTGAGGGGGAGAACAAATCTTCCTAGACCTGGGGGCAGGTCTCTTGTGAGCAAAGGGACAGAAAGTACCACAGAGCAGGGACTTCTGCTCCTTCTTCCCCAGATTATTACCCCCTGGGTGCCTCAGTTTGAACCTGTCTCTACAGCAACCAGAGTCAAGTTAGAACAAAGTAAAGCAGAACATCTGGAAGAAAAAAAGAAGCTGCCAGTTAGTCACCAAGATATTTTTTTCATACCTAGAATTTTGAGCAGTGAAAATAAAATATCCACAATGGTAATTTTTCATCCAGATGTTGGATGTCAGATAAATATAATCTGGGGAAAGGTCTTTTTATTTTTGTTGGTTTAGAGGTGGAACTCAGGTCCTCACACGTGCAAGGTGAATGTTGTGCCATTGAGCTACATCTGCATCCCTATTGTGTGTATGTGTTTGTGTGTGTGTGTTTGTGTGTGTGTGTGTGTGTGTGTGTGTCTGTGTGTATGGTACTAAATAGCTCTTTCTGATCTCTGCCTCTTAAGTATGTGAGATCACACTACCTCTTGGAAAAATTAACAGAAGGGTGAAGGCAATTGCTCTTGCCAGCCGAGATCCCTTGGTTGTTTGAAGGGCAGGATTCTCATCTGCTGATCAGCTGAGGGGAAGCTAAAAGGGACACATCCCTCACTCTATGCCATTTCTCCCACCTCATTCCTTCAGCTTTGTACTCACTCCCTGTCCACCTTTTCTGTCACTCTATAAGTCATCCTATCATATTCCTAATAAATACTGCCTAGCATCAGCCTTGTGCAAACCTTCAGCCCTGGATCTCATCCAGGCCAGAGGAGTGGCAACCCAAACTGCTCTCTATCGCTTCTATAAAAATAATTCCAAGAAACCAGCCCTGTTTGTATCTTCCCTATACCTCTAGGTGGAGGGGAGACAGGGTTAGGAGGCCAAGGAGTTGAGTTGTATCAGGTCTGGGCTTAATGAGGCCTTGTAATAGGCTCAACAGCTAAGAATGGGGTCTCAGCTAGCATTCTCCAAGTTTTTAACTCTGCGCATAGAAATCTATCCTGCATATGGGTCCAAAAATCCATAATTATAACCAAGGTAGTCAATAAGTAGTTTTCAACCTTTCTACGTGTGGAGACTGGCAACAGTGTATGGACTAGCAGTTGAAGACTACTGGTCTAGGAAGCTGGGTCACCTGGGTTTACATTCCTGCTTTGCTACCGGCTGTGTGTCACGAGGCAGGTCCCAGTGGCACAGTATCCTCATTTGTCAGTATAAAGGTGGCCACAATTTCTGTTTCATAAGATGATATTCATAGGATGATGTCAATAGATGCCCCCAAAGCCAGAATGTGGCCTGGAACAGACTAAGCACTCTGAAGTTGGTGGGACTTTCTGTCTTGGGGTAGTCCTGGTATGCCATTTGACCAACCTCAGGGAGAATGTGATGGGTGCAGATCACTGATTGATGTATAAGGGCAAAGACAGTCAGATATATTCCTGACATGCCCCTCCAGGTCCACAACAAGCAGACAAAGATTAGCTGGCAGACAAATATGGCAGGCAAATTTGGCAGACAAATACGCCAATTGTCTGAAGAGTCAGAGAATGTGATAGAGAGACAGAGGCTGTGGCCTTTGCCTGGTCCCTGGATCATGAGTTATTGATGGATCTTAGAGGGTGGGGAGCTTTTTTGAAGTGATGTGAAGGCATGAAGATGGCAAAGTGCAGAGTGAGGGGGGAACAAAAAAGGAAACTGAAGCTGGAAAAGCAAGATGGCACCCAATGGTGGGGAGCCCCGAGAGTCTGTAGGAGAGGGCAGAGCAGGGTCCTTAAAGTAGAGTTTGAAAGGGCTTCTGAGGCAGTGGTAACAGTGGAATTGAGACCATAGAGGTGGCCAGGGGATTCCTGGGGACACAATAGCTCCAGAGAATTTTCAAGAGAAGGTTCCAGAGTCCTAGAAAGTTAGTCTAATCCACTAGGGAAAAGAGAAGGTTTTTTGGCCTAGTCCAGGCAAAGAGGTCACACTCATTAGATCTCTCCTTAGTTTCCTTCAGAATGGTACAGGGAAAGCTGCCTCTTCTCTAGAAGTTGATGGTGGGATTTGGACTCCCAGTCCCCTGCTGCACTTTTTAATAATGCTGAAGATGGACCCTAGGTCTCATGCACGCAAGATGTATCCATTATCATTGAGCTACATAAGGCCCTGGACTCTGGAACAAAATACTCATAAATCCCCATGCTGTGAGAACTGGAGACACTGAGGTTGAATGCAGGTGAGATGGGGAGTGCTGGTGAGGGCAGATCCTTGGTGAACCCCTGTTCCTCCCAGCAAGCCCCTGAATACAGCCCTCCTTTTTCCAATTGAGTCAGATCGAACAATTACTGTCCCAACAATCTACTGAGCCTGTGCTGCATGTCACACACCAATTAGATATGTGGGAATTAAATGGGTGTGATAATATCATCCTCCATCCCCCAAAGAGCCTTCAGAACAATGAGAGGGAGACTAATGCACTTCAACTACCTACTTTGAGTGCATGCAAAGAGAGTGTCTTAACATGAAGTCCCAGGGAGTTTTGCCCCTCACATTCCACATTTCTCTCTGTCTGGACCTATCTGGTGACTCTGAAAGACTTTTTTAAATTCCCACTTTCACCATTCCCCCAATCCCACACTCATACATAGAAGGTTCATACAGACACAAAATGTTCACACACATTCACATGAACATTCACAATAGAAAGTTCACACTCACACATAGGTTTCTCTCTCTCTCCCTCTCTCTCTCTCTCTTTCACACACACACACACACACACACACACACACACACACACACAGTTCCCATATTCATACATGTTCTCAGTGTGAGTTTAGACCCTCCTGATTACAGAAAAACACTTACAGCAGAGAGAAATGTGTGACTGTAATTACCCTGATAATTGAGACCACCCAGGAGATGTTTCCTCTGGGCCCCACTTTGCTCTCAGGCACTAGTTTCACAGGTGCCTGCTGGAGGTGTCCTACTTACCATCGCTTCCCTGGACTCTATTCAGCTGGGATTAGCAACTCCCTTTGGGATGCACCTTCCTTGCCTGAGCCCAGGGGCTCTGCTGGGAAGGCAGTAAGGACTCTGAAGACAAACTTGCCCTCACCCTTTAGGACATTTACTTCTGGTGGTAGTGGAGGGGTACCACAGTCACAGGAGCTCAGGTGCTGCCCTGGGACCAAGCATTTCTCATCTCTAGTCCTAGGGGTTCTCCCCAAGTGGCCTGGTCAACCTTCCAATTCAAGGCACTCAGAAGTCCACAGCACAGTGATGTGTTTTGACACTTGGTAGCAGTGACATGACGGGACTGGGGGCACTGTTCTCCAGGGCCATGATAATTCCTGGTTTCATTCCACACAATCCTGAATTGAGAGAAGGTGGGACAAGTGGGAAGCAGATAGTAGAATTTTGAGACATTTATTGTAAATCTATTTAAGAAAATTGCTTAATGTATCTAGGGGGAGTGATGGAGTTCTCTTATAAAGGAAATTGGACTGGAACATGCCCCCTAGACAAGACCCTTGGACGTGGACATCTGTCTAGGTATTTAAGAACAAACATGGCAGTTGGAGGATCTGGGTAGAGACCAGAGCAGAGCCTGCAGCCCCCCCCCCCCCCACCTGGCCAGGTCTGGGCCTAGGTAAAGAATCAGTAAGATGCCTCTTGCTCTGCTTTTATTCCTCTCTCTCAAACCCAGAGCTACAGATCTCCTATTTATCCCAGTACTTTGGCTGGTGAGACATATCTCTCTCAGAACACCCCAGCAGCTGTGGACCTCAGTAGATAAAGTACAGAAATACAACACAATATTGTTTCTACCCCTCCCTCTCTCCTGTCTCTCTTGCGAAACCCTCAGCTCAGGGCAGCGGTCGGGTGACTACATTCTGTCGTCTTTAGGTGGGCATCCCTCAGCCCCAGCAGCCAGCACCATTGCCCTTGCAGTAGAAGCCGCTCTTTCTTTGGAGCCTGGGTCATAAGAGGATTCTCCTTAGGGGTCAGCCCTGACAGTAAGGCCAGTTACCTGCTAAGGTGCACATGCAGGCACATAGCACTTCTCAGTGGTGGGGATGAAACCTTGGTCCTCCTTGAACCCTGGCATAGGTGGGCTCCTGCTTTAGCTCTACCTGAGGTGTGAGCTTGAGCCAGTGACTGAGTTTGGAACCTCTGTTTCTGTGTCGAGTGGATAGAATGGAAACGGGCTGAACTAATTCTGAGAATGCTGGATGTGCTGCGCCTCTTAGGCCTGGCACCCAGCCAGTTCTGAGAAGGCCTTGGCTCCTAGCAGGATAAAAGTGGGGATGGGGGTAAATCCATGTTCACCCAACTGGCAGGTGGTGGTGGCACCAGGCCACTGTTTATCAGTGTCTGCTCTGCTAAGGAGGCTCTAGAGGTGACTGGGGTGTGTCTTCTAGCCCTCCTTATCACTATGAATCTGTGGGATTGCCTTCCTGCCTACTTATTTACTAAATCAGCCAATGAGCTCATTGGTGCAATCACCTCAATCAGTTTCTTTGTGAATATGGACACTCTACAACAGGGGTCTCAAACTCACGGCCTGCGGGCAGCAAACGGCCCTCTGTACAACATTTTGTGGCCCTGCCCTAGAGGAATCTTTTTTTGTTTTGTTTTATTTTAGTTGTTTGGGTCACACCCCCCAATATTCAAGGCCTACTACTGACTTTGCACTCAAGGATCACCCCAACTTTGCTTCCTGCGGCCCCCAGGTAAATTGAGTTTGAGACCCCTGCTCTACAATGACATGGAGATGGAGCAGAGGCCTGGAGTTCCCCATCATTTATACCCCCTTCTTCTGGGCTCTGAATGGTCATGTCTGGGATAGCTCACATGTGGTCCAGAATGTTAGAGGGTTCCCTTTGACTGGAGGAAAAGATTTATTCCGAGAACTCAAAAAGAGAAAAAAAAATCAAACCAAATTCTAGTGCCAAAGTTGAAAGCCTCTCATCTGTGAAAAGAGGATTTAAATTACCCTGTATTTAAACAAGAATGAACAAAAAAATTAATGGGTTTAGAATGAAAAGTATAAGCAGACTCTACTTTTGTGGAGGTGTGGGGAGGGTGAGAGGGCAAGGGAGGGAGTGATGGGTCTCTAACACCTGGGCTTTCTCACTGTGTAATCACTGCAATTTTAAAAGCTTTGCAGGTGTAGGAGGTGGAAGAGGTTGTGAACTGCTGCCTTTCCCACCCTGAGAGTTCCCGGTTAGGTGTCTGGAAGCTTTAGAACAGGGAAACAAGGAAGGTGGTGGCAGTAGCGGGAATCCTGTCTGGTAGGTTTGGAGTGCAGGTTGGATTAACTGTGGTGCCCTGCCAGGAAGAGATATTGCTATCAGGAGAGGGGTTCAGCTTTGCTATAGGAAGACCTGGCAAATGAATTTCTCAGATGAGGTAGCCCCACTCCCTAGGCCTAATTATTCCTAGGCCTGCATTATCCCTAGGCCTGCATGTTTTATTTCTTTACACACCAATTCTTTGGGTAGTTTGGGGCAACAGACTGAGTGAAGGTTGTTGGGCTCAAAGTCATGCTGGGTAAAGTCAAATCAGGGTGTGGGCTTAGGGAGTGCTGGGCAGGACAGGGGTGAAGCCATTTTGGTGATGGAGGGTTGTTCTCTGCTTGAAGGAACCAAATCACTGGGTCTAGATGAAAGACAGAGATGTGAGGACGTATTAAAAAGATAATTCTGGAAGAAGGGGCAGTCCAGGAAATGGCTGAAGATGGTGGTGGGGCCCAGTGTCCACTCCTTCCACTGGCTTCCTCTGTCAGGGCAGAATGCTGGCTCCTGTGGGCACAGTTGATTGGGCCAGACCTCAGTAAAGTCCACAAGGCCCTGCTCAGGGCTGTGAGTAAGCAGAGAAAGGTTGATACAGAACAATGTGGGGCTGGACAGGAACCCAGCCACCTGGCCAAGGTGCCCTTCAGTTTGGATGTTTGGGTCTATGATCCTGGCCACCAGGCTTCCAGACTAAGAGTCCAGGTAGTCTCAGGATAGGGCAGGTACGCTTGGGGGCATGCTACATGTTTGAAAGAAACCCGAGTGAGTTTGGGGCTGACAGGGATCAGGCTAGATTGTCTGGAAGGGGTCACAACACTCATCAATGTGCAGGTACTTAGAATGTGCTTTGGTGGCATGGAGAAGAATCGTAAAAAATGGTTTCTTATTTGTTTATTGTTGTTTATGGAGTTATACCCAGCAGTGCATGGAGATTGGCTGGTGAACTCCCAGTGTGGGCTTTCTGTGCTAGGGAACAAACTGGGTTTTACATTTACCATTTGAACTGCATCTACAAACCCTCATTGACACTTCTAGTATAACCTTGGAAGCTCAGATATGAAGCAAGAGAAGGGGCCATATCTGCAGGTTAGGTCTGAGACTCCCAGAGAGACAGTGTCAAGGAGTGAGGGGTGCTAGACTTTTGATGGGACTCCTTCAAGTGGGCCCCAACCTCTGTGGATGTGGCAGGCACATCCTGTCAGCCTCTTCTCTCACCATTTGAGTGGGTTGGATCCTATCCCTCATGCCCCAAACACACACACTCAGTGTCTGTCAACCACCCAGGTTCATCCCTGACTAGGGGAAACCATTAAAACCACATTTGCCAGGTGTTTTTCAAGCACCCAGGTCTATGTTTGCATTCTGGCTCCTGCTTGCAGCCATGTGACCCTGAGCCTCCCCTTCAGCCCCACTCCCCACAATCCTGCTTCTTATCTGTAAGTCATGCTACAGAACCTTCCTGCGGTATGGCTGGGAGGATTAAGTGATGAGAAGATTGGAAGCAGTTTAGCACACGTCTGTCACATTGGATAGACTCAGAGAATTAATTTCTCTCCCTCCCCCACAAAGCATAAACCTGGCAAGGCTTGTGCTACCCTCCCCACTGTGCCCAAGGCTCAGGAGGGCAGAGCCATGCTCTTTGTACTCACTCCCCATCACCAGTCTGGGAGCTTGGGAGATGCTCACCACATGCTGGATGCATGAAGGATTTTGTGACAGAAGGCCCAGAGCCCATATCCTGGCTCCAGAGGTCAGCTTTGACACCTAGCACTTCTCTGCACCACTCTGAGTGCCTAACAACATGCACCTCTGCTCTGCAGTGCACCCTACACTCACTCCTTGGGTTCACTTTCTTATCTGCCTAACTTGGTGAGGAACTCTGGGGCTAGTAGACCTAGTCACCTACTGTTTCTCACCTCCAGGTACCTCCTACTCAAGGATGGATACAAGTATCCTGGGGTTCAGTCGAGAACTCTGGTCTCCCTGATGCTGAGGGTTCTGAGTAGCCCTGAGTAGCTGCCCATCTACTCAATTAACATTACTAGTCTTGCTGTCTCTTTCATTCCTCACCGCTCTCTTCTCAGCTGCAGCCTCTGCTCAGAGGACACTTGGAGTTCCCACATACTATTTCTAAGGAGAGCTGGAGCTCTTTCCGACACATACAAGCCCAAAATCATTCCACAGCCAGTGGAGTCTTTTTCCACCAGGCACCTGCTTTCCAATAGACTGCAGACTCCCCGCCCCTGAGCCTCCAGACTCCCAGGCTCTGGTTAGTTCTTCAAACAAAACAGCCTTGCATAAGCAGTTCTGGAATAATCTGGAAAAATCCCGATCTTCCTGTCCTCTTATTCAGTCATCCCCAATGAACTGCCTTTTCGGGGGAGATATTTGCTAGTCAGAGGGTTTATCGTGCTACCTATTCCTTATGTGGCACAAATGACGGGAAATAGGAAGGTTTCCAGACCCTTTTCCCCCCTGGAATGTGAGTTCAATTGAAGACTGGGCAGGTCTTTATGTCCTGTATATGGTGTCACACTGTAAGATTTTGTTCAACTACAGACCTGCATATAAGATAGGGTTCCTCCAAACACCTACTGTGTAGCATGAAATCATGTGCACACTGCCCGTCACTACAAGAGAAGGAAGAAGCAGGAGTGGGCTTGGGCTTTGTGTGTGTGTCTAGAGAGGATGTTTTGGGTCATACCACATCCAGTGAGTTTCTGAGGCTATGCTCTGCTTTGTGCTGGTGGTAAAGGGTCATTCCCAGTGTTTCTTTAGAGCCATATGATGTGGGGATTGAATCCAAGTAGGCTGAAAACAAGGAAAACACCTGATCCCTAAATGATCTCTCTGGCTCCCCTGATAGTCTCTTCCAGGATTCCCTCCTGTTGCTAAACCCAGGCAAATGAAGCAGGAATACATGCCTAGGTACATGCCTAGATATATACCTAGGTATCACCACAGTGACTAGATCCAGAGTGAGGAAGACCAGGAGACTAGTCAATGACCAGACAGTTGACACCAGGCAGTAAAGATTCTTTCGGGTGTAGGTGGTGAAATGCAAACTGCATACTCTCCTGGGTTTTGTCTGTTACTATAAGAACTGTTGTCAATATGGAGGGTGAGAGCCTTCTTCTAGAGTTGGATCTTGATGTAAGATTTAGGAAGGAGGGGCTGGAATGACAAAATGATAAAACAGCTTTGTACTCACTCCTCAGCTCCAGTGAGTAGGCTGGTCTGAGAGCTCAGGAGGTTTTGATCCTTGGCATTCAATATAGTCCCTTACACACACCAGGAGTGATTCCCGAGTGCAGAGCCAGAAGTAACCCTTGAACATCACCAAGTGTGGCCCAAAACTAAAACACACAACAAAAGATATAGAAAGGACACTGACAAAGTGGGGTGTCAGAATCTAGGGTGGGCTGGAAGGCACCCAGAGGCTGATTTTTCTAGGATACAGGAGACACTAGGGAGTTATATTCAGATGTAGGAAACACTATCTAAGAGGCTCCATGTCTTCTTTGAGAGATAGCAGTGACTAGTAAAGCTCAGGTCTAGAGGCAGGTGGGCATGGGGCAGGTACCAGAGTGAAGAGCTGGGGATCCTTTCATCTGTGTGGACTTGGGTAGCCTTAGCTAGGTCTATAGTCCCTAAAGAGAAAAGGCTGGGCAGAGTCCTTTCAGGCCACTCTCCCTTTTAATTATTACTCTGCCTAATTGGGCTCCAGCCTCCTCCCAGCTTAGGAAGGCCTTTGTCTAGCCTGCCTGTTTACTAAGCAAATGGTTCTAAAAAGCTTGCACAGACACAGAGAACCCATTTAGGAGGCGCAGTGGATAAAATTATAGAGATTAATGGCGATCGTCTTTGTGCCTTTAGGAAATCAGTTGCTGTATGCTCAAGCGTGGTGGTGGGGAAATGTGTAGAGCTGGGAGAGTCAGAGCAGGGTTGCCTCCTTCCTCCTAGGCCCCTCTGCTTTCTCCAAGACTGTTCTTGGACTTGGCTCTTATTCCTCTCTTCTGCCTCTCTAGTCTATTTTCCTTTTGCACGTGTGCAGTGGCCTTTCTCCCCTCCCCTTACCTCGTACCCCTTTCCTCTCTCTGTATCTGCTCCTTCCCCATTTGCTCCTGCCTATCTGTCCTGTCCAGACTATATTTGGTCTTGTATGTATATCCTCCTCTTTCAGTGTTATTCTGGGTCTGGAGGAATCTCTGTGGCTCTCTGTGCTCTGATACTCTCTCTCAGTTTCTTATCTCCCCATCTGTTTGGATCTCACTGCCTGCCATCTGCTACCTCTCCATCTCTGAGTCTCTCTACCTTTCAGCCACTTTGTCCAGACTTCCACAACAGGCAGCAGGCAACAGTGGGCACCTCTCAACCTGGCCCTATGCATCTCCCCACCTGATTCCAGAGCCTGGCCATGCAGGGGCCAGCAGGTTCCCCAGTGTCCTGGACTGGGCTGCTTCTATGGGGGTAGATGAACACTCTTCTGGCTCCTCGAGAGTGAGACCTTGCATTCTTTCCCTTCTCCCTTTCCTGCAAAAGCAAAGCCACAATCTGCCTAAACCAAGTTAATCCTCATACGAGGGATGCGGGTGCTCAGGAATAGAGGATCTCATAACCAAGGAAGGGCTCCTAGAATAGTTCTTGTAAACTACGTGGGACTTTGAACCTTCCCTGAGATCAGGAGTACCAAGCCCTCACCCTCTGCCCAGGAAAGCCCCTCCTCTATTCTCTGGTGCAGACCCCCTACCTGATGCAACCCCAGGCTACCTTTATACCATCTGTACTTCGAGCCATTTCTCTGTTGGGGGCTTTGTGTGAAGGTCCAGAAGTATAGAGGAAATAAACTATAGGCTCTGGGAGTGCTGGTTTCAGGGAAGAGGAGGCTCCCCCACCGACCCATCAACTGGGTTCTGCTCTAGGCATCCATGACTTTTCTGTCCATGTGTGTGGTCCACCTAGCCCCAGAGTTCTCTGGGGCTTGACGATAGGACCTCTTCTTCTCAGATTGAAGGCAAGTTGATATGGTTAACAAGAGACAGGTGTGACCTAGCTCCCCTGCATTCAAATTTGTCAGGATGGATAATACTGAATTCATGTTCCCCATTATTTAGCTGTGTGAACTTGAGCACATTATTAGTTGCCATTGCTTACTCACTATAAAAGGGGACAAAACAGACTGGAGAGCTAGCACAGGGTTAGAGCACTTGCCTTGCACATGACTGACCCCTGTTCACTTATGATCCTCAACCACAGCCAGGAGTGATCCCTGAACAGAAAGCTAGGAATGAGTCCTGAGTACCACTGAGTGTTGGTCCAAATGTCAACATTTTTATTTTTGATAAAACTCAAATCCTGGAGTGAAAAAGCACCTTGGACTGAGATAGAGGAAACTCTGAACACTGCCAGGTGTGATGCCCCACTCTACTCCAGGATAATGATGAAGGTTGTGAAGACCAGGTGAAAGTGCTTCCAGAGAGCCTTTTTGCGGCCCTGTTTGGGATGGGCACTCATCTAGGAAAGCTCCACTACTGACCGAGAATGAATGTAGTAGATTGGTCTGAAGTCCAATTCCCTGCCAGGGATGCTGATACCCCAATTCACATCTTAGAGCCATTTATCATGACCTCTACACTCTCAAAGTACAGAGACATCTTGGTTACAGAGATGTCGCCTGTTAGGTTGTACCTTATTTTACCCAAAACAAAGACCATCCCTGGTTTCTTTGTATCTGTTTGTTTACAACTTGATTTTACCCCAAAACTGATGGTCTTACATGTAAACCTGGGTGGGACTGGCTCAGGATAGCCTGAGCTATCTGTACTTACTTTGCCCTTACTCCCCCACTTGGGGGGGGGTGATCTCTGTATTCAGTAAAAATGACCGTTCTGTCAGGCAACAAGCTCTCCATACGAGGTAGAAGATTGCCAGATTATATGTGTTTCACCCTCAGCCTGGTTTGGATTATTTCAGGCAGTGATCCTGATTCAGACTCATTCACCTGGGGTTGGAAATATGGCACGTGGGGTGATTTTACAGTCATCCACTTTCCTACCTTCTGAAACTACCTGGAGAAAGGTGAGAGGGAACCAGGACTGTTGCATGGGGAAAGGGGTGGATGGTACCAGTGACCACCTTTCTCTAGTCCCTGTCCATGCAAGCAGACATTTGGAAGGTCTCAGCGAGAGCCTCCCCAAACTCTTTGATCAGCTTCCAGGGGGTTCTCAGATCAGCTGTTTCCCAGGGGACCCACTTGCTGCTCTTTGTTGGCTGGTATGGTCCTGGGGCATGGGAGTAGGGCTGGGGCATCCTGAGTGGGAGCCCAGGCGAGGAAGTTTGTACCCTGTGTTCTCCAGTGAAGATATCCAGAACTTCAAGTGGCAGGAGTAGTGGTGAACTGCTTATGCATGTCCTAGCTACTTCCAAGAGGACATATCAAATTGGGTACAGGTTCCTGGGATTTGGGAGACCTTGTCCTTCTGGCCCATCTGCTCATTAAAAAGTCCTGTTTCTGGGGAAGCAGCTTTTACCTTCTGGGGAAGTGTCTGAGTGGAATTCAAATTGTCTGGAGAAGGGATGGAGCTGGCTTTAATTTTCTGACTTTGAACTTGAACTTTCATTCAGATACATTTTTGAATGTCCTCAGCTGGGCCTCAATTTGCCAGTTTATTGGAGGGGATTGACAGCCCTGACCCCACTTAGCCTTTTATGGGGGGCGTTAATAATTAATAATGCCAGAGCTGTGACCCACCTCAGCCAGCCAGCAGCCTACTGGGCACCACATGGAGACACTGAGCAACAATACTCTGGGCCCACAACCTCAAGAAATGATGGAGAAGTCTCGATTCTCTGGTCCTCACACGGGAAAGAGGCAGGTGGAGACTGGTGGGGTCACATGGTAGAAGTGTAATCTGTGTGAGGCACATTGTACCATCCTTCCCACTAAGCCATCGAGGCACAAAGCCTCAGGAATTTTGCTGTAGGAAAAACTTTGTTCTTGGGGAAAAGGGTCCCCTTGTGAGAAAAATTTGTTGGGGAGGAAGGCCACTGGGGAATGCTAGCTGTTTGGGTTAAGAGAAACCTGCTTCTCAGAAGGGCTGTCTTGCTGGAGGGAGGTTGGAAATAGGGGGCCTAGTTCCTAAAGTACCCCCTAAAGCTGGCAGGCATGCAGTGAACTGAGTAAGAGTAGAGCCAAGATGCTGAAAAGATGAGGGACCAGCAGGAGGTGCCCTACTGAAGGGCTGGTCCAGCTGACCTCTCTGCTTGCAGAGTCCTTCCTGAAGTGGTGAATATGGGTTGCATGAGACTGTAAGAAGCCCTCATCTGCTCAGAACGGGGGACCCAACCCCATTAGGAGGGAGTGACATTTTCCCAGGCAACCCTCCATAAAAACAGCAACAATGAAGTAGGGAGGAAGGCATAGACATCACTACCACCTTGCTCATGCCTGATGGTGAATGATGGAACAGTCATGAGGAGCTGAGGAGCTGTTCCATTCTGCACCCACACCTGGGTGCATGTTTGCCTCTCACCCTGTCCTCATTACCTGCCCCCACCCCCCAACCATCTTAGTTTTCAGATGAGAAGCAAGCTCCATCTCGGGAGTATTAAAGGATAATTTATTTTGAAAAAGTACCATCATGACTCTCATACAGAAATAAAGTGAACATGTGTCAAAGATGGTATTTAACTCATTAATTAGTGAGGAAGCCCAGGAGATCTTACAACCTGTTCAAAGGAGAATTCAAAGTACCTCGTATACCATCAAATCACGGATGCCGAGATGAGTTTACAAATAGATGTGTAACCTGGCAACTCTAGTCAGTATCCACAGAACAACAATCACTGGCATTCCTCTTCAAGCCATTTGCATTTCTATGGGCAAGAATTATTCGCATTATTATCATCTGGGATGTGAAGCGGCAGCAGCACAGGGTGGGGGTGGGGTGTGAGGAATGAGACCAGGAAAACACCCATTTTCCTGTTTGTACTGGCAGCCTCCCTCTACCCTTGGCTGGCTCACTCCCAAGGCTGGGCCTGGCCTGCAGGTGCGTGCATTGTCAGTGTACCTGGGCTCCACCTGGAGGCAGGGCCCATTTCAGCTCTGCATTTTACCTGCTGCCGAATGAACAGTGAGGCCTTCTGAACACTGAGTAAAATGATACCCAAGGCCTTACCTCTAGTGCAAGAAAAGACTCTTTGTATTTGGGTTGGAGTGCACTAGAGCTCAATGGGAGGAGGGAGTGTTTCAAATGGAAGGTGGGGGAAGGAAGAAAAGAGCCCTAGGGGATTGCCAACATTTGCAGAGGTGGAGTGACAGAGAGAATGAGGAGACAGAATAGAAGGGCAGATAAAAGAAAGAGAGGTAGTTTGATTGAGGAGTAAAAGGTCCAGCCTAGAAACCTAGCTTTGATGGCCAAAATGGGTGGAACCTCCTGGGTGTCAGCCTCACATTAGGAGGCAGCCTGAAAGTTCTTGGTGTTTGGATCCCTGCTCTGCTTGCCCTTCCCTTTGCTTCCCTGTCCTGCCATTTATGCCTAGCAAAGTCTTACTCACCCACTCATCCTGCTTGAAGAGTAACCTCTCCTCAGCATGTCCTGACCCTCCAAGCATCATGGTGCATTCTTGTCAGTAAGTTATAGTGGGTTGTATTATAGTGATACTGAAACTTAAAGTTGGGCGGCTAGGTCTGCAATGCTAACTTGGCCAGTCTCTGTGTCAATCTCTGCATGGGAACCTCAGGTGACCATGACTTGTCCAGGAGATGAAACTTGTCCATCTCTTCATCTATAGGTGTAAAATCAAAATCCATGGGCTGTGAGACCACCCCGCATGTTATGTTTCTAACCCCTGTTTCTAACCTTCTTCCTTTAAGGAAGGCAGAATTCATGGATTGTGAGACCACCCCACATGCCATGTGTTTAACCTCTTAGGCAGATGGGTCTGAAGAAGCAGGGTAGTGGTGAAGAAATAATAAGTCAAACCAGTCAGGAGAGCCATGGAGCTAGTCTGTGCCTGGTGGTATCTCTGAGTGCCAAGCCAAAATGGACTCTTCCTTATTATACCAATATCCATTCACCAGGAAGGGGAAGGTCAAGTGCCACAAAAGTGCTTATCCAGGGGCTGGTGAGGGGTGGCACTAGAGGTAAGGTGTCTGCCTTGCAAGCGCTAGCCAAGGAAGGACCAAAGTTCAATTCCCCTGTGTCCCATATGGTCCCCCCAAGCCAGGGACAATTTCTGAGTGCTTAAGCCAGGAGTAAACCCTGAGCATCAAATGAGTGTGGCCGAAAAACCAAATAAATAAATAAATAAATAAAAATAAAAAGTGCTTATCCAGTGGTCTTTTACATATCAAAGGAAGAGGTTTAAGGAAGGAGGAAATTGGGGGGGCACTTTTGTTTGGGGTTGATAGCTGGGTGTCATCTTACAATTCCATCCTTTCTATTTAAAACAAAACAAAAAATAATGAGAAAAGGCATAAAAGTTTTTTTTTTACTTTTCTTCACCAGAGATGGGGACCCCAGATGAGAACTTATAAAAGTGGTTGTTATTTTGGATAGGCACGTATAGGCATGGCTGTAATAGCATCAAAGCTTAATTGCATACATTATTCTCAAAACCATCAGCTTTTCTATATCTTTGTCTTAGACATATCACAAATTTTTTTCATAGACTTCTCTGAACATAAACATTAGAACCTTTCTGCATAAACTTAATTTAAAAAAAATTTAACATTCTTACATTGAGCATTGTAATGAGTCTAGAACATCTTTTCATAAACTTCCTTAGACAAAAGCACGATAACATTTCTGTAGACATATATACATTTTGAAAATAAGTTTGCTAAAACATTCTTATAATGTAATAAGAGTCTATAGTATCCAAGTTCCTTTTCCATTGACTTCTATGGACAAAGACATTAGAACATTTTTGCAGACATATTTTGAGAATGAGTTGCTAAAAAATATACACAATAAAACATTGCAGCAATTGGGAAACATTCACTAAGATAGCTGAGAACCATTAAAAATCTAACAACATTATGCATTTCCCTGGATTTGTGCAAACTAATATTAAACCACTAAAGTTGGATACAAAATTATCTGTTTACAGTGGGGCATAGAACAAAACAGTAGCATTAAGGTCTATATAGGTAAAACACACGGTTTAACCAGAATACAGTTCAGCCAGCAATATAATGACTGATGCAAATAAGGTCAAGACATTAACCTAGAAGAAAGTTGCAGGATGTTCTAAAAGCAGCTTCTCTTCTGTTGGGCTTCTGCTGGGCTTTGATCATCCATCTTCTCCATTTTTTTCTTCTGTGGTGTACTGCTTAGGTAATCTAGGATGGAAACACTTGGGCTGGAATCTAGGTGGGGAGACCTGCTGATCTCCATGCTGTTGGTCCCCTCTTCCAGTAGACCTTTCTCTTTGGCTTCTACCCCATCAATGACCTTGATAAACTGCTGTAGGTTGGAGGGCTGAGATATTTGCACAAAGCACCTTTGGTAGAAGAAAGGTGGTAGTCGTTGGCCTCTGGGATGCTATTCAGAATCTTTAGCTCTCTCCCCTTCACTGCCTGCTTCTGTATGTCTGAAGGGCCTTTGCCACATTCAGAATAGGGGCTATATGCGCTAGTATTCCAGTGAAGGGCACTGCACACTCAGCCCAGTTCAATGAGGCCATCATGATGATTAGCCACCAGAGGGTCAAGGCACTCACTATCATTGGAGTCTTGTTGGGTCCCAGGGTCCTGAGTCGCTGTTCAAACGTCAGTTGTAAAATAAAAATCCACAGGTTGTGAAACCATCCCACATGCCATGTTTCTAACCCCTTAGGCAGACGGGTCTGAAGAAGCAGGGTAGCCACAAAGAAATAACAAGCCAAGCCAGTCAGGAGAGTCATGGAGACAGTCTGTGCCTGGTGACATCTCTGAGCACCAAGCCCAAAGTGACTTTTCGTTGTTATCCCAATACTCATCCACCAGGATGAGTACCTATCCAGTGGTCTTTTACATATCAAAGGAAGAGTTTTAAGGAAGGAGGAAGTTGGAGGGGGATACTTTTGTTTGAGGTTGATAGCTGGGTGTTACCTTATACCCCAGTACATTCAATGAGTAAAAGTCCTAGGCCTGAACTGCTACACATTCTCTGTGAATCCGTGCTGACTAAAAAGATTTGAGGAAAGAGATGACAGAACTGGAGGGACAATGAGAACTCATAAGAGAAGGAAAGACAATTGGGCAAGATGTGTGGTGTGAGTTGCCAAGAGTGGCTGCCAGGGGCATTAACCAGGACATAACTAAATGCCTGGCAAATGGTCAGGGGGATGCTGGCAAGGGGTTAGGAACTTAACACTCAGAATAGGAGCCCCCTGGACTTTCTCCAGAACATGGGACACTTTCCCAACAGGCATCTGAGGATGGGTGAAGAGGAAATCAGGTGAGAAATACATCTTGGCTTTCTCTAAGGGGATTAAAAAATATGACATACCCATAAAATCTACAACCAGAAAACACTCTCTTTTTTTCTCTGTGGGATGAGGGTGTGGACAGGACAGAGGACACTAAGTGAGCTTCTGACCAGAGCTACAACATATAAATTGAGGCACAGAGAAAAGGCACAAAGAAAGGCAGCCACCAGATGCAGTCACATAGCTGACCCCCACACAAAGGCCTTCTCTCACCTGGTCTCATTTTGCAGTCAGAATTGGGGGAAACAATGATGCATAACTTATTCTTTTGACCTGATAGTAGAAAAATAGTGTATTTCTCATATAGATTTGGGAGGATGCTGGTGAAACCAGTGAGGGAGCAGTGAGTTGAAGACCTGCACTTGTGCCCTTCCTCCCAAGTCTGTGTGGAGGAGAACTTCCTGGGTCAGGTAAAAACTTTGCTGCAGGAGAGCCCAGAACCAAGTGTGTAAACTCAGAGGTTAAAGCTGGGTAGTTGGGGGCTGTCATCTTAGGGCTTAGGAAGGGACACCCAAGGTGTCCTGGCTATCTTGGCCAGGTCTTAGTATCTCAGGCTGCCAGGCATGTGGATAGTGTGGCAGACACTCTGTGAAAGGGAAAAAAGTGAGATTGGGTAAATAGCCCTGGGCAGTGATTTTGCTTCTTAATCTGGCATACCCCCCTGGCTGTTCTGGGCTTGTTGTAGGCAGTCCTGCACAGGATCCAACCTGGATGCTGCCTATAGCAAACAGTAGCTCCCTACCCTGACCCACCTTGCCAATGGGAACCAACTCACCCAAGTGTTCTGTGGGCCAGGGGCTTTGGAGCCTGTTCTAGTCAGCCTCTGCCTGTTCTTATTGCCCATCCTCCCCCGGGGCCTGAATGCAGGGGCTGTAAGGCCAGTAGCCTATTCTTTTCAAGGGAGTTCTGAGCTTCCCAAAGAAAAATGGGAGGGATGGAAAGTTATAAAGATAACAATTACTTAATGTCTGTAAGTGCATGATGACAGAATCCTCATAAAATCTCTAAAAGCACCATTACGAGTCTCATTGTCCAGACCAGGAAATTGGGACTTTGAGATAAATATTTCACCTAGCAGAATCATGAAGCTTCCAAGTGGTGGATCCAGATTCAGATGCAGTGCTCATTCCTTATTTTTCCTCTCCTCTCCAACTCCCTCCTATACACACAAAATCCTGGAAACTCTCATCTGGGAAGGACAAATGGAGAATGGTGAGCAAGCCTCACCCAAGACATGAACATTATCCCAGAGGGAAGGAAAGGTGTCTGGGAATTGGAGAAGGGGCTGCACTTTTTGAAGAAAGACTAGGAAAGTAACTCAAAGGAGGCACACTCAAAGACTAACTTTGAATAAATTGGGGCTTCTGTAGGTGGAAGAGAGAGTACAATGGGTTTTTCCAGAAAAAGCTGCAGCAGGAACAGACTTGAAAAACTGTTTAGAGTCTGGGGTGCATGGTATGGGGACATTATTGTGGCTCAGCAGTAGAGTTACAGTAGATTGCTATCTACTCTGAGTTCTTTTGGAGGGTGTGCAACCAATCACCACAGGTTTTCTGTTTTACAATGCTCTTTAACATCTCAAGTTGTTGTAAGCAAGGCAGGCAGAAAGGAAGTCAGCTACCAAGATCAGAAGTAGGGTTAGAAAAGCGAGTCTTCTATACAGTGACATGGGTTTCTATATATTACACATCCCTGCCCCTTAATTGTTTGTTCTGTCTAATTGTTTGTACTTTATGAGAGCATCAAATTGGATCAGGCTGGTTGCATATTTAAATGAGGGTGTGGGGTGATCGTGGGATAACCAATCACATTGATGTCAAATAATATTTGACATTATCAGGTCAGACATGAAAATTAAGTCTCCTCAATAGTAGAGCATATGCCTTGCCTGTGCTAGTCCCTGGGGTCTATAGTCTTCAGCATGTTGTATAATCCCCAGCAGAGTCCACTCACTAATTCCCTAAGCTCTATGAGGACAGAGGGGACTTCATTTTATTTTTAGTAAAACCATTGATAGTTGAGTTTCAGGAAAATGATGCTCTCAAATCCACCAATAGTATCAGTGTCTTCCACCTATTACCCAAGGTTCCCTCCCACCCTGCCTCCTCATCAATTCTTTAAATATTACTTATTATTGATTGGGTCCCATGTTTACTCTAGTGCTGACTCTGATGACTTTTATATAGTTATCTCACTTCTATACCCCTGAAATGACTAAGACCCTTAACCAATGCCCTTATGTTATTGTCTGTCTGCCTCCTCATCCATCTCTCCAACTCTTCCCCTTCCTTGGCATTTTGTAGGCCAAGGGGTTACTATCATTTGATGCTTTCCATTTCTTGTCTTGTTATTCTGTGATTGAGAGTATCTGGTATTTGTTCTTCTCCCAGAGGAAATGTGTTTTATTGAATTTCTCCCTTATAATCCAAAGTCATAGCTCACAGTGTGGGCAATAGTGAGTGCCCTTTGAATGGGTAGTGACTGTTACACTTGGCATCCAGGGTCTCTTTTCCTGGCCTCTTTGCTAGGCTCCATCCTATTTATTCTTCATAGGAACTTCTCCTTTAGCTGTGAGAAGGCTGGAGCATCCTCCTTGCAACATCCCTACCAGAGCATACCTTCCTGAGCTAAAATGTGAAGGCTTCCTGCAGCCCAGGTATTGATTCTCCCTCCTGGACAAGCCTGTGATACCATATGCAGGGCTTGGGACAAGTGTGCAGAGAGAGCCTGACCTGTGACATACTCAAATACCTGAAAGTCATTAACTGAGTGATCAGGCAGACAAAATGCTTTATCTTCCTCTTGGAACATCTGTCTTCATGATGACCAAATCGAAATAATAGATAAAGCTATGTGGTAACTAGCAAAGAATTTAATTATTGCTGTGCATGTCCTGGGGTCCTGTTGGTGGGTGACTGTGTCTAGAATTTGACTCCTTACTATGTTAGTCAAAACCCCACATGTGGGGGATGCAAAAATATAGGCAACAGGAAACGATTTCTGAATGGGTGTGATGATCAAAGATAATTTAAAAATAGTCTGTAATGCTAAGGTGCCTTTGGAAGCTTTGAACTATTACATTTCTTGGGCAAAAGGGGGCCACAAATGGAAAACTTAAGAAGATGAAGGATGTAGCAAAGACATACAAGGGAAGCTGGAGGCAGAGAGAAATGGATACATGGTTCTGTTTATGTGCAGGAAAATGAATCTATGCTGATGAAAATCATAATATCAGTTTTTTCTGGGAGTCAGGTTAAGTTGAAAAAATAATACACAGGTCTTTTATGGGGAAAGGAGTGTTTCATATCAGGACTGGGGTGTTGGAAGGGTTGAATTATTTACTCTGATCCAAACTCAGACAACTTTGCACTTAAAATGAGAACATTTCACTGTATGCAAATTCTATTTACTAAGAAAAACCATCAGAATCATGGGCAATTTAGAACAAATCAGTGTTAAAAAATAGATGTACATAAACTCAAATCATCATATATTAATTTTACAGAGTTAATCTTTCTTGCCATTCTGTCAGCAAAATCACCATCTTGTTCTTACAATTAGGATTTTTATACAATGTGTGTTGTGTTGACAGTAATTATCTAAAGCAGCCTGTTCAAAAAAAATGAGTGAACTCACTAAAGTTACTCACGTATAGCCTTCTAGTAGCCACAGTTATAAAAGCAAAAATCAATAGGTATAAATAACTTTCTACTTTTATATTTGGGCAATGCCTGGTGGTGTTCAGGACTTACTCATGCCTCTGTGCTTAAAAATAATCCCTGGCAAGGCTTGAGGTACCATTTGAGATGTCAGGAACTGAGCACAGGTCAGTTACATGCAAGGCAAGTGTCCTGCCATGATGTATTATCTTTCTGTCAACATTTTATTTTATTTGTTTTATGGGCCACACCTGGTGATCCCCTACAAATCCACCTGGTAGTACTCAGGGCTAGTCTTGGTTCTGCACTCAGGGATGACACTCCTGAGTTATACATCATTCCTGCTGGGGACTGAATCTGGGCCAGCTGTGTGCAATACTACCTGACCACTGTATTTTCACTCTGGTTCCCGGCCCAGAGTGAATTTTATATATTAAAATAGATAACTTTAATAATCTATTTTATACAATCTCTGATGCCCCAAACATTGTTTCAGTATAAAATTATTAAGAACATGCATTCTATTTTTTTTTCTAAATCTTAAGAAGTCTATGATTTTAGCATTTACAGAATGCATCTCAATTCAGAGTAGACACATTTCAAAAACTCAACTGCTGTGTGTACAGAGTGAATACTTTATGGGACAGCTCAGCTAAAGCGTTAAAAAATAAAATGCAAAAAATAAATAAATAAAATGCAAGTCCAGGAGATAGTTGAAAGAGTGTACTCTTTTCATGTACAATACTCTAAATTGGGTTCCCAGTACTACCTGTTTACCTGAGCATAGGGGGATATAACCCTGATGATTTCAAAACAATATCACAGCCCCTCCTTCAGGGCTGCACCACTGGATTGAATATTGCCTTCAGTAATCCCTAGACTTCTGAATAGCAGTGGGGAAATAAATACAATACAGTTTTAGAGACCAGAAATATAGCACAGCAGATAGGAGGCAATATGTAGTTTTCCTTAAAGTAAGCAACATTTGAAATCCTTTCATCAAGCATGTAAAAAAAAATCAGAAAATTGTAAAAAATTTTATATTAAGTTTTTCAGGTTTATAAAAAGTATCCAAAGTGGTCTATTAAAATTAGAGTGTGGGATTCACATTGTAATGAAACAAATATACTCAAGATGTATTAAGAATGTTCCTCAGACATACAATTAATTAATAATTGATAAAGGGGCAAGAAATACAAAATAGAGCAAGGAACGCCTCATCAACAAGTGGCGTTGTTGCGCAACTGGTCATCCACTTGCAAACTCAGACCTCCATCTAAACCATGCACAAAGGTCAAATCCAAATGGATTAAAGACCTTGATATCAGACCTGAAATCATAAGGTATATAGAACAACCCATAGGTAAAGCACTCAACAACATTGAGATTGAAGGCATCTTTAAGGAGGAAACAGCACTCTCCAAACAAGTGGAAGCAGAGATAAACAGACAGAACTATATTAATCTTAGAAGCTTCTGCACCTCAAAGAAAATAGTGTCTAGGATACAGAATGGGAGAAACTATTTCCCCAATACCCATCAGACAAGGGGCTAATATCTAAAATATACAAGGTACTGACAGGACTTAACAAGAAAAAAAAACTAACTTCATCAAAAAATGGGGAGAAGAAATGAATAGACACTTTGTCAAAGAAGAAATACAAATGGCTAAAAGGCACATGAAAAAATGTTCCACATCACTAATCATCAAGGTGATGCAAATAAAACAACAATAAGGTACCATCTCATGCCACAGAGACTGGCACACATCACAAAGAACAAGAACAATCAGAGCTGGTGGAGATGTGGGAAGAAGGAACTCTCATTCACTGCTGGTGGGAATGCCATCTAGTCCAGTCTTTATAAAAAAACAATATGGAATTTCTCAAAAAACTGGAAATTGAGCTTCCATATGATCCAGCTATACCACGCCTAGGGATATACCCTAGGAACACAAAAACACAATACAAGAATCCCTTCCTCATACCTATATTCATTACAGCGCTATTTACAATAGCCAGACTCTGGAAACAACCAAGATACCCTTCAATAGATGAATGGCTAAAGAAACTGTGGTACATATACACAATGAAATATTATGCAGCCGTCAGGAGAGATGAAGTCATGAAATTTTCCTATACATGGATGTACATGGAAACTGTAATGCTGAGTGAAATATGCCAGAAGAAAAGAGAAAGATTCACAAAATAATCTCACTGATCTATGGGTTTTAAGAAAAATAAAAGCTATTTCATTATAATGCCCAGAGATGAGGGCCAGAAGGACTGGCACATGATATAAAGCACACCCCAAAGAGTGGTGAGTGAAGTTAGAAAAATAACTACACTAACAACCACCATGACAGTGTTAATGAGTGAGAGAAGAAGAATGCCTGTCTTGAATACAGGCAAGGAGTAGGGGAGGAGGGATATCGGGACATTGGTGGTGAGAATGTTGCACTGGTGAGGGGAGGTGTTCTTTGTATGACTGACACCCAACTACAATCATGTTTGTAATCACGGTGTTTAAATAAAAACATTATGAAAGAAGATGTATTTAAATAAAACTGAAGTGTTATTTATAAAATTTGGCAAACATTGACTACTTTTAACTATAAATATGTGTTTAAACATAAGCATAAATATGCTAGTAATTATACTTAATTATTTATTATATTTTCAGAAATAAAAACTTTATGACTCTAGCATTAAGTGTTCAATGTGAACTTAATGATTCGGATTCTTCTTCCATCTCTCTAGATGTGTATGTATACCATATGATTAATGTGAATTATTTAGTGGCAAAGTGTTCATAGTTGCCTCTCAACCATAGGAAATATTGCAAAGAATAACTTGGTAACTGAGCATTTCCCAAATCATTCATTGGAACAGGAAGACAGCTAGAAAAGAATACTCAACATTGCTTCGAAATGATATTTTGTTTTTCAAGAATCAATTGCCTTCATGCTATCTAGGAGCAAGGATTTGAACAGCTAATTAATTCATCTTCTTTCTTACCTGGGGCCTCTGCTGCTCCACACACTCCATGTTCTCCACTCCATCAAGTGGAACCTGAAGTCACAGCAGCGGATGCCAAAAACCTTGGTGTTCTTTCTCTGCAGGCTTTTATTTTGCAAACCCAGAGCACAAATGCAGAGACACATTTCCCCAGGGCTGAAACAGCATGCATCACGGGAGAGATGTTTAGGATTATGAATTCTACTAGGCCAGTGATGAACAGATACTCTCCAGGGGCCTGAAGCATAAAGACCCCTAGGAACTTTCAGGTGTATATTTACCTGACTTGCGTGTCTGGTATCTGAGTTCCTGCAGATACTGAGGGTTAATGTACAAAGTTGTATTGGATGCTGATGCTCAGACATCTTCACTGGTGCAGGTTTTTGCCTAGGGATGCTTTTTGAGCTATATGAGCAGAGCAATTGCAACAGAGGCCAGACCAAATGGTCTACAAGCTCAAAATCATTGCTAGATGGTGTTTGAATTGAGATTCCTGAGGGAAGGGCACTTCCATGCCCAGGCCTAAATCATTCTCATCGAGGAACCCCTAGAGTGGAAACTCATGTACAATAAGTGAAGGGGAGTGAGCTACGAAGCTCCCCCCCAAATCAGGCCCTCTGAGTGTAATTCTGTCTACATGCTGTCTTATAGCACGTAGGATAATATTCTATTGTCACTGAGTCCACAGTAAGGCAGATAAATGCCTCATCTTCACCCTATCTCCTCCTATCCGGCCCCCTTAGTAGGATGGGTCATGAGAGAATATCCCATAATTCCCTGCTCTCCTCTACAGCAAAAAAACTACCTTACAGCTAGCTCTGCAGCTCTCTTCTGGTCCCAGTGGCCTGAACAGCAGTGAGAATGGCCAAAGAATCTTGGTAAAAATTTGGTGACCAGTCCCCTGTCCCTCCCCCTTTGGGGATCAAGACTCAAAATTTAAGAAAGTAGGCTCTGTAGAGCACCCTTGAGTCTCTGTAGAAGGACTCTGCTTCCTGTCTGCCCAAAGAAACTTTAGGATTATTTTATTGCCTAGGAGCTTGTCAGAGGGAGGAGTGATCAGAAGCATCTTCATTCTATCTTCTAAACAATAAATAATAGAGTCACAGGATACGAATAATGCCCATCTGCATATAAGCCATCACTGAGTTAATTACAAAGATTTGTATCTGTCCATGAAAGCAGACTGAAGGGCCCTTTATTTGGAAACACTTTACACTTGAAGGGACCATGTTATTAACTCTAATGAAATGACTTATTTTGGGCTTGTGCCCAGTGAGGTAGAACCTGGGCCCAGAGCCTTCATTTAGGGGGTGTGTCCTGTCACTCTGGGGTGACACTCCTTGCATGGATGCCAAGAAGACATTTTTAGGGAAATGAATAGCATCCCCCACTCCCCACCCCAGCCTGTGAGAAGAAATGGTTCCTGGTTATTGGTGATGGGTGATCAGGCTCAAATGACCTGATTTTTATTTTATCTCAGGAAACCTGTCTAGATTATTGGGTTTGTGGCAATGCAGCTCTTGCCTCCTCTGGTTATCATAAAGATGAAATAAACAACTGCAGAAGGATAGAAATGATAGGCCTACAGTGTTCTGAGTAAATGACAGCTGCCGCGGCCTTCCCAGATGAACTTTCTCAAGTGGTGAGCCTGGAATATGATTCTCCAGATGATGTATCTTTTTTCTGATTTGGTGATTAGAGATGGGACCTTCCTTCTGGCCTATGCTATCTCTTGCAATTACAATGATTTGGAGGAGAGGTTGGCAATCTCTAAAAGATGTTGATGTTTTGTTAACTTGGGGTAGTATAAATTCAAGCAATCAGTTTGATAACCCAAAAGAGATCTGATTCCAAGCTGGTATTATGATGCCTACATTTTTTGAGCAGTGTTTAAGGAGCTTAGGGTGTTATTTCCAGTGATATTCAGGGAACTGGATGAATAGTTTAATCGTAGGGTATGATGAGATGAAATTTCTTGAATTCTGTTGGGTAAGGACAATCAGAAATGGCCAATGATGTTCAGGCACCTCCAGAGCTACACCTAGCAGGATTAGGAGAGGGGGCATGTGGTGTTGAGGTTCAAACCTAGGCAAACAATTGCATGTCATAAACCATGCAACACATGTGTCCCTCAACACTGTGCCACCACCTCCTGTGCCCCAATACCTGAATTTTAATGGTTTCTGAGGGTTGAAGAATAAAGCACTTCCTTGCATGAGCAGGTCAATGGGTTTCTATTCTGACTCCATATGACCTTTACCCCCAGCACTATGGGGTATGGCCCAAGAGGCCCCTTAGCAGTGCCAGTGTGGCCTCCAGCATAGCGGATAAAGAAAATATTCCTCAGGAAAGACTCTTTATTAATAGAATCATTGAGTCAGGGCAGCCTGAGCTGAATTATTGGTGCATGTTGGACTGATGAGGCAGAACATTAATCTGTTTAGTGACATCCTGGAAAAAGAGAGTTCCTCAAGGGTAGAACTCAAGAGTCAGACCACACAGAGCCCTGTGCTCATCATTCCTCAGCCTTGCTTGGCAGAACTAAGGATATGTTGAGGGCTCACCTGCCCAACAGTGCCTTCAGCTTGAAGATCACGCCTAGCTCTGGACACAAAGGCAGGTATGTCAGGTATGATAGAATCACTGATGGCAGCCCCACTACCATCCTATCCCCGTGCCTGTTCTCCTCTGTGGTCTGCATGTCACCTGCCCTTCCTGGTGAGGCTGTGAATAGGATGGGGGAGTCCAGGATTTCCAGATTCTCTTCTGATGAGTCTATAGTTGGGACAGCTGAGCTGGAAGAAGAGAGAGGAACTCATGGTAAAAGGTGGGGCGTCCCAGTATCCTTGAGCATTTCTGATAAGGGGTGCCCCTCCCAGCTCTGCAGCAATTCATCCCAATCTTCAAAGCATTCCCCTGGGGAGGTCTTGGGTAGCCCCCTGGTTTTATGCGTTGACCAATCTAATGTGCAAAGAGAGGCACAGGTTAAGCTTCTCTTCCTAGACAAAGACAGTACCACTGGCCCCAGGTGTGTTTCCAGAAGAAAGAGGGAGTACAAGGGCGTGAAAGTCCCTAACTGCCATCTGGGTCTCCAGCCTCCCCCACACTGCCTTAACTCAGTGTCCTTCTACCTCTCTAAGCAAAAATTATGTTCTGTTCAGAGCTGCAACCCCTTCTCCATGTCTGCAGCAGGAGACTGAACAGAAGAGACTTGGCAAGTAATTGATATGAAGGAGACTCAGGTGAATTGGCTGTAAGATGGGCAGGGTCTGTGGTCATGAAGGGGCCTATTCTTCCTCTGGATTCCCACAGGGTAAAGCCATCTCCAGGAAAAGGTCCTTTGACATGAGGTAAAAAGGAGCCCCACATGGTAGCTCAGAATGAAGCTCACAGCCACTGTTCATGCAATGTGGGAGGCGTCTGAGAGCACTCAGATGAAGAGAACCCATAGCAGGGGCAGGCTTGAGGTGAGGGGCTTTATGGAGAAACATGGAGGGAGAGGCCCCAGAGATGGGATCTCCATTCACTCATCTGGAGAGTGTACTGATGTTTCTTTGGTTCTGAGATATTCCCTTGCTGTGCTCAGGTGTTCTTCCCAGAAATGCTCAGGGAGGCAGGTGGTGGCAGGTATCAAACTGGGGGTATTCCCAGTTCCCCATGGAGTTCACTCCTTGCTCCCCTCAGGTTGCAGGAGTGAGTCCATAGCTCCTGAACTGGGGCAGAGAAGGGTGTGTGTGTGTCTGTATCTGCGTGTTTGTGTCTGTGTCTCTATGTGCACATACATTCCCATTTTTTCTGAATCTCAATTGTTTTCACAGGGGTCTGGACTTTGAAAAGGGACCCAGGCACCCAATTTGAAACAGCACTCAGTCTCTGCTCACCCTCCTCCACATACACAGCCCCAGTTAGCACCTGAGGTGGGGGACTCCTTCTAAGACACTATATCAGAACTAGGGTAAAATGAGACAAACTTTCCAACACAGTCCACATGGAGTGAACACCCATTAATTGGGGTCTTTTTGATTTTGGGAACCTTATCTGTGGCTCTCTGCTAAGGGGCTGAATATTTCTCATCCTCCAAGAGACTACAGAGGCATGGAAGTAGCCTTGTCCCATACCCCCACTGACTGAGAGGGTGACAACAACCTTGCCTGGTTAACTATGATCCAACCTACAGCAGCTGGACAGGAAGGCCGAGAGCCTGGGCTGGAGAATGACTCAGCTGGCTAGAGAACAGCCTGACTTGCAAGAGTCCTGAGTTCCAGCCTCACACTGCATTGTCTTTTGTGTACATTTGGGAGTACTCAAGGGAGTACCTCTTAAGTACTTAGATACAGGCCCTTCAGCACCACTAGCTGTGGCTTCCCAAAACAAACACCAGACTGAAAGAATCCTTGCTTCTCCTACCCTGACAGTGCCATAGTGTCCTCTGAAAAAGTCTCAATCTTCTTTTTAAAATTCTTTTATTCTTTAGGTCACACTCAGAGATTCTCCTGGCTCTGAAGTCATGAATTAGTCCTGGTAGTGCTCAAGGGACTATATGGGGTAATGGGACTGAACTTGGGTCAGCTGTATGTAAGGCAATTTTTCTACCCAGTGTACTATCTCTCCAGCCCCAGTCTTGTCCTTCTTAAATAGATGTCTTTGAGAGTGAGAATGAGGGGTGAGGTAACAAAAGTCTTGTGATTAAATAGGTTTATTTTCTTTCCAAACAAAAGAGGGTGGGGGGGCTCCCATAAGAGTTAAAACCTGAAAACAGCATAATGAGAACTCAGGCCAGTATAGGAGAAAGCTTGGACTCCAGAGAAGACCCAGAAGCAAGAGAAATCCAATGGACTTTGGGAGAATTTGAGAATTTCCTCCAAGCTCAGGGGAAAATCTGGGGACTACAGGTTGTGCCAGGATCAGAGATTCACTCTTAGACCGCTTGCACAATGGTACATGCCCAATGTCCCAGAACAAGTCTTGAGACAGCTGTGAGCAGAGGGAAGAAGGACAGAATAAGAATCTCTCCAAGAGTTTTTAAAGTCCATCCCCCCCCCCCCCCATCTCTGTGTCCTGTGAATGAATCTGCCTATATCACTTCATTCCTGCAGGGAGTTTCAAGTTATGGTGTAGGTGTAGAGGATCTCAATAGTGAAATGGGTACCTGCTCTTTAAATTCCCAACACTTCCCACCACCAGCACTGGAAGGAATCCCGAATCTCTTTCAGAAGAAAACAATACCCAGCACCATGGATGGTAGGCTGTTTTGCTCAAAGAGTTAGGGATTCATGGATTGAATGCTCTGATTCAAATACTGGACTCCCACCCACTATGTGCTCCCTATTCTTTCTTCCATCTTAGCCACCTCCATCCCCATCATTGGCCTGTGGGCATGTCATCACCCCTACTTCTGCATCACTATTGTGGAGTCTGTAGCTGATGCTTTCTCCTCGCCTCTGACCACAGCTTTCTCTTCTTCCCTGTCTTAGAGCATTTATTTCAAAGTGCTACTTGGGCCAGGCAGAGAAGGATGTCTGGGGCACAGGAGTGCTGCTGGTGCAGGAACCCAGAGGTTCCATGGAGGTTTGCTCTCTTCCTCTCTCCCCTAGGGTGCTGTGGGGCTGAAAGATGGGGCCAGACTCTGTCAGTGGCCAGGGCGATGGATGGCAAACCTGGTAGGAGAGTGTCGGCAGCACTTGGTGAGATTCATTTTCCCGCTGCTCGGGGAGACGGATGTAGCCCGGGCATCATCCATCTGCTCCGCAGCCAAGTGGGAAACAGGCAAGGCCTGCGGAGAGCAACCTGGAGCGGAGCCCAGCTTGGCAGGCTTCCTGCGAGGTGCAAGCAAGCGAGCGAGCACTGGGCTTTATTTCGTCCGGTGCTCCCAGCTTAGGCAGAGTTTGAGGAGACCCCTGGGAGTAGATCCATAAATTGTGACCTCTGGAGGGGCAAAGTCTTTGCAGAATGGAATTAGGAAGTCAGATGGACAGTGACCACAGAGCCAATTTAATCTGCCTGGCAGGAGTGGGGTCTTGAGATCCTGCAGCCCTGTCTGTGACTGGGTAGTCCCCCACTGACCTCTTCCTGTTCTATGCTATTCTTGGGACCTAGAATCCCATGTTCAGAGCACAAGGGTCTCCTCCAAGAGGCCTTCCCAGATGATCTCGCCTCAGCTGCTCCTTCAATCCTATTTCCTATAGTTTGAAAACAACTCTTGCCACCTTTGTCCCTAGATCAAGTAATCCCCAACTCTCTTTCTAGCTTCCCGCAGAGAGAAGGACAAGGAATAGATGAGAACCCACTGATACCCAAATGTACCTCCTGTACCTTTTGTCAATTTCATTGCCTTTTCCAGAGCCCCTTCATCTTCCCACTCCCTCATTTCCTCCTAGCACCCTCTTAGGTCCTTGCCCACATTCCCTCTGTGTATGTTCTGCCCATACTCTGCTTCAGGCTTATTTGCCAGGAGAGGTGACCACCATGATGATTCCTATTTAATAGATGGGAAAACAGAGGCCAATCCAGAAATGGGTACTCCTGGAATGGCATCCAGCAGGGCCTGTGGATGCAATACCATTATGCACTTAGGTTCCCAGCACCAGTGGAAGATACTCACTGCTTCTCAGTACCAAGAGAGCTGAGGCCCACTCCACAGCTCCTCCCTAAACCCCCACCCCATTCTCCCTGGTTTGCTCTTTTTTTTTTTTTTTTTGGTTTTTGGGCCACACCCGTTTGACGCTCAGGGGTTACTCCTGGCTATGTGCTCAGAAATCGCCCCTGGCTTGGGGGGACCATATGGGACGCCGGGGGATCGAACCTCGGTTCGTTCCTTGGCTAGCGCTTGTAAGGCAGACACCTTACCTCTAGCGCCACCTTCCTGGCCCCTCCCTGGATTGCTCTTACCCACCTTCTACATCATGTCCAGCTTACCCGAGGAGCCATCAGCCTTGGTCTCACCTTGCAAACCTACTCTGCTTCCCCACAGGTGTACTTTGAAGTCATGCACAAATGAGATTATTTCCTGTGAGCTTCCTTGAGCACCAGAGCTTCTCTCTTAGTCTGGGACAGGAAGTTCCCCCATTCATTGAATAGATTTGCATAAACCACCTTGGGCCTCCCGGAGTGAGGGTCTCACTGCTGGCACCACAGAGCCAGAAAGTAGAGCCCCAGGGCCCACCTTAGCTAGGCCAGCCACTGTGGAGACCACCGTGATAAAAACACTCCCCCACTTGGCATGCTGCCATTGGGACATTGACTGGACTCTTTCCCCATTTATGAAGTAAGAAGGCAGAATACGGGGTGGGGGGAATCCTTGGAGAGGGGTGTATGGCCCCTTGGGAGAAGCCAATGAAACCTTTGCATGCTCTATCTATCTTCTAAACAAATCATGCCTATGAAAAGTTCACGCTTAACTCGGTGGATACCTCATGGATGCCCCCTTGAGGTCCCACAGCTCCTCTGAAGCCTTTGTAAGAATGGCTGCAGCCTGGGCTTCTCAAGGGCATCACGGGTTTGCAGGCACCCACAGTTTCCAGAAAGACTAGGAACAACCAGAGATTCTCCCCATATCTCTTACCTATGGAGTTAGTGGAGCTGGCATGGCTGTAGGGTTGTCAGTTTCTTATGCTCACATTGCCCTTCCTTTCCCCCTGCCAGTAAAAACACACAGGAAAAATGTGGCCTTCAGATGTAGCATCTCACTTTCCTGAGCTGCTGAAACACTCCTGGGCCAGCAGTAGGACTACAGGTGTGTGAAGAGTTGAGAACCGAAGCACCAGCTCCCAGCCTGCAACCTCCTCTCCTCTCTGCAGTTGTCCATTATTTTTTATCTCCTTCAACCACCAACATCTTGAACAGATTCCATGGAAAATTTCAGACATCATTTCTTCCCATGTTTATAAGGTCCACAGTCCCGAGTGTGCTTCTGTCTCTGATTAGATAACACGTTGGATCAACAGGTAGTTCAATGTGCTGCTATTTTGCTGAAGTCTTTATCCCTCTAAGCTGCACGATGCTACTTGCTAGCTGACAGACTCACTGCTTCTCCAGTGGGGGCACTTTAGCTTTACATTTGTACACACCCCAGACTGGTAGAAAGCCCTGACAAGAAGCTGATGTCAACTCTTGAGTAGGTTGGCCAGAAGCCCGGCACTGTGCAAGTCCAAAGGTGCTGACCAGGAGCAAGTGCCCAGGAGGGGAGCCAGAATGGAGAGCAGGGGCAGGATGGAGAGGGCCTGACAGGAGCAGATCAGGATGAGGATAAGACTTTTGGTTGGCCTTAACCACTGGTTTATCCCAGGTATCATAGCAACAGTTAGTGCACTAGAGAAGTCATGGAAACCCTTTTGGGGGCCTTATTATCACCCCCTAATTTAACTAAGGTCACAGTTCAAGGGGTGACAAGAAAAGAATGACTCATGGCTAGGCATGGGATTGGGGGTGCCCTGCCTGCAGGAAACCCAATTCAAGCGCTGGCCAGCAATGTCAGGTCTGGTTTCTCTTTCTACTACTGTGCTCACGTAAGCTCGAAACCATCCCTAGGCAAAACCCGAGCTGATGAGGATGTCTGAGCATTCTCATACAACAGGAAATGGTTTTAGGACATGCAGCAATCAAAATCAACTGAATCATGAATCTGAAGTGTTTCTAGAAGCTCTCAGAGATGTTGCTTTTCTTGGACAAAAAGGAGAGCAAATGGAAATGCTTGAAAAGCCTAGCTCTGGATTCAGAGAGCTGCCTGTGTTTTCTGGGCCCTCTTGGCCTCACTCACAGCTGCTGTGCTGTGCCTGCCCTCTGGGGTGGAAGTGTGCGAGGCTCTGCTCTCTACACTGAGGCTTTGGTTGTCTCTGCTTATTTCAAACCTGGAGCTGTGGGGCTGTGATGTATGTAGAGCTTGTCTGATGCTTGCGCCTATATACATGCATGCATGTGGCTGTGCTTTTGAGGAGGGCTCTGAGGAGAGTCATGTGCATTTGTATGAGCTGTGAATTGTGTGCTGTGGGTAAGGGAGGGAGGCACTTGTAGAGCCCAACTCCTCATGGAGGGCACAGGCAGCGTTTTCATTTCTGGATAGATCTGGTATTTCTTCCTAAAGCAGGGATTTCTGGCATGGAAGGTCACCCTGTGACTCTGGTAGCTCTGGAGAATTCAGTCAGGGCTGGCTGCTGCAGGCGTGTTTTTTAACTACTTCCTCTCCCTGCAATATGGACCCTACTCCCTCACTGCATCTTGTAAGTGTGTGTGTGTGTCTATGAGAAAGAGATTGTGTGCATAAATGTATAAGTTGTGAGAGTGTGTGTGAATGTGCAGATGTGTGTGGGTATATGTGAATGGGTGTAAGCATATCTGTGTGTACATGTGTGAATGTATGTGTAGGAGAATATATGTGTATACATGTGAATGTAGGTTAGTGTGTGAGTGTCTGAGAAAATATATTTGTATGAGAGTTTATGTGTATTTGTGAATGTGTGAGAGTATGTGTGTCTGTGTGAAATGTGTATATATGTGTGTGTGTGTGTGTGTGTGTGTGTGTGTGTGTGTGTGTAATTTGCACTTGCTGTCCCACTGCCTACAACCTTTTTTCCCAGTCTCCTCATTGTCACTTCTGGCAGGGAGGAGGGAGTACTCTTTGGGGTGCAAGGGTTGGACTGTATGCTAAAGATAGGGTATAGAGGACATTCCCTGTGTCCCAGACCACACTCAGTGGATAGAGGTGCACTGGAAACTATAATGGAGGAGATAGGTCAGGCCAGCATCAGGAGGGAACCAGCACCCAGCACTTCCACCACACAGTGGGATCCAAGGTAGGTGGGGGCTGCCTGAGGTTATAGGCAGAGAGTGACTAGTGGGGGATCAAATCCTTCTGGCATTGCTCTTCAGTGTTTTCTTTTTTTTTTTTTTTGGCTTTTGGGTCACACCCGGCAACGCTCAGGGGTTACTCCTTACTCTATACTCAGAAATACACTCAAGCTTGGGGGACCATATTGGATGCTGGTCAAACCATGGTCCTTCTCCATGCAAGGCTAATGCCTTACCTCCATGCCATCTCTCCAGCCCCTCTTCAATGTTTTCTACTGCTGCTTGTTCTCAGGACTGGGAGCGCCTCCTGGGCCTCAGCCCAGTCAGTGCTCCTGCCTGTCCAGCATCAGTCATTAGGGCTTGACTCTGCTACTCCAACATGCTGCAAAGACAAGTTTAGGGATTTCTTTCACAGCATTAGTTCAGATGTCTCACAGAGGAGGAGCATGGCTCCTTCTGGGAGCAGGAGTCCCACAAGACAAGAGCCGACTCTGCTACACCAACATGCTGCAGAGACAAGTTTAGGGATTTCTTTCACAGCATTAGTTCAGATGTCTCACAGAGGAGGAGCATGGCTCCTTCTGGGAGCAGGAGTCTCACAAGACAAGAGCCACATGCTCTTCCCTAGCACTGCAACTTCTGGTAGAGGCATGGGCTTCCAAGGGAGAGCTCAATCCCCCAGACCTGCTGAGGATCCTTCCTGTCCCTCCTCACCCCCACTCTGCCCAGCCTGACTCCATTTTGTCCCATCTTCTCCTGGCAAGGAGTCATCCAGTCAGTCACCCCACCTGTCCCAGTCTTTGAGCCTGTCTTCCCAGCCATCTGGTAGACCTTCCTGCATTTACCCTCCATGATGCTCACCATCCACCCTCAGGCTTCCTTGCAGGATGAATGGCCTGGCTTCCACAGACATTTTCTCCATTGGTGTGTGCTCAGCCCATTTCTTTGAGTGTCAGAAGACCTTTATTCAGGCACTAATAAGAGAAGTTGGTTTGTTTTTCCTTCACACATGGCTGCTTCATTCTCTCTCAGACCTGGAGCTTCAGAGGTCTCATGTATTCCTCTGGGAATGTGCATAGGAAAGAAAAAGATAACTTTATTTTGCTCCATGTTAGTTCTGGGTCCCACTGCCTCTCCCCCTCTCTCTTTGCCTCTTTCTCATGCTCCTTAGCTGGATGGCATTGAAAAACCTCAACACCAATGGCAACATTAAGTAAAGAATGGCAGAGTTGGCTGGGCACCACAGAAGCTGGTTCTTCCTCCTCACCCTGCCAACTATCCCACAAGAAGGGCAGGATGGTCCCCAGAATTTTACAAAACAAGACAATCATGACCAAAGACATCATTGGTCTCTGTGTTCCAAGAGGTGGTTCTGGATCATTCCACACATGGGCAGTGCCCAGCGCATGATACTTGACCAGTTGGGGTTGAGTTGCCTCCTGTGTTGGGCATTTCTGCCAGTCAGCCTATTTCAGCGTGGCCCCAGGAAAGTTCTCTCATCTCTTTATGGGAAGAAGTGAGAAGAAAAGATCAGTTATGTGGGAGGGGGGGGTGTCTATATTTCTGAGTGTGACAGTCAGTGGGGCATGGAGTTCCTCCTTAGAGGGGGAGTGTGGTTCCTCTAGCAAATGGTAAAAAAAAAGTCCATGCATGCTACAGTCACAGCCTCTCATAGCTCTCAACAATACACTGATCTTTTCCTTAAATGGAGCTCCCTAGGTTGGATGCCATCACTGAGCACATTTACTCCTTGGAGACCGTCCCTGAGTCTCCTTCCATCCCAAAAGATCTGATCACTTTCCTCTTTACTCTACAGCATTACCAGTGGCTTCAGAATGGAACCTGGAGCAGGAGCTGTTTCCAGGATGCTTTTTTGCTGGTGGCATGGGCAAGTCTGGCACCTGCTCTGTGTTCTGATCTCCCAGCTCTAAATCAGAGCAGTGATGAGATCCCTATTCCTGCCACTCTAGGTAGCTGTGTGGGTGGGGTTTTTTTGGAGGGGGGCACTGGCTGCTGCTCAGCAATGTTGACTTCCACATTTGTATATAAATGGGCATGCAAGGGCCCAGAGCAGCATAGTGCTTGCTGAAGGTCACAAGACAAATTTTCTGTCATGTTCCTGAGACCCATATTACATAGTATAGAGAGGAGGGTACTTGTTTTGCATACAGCTGACCAGAGATTTATTTTCAGTACTTTATTTTCAGAAAGAAAACAAAGAAAGAAAGAAAGAAAGAAAGAGAGAAAGAAGAGAAAGAAAGAAAGAAAGAGAGAAAGAAGAGAAAGAAGAGAAAGAAAGGAATGAAGAAAAGAAGAAAGGAAGGAAGGAAAGAAAGAAAAAGAAGAAGAAGAAAGAAAGAAGTCTTGTCCCATTATTACATTGATGCTGGCACTGCAGTTTGTGTTAATTAAGTCATATGCACATGTGAACCATGGGGTGGCACCTACCAGCATCCATGTGTTTAATGAGCATTTCCCTGGCTCTCCATACCATAAGGGTTTATTCAACTTTTTCAACTTAACCTATCACCCTAAGGCCTGTCTCCCTGTCTCCCTAAGGCCTTCTGGGAAGGTGGGCATCAAGCTTGGTGCCTACCTAGCCTGTGCTGATCAATGTTGAATCCAGGTCTGAAGGTGCTTCCAGAGGTGGGCAGTAGAGGAGAGCAGGCAATGAAGGGTTGTGGCTGGGGACTGAGCACCGAGGTCGGGGAAGGCTGCCTTGGCCAGCCTCACTGTCAGAGAAATCTCATTTTGTGAACAAGCTGATTCATGGGTCTGCTTCCTTAGTGCTCCCTGAGCAGCGGTCTGTCAATAACTATTCTTTACAAGGTCCCTCGATTAGTTTCCTGAGTTGAAGACAAATGTTTAAAGAGGAGTTCGGTGCTAGGGCTATTCCAGAGGTGTCGTTAGCTTAATGTCTTCCCCCACCCATTTCCTCCAAGTTCATTTCCTCTTGACCCAAGTGAGGATCACAACTTGCTGCTTCTGGCAATTGAATCTGCCTTTCTATGTCTGAACAGGGGCAAGGGATGGAGGAATAGAGACACAAATTATAGTCATGGTGGTGGGCAGATTACTGCTTCTGTCACTGGATTTGACATTTGGTCATTTGCTCCACCTAATACCTCCCCCATGGCCCTAGGCTTTGCCTCACCCTATGTGAAACCATGAATGCAGACAAAAACTCTAAGATAGCGCCTGCTTTCTCTCTGGGATACCTGGTTCCCAAGGGCATTTGGTAAGAGGTCTCAAGCAGCAACTCATTTGTCCTTCCCTTCATTTCCATGTGCTAAATTCTATAGCTTAATTCTATTATATTGCTGAGCATATATGCATATGAGAACATATGTAGTTCCTTTTGCTGCTGAGCATCACTGTATGCATCTGTGTCTTCTGTTGCTGAGCACCACTGTATGTACCAAGCTTCTATCTTCTCTCGCCTTGTCCTTTCTACCATAGCTGCCTCCTATTCTCCAGCATCTCCTTCCCCATTCCTAGAAGCCTTTTTTCCTTTCTTCATGGAGAGGAGCCTAATCAGAGACTGACATTAACAACCCCCCCACCCCCCGCCATTCCCTACATGTCTACCCACCTTTTGTTCATGCTCTTTGTGTTTCCCATCAGGAAAGCATTTACACAGACATGGCTCCTGAAACATGTAGAGAGGGGCACTGCTTCCAGGCCTGCACCACCTCTACTCCCATCTCCCCACACATCCTGGCCTTAGGAACTAGGACCCCTCCATTTAACTGTCTTCATTCCTCCTCCTTGGCAAAGCTCCTGTGACACCTTGATGATAGAAGAGAGTACTCATGTCCCTCTGCCTGGCAGGTTGCACTCTCTGGTCTCCACTTCCCACAGGGCCCAGCACACAGCAGGAGCTTATCTGTCAGAGAAGAGCAGGGCTCCGTGTTCCTGTGCTCACACCAGCAACCTTCCGAGCTGCTTTTGTTGTCAGCCTGCCTCGGCCCCTTTCGGGGTGCTCCCTTCTCTCCCCATAATCTGTGGTTGTAAGCATGGAAAGGTGGTAAAGAGAGCATAGAAAACTCCAAAAGGAGGGATAAGGCAAAAGCTTTGCTAGTTTGTGTTTGGATTTTCATCAGCAAACATTTGTTGAGCTCTCGTCTATTCAAGGTACCAGTGTTCAGTGAAATGCCTGAGAAGGGGCCAGGGAGATGGCTCAAGTGGTAGAGCACGTGCCTAGCATGCTCATAGTTCTGAGTTCAATCCCCGGCACTGCCTGGCCTCAAGCAATGCTAACCAGACACTAGTGGTCCCCAGCGCTCTAGGTATAATCCTCATTAAACAAAAATGACAGTGACTTCTTCTGCCTGCCTCTCCAGGAGGGCCTGTGTCAGAGCAGATTTAATATTTGAACTGCAAATATGTGGAGGGCTGAGCATTCAGAGTTTTACCACTCTGGGTACATCAGCTGTCCCTGGTCACCCTGCTACCCCCCACTCTTCATTCCCAAATCTACAGAGGGCAGAGCCGACTAATGTCAGTGGTTCTTCCAGACTCACACCTTACCTAGAAATAGACTGGGATGCAGTCTATTCCCAGAGACCCTCAAGAGACCAGAGCTTTGGCTCCTTCAAGTCCTATGCCCCAAACTGCCCACTGTTTACGCCACCCTGGAGCAGAGGGTTGTGGAAGGCAGGCTCTATCTACAGCAATATTAGGTCTGTATGTGTGTGGTGTCCTGGTACGATATTGTGGGATGACCAGGCTAGCCAAGTTGCCTTAGTGGGGGTCCTGCCTGGGCTGTGGCCTGTGCTGGGAGGTGTCTCCTGGCCCCTGGGATGCCAAGCACATAGACCAAAAGAGCAACTGTGCTAAGCTTCAGCTCTCTCCTGACTGCTTTACCAGCAGCTAGACCCTCAGGCTTTCCCCTAGGCCCACAGAAAAGGGAGGTTATTATGAGAAACAGTCAATGAGGGGCATCCCACTGTGAGGCAGAGGAGGTGAAGGAAGCCAGCTGCAGGGAGCCCAGGTGTGTGCCACACTATCACCTCCCCTTATTTTCCAGTGCTCCTCTCCTCCATGACAGCAGGCAGCTGTCTTCCCCCGTAGCAGAATCACAGCAGTCTCCTGGAGGAGGCCCCTTTCTCTAAGGACCGATTTCTGCAGGAAGTTCCCACAGACAAGAGTGTGGAGAACTTCAGAGGAAGCGGGGCAGGACGGTTCTGGTACAGCTGCCTTGCAATCATGTGCCACTGTAGGGAGCATGACTGCAGTGAACAAAACAGATGCATACGCGTGTGTACATGTATGCATGTGCAGAAGGAAGACACAGAGCCAGCTGCCTTGTCCTGTCTGTTCTCGGGGAGCTGCTGCTCCCACCCCTTTCCATCGCCTGCATTTATTTCATTAAAAATCTGACACAGTGGAGGGTAAGAACCCGAGAGAAAAGTGACCATGGGATGGGCAGGAGATGCCGGCTCCCTTCTCTCTGCCCACCCTGAAGTTCTTCACAGAGTTCCTGGTGCCTCTCCCACTCCCACCCACTCCTGGGGACAGGGCAGGGAGAGAGGGTGCTAGGCCAGAGTGGTCAGCAGAGTGGAAGGAGCGGCTAAGGCGTGGTGCTGACTGTACTGTGGGAGTTGGGGGTGCACCGAAGAGCCCCCTGCCTTGGCGCCTGCCCACAGCCTTGGAGGCACAGGAGGGAGCCAGGCTCTCTCAAGGGGGAGAAGCTGCTTATAGACAGCTCCCAAGTCCTGGGAGCCACAGATGTTACAAGTGGGCTCCCTACCCCCATAATGTCCCATCCATGGCAAGATCCTAGGCAGGGCAGGCAGCTGCCCTGTCCCCACCCTGCAGGACAGAAATCCCTGAATAGTGGTTTGAGAAAAGTCTTTGTGCAGCTTGAGACACAAACGCCCCCAGAATCTCCCCATTGGGAGGGAGAGAGTGGTATGCAAGGGCGTGGCACAGTGTGAGTCCACCTGGCCCCAAGCTCAGCCTCCTTCTTGCCTCCTTGGAGGGCTGCAGTTTAGAAAGGGTGGACAGGGTCCAGGGTTGCACTGCTCCAAGAGAGCTCCAAGCCCTGCTCCAGTGGGAGCACAAAGGGTCCATCCAGCGTGGGGCGGTAGGGAGGCACCCCTCTCGCCCAGAGCAGAACTGAAGCAACAGGCATTCAGATCCACCACTGGCCTGCTCAGGGTCATGGGAGACCCCTGAGCCCAGCCTACACCGTAGTCATCACCTCCTCGTTGTCTGGGGTGGCACTTCCTTTAGGCAATCTCTTTGATTCTGCGCAAGTAATTGTGCAGGTCTGGCTGGGGAGCAGGCCGCGTGGTGCCCGTCACATCTGGGCAGCCCCAGCCTAGACCCTCCTCATCTTCCTCGTCCTCTTCACCGGCAGGCACCGAGTCATAGGCCAGCTCCTCTGAGGGCAGCGTCGTGAAGGTGGAAAACTTGACCCGCTTGCGTTTAGAGGTGGGTGAGCTGGCGGGGTCCTCAGCCTGGTCCCGGGCTGAGCCCCCCGACGAGCCGTCCCCCCGTCCATGCACCTGGCTCTGGACGCTGGTCTGCGAGCTGCCGCTGCTGTGGTGGTCACCGTGGCAGCAGGCGGGCACTGTCTCCAGCGGGTTGCCCACGGGTGGTGACAGCTCCCCCTGCACCCTCAGGGGCTGTCCGTTCCCCAGGAACACCCAGTGGTGGGAGTGGTCCATGCTGGTCTGGCCCTCAGGAGGGATGCGCTTATGCCGGTAGCGCAGCACGAAGACGATGCAGTTGATGAGGAAGACGAGGATGGCCAGGCAGAAGACGCCCAGCAGCGCGTACATGCCAATCTCCAGATCTGTCAGGCCCCTTGGCATCTGCAGAAAGCCAGTGGGCAGTGGCAGGAAGTTATCAGTGGGTGGTGCTGGAGGACTGCCGGTGCTGGGGAAGAGGCCTGCAGTTCCTGGGGGTCTGGCTCCCCTGGCCTCATCCTCACCCCCGCTGGGCCCTGGCTGGCTAGGACCCGGGTAGTCATAAGTGGGGTCCTCCTCATCCCGCCCAAAATGCACCCTCAGGCTTATGGGGGTTGTGGCCAACACACTCTTGCGCTTGGTCTTCTGGCAGCTCTCGGCGATGGTGAGCTCGGCACGCAGCAGGTCTCCTGTGCCCTCGGCTTCTGCCACTACCAGTGGGAAGGAGCGGTCCTGGGTCACTGTAGCAACCCGCTGGTCCAGGCTGCTCACCAGCAGTCCATAGTCCCGGGGGCTATAGAGGGAGAGGGGGGCCGTGGTGCCATCACTGTAGGAGAGCCAGAGGCTCAGGAGGGCTTCCTGGAAGAGAAGGTGAAAGGATGAGAGCGCGGCGTCTGGCCACTTTTCTTTTGGATCCTGAGTTGGGGAGATTTTGGGCACCAGGTCTTTCTGGCAGGTGCTCTGGCAGATGCACTGGATTTTTAGAGGTGGGGATGGGGTGTATGTGACTCTTCTGGAGGGGCTTCACAAGGGTCCCAACTTGTCTCACACTTTCTCTCTTGAAGAGCTGGATATAGGTTCGCCCCCTCTCTCCAAGTCTGTACCTGGCCTGAGCACCTCTGACATTTGGACCCCGCTCTGCCTCCATCTACACCACACTCCTGAGAACCTGCCTCTGTGCAGAAGATAGAGTGACCCACAGAGAGAAAGGGCTAGCCTGAGGTCACAGGCAAGCAGGTGCAGAGAACTCCTGTATCAGCACCCACTCTCTGTGGCTCCACCTGCTTCCATTTCCACTTCACCTTGTAACCATTCCCAGAGTGTCTGTGGGAGCCATCTTGGGCCCCCAGTGAGAAATATTTCAGGTTGAAGAGAGCAGAGGGTCCTGTGAAAATGTAGGCACAGGAAGAATATAGCAGGTTGGGAGGGTGTAGGCCAGGAGCTCCATGTCAAATGTCTGGTATAGATGGCAGGGCAGAGGTGAAGAGGGGCAGGTTGGGTGTGCAGGTCATGGAAGACAGACAGTTCTGCCATTAAGATAAAGGACTCCTTGGGGCACTCAAGCACAAGGGATGCAAAGACCCTGAAGTTCCATGTACCCCTATGAGGGCAATGTCCGTGCTTACCTGCTTAAGGAAGCTGAGTGTCTGCTGGGCAGCTGTGGTGGCCAGGATAGTGTGGCTGTTGCCAGGGCTGGGCCGTAGGGACAGGGCGAGGCTGGCCACCACCTGTGCTTGCAGCTGTATGATGCTGACCTTCTCTTCTGTCACTGTCAGCAGCGTCTCTCCAAGAACAGACTCGGTCAATGGAGACACCACCTGGGCCAGAGCAGGGTAGGAAGATATCAGGAAGGCGGCTCCCTCTGGGGTCCTCATACTAGGAGTCCACCTGAGGGCCTGCTGGAAAAGAGGCCTGGTGGAGGGGCCAAGCTAAGGCTGGACTCTGGTATGCAGCTGGGAGCTGGGTTCTAGGTGACCTGCCTAGTATTGGGCAGCAGGCAGGTGAAGGCAGCAGCTCCTGCAAATGAAAGCCAGTAACCACTGCTCTGCATCAGCATTGGGGAAACCTTAGGGAGACTGTGTGCAGGGTCAAAGGGCTTCTGGGAGATTCCAGCTGATTCCTGCTGTGGGTCAGGGAGATAAAGACCATGTATGTTGTTCATTTAATATTTAAATTTTGCTTGTTTTGCAGTCACACTAGTGGCACTTAGGACTTATTCCTAGCTTTGCCTTAAGGAATTACTACTGGCAGTGCTTGGGGGATCATATGCCATGTTAGGATCCAACCAGCATTGGTCACATACAAAGCAGCTGTTTATCCCACTCTCCTAGCTCTCTAGGACCTGGGAATATAGGTTTCCTTTTTTTTTTTTTTTTTTTTTTTGGTTTTTGGGCCACACCCGGCAGTGCTCAGGGGTTACTCCTGGCTGTCTGCTCAGAAATAGCTCCTGGCAGGCACGGGGGACCATATGGGACACCCGGATTTGAACCAACCACCTTTGGTCCTGGATCGGCTGCTTGCAAGGCAAATGCCGCTGTGCCATCTCTCCGGGCCCTCCTTTTTGTTTTTTAATGAGGGGAGTGGTAAAGATAGTATAGGGACTAAGGTCTTGCCTTACATGTGGCAGACTCAGGTTCCATCGCTGGTATAATATATCGCCTCCTCAGGGTAACCAGGGGTTACTTCTAAGCTCTCATTCAGGAATATCCCCTGAATACCATTTAGTGTGATCCACAAACCCAATGAATAAATGAACAAATAAGAACCCTCCCAATTCTTACATTAGACCCACTGTTTCCAAGAATAACTGCAGGCTGGTCTTAGTGCTTGGGCACAGTGTTCAATCTCTTTATGAGAGGGATTTCCATCCAGGCACCTGACAGCCCAGGAGAAAAGTCCCATCTGAGTTTCTGAGAATGACCTTTCCTGGCCATGAGGCTGACTTGTCCTCTCTCTGCATTCCTCCCTGCTAAACACTGGTCTCATCCTGAGCCACACAAAGCTGAGAGGTGTGTCAGGCAAGGCTCCAACCATCATCAAGGGGAAGTGAGAAGTTAGATCTTTGATGGTGATTCCAGACCAACAAGCAGGTGAAGAAGAAAGAGATTTTCTAGGGGTGAGGGGCTTACAAATATGCTCAGGGTGTCCCGAAGTCACTACTAGCAATTCTCTGCCAACTATGTTGGGTGATTGAGTATGAGGGTCAGGAGTGATCCCCATGGGGTCTAGGTGACCTGCCTAGTATTGGGCAGCAGGCAGGTGAAGGCAGCAGCTCCTGCAAATGAGAGCCAGTAACCACTGCTCTGCACCAGCATTGGGGAGACCTTAGGTAGGGAGACTGTGTGCAGGGTCAAACGGTATTGTACTGGTACTGCAATGCGTAGGATTCACCAGGGCCACACCTGTGGTGATTGGTAGTTGTGCCAAGGGTTAGGTTTGTGCATGACACCTTCCCCAGAAAGAATGGTTTAGGAGTAGTTGGGATTGCTCCTGGAGACTGAGACACCAGGTCCCTCCCATTCCAGGTCAGCGAGGTCCCAGTTCTGCCCCAATACCTACCTTGAAGGGTGTGGTGCCTGGTTCCAGGCCTGCCAGGGTGTTGCTGTCCACCATGCGTGCCACCCGGGGGTCTCCCACTCGCATAAAGTCACTGACCAGGTCGGTAACCTCCACCAACCAGTCTGGTCCCAGCATGGGGACCACCTGACCGGTGCCCTCAGATGATGTGGTGTGGAACTGGGTGAAGACCTGCAGGGTGGCGTGCTGGTACTGCAGGGTACAGCCTCGGCTGGCACTCTGCCGCCGCTCCTCCTCCTCTTCATCATCATCTTCGCTCTCCCGAGCTGACCTGCATAGGAGACATGTGCTCTGAAGGTACCTCCCTAGCCAGCCTTGTGGAACCTTCCTTCTGTCTCTGACTTCCTGGGAGCCAAGGCTTTCAGAAACTTCTCTCTAAGAAAGAACCTTCTTGCCTCAAACGGATCCCCTTCCACCTCTGATTGGATCAACTCATGCCCAGAAATTGCTGACATCATTTTACCAGGAGCTCTCTCACTTTTTAGCTCCTCATATCCCTATCCTCTCAAAGCAAAGACATCTCTGGCTACAGAGCAATGTGGAATTTGGCCCAATGGTGGTGGTCTTGCTAAGGAAGGCATCAAGCAAACCCATAATGGTGGGCCTGGAGATTCCTTGAAAAATATGGCATGATACCTCTTCAGAAACAATATTGCAAACCACTGTGCCTACAAGGGAAAAAAAGGAAAAGAAAGAAAGAGAGAGTGAGAAGAGAGAAAGAAGGAGAGAGAAGAAAAATGTCTGCCATAGTGGTAGGCAGCAAGGAGGCAGGAGGGAAACGGGACAGTTGTATCAGGAAAGGTGAAGGGTGTTGGATATTTTATGACTGAAACTCAACCATCAACAATTTTGTAACTGTGAAATAAAAAGTATATTTATCTACAAAAATAAACAAAAACAAAACAAAAAACAAACAAACCAAAGGGGGAAAAAACCAGGGCAGGTGCAACCTAAGCTCTTCTTGTTGCTCAGAAACATGAAGAGAGAAACTGAAGGAAAAAGGAGTAAACTGAACCAAATTAGGTCCTGAGGCTGGGGGAACTAGACAGCAGATGAATTCTGGGGAGAGTGTGAGAGGGTGTGGCAAGAGCATCTGAAGGACTCAAAGACCAGAACATTCTTTCCCATTAGGGGCTCTCATCCACACTCTCTAGCTTCATCCTCACATTATGGAGACTGAGGCAGGCAGAGGGCATGGCAGTCTTTCAGCCACACACCCAGGGCCTAGCAGAGTCAGAGCTGAAACCAGGCCTGGCTGACACCAAATGGCACCACATCCTTATTATTCACAGCAGCATCAGCAGCACATGGGAGCTGGTCAGAATAACGGAATCAAGGACTCAGTGATCAGGATCCTAACACTACCCTCAGATGATTCACATGAACTTGGAGGTCAGACAGGCTCCAGACTACCCTCTCTCTTCGGAATGGAACCAAATTCAGCACCCTCGTGGCTGCCAGCTTCCCTTTCCAGCCCTGCTCAGCCTGCTCTCAGCTGCCTGCCATTCTTCTCTTCCCGGCTGGATCTTCTCCCTGGCAGCAATGAGTGGGTGAGACAGGGTGCTGAGCACCCAGCCACATGCTGCAGATAGGTGCAGGTGCATTAGTCACCGTGTGCTGGGCAGAGACACACATGTGCCAGCATTTGTGCACCCTCCTGGGTGTCTGCTGCCTCCCTTCTCTGCTAGCTCTTACCCCATCTCTCCATCCAATAATATTCCATCTGTCCTTTAAGCCCTCACTTAGGACTCACTTCTTCCAGGAAGACTGTCCTAACTTCTCTTGGTTCTTTACTTTGTGTCACTCATTTTTATGAACATGGGGTTTCCCGGATGCCTCCAGTACCAGAGCTTGGCTATAATGACTTGGCTGCCAGACCCAGAGTTTGGCCAGGTCACCAGTCTCATTCCCTTCCATGATCCATTAAGATTACATAGCATTTTATTCAAGAAAAGCATCTTTATTGCATAACTGACCTGTGCACTGTGTGCAGGAAGTCCTCACTTAACCTTGTTGGTAACTGCTCAGAAACGGCTACGTTAAGACAAACAATGCTTAAGGCAGCTTCTCTTCCCATAAGTTGATCTAAAAGCAATGAAGTTTCTACAGCCTATTTCTGGTCATAAAAATATCCCTGAACTTCTAAATAAAAAAAACACTTCTAGTATTAAATAATGCCAAATTCATTCTCTAACATACACATTCCAGTTCAAGGGTGCTGCTGGCCCCATGAAACCTAGCATGGATTCCCAGGGCTTAAACAGGATGGAGGTCTGGATAAGGAGATGCAGAGAAGCCTCACACACACACACAAGTGCATAAGCACAATGCATGGGACCACGTACAAATTCACTGAGCATCTTTCAGATGAGGGAGAGATTTATGTAGACATGGGGAAGCCACGCAAACCCCACACAAACAGTAGCCCCTGTAGGGACTGGTGCTTCCCCTTATTAGTGGGTACTAATAGGGACCCCCAAACACTCAACCTTGAAACACCCCATGCAAGGACCTTCGTGACACCTTGGACCTTAAATCTCAAGTTGTAGGCAGACACACAGGAGCTGAAGTTGCATGCACAAGCCCTAGCCCAGCTCCTGAGTGGGTGGGGGACAGTACCTCCGGTCTGGGAGGATGGGAACCCTCCAGCCCTTCACTTGGCTGAGGCGGGAGTCCGAAAGCTCGATGTGCAGGGGCAGCTTGGGAACCCAGACGGTCATTTCCAGCGGGGCTTGGAGCATGTCGTAGCGGAAAGTGACCCTGGCATTCATAGAGCCTCGAGTCTCCTTTCCACTCACAAACACATAATCGCAGCTGCTGGAAACCTGGGGAGGAGAAGCAGGACCAGTGGGCACAGCTTGTTCTGCATGTCACTCTGGGGGGAAGCATGGGAGGACCAGGAAGACCATTGGAGGGAACGACAGTCACCGAGGCTGGAGAGGAAGGAGGGATACATGTGGACACTTAGAATTCCTCTGCAAAGTGTCACTTCCATCTATTCCTGTGGCCATTCTACTCTGCAAAGACCTCCCTGGAGAGGGTTGGGGGCCTTTGCTCTACAGCCCCAGGTCCAATCATGTGTGATTTTAGGGATCTGCTTCTGACTTGTCCTCTCCCTCCCCTATATGACTAAGCAGGCTCTGGAGCAAATCCTGGACTGGGAAGCCACTGTATCAACAGGTGTGTGTTCTAACAGATACCACTCTAACAAGGCAAAGGCAGGGCTGAGGAACAGGACCACGGCACCTCCTCCCAGCCTAATGGGCAGCTGGTTTATTTTGAGCAAGGGGGCAGGCCGAGGCATGTATGGAGAAAGGAGAGAGAAACGGGTCCTGCAGGCAAAGGTAGGTGGAAGGTGCCAGCCCCTAGGCGTGGTTTTCCCACACGTATGCCCATCTCCATAGTAACATGCATTTCTTAATGTTCCAGAGGGCCAGGAAGCCCCCTGAACACAGCATGGCGGCTACTGTGCCCACTCATGGAGATGATGCTGGGAGAGATGAGCCTCGGGCCCACACACATACCTGGCACTACCTGGACTCAATCCAGTACCACCCACCAGTCCTTGGACCAACTCTTGCCCCCTGGGCATCACAACCAATCTCTGAGCTGATGATACCTGAAGATGTGTGTGGAATTCAGGTTCATCTGTGTATTGGGAGTCCCCTAGACCTCTGCAACCATCAAGAGGATGCATGGAGTGGGTGGAAGTAACGTGAGAGGGCGATCCTGTCAGAAATGTTCATTTTCCTCTGCATAAGGCAGAGTATTCCAGCTGAAGGTTGGCAAATTCCATTGAGAGTGTTGGCAACTGCTTTAAAGAACCTGGACAAATCTCATTGAGAACGGAAACAAATTCTGTTTAGAATCTTTGCAAATTCCCTTTGGTGTGGAAGCCAGCATGACACTGCTGTTGGAATGGCTTTGTGGTGAGGAATGTGGAGTTCAGTGGGCTTGTGAGCAGCAGAAAACCCCGGGGATAGGGGAAGGTTTCCAGTCACAGAGGAATGTAGGTGTGATACCCTCAATCTGCTCGGTTTGCCTGGATGCAGGAGGATGGATGAGCTAAGCCTCAGGCTTGTGGGGAGTATGGAGACAGAGGTGGGAATAATTGTAGGCCCAGAGCAGTGAGTCAGAGGAAGGAAGCCCCCCTCCCCTCAGTTCTCTTTCTGCTCCTTGTCCAGACATTTGACGGTGGTGGCAATGGAGGCTGGTATACACAGGGGGCAATGCAAAACATGGGACCCAGAAGGGGTGTGCAGAGGAGACAGGAGGAGTAGGGGTATCTGCACAAAGGTTGAGAGAATGTCTCTAAAGGGCATTTCTCCTTCTCTTCCCATGTCCCAGTGCCTGGTCTGCAGGGCACAGTGGGAATCAACAATGATGGAAATTGAGCAGAGTTCAAGCTAATTCTCTTCCACATTTTTACAGAAAAACTTCCAGGACTGGCCAGACATGGCCAGTGCTTCTTGGGTTGTCTGCATCCCTTCCCCTTTTTATCTCCTCTACTACTAGGAGAACCTGCCCTAGAAGCAAATTCCCTTCTGGTCTGAGGCTTTGCTCCCTGGGAAAGTCTCAGTACTTTCAGAAAGCCAGAAAGCCCACCTTAATGATGTCCTCATTGTCGGACTCACACTCCACCAGGGCAGAGACATCTAGGACAAGGCCGGTCACCTCGATGGCAATCACCTTGACAGGGATGGCCACTGTCCGGCCCGTCAGGATGGCTGTGTTGATGATCTCAGTATCCTGGGGAAAAGGAATTTTCTGATTGAGGAGATATGATCTTATGTTCTCATAAGCAAGCCTAGCTCCTGGCTGTCTCCATGTCTCAGAAGTGCATCCTTTCCAGGGCACACTGGATCCCACCCATCACACCACTCATCCAGAACTGCCTTGATATTGCTTTGTTGCCTCAGTGTGGTCCTTCCCCAACCATCTTCTCTCAATTTTGTGGGTGCCCAGAGGTGGTCCTTCACAGTCTTTATGGCCCATGGTTTTCTTCCCAAATCTGCCTATGAGCTTACAACTCTCTTTCTAGCTTGCAGCTTTGTCAAGGATCTCCACCCTGTCTTTGCCTGTGTGAGCCTTTTGCCATTATGACCTCCAGGGATATGTCTCCACGTCAACTTCTCTACTTTGTTTTTTTTTTTTTGAGAACTTTCCAAATGATGGCTGGGGATCTAGGGTCCATTTAAGGCAAAATTGGCCCAGAGGTGTGGGCCACACAGTTAGGGTTTGGGTGGACCCAGTGATGCTCTGATGGTCTACTCTGATGGAGCTTGGGATCACCAGAGCCATATCCAGTGGTCCTGGGTAGTATGCGGTAACAAGATCTGAGTGTGACCTTGTGCATGTGAGGCAGGTGCTCCTGCCCTTTGAGCCACCTCCCCTGTCCCTTCTCTGTCCCACTCAGTTTGTGTGTTTATGTGTGTGGTGGGAATATGCATACATAGGCACATCCCCACAAATACCCCCACCATCATGCCCACATACAGCACACCACATCCACACACATACCAATATCCACACATATATATGCATAACCTCATTCCCACCTACCCCATACCCACATCTATACATACCATCATTATCATCTACCCTATATCCATGTCTACACACATATTCATACACCCCATTCCCACCTATCCCACAGCTAATTCCCATACATCCTCACTCATATATTTATATCCAGATACCCAAACACATATATCCACATACCCTCATGGCCACCTACTCCATCCTCACCCCCACCCCCACACATACATATATTCACACATATATTCCCCCCCCCCACATACCCATATGCTCACATAGGCACCTACCTCACAGTCCCACATACATACCCACACCCAGACACCCACACTCATTCACACACACATATATCCATACACTCACATCTGCATATTCATACAATCACACCCACTTCCCCACTTGGCAGACACTTGCACTCACACCCAGACTGCCTGGTCATTGCTCACCATGGCAAGGGGCAAGATGGCCTGCACATCCCTCTGGATAACTGTCAGTTCAGTAACTGCCCGCTCCAGGTCAGGCAGGGCACCATGGCCACGATAGTCAATATGCCACATGATCCTGCGCTTGACTGACTGGCTGGTGAAGTTCTCCATCTCAAAGTCCAGCTGTAGGATCTCCAGGGGTCCCTGGTCCTCCCTGTGGGAGATAAAAAAAAGAAAGGCTGGGAGCAGCTCTGGAGCCAAGGGTATGGGGTGGCAGCAGCACTTGGAGCCTCCCCAGCTCTCTAGGTGCTCCAGCATCCCCATAAACTAATCCAAGGCCTCACAGACACCGGGCACCTGGCCTCACGTAGCCCAATCCTCTTCAGGTGCCATCCTGCAGAGAGGAAGCTGAGAGGCTGCTCCACTCACCATTGGGGCAGGGGGGTGCTTTTGTCCCAGGACACATCCACAGTGGCTGTTGAGTGCTTGGCACCAGTCAGAAGCTCTGATGTCACGTGCCATTGGCCACTCCGTGATCTGGTGCCTAGAAGAGTCACACCCTTCTTTGCCTTCACCCTAGATCAAAGGGATCGGAGAAGAAAAGATTGAGGGTCAACCTGGAGTCCTATGACAGGCCCTGTGATTGCAGAACCCTAGGCTGGGGCTAAAACAAGGAGAAACAGATGACCTGTCACTCAGAATTCTAGACTCAATTTTCAATATTAACCATGTATCTTGCATCATGGAGCTGAAACCTCCGACCCCCCCAGTGGCAGTTACAATCACTTCACCCATATCTCTGCCAATTCCTGCTGTGCCTCTATTTACATACCTCAGTGGCAGGGGACTCACTTCCACACACATTCCATTTCATTCTTACAAAACTTCTGTGGACTAGAAGCCTTTTCCCTACACTAAGCTGAAACACACCCAGCTTAAGGTTTTGGTTAGGGCAAGAAGATAACTCTTTTCTGCTCCAACACAACAGTTGTGGCATGCAGGGAAAGAGGAACCTTCAAGGGTCTTCCTTTCTCCAATTCCTTCAGTGATTGATTTTACTATAGTCTGAGGCCCACTCATATCCTAGCCATGCTCTTCTGGACACAGAAGGTATAGTGGCCTAGTCTCAATGCAACATTTCAGCCATGCTCTGAGTAACACAGACTGAAGTAGAATGGTCGTCGCCTCCTGAGTTCTGTATGCACTGCTCCTGCTTTTGCAACCTGAAGTTTCTGATGACTGAAATCAAGTTCACCTTTAGGTATCAGACTGAATCAGGTCCTGAACTTTTACAGAATCAGTTGCAATTTTTTTTGGGGGGGTTACACCAGGCAGTGCTCAGGGGGTTACTCTTGGCTCTATGCTCAGAAATATCTCCTGGCAGGCTCAGGGGACCATATGGGATGCCAGGATTCGAACCACTGACCTTCTGCATGCAAGGCAAATGCCTTACCTCCATGCTATCTCTCCGACCCAGAATCAGTTGCTTTTTAAGGTCATCTACTCATCATACTGAAGGAAGTTGGAAGCTAATGGTGGTATTTAAGGTTCCTTGCAGAATGCTTGGGTTATGGGGGACATGTTTTGCAGGGGTTTGTTCTTGTGATCTCACCTATTATTGCTCAGATAGTGAACTCCTACTGTGAGACATCACTATATTTGGGGGCTATAGGAACAGAGTTAAGACTCTCACAAATTTTCAAGCTGTGTCTGCCTCTAGGTGTCCAAAACACAGAGATAACCACTTCCTCATCTCCCTCTCCTAGCAAAGGTCTGGGTCATGGAAGCAGTCCTATTTATTTCTCCTTTGGCTCCAGGCAGAGAAGCTGTTCTGTGATCTCTACACCTCCTCTTTAACCTTGACCTCTGCCTCTAGGAACGAGCCAACAACCCCAGTTCTATCATTCTTGATAGCCACGAATGAATGCAGGCACCACCTTTTCCAGTAATGTCATTTCCGGTAAGCTAAGCACCAATTGGGTGGAAATGCTTGCTGCCACTAGACAGGTGGACAGCCTGTGTCACGGTTAAGTGCCACATCTTCCTGAGAGTGCTCAAGTGATGGTCCGCAGAGCCGGGGCTAGGACAGTGAGCAGGCAGAGGTTTTAGGGGTTCCTACCGGGGCTCAGAGATGGCCTTGGAAGGGAAGCCGGGGAGCCCAATCACTGCCTTACCTGAGTGTGAAATGCTCCACACTAGGACTGGAGGGAGAGGAGGAATTGGGGGCCAGGTAGAGGAGGATGCTGAGCACCTCCCCAGGCTTCAGCGGCCTGTCCGGCAGGCGAATCATCAGGTTACTGTCCAGCCTATGCTCCTGCAGGCTTCTTTTCGGAGGTGGCCGGTACAAGCTGATGCTGCCTATGCGTAGCAGGGGATGCTGAGTAGGGCTCTCCGCACGGGCCCCCAACCCAGGTCCGGGTCCCCTGCGGCTGCCTCCACACCCCCCTGATGCATCTGGGGCGTGCAGAGTGTAGTAAAGCTCCGCCTGCTGACTCTCCCCGGCGGCCTCAGGCTCCAGCTCATCCAGGACCTTGCGGCGGGCCGTGGGCTGTGAGGCTGGGGCAGGGGGTCCGAACCAGGCCAGGGGCAGCTCGGCCCGCACCAGACACGTGGCCAGTCCCCCGCTAAGGCGGCAGGAGCTCTTGACCTCACGGGCATCTCGGAAGGCGTGCAGTCGAACACAGGGCAGCCTTTCGGACACGCCAAAGTCGTCCCAGTCCCGGCCTGCCACGTAGAACAACACCTGGACCACGGGCTGCGAGGCAGGCACGCGGGTCCGGACGATGAAGGCCCGCACCTTCCAGTTGACCGTCAGGCGGTCGGGGATGTCCAGGGTGCTGGAAGGCTGCAGGAGCTCCCGGGCCACCACCTGGCTGGTGCTGAAGGGCCCCAGCGAGACATTGAGGACGGGCAGCTCCTTGGTCTGGAACACCACGAAGGGCTCGGAGCGCTGCAGGGAACCGTTGGCCAGTGTGGGCGGCGGTGGCCTGACCTCCCGCAGAAAGAAGGCCAGCCGCGTGTGCGACAGGCGGTAGCTGACGGGCAGCACAGGGCTGGCTTGCGGCGTTGATGGGCTGGGGCTGGCTGGGTGGGAGCGGCCTGAGGCTGGGGACAGACAAGAGAGACCCGGGTGGTCAGTGAGTCAGCTAGCAGGCAGTCCAGCCTCCCACGCGCACAGAGTGGCATGATCCTGCCTCCCTAACACACACACACACACACACACACACACACACACACACACACACACACACACACACACACACACACACACACACCATCATTGCTGGTCCGTTAATCTCTCCTCACCACGCTTCATTTCAGTAGCTGTAGCATCTCAAGCTAATATCAATACAAAGCATTGTGAAGCTTTAAAAGGCTTCAGAGTCCAGGGAGGGAATGTGTGTGGCTCAGTGGCAGAGATCAATCTATGTGGGAGGTCCTGGGTTTAATCCCCAGCATTGTAAACCAACTGAAAAAAAATTTTTTTTTAAAGACGGCTTTATTCCCTGGGGTTCTCATTTGTAAAACTAGTATAAAAGTGGTCTTGGCCTCCAGTGCGTGAGCATGAGGACTCAGCACAATTTGGTGTTGAAAGGGCTGAGCAGAAGTGAGCAGCGGGCAGTGCCCCAGCAGTGTGGATTCTCCCCATTCACTGTACTCAGCACCCAACTCAGCGTCCTCAGATCCTCCTTGGAGGTCAGCATCATCAACTTCTCCCTCAGGCTAACCAGCTGGCACAGCACCTTCTCTTGTGTAGGAGCCTGGATAAAAGGGGTTCAGCAGCAGGACTTGAAACTGGTGCCTCCTAACTCTTAATCCCAAGTGCTTCCCAACTTCCAGCTGCCTCATATGGCACAGGGACCTTTGAAAAGTCACATATCTCCCCAGTCCCCCTTGTCCATCCTAGACATACTAAGATTATTAGTCTCCTGAAGTTGAATGTGGGCCTCTGGTTTGACATCTTCCTCACTCTCTTTCCACTTAGGCTCCTGTCCTACCTCTTGATTGACAACTAGGTCCTAGGCCCTCATTCCAAGCCCACACTCCAGGCCCACATATACATCCCTTCATATTTGCCAGCATAGATTGTTTCTCCCATACACAGGTAGGACCACGGTTGCCCCAGCCTTCCAGAGTCTCTGCTGTACACAGTGACGGAACAAGAAGGCACAGGATGTGGAGGCTGGGGCTGGAGAGGCAACCCAGCAGTCTGCCATGGATCAGGCATAAACCTTGCTTATAAAATCAGCTTCTCACTCCTGGAAGCCTGCAAGGTTGCAAAGGCACCATTGACTGTTGGGGTAAATCAGTGAGGAAGTGCTAGATAAATCTGCAGTCCAATGTAAGTGTGTGCTATCCAAGGTTCACTTCTGCTTACAAAATAAAGCTGCAAGTTGACTTCCACTTGAGTGTGACCTGCAGTCTGTCCTACCCAGCATCACTTTTCCTAGCTACGTGCTCAGGTTAGCATACCTAGACAGTTCTAGTGATGCTGATGTCATCTAGCTTCTAGCTTCGAGCATCTAGTGGATGCCCTCTCCCTTCCTCTGCTCTCTGGGCCAAACACTGCCTGTTCATGACTGCCCAAACCTTACTTGGAACCTTTCACTAGGGTCCTATTCCAGTGCCTCCTCCTTCATGCAATCCTCTGAGTCTTGACTCTAAGACTTTCTCTGAGCTTTCCTCTTCCCTGAGGAGCCCTCTCATCATGACTAATGTGTTTGGCCTTGTCCCAAGCCAGCCTTTAACAGGTCACAGTGAATCTACCAGGAGTGAGTCACAGAGATCTGTGTTCTCAAGCAGGAGACAGCTCAGCATGACCGGCTGGGGTGGGAGGGCACATGTGTCAATGACTTTTCAAGCTCTGCTCCACTGTTGGTGAATTCTGGACATGGGACAGTTCCACAAGTACCCAGTACAATCCCACACAAATGTGATGACCTCAGAATCCTTCCTTTTGAGGCGCTGGGTTCTAAGACATATTCTATAAATCATGGCTCTATTCTCCTTTCCCAGACCTGGGGGTAGTTAACAGTAGTGTCTGCCGTGCTCCAACATGAGATGTAGAGTTTGGTCCCTTTATCAACCCCTATGTCATCCCAGAGGCTCTATCTTTTGGTATTCTGAGTCTCACTACAAAGTGGGCAATTTCTGTGAGACCACATCACATGTGTACAGCAGTTTTTTGTTGCAATAATAGAAAAAATGGGAAGGGGATCTTTCTTTCTTTCTTTCTTTCTTTCTTTCTTTCTTTCTTTCTTTCTTTCTTTCTTTCTTTCTTTTTCTTTCTCTCTCTCTTTCTCTCTCTCTTTCTCTTTCTTTCTTTCTTTCTTTCTTTCTTTCTTTCTTTCTTTCTTTCTTTCTTTCTTTCTTTCTTTCTTTCTTTCTTTCTTTCTTTCTTTCTTTCTTTCTTTCTTTCTTTCTTTCTTTCTTTCTTTCTTTCTTTCTTTCTTTCTTTCTTTCTTTCTATCTTTCTTTCTCCCTTCCTTCCCTCCTTCCTTCCTTCCTTCCTTCCTTCCTTCCTTCCTTCCTTCCTTCCTTCCTTCCTTCCTTCCTTCCTTCCTTCCTTCCTTCCTTCCTTCCTTCCTTCCTTCCTTCCTTCCTTCCTTCCTTCCTTCCTTTTTTTGGTTTTTGGGTCACACCCAGCAGCGCTCAGGGGTTACTCCTGGCTCTATGCTCAGAAATCGCTCCTGGCAGGCTCCTTGGTCCTGGCAGGAGGACCATATGGGATGCTGGGATTTGAACCACTGACCCTCTGCATGCAAGGCAAACGCCTTACCTCTCTAGCCTCCTCATTATTTATTTTTGTTTTGGAGGTCACACCTGGTGGATCTCAGAAACTACTGCTTACTATCTGAGAATGACTCTTAAATGATGCTTGAGGTACCAAGTAGAGCTGGAGATGGCACTTAAGCCTGCAGCATGCAAACCAGATGCTTAGCCCCGTAAGCCCTTTTCTCTTGCCTCAAGGGAAATTGTTTTTGTTAGTTATTTTAAATTACTTTAAATTAATTCTTTCATTTAATCACTACGAGATACACAGTTACAAAGTTGTTCATGATTGAGTTTCAATCATACATATACTTTTCTTTCACCACTGCACATTTCTCATCACCAGTTTTCCCCAGTTTTCCTCACGCTCTTCCTCTTCCCTCTTCCCTGCCTACTTCTGTAGCAGACATTTTATTCTCTTTCTCTTTCTTCCTTTTAGACACTGTGATTTGCAATATTATTACCAAAGGGGATATCATACATATCTGGTTACCGCCTTTCAGCACTCAGTTCTTGTCCAAAGTGATCATTTGCAACTATCATGGTCATCGTGATCCCTTCTCCGTCCTAACTGTACTCCTCTTGGCCCTCATTTCTATTGTCTTTGGATATTATCATACTATCTTTTTTATGTCCCACAAATGGAAATTGTTTTTAAAATGAGGTGATTGACTCAGAGGTCAGGTGTTCTGAGATGGGTGGCTTGAAGTTTCCCAGCTCCTGCTGAGTGGCCGCCAGAATTCAGAGAATGTCCTCTGTTCCTGGCAGCCCACTTTTTCTCAGTCCAGCTCTATTTTCCATACTCTGCTTCTGAGCCCTCCTTCCCCACCCTCTCTGATGTTACCCCTTCATTTTTTTTTTTTTTTTTGGTTTTTGGGCCACACCCGGCGGTGCTCAGGGGTTACTCCTGGCTGTCTGCTCAGAAATAGCTCCTGGCAGGCACGGGGATGGGACACCGGGATTCGAACCAATCACCTTAGGTCCTGGATCGGCTGCTTGCAAGGCAAACACCGCTGTGCTATCTCTCCGGGCCCAACCCCTTCTTTTTTTTTTTAAATATGGAATGCTTCACGAATTTGCGTGTCATCCTTGCGCAGGGGCCATGCTAATCTCTGTATCGTTCCAATTTTAGTATATGTGCTGCCAAAGCGAGCACAACCCCTTCATTTTTAAGGGGTATAGATACTCAGGTGGTAAGAGAGAGAGAACAGCAGAGTCCAAGAAGAAGCCAGTGTATATCTGGGAAATCCATCCTGACTAGTGAAAGCCCTGCCTTGGGCAACCTGAGATAGGTGTCTACAGACTGGGGAAAGCTGCCTGAAGCTGGCTGTGACATCCAGAGGAACAGCTGAAACCAGCCATCTCCTTTGGAACCTACAGGAAATGAGCCAACCAAGACAAGCACTTACATTCCAGGTTTCCCCTGCCCTGGCTCCACTCCCCAAGTTACTTCTTTTCATTTTGAGTCTCAATTCTACTTCTGAAATTCAGATGGTGATTCCACAGGACCATGGAGCTGAGCCCAAAGGACAGGAGTATCCTGAGACCTGTTGTAGGCCCTGCTAGACTGAGAACAGTAGCTACCAATGTACCCTGCTACGGGTGGGTCTTTGTGATCAGGGAGCTGGATGTCCAACCAGTGCACAGGTGGGGTACTGTGCCTGTTTACAAGCCCTACAAGCCCCCAGAGGCTACTTAAGTGCACTTAGTCCCCTTTGACCCTGCCACTATCCCCACTTCCGGGCTGGCCATCTGGACTCCTTGGAGGTGGCATGGGGGCAGGGCCAGTAACTGGGCAATGGACATGGTTGGGTGTGGAGGGGGGGCTGGAGAGAAGTGTGCATGAAGCCTCTTGGCTCAAACTCCTTCCATCTCTAACCTGGAGGACACACCCAGGGCTTCAGGGTTTGGAGCTAAGGACAAGGTGTGTCTGGTGCTTCAGGTGGTACCTCCTACTCCCCAAGGATCTCCTCTCTGGCTGGTCACTCCCAGATATCCTTTGTACCTTTTCTTCAGGCTCAGAGCAAGGGAGCTTATTGAATATATAAATGAATCAGTGTGGAGATAAAGGCCAGGCAGGCTGGGGGCTATCTCCCTCAATCTAATCAAGATCAGATGCCTCCTGCTTCTATCTCTAATTGTCCCCAAATTAAAACTAATCGCTTGCAAATCAGAAAAAGGGGAAAAATTATCATTAGCTCAGGTGAGTTTGAGGTTTAGACAAGGCCAGCTGGTAGGGCCGAGGGTGCTAGATTGTGCTCAACTGTGTTGGGGGGCTCACCTGTGTTGGGGGGCTCACCTGTAAGTGTAAGTGTGCAAGAATGTGTGTGTCAGTGTGAAAGTGCATGACTGTGAATGTACATGCAATATGCATGCATGTTAGATGCATGTAAACGTGCAAGTCTGTGTTTGCAAGTGTGAGTGTCCATATGTGTTTATGTGACTCTGTGTGTGTGAGACAGACTTATTGGATGTCAGCCCTTGAGGAATCCCCCAGCACTTGCTCCTGAACTTGTCTGAATGTAAGCATCAGCTAGAGCAAACAAAAGAAGGGCCAAGAGATTCTAAGGTGGGGACTGAGGTGAAACAATGAGAATCTCCATAGAGAAACCTGGCAACGGGTATGTTTATTAAGCACCCTGCAGTGCTCTGATAAACTTGGCAATGTTCTACAAAAACAGTGATCAACGGAGTGCAAGAGATGCTGAAGGGACTGGGCTCTGGGAGTGCTGACTGAAGGCAATGGAGCCCCTTTCAGAGAGCTGCCAGGGTATAAGTGAGTGAAGTACCCTATGGATTTTTAGGAGCTATGGTTGACACTAAATATGAGCATCCTGGGGTCCACATAGTTCATGAACAAGAGACCAGGGATAGGCTAAATCCAATGATGATGCTGCCAATCCAGCCCCATGAACCTAGGCCCACTGAGGTGGTGTGACCTGGCCTAGGCTGGCTGCAGAAAAGGAAGAGATGCAGGAGGAGCAGGAATTCGCCCTGATGGGGCTTGGGAGGGGGTGCTTCTCCAGGCTGACAAGCAGAGACTTAACTTCAAGCAAGCATGCTATTGCTGCTCTCAGCCCCCATTCTTCTGCCCAAAAGAATTACCAACTCAGAGCACAGTCTTCAAGGGGCAGCTCCAGGTAACCCTGGAGAAAGAATTTTTTTTCTTGGCTTTTTTTATTTATTTATTTTTTCTGACCTAGCTGATCCCTGGCGTTAGCAAGGACCTTCTCCGGCCCACTTTTCAGAGGGGAAACTGGCAAGTTTTCTGGAAAGCAATTTTAAAATAGAACTGAAAAACCGTAAACTTGCTCATGTTCTAAACTATATGTGCCCTCTAACTCCTCTATCCCCACCTCTTGAGAATCTTGCAAGCAGACTGTGCTCAGAGATTTTTCTAGAAAGCCATACACCCCAGTGTTATGCTTATCAGTAATTAGCCACAGCCTCCAAGTCCAAAAGCTGGGACTGGTTCAATAGAAGCAAATGCCTCTGAATGGATAAAAGCAGACATTATAGATCAAGTTTTCAAAAAAAAAATATTTACTTGGGTGGGAAAATGCTCATGAAAGAATTTGCACTAAACAAAGCAGGGTGAAAAACTGGCTCTGTGGCAGGAAACCAATTTTATATAAAAATTTGTGAGTCCTCGGGAGAAAATGCTTGCAAATGCTAATGGGGGTTATCTCTGGGGGGTGGGGATTACAGGGCGATTGCTATAGTTTATTTCATGCTTTTATGTATTTCCCAGTTGTCTGCAATGAACACGTATTGCTTGTAAAATTAGAAGGAGAACAATAAATGTCATTACAAATGAAGAAGCACATTTGAAGCTGCTCCAAGTATTAAAAAGAAAAAAAAAAAAAAGGAAAACAATTTAAAGAGTAAAGATGAGAGAACCCTTGTATTTTTTGAGTCCACAAACTTCTTTTCAAATCTTAGCTTTCCCCCTCTTGGCTGTGTGGTCTCGGACAGGTTATTTTCCCTCTCTGGGCCTTAAATTTTATGGAAATACCGTAAAACCAGGATGAGCAGTAGTAGTTTATGGACCCTTCCTGACTAAGCAAATTGTGTGGTGTGGTTCCTGTTACAGAGTCGGTGATGACGCTTATGGATTCATTGATTCACCCACTCAACCGTTACTGGTTACTTAGTTCTGAGAGGAGGGATGTGCAAGCCTCTTTCTTACAGCACATGGTGCATTATTGAGCTCAGGGCACTTCCTCTGTTTGGCAATTTAAGTCGAACAAGTACAGACATGGCAGACTCCTCAAGCTTCAGGTCCAATCTCTTCAAACACTGCACCAAAGTTGGAAGGAACACTAGTTGCTGGGATCCTAGAATTCAATTCAGAAAATTCTGTCACTAACCTGCTGTATGACCTTGGGCACTTTCATGCCCTTCTGGGCTTGAATTTCCTTAGGTGGAAGAAGAGGTTAATTTCTTCTCTGCTTGACACACAGGGGACCTTAGGATGGGCAGGAGCCCTCTGTACAGAAAGTATGATGGCTCCTGGGGTAGGCAGGGGGCAGAACATGTGGGGAGGTAAAGGCTGGGCACAGCGTTTTCCACATACTGGCCTCCCCTACCAAAGATTTACCAGTCATCTGGGTTTTGCACACAGATGCTGGCCTTGAAGCCAGCTGGACTCTCTTCACTGACCTGGCACCTTGCAGTGTCTTTCTCGAGGTTGACCAGTCAGGCAGGCTGATCCCTATAGGCCTGGCTTATGGCTGGAAGTGGACCACTCTGCTTTTGCAGGGGCCCAATAGAAGATTGGATTCCTTAAGGTCTAGATCCAACCCTACATGAACTCTATGTACCTTCCTCCTTCACCAACTGACCATGCTCCCACCAAAGCAAGTCCCTCTGGGCAAGGCTCTATTTTTCCACCACTTTGGAGTCCCTGTTTACTCTGGCAATAAAGAAATCAGTTTTCCTGAAGCTTGAGCTGGATGAGCTGTGGGGGTCAGTAAATGCTGCAGAAGCGGAATAATGAAAAACTGCTGTGGGGCAAGTCAGGAGGGACCACCACAGTCTCCCCAGCAACCTGTAGCCCACAGGTGCTTCTTGCTGGTTCTCCTGGTAGGCCACAAATCCTGGAGAGGCAGCATCTGTCACTGATGGCTCCTGTGGCTGAAGCACACTCTGGAAGCAGAGAATGGGCAGCAGAAGGGGACCCCTCCCCCTACCTCTCCCAGAGACTCCCAGCTGCTCATTCAACTTCCAGAAGCTCTGGTGGTCCGTGAGAAGTTCCCTGTCCTCTGCTTGGGTCTGCCTATCTCCTCATTAAGGGGTGTCGGGCTCTTTTGTGCCATAAGGAAACTGAGGACCCTCTATTTATCTGGTTCTACATTTATTAGCCAAGTGAACTTGAGCAGTAAATTTAGCTCCCTTCTACCTTGGCCTCCTAAATTGCAAAATGAACTGAATCAGCCCATCATTCACCACTTTGAGAATGAAGTGTGCACAATGCGAGCTTACTGAAGGGCCATTCAGCCAAGCCCCCATTAAACATGCAGGGATTGTTTGGGCACCATTCTCATCATCAAAAGGTTCCCATGTAGACTTCTGAGTCGGTGACTGGCTCCTGATCCAGAGAGGCACAAACTCAACCCTCATCTCAGGGCCATCAGAGCTGTTCCTTAAAATCTGTTGCTTTCTTTATCCAAGGCTGCCAGCACAGAGTCATGAATGAATGAAAGAATGATTGGGTGGCCCCAGGAGGTAGAGTGTCTGCTAACATGCATGCATGCATGCACACACACACTCAGTTTTATGCACACACACGCACAATTGTACATGTACACACCCCCACCTGCACACTTCTAAACTCACATGCTCTCTAATGTGCACACACTTGTACATACACTCACTATTATGCACACAACACTTGTATATGTACATACTTCCATGCACGCGCGCGCGCGCACACACACACACACACACACACACACACACACACACACACACACACGCCCCTGTCTCCTCCTATCCTACATAGTGCTCTCCTAGCCCCTCCTCTCATTTTGCTCCTTCATCTTAAAATCCTTCCTGCCACTGGACCAGATGCTGCAGTTCAGCTGAGCCTCTCATCAGCTGTGACCTTCCCTAGTGGAGAATAAGGGAGCAAATCAGAGCGCTGCAGGCAGACAGACAGAGGAGGGGGAGGAGTAAATAAATATCAGAGAATGAAATAATGAACCACGTTGAGCTAGGCTGGGGGCTAGGAATCTTCTTGAGAGCCCAGTGGGGGCTGGGACACTAGAAATTTCTTCAGGCCACAGACCCCTGCTGTTGTGAGCTGCTGCTCACACATGCCTGCTGGCACTGCCACCAAGTACTGTTCCAGGTACCTCAGGTCCAGGGAAGGCAGCAATCACTTGCATGCAACCTGGCAGATCTGGAGCCCCTGCCTCACTCTGCTAGCCCTGGGTTGTCACTGCCAGCAGAAGCAACTCTGGGTGCTCAGAAGAGGCACTATCTGTCCCTGAAAATGGATTGGACAAAGGTCACCTTTTTCTTCCAGTCTCTGCTTTTGTGGGAGTCATATCTACCCCACCACCAAAGAGGCTGAGAATGGGTAGCTCGGGAGGGGGCAGAAAAGAGGGGTCCTAAGGAGATGAGTGTGGGAAGGGAGGCAAAATAGAAGCCTCTTCCTTGTGCACAGTGAGCACACAGTAACTGCTCTGCATGTCTGCCTGGTGAGTGGAGCGACCTTTAGTCTGTCTGTCTGAATGGAGGCTCTGACAGGTGTGAGGACAAAGGCCTTGTGAAGCAGGCAAGCCTCCTTCACTCCAAGAACAGCTCATCACTTTCAAAAACCTGAAGGGAAACTTCCTCACCCCTATACCCAGCCCCTACTATAGGCATCGGGCCCAGCTCTTGGCCCCTGACTCTGTTTCCAGATAACTGCCTAATGAGAGTCCTTTTTTGTGGTGGATGTGGGAGGGATACTGAGGAAGGAAGTCCCAAGGAACTCCAAGGAAAACTGTTTTCTTTCATGTTTTGTTTTGTTTTATTTGATTTGGGGCTGATGCTAGGACTTACTCCTGGCAGTACACTTAGGAATCACTCCTGGTAGTGCTCAGGAGATCATAAGGATGCTGGAGATGGAACCTGGCTTAGCTACAAACAAGGCCCTATCCTCTATGTTATTGCTCTGGACCCTCCAAGGAAAACTATTGGGGACAAAGGGAAACTGTTGGGACAGAGGTTTTCCTATCCTCTGCTGCTTACCACAGTTCCAACTATCCTCATGGAAACTCTACCTCACTCCAGAAGCCTTGAGCTTCTGTAGGTCTAGGATTCCAGATTTCTGGAAGAGCATACAAGGACTGAAGGATAGAAAAAGGGCAACTGGAGGCAAAGGCCTTCCTTTCTTTGGCCAGGCCCCCTGACCAAGTTGGGGGCAAGCTAGTGGGGCAGCCACCACAGCCCTCACACAAGGAGGCAGGAGGGCCTGGATCCCCCCCTACACTAGATACCAGAAAATCCCCCCACCCTGGACCTGGGAACCAGGCTTGGCCTACTCGACTGACCTGCCTGGCTGTAAGAGGAGCATGGGTTAGGGGCTGGAGAAACAATGGCTATAAGGTGCTAGGATCTGGCAGGTGCAGTGAGGAAAGGAAAGAGAAAGGTAGGGCTGGAAGGGGATTTGGGGAGAGACGGGACAGAGGGAAGAAGCAGGAGAGGTGGAGCGAGGCGGTATGAGGCTGGCACCCTCTTTCTGGCCTGGCAGCCAGTGGGAAAGAAGGGTGAAGAGGAAGTGGGCTGAGGTGGGGGAGAGGAATTTTGGGATGAAGTGGGGGGTCCAGGGCAAATATGGCAAGATCTGGATGTCTGGCCTGGGAGCAGAGATGCTCGGGGGCTGGGAGTGGAGCGGGAGGGGAGCTCTCGGAGTTACACGAAATGACTAATATGCTTTATCCTAATTATAGCTGAGCACACTGAGCTTCCCGCCGGCGCAGCCGCCTGCATCTCCTAATAAACAATTAGCACAAACAACGGAAAAAGAGTGTGTGTGTGTATGAGAGAGAGAGAGAGAGAGAGAGAGAGAGAGAGAGAGAGAGAGAGAGAGATGTGTAAGAAAGCATTTCCCATGCTTGAGTGTGGTGTATGGAGGCTGATTTGGAGCCTAGCCTTGGAAGGACAGCAGAGATGGGGGCTTAGCAAAGGCACAGGAACCCAGCTCCAATATCAAGCCTGCTTGTTGATGGAGTGCAATGCACTGCTGAATCCACCTATTGCCACCACAGCCAAAGACAATGAAATAACTTTTTGTCTCAATGAAGAAACAGAGGGGTTGGAAGGCTTGCCCTAAGATGCACAGCAGAGGTCAGGTGCCACCAAGCCTTCTAAAGTCCCTGGCCCTGGGTTTATTTTTGGGAGACTGGACATGGGGGACCAGAGTGTGGTGGGTGGTTATGTTTGTGAAGGTGGAGTTCTTAAGGGCCTGTGGAACACCTTGATGAGGCCACCCCCTGTTCTAACCCTCGTCTGATCCCCATGATGAGACACACACAAAACAAGCTTGGCTCTAGGTGTTGGAGCTTCAGCAATGGTTTGGAGGCTCAAATTCCTGCTCTGGTGGGGTAACTCTGTTATCACTGCAATTATGAACTGGATCCTCCCGCAAAGAGCATGAAACTAAGAAGCATTTGGAGCCACTGTGGGGCTCTGGGAGTCCAAGCTGTTCCTGGTTCAGAGCTTCGCTCCTCTCCCTGACCCCATGATCACCCCTCAGTGTTCACTGTGGGTCATGGCAGCCTCAGGGACCAGGCTAAAGGGGCCTGCTAAAATGGGGCCTTTCCTGAGCTGGCCTGCCTGGAATGTGCATGTGCCTGGGTGGGGCAGATTGGGGTGGGGTCACTGCCCCCAATTAAGGGTGGTATGGGTTTCAGCTTCTGGGGCTTGGAAAGGACTGAACCTCAGCTCCTCATGACTGGCTCAGGATTGTCACAGGTTTAATGAATACTGGGAAGACCAGAACAGTCTGGCACCAAAGAAGAAGGTCCTCTCCTCCCTCTGTCCCTCAGGTCACAAGGTCAAAAGAGGCAGCAGGGGGTAGGTGGAAGGCACTGGGAGCCTGAGATGTCCCTGGATCACCTGTCAGGAAGGGAGAGACTCAGAGGCCAGGTTCTCAACCCTGATCTTTCTTGTCTACAAGATGTGGAGTGCAAACCCCACTCCCAGCCTCATGAGATATCACAAAGAAATCCTCTCTGCCCTGTCCCCTATCCCTTTCTCATGCCCCTTCCCTCAGGCCCAGTCACTAGACCTTGCATTCCTTCACCCTGCACTTATAGGGATGTACAAATTAGCAAATGGTCCTGCCTCTGTTTCCAACTAGCACAGAAACTGCAAAGGGGCCTTCAAGACTGACTTGGGGACCAGGAGATGGCTCAAAGGGCTTGATCAGAGCTTCACACACATGAGGTCCTGAGTTCGACCCCCAGTACCACATGGACTCCCTTCCTAATGCACCTGGTGATCCCCCCACAGCACCAAGGTTCCCAGCATTAAATCATCATCCCAGTTGGTGGACATAACTGGAATGGTCCCCCAGGATCCCTGAGCACTGGGAGTGTCCCTCCCTCAAATGTTTCTCTCTTCCCACAGTGCTCTGTGCTCCCTGGCTCACTTGCTCTGATGCCCTCCCTCATTTATCCACTCTCCCCTGTCTAGGCATCTCTAGCTGGACCCTCTGCCATCCCCTCCTTCCACTGGCTTCTCCCTGCCTCACCTTCTCTATGAAGACACCCCAGTCCTCTCCCAGGCCAGGAGAGGCTGACACAGCAGCTTCCTCTGTCCTGCATTGATTCTCATTTGCTTTTTCTTCGATGGGAGCCTTGCTGTAGGCAGGGGCGGGACTTTCCCCTGCCGCCAGCACAATACAAGAGCTTGTAAGCAACGTTCAACAAAGAGCCTCAAATAAATATTTATCCAGCCCCTTCTCTGCCCAGCCCCTGCTGGGAACTGCCAGGGAGACAAAGATAAAGCAGACAGATTCTGCCCTTAAGGAATTTGCTGGCTAACAGGGAGACCAGACAAGTCCATAAATAACCAGCTAAAAGGTAGGAGTGCAGTGACTGGGAGGTGCTCGGGGCTCCCAGGGTGTTCTGAAAGCCAGATGCTGGCATAGCAAATGCCAAAAGAGGACTGATGGGAGGGGGCATGAAGCACAGATGGAAACTCAACCACTGAGCAGGAATGGGGAGAACCAGTGGGGGGTGTCAGGGCATTGCAGGAGAGAGAGTGACAGATAGGGCCCTAAGGAATGCAGTTTCAGGCTGAGTGGCAGTGAGTGTGGCACTGAGCGATGGCACAGGATTGCAGTAACATTTGGCAGAGGGCTCCAAAGGCCAGATGAGTATGGGTGATACCCAGGAGTACCAACCACACCCTCGAAGTCGGGAACATGTGTTTTGGGTGTGGTAGGTTCCACCTACACTGTACACTTCAGTAATCAGGTCTCTGCAAGTGTGAACTGAAAACTGAGTAACTCCTGTGTCTTTCAAGTTAACCCATCAGGCCGGAGGCAATGGGATATCACTGAGGTTTTTTGTTTTGGGAAGCCTTGTAACAGACAAGTAGAGACTCCCCAGGAGTCATTTCTGCAGATACTTTGCCCAGCTTTGCTGGGCCAGGTGGATGGCTCAATCCTCTAGCCCCATGAATCAGTGCTGCTCGACCCAGCTATGCTGTGGAATAACACGTAGGTGGGGATTAATCTCCAGCCTTATATGCAGACAGAAATCCCAGCCCTTGAGCTGGGAAGGTGGTTATCAGATAGCCTTGTCTAATTCCCCCCAGAGGTATACAGCAGAGTCAGGGAGGCAGAAAACTACCACTCTAAGAATGTTTAGGAGCTGACACCACATGGGGTCTAGTAATAGTCAGCACCCTGGGCTGATTATGTCCTTACAGTTGGTTAGGGAGACCCAGAATTAATTTCCTTCATCCTCAGGTGAAGGGGACAAGACTCCAGTGGGTATGTCCCCCTCCCCAAACCCATATCATCCAAGTAGGTGACCCTTTCTGTTTCCCATTGCATTCTTCCTCCTTTCTCATGAGGACTCCACTCTAGTGTAGCCCATTTTCTTCTTCCTTCCCTCCTTTATTTTCTTCCATTCTCCTCTTCCTCCATCCCTTCCTACTTCCTTCCATCCTCCCCTCTTTCCTTCCTTTCCCAGGCATCTTCTCCTCTAGACAGCCCCAGCCCAAACAGCCCCCAATTCCATCCTAACTGTCCTTTCCCCACACCAAAACCTCTGCAAGGCATTCTGGGAATATCTGTTTCTTCTTCAGGACCACCACAGCTCTCCTACACAAGAATATATAACCTCTTCTCACTCTTCTGCCTTCTCTGTTCTCTGTGTCTCCTCTGAAATGTGGCCAGGGGTTCCTCTCTGAACCTCCAACCCTTGTGTGACAGAGTAGTCCCTATATATGACCTGAACAGAGAGGTCAGTTGAGGAGTAGCTCAATTGGAACTGAAAACAAGTTGGCTGTTCAGTGGTGTTCACACTAGAGGGTTCTCTTGTGGGGTAGTGAGGTCCCCATCACTGGAAGGATCCCAGCCACCGGAGACAGAGCCATCTCTGCAGTAGGTGCCATTCAGGTTTTGCTGCTTAGGCAGGGGGCTGGCCTGGATGATCCCCCAACTGTAAAATTCCATGAGAGTGCCATTCTGAGAAACCACTGGCTGCTGTAGGAGAGGCAAAGGAGGAAAAAAGAGGCAAGGAAAGAAGGAGGGAAACATGAGTGAGAGAGGATCTGACTCTGGACTGTCCTCTCAATGAACCACAGATGGACTCTCGCTATGAGGTTGCCACAGCTCTGCCTTCACTGGGTACAGCTACTTCTCCATCTCCCTATTTGGGATCTTAGCCATGAGATTTTTACTAGTGAGTAGGTTTTAAGCAAGGAAACCCACATAGACTTTAGAAACAGACTTGCCTAGTTGGGCTTTTCCACCTTAAGAAGATCCAGTTTCACATAGGATCTGATCCACAAGGAATTTGATGGCTGGAGCAATAGTGTATCAGGTAGGGAGCTTCCCTTGCACACAACCAATCCCAGGTTCAATCCTAGGCATCTCATATAGTCTCCCAAGCCTGTAAGGAGTAATTGATGAACACAGAGCCAGGAGTAAGAATGAGCACTGTTGGGTGTGGCCCTCAAACCAAAATTAACAAACAAAAGCATTTCAGAAGCCCCAACTCACTAGCCAGGACCCAGGTGGAGTCCAGTCTGCCATGTCCCACCCAGGTCTATCTCCCCTGAAGGTTGCTTACTTCCAGAGAGTATCCAGAAAGTAATCTTTGCTCTCTGTCTTAGCACCTGAGAGTGGACTCTCTGTATTATGACTATGGCAATGGCTGCTCAAGGCACCATTTTTTCCTAGATGCATGAGTCCTTGAGGCAGGGAGTCAGGTGGCAAGGGGCCTGAAAGGGTCATTTCCACTCTCCTTGGGCCTCTGAACAAGGCCACAGCTGATTAGGGACCCTGGGAAGTTCCCAAGTACCATCAGAATAGAGCCAGGCTGCTCCACATCAAGTATATATGAGGAGATTGCTTCAGTGAGGCCCCTCACAGGGACCCCATCCCACTTCCTGCCCATCCCCGTCCAGAGGTGAAAGTTCTGCGAGCACTACAGCTCTCAGGTCCAAAGGAGACACCGTGGCTGACACATCACCATGGCTGTGAAGTGAGACTGAGTCTCTCATCTCACGGTTGATGCTCAGAGGGTCCTGGTGGCACATGTGCAGTCAGGGATAAGTGGCTACATCTGCTGTCTTAGAACTTCAAGTCTAATCCTGAATGGGAAGTGTTGTCAGCAGTGGAGGACAGACAGGCAAAGTCTTCTTGCACTGCCTGTGCACCTGCTGGCCCCTACCCCAGCTCACCCCTGGAACTACTGGAACTGGCTCAGGACACAAGGGTCAGGCTTCTCGCCAGCTGTGTGACCTAAAGTCAGCCACACAACCTCGCTGGGCCTCAGCCACGGCTCCTCGAAATGAGCTGACACCATGAGTTCATGGGTGTCAGGAAGGATGGTGTGCAGTGATTCCACAGCCGGGTGCAGAAGTGCTCAGCAATAACCATGGGCAAACGCTATTAATAATAAAGCATTCTCATTAGGCTTAGGGCTTTATCTTTCTCAGAAGGCACTCAGTCTTTCCAAGCTTTCTGTGAGAGGTCACAATTGGTCTTCCTGCAACTAACTGGGATGATGAAATCTCCCAGAGCACAGGGAATGCAGCCCATCGTCCTTCCAGCCCTCCCAGGAAGCTCAGCAGATTCTACAGCTGGAGGCTGAGGAGACATTTCCCAGGAATAAGAAGGAGATGCAGAATTGATGATCAAGAGGTGAGGGCAGGAAAGTAGGGGACTATAAAAGAGAATAGAAATGACAGACCATGAGGGTCTCAGATGCCCAGAAGAGAATCTGGAAAATTCCATCCTCCATGTTGGCAGTGGGGGAGCTAGGAAAGGCAGGGGGAATGGTGAGATGAGCTTTTTGCTCATTATAATGGATGAAGCACTAGAAGAGACCTGTAGGGGGGAGGGGGATGAGGAATGAGGGGGGAAGAGAGAGCCTTCAGGACATGTAGCATGATCAAGAAAGTTATGGGGAGATTGTGTCAGTGGTGGAGGTGGTGTTGCTGGAACAGAGGCTAAAAGCATGCACCTGGGGCTCATGTGTCTGCTGGTACCAAACCACACTTGTTTGATATCTCACCCTGGAGCCTGCTTTCTTGTTTGCAAGGGAGGAAGCAGTGTTCTCACCTTGGGGTGCTTTAGTTTTTGGGCCACACCCAGTGGTGCTTAGGGGTTACTCCTGGCTCTGAGTTCAGAAATTGCTCCTGGCAGGCTTGGGGGACCATATGGGATGCTGGGAATTGAACTGGGATTGGTTCTGTGATAGCTGTATGCAAGGCAAACTCCCTGCCACTATTCTATCACTCCAGGCCCTCCTTGGGTGCTTTGAATGTTACACAAGTTAAAGGGTATGCAGGCCTTAGACAATATCCTGAGAATAGGTGAGCACCAGGAATGGACAGGTATGGCTGCTGGAGCTAAGACAGGTATTGAAAGGCAAGAAAGGTGAAAGAATTGGTGGTTTCCCAACATTTTCTCTGCCAGCTCTACTGGGTAAAGTAGGGAAGGGAGACCAGAAGGTTGGAGACCATAGCAAGAAAGCTGTGGAACCTAAAAGAAAAGGGGTGTGCTGGCTCAAATTCTAAACTGGCTGAGATGGCCAAATAGGGGGCACTGGGGTAATGGCTGATGGTGGCAGGTGGCCAAGAGCTAAAAAGAGGCTGAGGAGGAACAGGAGGCCTAGAAACCCAAGAAAAGTGCTAACAGACCACACCTAAGAAGATCAGAACCTTGGGCCAGTTCTACCCGGCATTATTCTATGTTATTACGCCGGCCATTGTTCCCCATCATCACTGAATCTATCTGCTGGGTGCTTACACTGGAGCAGGCACTATACATCATCTTTTTAAATACTGGCAGAGCTTGACATGATGTCTTAAAAGACTAGGAAAGGGACTAGAGAGATAGTGCAGGACTCAAGATATTTATTTGCCTTGCATGCACCCTAACCTGGTTGGACTCAACAAATGAACAGACCAGGAAAACAGAACTGGAAATTAAGGCAGCCTTGGAGGCCTGTCTGTGTGAACTCAGTCAACTCAGGGTGGGCAATTTGAGTGACTTGGGCGGTGAGGGTGGGACACAGGCTGAGCTCTGATCCCCTGATGCTGAAACACTGCTGTTTTAGCCTGTTAGGTGGCAAGGTCAGGTCCTGGCCTAGCCCCTCACAGGGTCTGCTCTAGGTTCTGAGCGGCTTAAACTGGGGTGATCATGACCTGAATGCAAACCTAAATGGGGTTTAGGAGGGCACGAAAATTTTGACAACAGTACAAGATTTCTCAAGGTACAAAACCCAAAGTGAATTAAAAAAAAAAAAACCTGAGGTACTCTGGCTGTGCTTTCTGCAGGTGCAAAAGAGGTTGTGAGTGGGAAAAGTTTAAGCAATCTTTCAGATCTTTAAGATCAGGCCCAGCTTCCAGGCAACAAGCTGCTTCTACCCCAGGGGACAGCCTGAATTTGGCTGCTGTTCCTTTGCAAACACAGACTTGCCCACTTCGCTTGGTGAAGGGGAGCCTGATGGGGTGGGGAGGGAACTTTCTAAACTGTGTTCCATGAAACCCAGCAGGGATCCTAGCCATGGACCTACATTGAGGAAAGTGCCACATCCATACCTTCTTCCTCATTGACCTGGACCCTAGCCCTTGCTGCAGGACCTCTGGTTCTCCTCAGAGGAGTTGCCCTGCCCTCAGGGTTAAGATCCATTCTGTCTGAAATACCTTCAGGGCAGTTACTGGTCTGACAGCAGTGCCACAGTTTGACACAGGCTCTGGAATGTTCCAGAGTTTTGGGAAGTGAGTAACCTTAAAGCCACAGCACTGGCCTCTCCCTCTTCCTTCCTCTGAGGCCCCCTGGGGAAGAGGAACCATTACAGAGAAGGGTTGCAAGTTGACAAAGACAAATGGGCTTAATTGACCCAAATTAGCAGCATAGAGGGGATGGAGGCCAGTTTCTGGCATATTTGATCACTGTCACCCTGTGTGGGCAGGACAGTGTCCAGCCTAGGCCATTAGTATCCTCTCCTACATGAATGGCTGAGGTCAGAGGTTCCTGGAAAGCAGAGCTTGGTGGGTCTTGGAGGACTGGGGGACATTGTAGCCCCAGAGCTGAGATGCCTCCAGGTCCCAGACTCAGGTTAAAAGCAGGGGTGGAAAAGGAAGGGCTCCCAGGAGCCCAGCAAACACAACTGATAAGCTCTTGTATTTTCTCAGGGATCTTGCACAGGAGCACCCAGCCCAGGCCCTCCTTTTGCATCTTTCAACTTTCTGGCACATTCTTTATTGGGGTAATAGGCTAACCGAGGTTTTCTGGAAAACTTTAGGAACAATGAAGCAAGCCGGCACCCTCCTTGATCACTTTCTTGGGATGCATCCCAGGATTCTTGTCAGCTGTTCCTACTGAAACTGGATTCTGGGAGAGGGTGCTGGACCCTTCTTCCCCTGTCCCCTGTCCTAGAGCCTTCCTTCTGGGGACCAGGCTCCCTCTTCCCTCCTAGCAAGTGTCAAAAGTGATCAGAGTGAGTGGGGACTGGGACAGGTCTCAAGTGGGTGTTCCGGTGACCTTGGGGTCTCCTTTCACACACACCACACTCCAGGAGCTCATGACTTTTTCATGTTTGGAATTTGGGATCTGCTAGAAAGGCCCAGGCACACATAGCCATAGGGACAGGGCCTGCCTCTGAGTGTGTGTCACAGCTTTCTCTTGGATCCACCAGTGCCACATGGCAGCTCCTGGCCTTCCTGTCCTGGCCCTGAATGACCTCAATACATAGACACATAGGCATAGATTCATGGGCTCAGGGGACAGGGATACATGGCACAGGGACTCAGGTAACAGGAACATAGGGCACAGAGCACAGATACACAAAAACAGAGAGGACAGACAAGAATACATGAGTATGGGACATGGAGGGGCATATGGATGGAGGGGACAGACACACATGAAGATATGGCTACATGGATGCAGGGAGACATTGACATATAGATACAGGACACATGGAACAATACATGGAGACATGAGCACAGGGACACACAGACACAAGGACATGTGGACATAGGGACAATTGGGTACACAGAAATACATGGGCATAGGAACACTAGCACATGGGCACATGATTACTTTCCAACTCTCCCCACTGCTATTTGGGCCCACCTTTCTCTTCCCAGTCCTCTAACTGCCATGCCCACAAACATTCCATTGGGCACCGGGCTCAATCTGAGTGGTGACAGGATCCTCAGTGCCAGTACCCCACGTGGAGCAGGCAAGCTCCTAGAATGAGAAATTTGTCCACTTTTTCAGTCACACACATCTAGAGACCATCAAAACTGGCTGGAGATCCCGGAAACACACTCCTACTCTGCACCATAGGGCCAGAACAGTCAGCAGCAACTTCTTTCGTTGGCTGGGTGACCAACAAACGCACCAAAGATTTACTTAGTGAAGAGTTTATGAAGCACAAGCTTTGCAGAAAAATGACACTGAACAGTGGTTAAAAGAGAGCTGCTTTGGGCTCTGTGTCTTGGAATAGAGGATGAAGTGAGAAGAAATGGAATTGAAAATTAAAAGAAATTCATCTTTCAGTCATTTATTTTACTTTTATGAATTTGAGTGGGGGCTGGGGCCATATCCAGCAATGCTCAGAGAATATTCCTGGCACTGCATTCAAAGATCACTCTTGGCCATGCTCCGGGGACCATAAGAGGTGTTGAGGATATCAGTGGGATTGGCTGCATACTAGGCAAAAGTATACATCTGTTATGATCCAGTTGTTTAAAAATTTTATTTTGTTAGGAGCCACATCTGGCAGTGCTCAGGGCTTATTCTTAGCACTGAACTCAGGGGTCACTTTTGGAGGGCTCAGGAATGCTGAGGGATTGAACCTAGATCAGACACTTGTGCAAGGCGAGCACCCTACCACTGTACTATCTCTCTAGTCCTCATATTTAAAGAGGCAATTCCATGCAGGACACCACCCTTGGGCCCAGGAAATCTACTCAAGAACTTTTTGGCCCTGGGAAGCTTTATAACAGCAGGTACCTAGAGCTCATGATTCAGAAGATCTGGCAGTTCCTGATATGCTTCAAGATCTCCAACACCCCTTCTGAAATGCTTCTGAAATCCTGCTGCAATCAGTTTTCCTTTAGAACTGTGAAGCGTCCTGGCTGTACCCCCACACTCATTCATAATTCTTAGGCACTCAAGTCATCAGCAATTTCAAAGAAACTGGGTGAAAATAGGGGTTCTGCCCAAGGAATTACATTTCTCACACAGACCCCCTATTACTTCCCCATCTTTCTACCTCCCTGCATTGCTGGAGAAGCAGAAGCCTCAGGCATTTGAGGGTATTAGGCCCGCTATATCCCAAAGCTCTGAAGTAGGATCACCTGAGGTGAGGAGTAGGCAAATTCCAGCTAGGCACAGGCACTAAACCTGACCCTTACCCCTGTACAGGCTGTGATGGTAGAGAGAGGAGGAAAGGCACCCCACTTCAGGGTGTTCAGTATGCAGGTTTCTAGAACACTCTTTAATGTACATAATTCATCATCCCTGCTCTGGTTCTCCTCGTGGCCTCTTTTAATGGAAAAACCCATATCTCTGGAAGCGTTTAAGAAGGCCTACCATGGACCAGTTTTAGAATCCACACCTGTCCAGCACTAAAGCTTCACCAGAGATTTCAGTGCTCAATGGGGCAGCCAGTCTTGTCTCTCCCTGGAATATGGCTGGGCCATGACTGTGACCCTGATGTTCATCTGCTTGAGCAATAATGTAAGTGATGGAGTCAGGCAGCCTGAAGGTCTTTTATGCCTGGCCAGGTGACACCAGTGCTGGGAACAGACTTTCTGGGGCTAGAGGACTGTATCTTTTCCAGCTCAGACCTCAGGAGATCAGCAGTCACCAAATACCCAACTGGGATGCCGGGGCACAAATGCTCCCACCTAATTTCTCATTTCTAATAATTATCCACTTAATGGGAGAGGAAGCTTGGGGGTATCTGAGTTTGTCCTTCCACCTGAACATGGAAGGCATATAGGAAATTGACATCTAGATTTTATCTTTTCTAGAACAAACCCTCCTTCTGAAAGTGTTGGGCAGATCTGTCCTGGTGGCTTTCACCTGTGCCCTCCTTCTGGACTTCTCTTGGGCCAGTCTTTCTGGAGGATCTGCTTATCCACAGTGAGTATTGGGGTCCAGGTAAAGTCAAGAATTCTCATGGATTTCAACCATACTAAAAAGCTGAATAGGGTCTCAGGAAATGGGGTAAGAGAGATAAAGGAGTACAGCAGCCATATTTATAACCCACTCACGACAAGGTGCAAGGAACTTTGGGTGTATTGACTGGATCACACACTTGCTAGCTGGGCTCCCTTAGGGCATGTCTGCAGGGTTGTCTTGGGGTGATATACTCCTAGTCGGACCTAGTCAGATCTCATCATAGATTTCATATATTTCTGTCACCAAAATCTAAATAGCTGACTTCAGTCATAGCACATCTCAGAAAGAAAAACTGAGGCCCAGGGGAGCGGGGGGACACATGCCATCATTTTAGGGGCGACTCACTCAAATCAAGGCCTAGCCCAGACTCCAGTGGCCAATGGCCAGGTGGGGTTCCAGGGGCAGGGAGAAAAGAGGGAAGTTTGGGTGGAGATTAGACATGGAAGGGAAGGTCAGGGCAGAGGGAAAAGAAGAAACCTCCCTAGAGCTAGGGAGTGTCACCCCTCTGCTCTCTGCTCTACAGGACCAGCTAGGCTCATCTTCTCAATGCACACTGAGTAGAGATGCTCAAGACAGCAGTCAGTCCCTGCTAATGGGTGTGCCAGCCCAAGCATTCCCAAATACCCAGCTACTGGGCTGGAGTGATAGCACAATGGATAGGGCATTTGCCTTGCAAGCAGCCAACCAGGGTTTGATCTCTGGTATCCCATAGGGTCCCCTAAGCCTGCAGAAGTGCTTTCTCAGCACAGAGCCAAGAGTAACCAATTCTTGAGTGTCTCTGGGTGTGGCCCCAAAAACAAACCAAAATAATTGCCAAACACCCAGCCCAAGGAAAACCAAGCTCCTGCCCAGGATCTTTGATCCCAGAAGCATCTTCAAGAGATCTGGTTTGCAGAGAGTATTCCCCATAAGTTTGTGTGACACACAAAGAAAGCACTCAAGAAAGCCATATAGAATGAATGAATGAGGAAGTTAGTGTGAATGAATGCATGAGTAGATGAGTATGGCGGAATGCAGGAGGGAATAAGTGTAAATGAATGTAGTAAGTGGGTAAGCATGAATGAATGAGTAGGTGGGTGAGTTTGAATGAATGCGTAAGTGGGTGAATGTGAATGAATGAATGAATGAATGAATGAATAGGTTAATGCTAATGAATGCATAGGTAGTTGTAGATAAATGAGTGGGTATGAATGAATGCTTGAGTAAGTGAATGTGAATAAATGAATGGATGAGCTGGTGAGTGCAAATCATTACTTGAGTGGCTGAGTGTCAATGAATGTAGGAGTAGTTGCGAATGAATGAGTGGGCGAAAGAGTGAATGTAACTGAATGCATGAAGTGGTGAATAAATACATGAGGGGTGGGTCTGAATTAATGCTTGTGGAGGTGGGAGTGAATGAATGGTTGAGTGATGTGAATGAATGAATGAGTGATGTGAATAAATGCATGAGTGGTGGGGTATGAATAAAAGGGTGAGTGCTGGGCTGCACCCCTAAAAGCAGATAAAAATGGTGCGCCAGTGGAGGAGTGAGGACCCAGGTCTCCAATCTGGGGTGAAGAAAGTGGGACTCTGGGAGAAAATGAGCCGCAGCACAAGGAGACTTAGAACTGAGGAGGAACCTCAGACTGATGAGGGAGGCATTGCATCCCCTGGTAAGGCCCAAAGTCTGGTGGGGGGGGGGTCAGAAGAAAGGCTCCCTTCCTGTCTGAGGGAGGAGGCAATCCCAAGGGGGGCACCTCCTTTCTGCAGGAGAAAGCCAGACTGGCTCTCAGGATGAAGCTCCCCCTTCCTGGGCTGATTCTGGGGGCCACGATTCTGAATGCCCAGCAGAAAAACAGGAGCTGAGAGCTGCGGCCAGGCAGGAGTCATCGACATTCCGGTCAGGCAGACTGTCACTGAATTATTATTATTTCTCTTTCTTTTTCTTTTCTTTCTTTTTTTTTTTTTTTTTAGCTACTTAAAGCAATTTACAGAAATAATTTAGGGACCGTTTAGGGAGAAGAGAAAAGATGGAGACTTTTAAAGGCAGGGCCCGGGGATGATTTTATGCAGATCAGCTTTGCAGGGCTGTAGAGAGGGAGACTCTGGATTCCAAGGGTGTGGGAGGGGGAGAAGGGCTGAGGGGTTGGGCTTTGACATCCAGGATATGGGAGCCAGGGACCAAGGATGTGGTGAGTAGGGAGCTATGCTTGTCAGAGACTGAGACAAGGATCTGTTAGGACTGGGAAGGAGAGAATGAATGCAGGATAGGTGAATGAATGAATGAATGAATGCATGGGTCCGAGGGTGAATGACACCAGGGTCCTGCCCTACCTTTTTCTGCCTATGCCCTAAGCCACTCACATTGGTCCCTTGTCTCATTAAACCCCAATATCCTCATGCACACACTAGTCCCTTGAAACCAGTCCTGGGTGAGGCTTTCTTGTGATAGGCTGTGAGTTGTACCTTGTTTGATGCCACGAGTGAGGGGGAACTGGTCTTCAATCTCTGCTCCCCTTGAACACTGGGGGTTAAATACCATACATCTGGTCTTCAGTGGATTGAGAAAGGGCTAATTTGTTCCCGGGGGGGGGGTGCTGGAGGAAAGGAAAAGGGGGAAGGGGAAAACCAGCCCCCCATGCAACAGAACGAACTCCTTGTAGCAATCCCTGTTTCAGGCCATGTGGGGTCATTGAAGATGTGATCTGGTTTCTCTGCATGACATCCTGTTCAGGCACAGGGGAGATGGAAGGGGGGGCTCTCCCAATTAGCTTCCTCCTGGGATGGGGGGTCAGGAACCCCTCCTTCACCCCCACCTGCTCTCATTATGTATGGCCCGGGGTTTGAGGGGTTCTTCCAGGTATATGGGTGGGGAGCCGGATTGGATACCTAATGATGCAGCATGCCAGGTGCAGGGGTAAAAAGTGGGGTGTGGGGGCCAGAGTGAGTTTGGATGGGGGTAAGCAGGGAGGATCACCCTGACAAGATGCATTTGAGTGGAAACCTTTGGAGTAAGGGGATAAGTCAGGTTTATTTGGGGACAAGGTTAGGCTGAGGCCAGCAAGGTGGATGCTCCAAGCTCAGACATGTAGCCGAGCAGACAGAGAGGCAGAGCCAGGGCACGGATAAATCCTGTTCTCCATGGGAAGGGGAGACACTGGCCAAGCACAGAAATGATTCAGGGGGGGGTCTCCATACAGAACCGCAGGTTTGGGAGTGTCTTCATTTATGAGACTTCAACATACACTGGCTCCAAGGCCCTAGAAACAACTTGGAGGAAGGATCAATGAGGGAGCACCCTGGAGTTGGAGCCTCCAGAACAGCAGCATTCACAGCAGTGGCCAGTGAGCCACTGCAGTGGGGAGGCGGCAGGGAATAGCACTGCTCCAGGAGAGGCCGCTTGGGGATTGCTTGCCGGGTTTTAGCACAAAAGGAGGAAAAGAATCTCATTAGTAATTTTTATACTGATTACATGTTGAAATGAAAATCTTCACCGCGGATTCGTTAAATATATACTATTAAAGTTCACTTCGCCTGTTTCTCTTTTACTTGTTATCAGTGGCAATGAGAAACGTTTCCCTGTTGTATGTGCCTTGTGTTTTGTGCCTGGTTGCAGCCGCCTAGGACCCTGATTCAAAAGCAAAACTACATGAGAGGCAGCATTCAAGGGGCGGGGGGTGGGTGGGTGGGGACAGCGGTGTGCAGTTGGCTGATGGGGGCAAAGAAGATGGAAGGGGAGATGGTGGCAGCAACAGGGATGGGGGGGGTGTCTTTCTATATACAGGGCTCCTAAGGGATCCTGATGGAACATGAACATTTACAGGGCCAAGTACTGAATTCTGACCACTGACTGGGTCAGTTATACATAACTGGGTGATATATCCCATCCCATCAGCTTTGGGACCAGATGATCCCTCCTAGCTATCTGGCCTTCAGACACACCTGCAAACCTGGTAGCTTGCAGGTATACTGGCAGCCTTTGGAGGCTGAGGTAAAGGAAATGCAAATAGTGGGAAAGATGACCTGGGCACTGTGGTGGAGAATAACTGCCTTGTCCCAGAAATGCTTCCTTTATGCTAGTGGGTAGGTAGGCATGGGGAGTGGAGGAGGGGGTGACAAGTATGTGGCTGCTTCCCTTGGGAGAGAGGCTGGTCACAGCAGTTCTTGAAAACAAGCAGCATGTTGCTAGGAGGCACCGAGGGTCAGAAATAAATAAATAAATAAGACCCCAACAGAGCAAGACAGAAAAATTCAACCACCAGAAAAACAACTCTCCGGGAAGTCTTTGGCACCGTCTTCCCTGGCTTCCTGGCAGCGAGGCTGTGAGAGGAAACAAATCGACTGACAAGGTTTACCGTGCCCGGAGCAAACATGTACACACTGGGGTACCGTGTCCTCGAAGGCCACACAGAAGAGAGAGGAGAGGGACCTATGGAGAAGATCCAGTTCTGCAGGTGCATACATACACTGAGGCTCGGGGAGATGGGCAGGCATGTCTGTGCATATGAGGTTTACATGTGTACATGTGTATACACATACAAGAGTGCATGAGTATTTGCATACTTGAGTATGTACTGTATGCATGAGCGCACATGTATACAGCTGTGTGTACATGAATATGTGTGAGTGAACATATGTGTGTGTGTGTCCATCGCTTTGAATCAGGGCAGATATTCGGCCCTACACATAAATACCCACCACCATTTTTTCTGGTCTGACTGGCTTCTTTGGGGGTTTTTCTGGAGCCCAAATATTAGGGGGAAACCCTGGGCAGTTGGACCCCTCATCCAGGCTATCAAGGAAGATAGAGAGAGAGTTGATCTCACAGTAAGATCTTGGCCTGGGAGTCTAGCTTATAGTGCAGACACCCCTTTCCTTTGCCTAGGGGATCTGAGTAGCTGAGAGTCACTGACCCATGTGCCTGAAGGGCCTTAGCTGCTCCAACAAGGGAGAAGCTCTCAGCCCAAGCCTTATACTGCAGGTGCTGGAGCTCCCAAGTGCCCTTTAGTTTTAAAGGAGAAAAGCAAGTGGCAAGAAGCAACTCGGGCCACCGGAAGTGGCAGAGCCAGCATGAACCCTCATACCAGACTTCTTGCTTCTCAGATTGAGCTCGCACCAGGTGCCCCCATCTCTTCTGGGATCTTTGCCCAGCCTGACTCCCACATCAGTGGTGGCCACTGCCCCCTTCAACAGGCCTCCCAGCAGCAAAGTGCCCCCGCCATAGAGTCTCTGCTGCAAACCTGCTTTCCCTAAGGCCACAACCTCACTCTGTTACTTTCCAAAGCCCTCCAGTGCTTCATAAGACAGAGGAGCACAGTCCTGGGAGATTAGGTTAAGAACTACCCTGAACCCCCCATTTCCCAACACCCCATTTTTAGTCCCTATCAAGTTATAAACCTCAGAAAGCCCTGGGTTCCCTCCCCATTGCATACAAGGCTTCTGAGTCTGCAAGTATCTCTACTCTGCATTTCCATCTTCCTCGGCAGTCACAGAAACAGAAAATGCTGACCAAGGCAGAAGCCTATGTGATACCTCCTCCACGAAGCCTCCCCTGATTGCCCAGGAGCTGTTAGATATCTCTCAGCACACTGCTTGGCGTTCCTTCCAACATGTCTGTAATTGCATCCTGTCACAATCTGTTAGGGCCTGGCTTATCTCCCCAGGACAGCACCTCAAGAGACACACGACATATTTTCTTCTTCATTTGTAAACTGACACAGGACTTGGCATAGACAAGTCACATTGGTAATAGTAATATTGACAACTATCAGTTCTGCATACAGACTCTGTGCCAGGCACTAGTCTCAATATTTTGTTTCCATGGAGTAAATGACTCATGTAACCATCACAGCCTCCCTTTATCCCCACATGTTGGATACTTTCTAATCATTTACAGATGAAGATAGGAAGGCACAGAGTGGTTGAGTAACTTGCCCCAAACCATAAAGGAGATGGATCCAGGTGATTATGTTTGAGTCAAGCATGGGAGGAGTGAAAGTGGTGGAGAAAGAACTTCAGAATGAGGCCAAGAGAAGAAAAACAAATACTGTGCTGGCACCAAGGTTCCAGTCCCACTGACCAGCACTCAATACCCAGCGCATACTATGTGCTCAGCTAATGGTAGTTAGTGATGATTCAGCTGTCCAGATAGTTCAATTGCTGCTTAGTCTCCGGTCTGGATCAGTAGGGGCTGAAGTTGGAAGAGAATTCTCATATCAGGAAACTTCAGGACCCAAATAGAGAGCCCAAATGCCCACTCTATGCCCATCCCCCTTGCTTTTCATCCCCACCATTTCCCCTAGCCCCAGCCTCCTTTCACCAGCATTTCAGACTTTTCTTATGCTGGGCTGTCGACTGGCAGTTTTGTTCTCCTGCCGAGAACAGCCACAGAAAATTGAGATCATTTCTCTGCTGTGTTGGCAGCTGAGAAAATGGCAATTTTTCCTATTTCCATCCAAGAGTTCCTTCTGATTGGACAAAGGTGCCACAGCCTGTCTCTCCCCAGGAGGGCTGAGGCAGGGCAAGCACAGTCTGTTCTGGGGCAGGTCACTTCTATGGCTCAGAAGCATGGTCTTGGGGGAGCAGGGACTGGTGGCAGGAGAAGGGGGTCTCTGCCCAGACCCTCACAGGTCTGAAAAGGGAAGACAGAGAGGTGAGAGCCCCAGATGACCTGCAGCAGGTGCAGACAGTGTGGAAAATGGGTTTTTGGAGTCACCCTGGAGCCAGTCAGACTCCAGAATGAGACTGTCCAAATGAGCAAATGCATGAGCATGTGGAATGCTCCTCAGACCCTGAGCCCCCAGAACACATTTCTTTTTTCCTTTCCTTTTTTTTTTCTTTTGGTGCAGATAGATGATTGATTTAAAAAACAACGACACAGAATCTAGAGCTGGAACAATAGCGGGTAGGGCAGAGTCAATCCCTGGCATCCCATATGGTCCCCAGAGCCTACTAGGAGCAATACCTGAGCACAGGCAGGAGTAACTTCTGAGTAACTTTGAGATAGCTCAAAAATCAAACACAAAACAAGAAACAAAACAAAACCAAGAATCTGATGGAGAAACAGAAGTTGGCTGAACTCCAAATAAATACTCCTGCGGATCCCAGGACCTGGCATAAGACCTGCTTTAAGAAGGTGATGATAGGCTGAAGCTGCTGGTGTTGGATTCCAGGTGCAAGAGAAACAGAGCAGGGTGGGTTTGGAAGCAGCAATGCCTATGTCTGAGTGGCCTCTGCTCCTGCACATATGTCCTACCCCAGTGAGTGGCTGCAGAAATAGTATATATATTGCCTACAAGATCACCTTTATTATTTTTAGAATTCTTTATGAAGAAATAATAGACTTTAACATTGCAAATAAATATTTAAGACTCGGCATTCACTAAGATGCGCAAGCCCAACTTGAGTTATGTTGAAGAAGGTGGCTGGACCATCTTGAAGGAAGGTTCAGTTCTAATTTGCCTGCTTGGAGGAAGGACATGTCCCCACCCACCCAAGACCTCCTGCATCCACCAAAAGCCAAGGATGGATCTGGGGTCAAAGGATGCCCAGGACGGGACCCAGATTTAATCTGTGACATAGAAGTCACTGAGGCAGGCAGACCGGCTGGCCAAGTGCTCACCTACCTTCCCTCATCTTGCCAGTGGACAGTGAGGCAGTGACCCCACACATGTGTAAGGGGATCTGCAATGTCTCCTTGATGTTGACACTGTCCCAAAACCTGTTTGTTACTTCTTCTATTTCTATTTTTTTTGTGGGGGGTTGATTTGGGGCTCATACCCAGTGGTGTTCAGGGGTTACTCCTGGCTCTGAGCTCAGAAATTGCTCTTGGTAGGCTCTAAGGACCATATAGGATGCTGGGGATCAAACCTGGGTAGATTATGTACAAGGCAGCCACATCCAGACTGTGAGGACAGGGTACTTAAGAGAGCAGCCAGTAGGCTCTGCTAATGTCCTAGAGACTGGCTCCCGTGTACACTGGTTCTGAGTATCTGCAAGCCTTTAACTGAACCTCAGCTCAGACCAGCCTTCTTTAAACACTGCTGTGGCTCCCCAATTCACTCTCCCACAGCCCCTGTGCTAAAAAGGGTCTCCTTCCTCTACTCTCACACTCCCTTCTCCACTTTATTACTGGCCTCAATTCCTTGAAGGGTCAAGTTGACACCTGTTTGAGGGCCAGATGCTCTAGTCTGCTCCATAATCCCTAATGAAATGTTCATTTACTTTCTTCCACCATATATTTTATAATTACCAATTTCCTTTCATATACTTTTTTCCTCCTCCTCAGCACTTGGTGCCTTCTCACATAGATCACTCATTCCTCATATTTATGATTTACTATCTGATCTCTCCTTCATCCCACTCCATTGCCTTAAATATAGGCTCCATGAGTGCAGAAATCCTTGGTGTTTTTACAGAAGAAGACCAAGGAACATGAACAAAACATGGGCCACTCAGTGGTTGCCTGTAGGCATGTGCCAGCACTAAAGAACATGCACTGAGTATCAGAGAAGTGTCCATGTATTCATGCCTTGTATACACAACTGGACTACTTGGCCTCAATTGACAGATCATCAAATGCCCTCTAGATTGCAGGCATGAAGAGAGACCTGGAGATGAGGCCACACCCTACCATGTTCACTGGAACTTATGGCTAGCAGGTCACGTCTGACACTTTTTTTGTTTGTTTGTTTTTGGGTCACACCTGGCGATGTTCAGGGGTTACTTCTGACTCTGCACTCAGAAGTCTTTCCTGGCAGGCATGGGAGACCATATGGGATGCTGGGACTTGACCCACCGTCCGTCATGTTTTGGCTGCATGCAAGGCAAATGCCCTACCACTATGCTATCTCTCTGACCCCAGGCCTGGCAACTATCAACAGCACATATCCAATACCTGCACTTAGGGATAGTGGGTCTTTGTTCATGGGAGAATCAAGGCAGGCTTCCAGGAGAAAGTGTAAATACATCCTGAACTGAAGGAAGGCAATTAGGTAAAAGAATGGTCTGGGCAGAGAGAGCAGCATGGGAAGAGCCTCTGTGTATCACAGAACATTGCTCATTCAGAGACTGGAAGAACCCAGACAGCAGGGAGGAGAAGAGATCAAGAGGAGACTGGAGAGTTAATGTGACCAGATGGGTGGGTCTACTCAGATGGAAGGGTCTCTGCATCTGTCTATATCTATACTTGTTCCCTGTGTGAATGAGACAGAGCATGCTGGGTCAGAAATATTGTCCTCAATAATTAAAATGGCAGAGCCAGAAAGATAGTATGGTGGGTAGTGCTCTAGCCTTGCACAAGAAAACCCAGATTCCCTCCCTGGCATCCCATTTAGCCCCTAAGTACTAACAGTAGTGATCCCTGAATGCAGAGTCAGGAGTAAGTCCTGAGCATCAACAGGTATGGCCCAAACACTGAAAAGAGAAAGTAGAATGTCAGCCGTGGAAGTTGTGGAAGCTGCTCAAGTAGTGGAAGGCTTACCTAGCCATGTTTGATGTCTTGAGTTTGATTCCCAGCATGACATGGCCCTAAGCATCACCACATATTGCCCTGGCAATGCCAAGCACTGAATCTTCAGGCCTGTCTTTTGTGAAACCAGAACCATTTCCCAAAACTGAGGGGCCTAGAGTTCATCTCCATGGTGAAGACAACTGGCCTGAAAGGTGGAGTACTACAACCTCAGAAACAAGTAGCCCCTTGCCTCTCCCTCTAACCCTCTTGGCTGCCTGTTCCCTCTGGGCATCAGCCTCCTCCTGGAAGCCCACCCTAATTCTGAGTTGAACAAAGATCTGCTCCTCCTTGTGACTTCTTTTGGATTTTCCCTATTATGAATTTCCCTACCTGGCTACCCTGCTGGACATTCTGATGCTGTCATCAGACCCACTTTCTGGGATGGAGATGCCTCTGAGTACTGAGGCCATTTTGAGGCACATTATCATTTATCTGGGGGATCTCAGGCATGTCACTTCCCACTTTGGAGGTTCCTGAGACAAGGGCCCAGGAAACAAAGATAAACAGAAAACCTCCACAGCTACCTAAACCCCACTTGACCCAAACAACAAAGGTCCTTCAGGCAGAGAGTCACCAGTGAATCAAGCTCCCAGGCCCAAAAGATTAGGGACAGAATACAGCAGGAGAGATTCCAATTTGATAAAAAACAGAACTTTCCAAAGGCAACTCATATGGAGGATAATTTAGGCAGAAAGGGATTTTTTTCCAGGTACCTTTCTTACCCCCCCCCCCTTTTTGCAAAGAATTATTTATTCTTGCATTCATTCATTCATGCAACAAACACTGAATAATCCAGGTAATTGCTTCCATTTTCCACTTCATCCTGCTGGGTTGTCTGTCAGCCAGCAGGGCTTGGGGTAGTGGGAGGGGGTTGGGGAAAGGAGCAATTGAAAGGGGCATATAAGAAAGAATAAAATACCTGACTGGACTCTCAGCCTGTGCCCCCAGAGTAGGTTTATTCCCTCTATTACTGAGCTGACCTCACCTGTCACAGAGTTTTTTTATGCTCACCCTGGCTCACAGTCCCTTTGTTCTCTGCAGGCAGTTCAGAATGCTGGTGCCTAAGTACAGCACCCATCCTGGGAGACTGAAGGAATTGGGCACAGACAACTGCACTGATGATGGTACAGAGCACCCTGCCTTCGCATCAAAAGGCAGCAGGAAAATAGGAATTATTTTCCAAACAAACAAGAAGCACCAACAACAACCGCCCCACCAATGGTTCATTAAAATCTTATTAAAATTCTGTGCTGAGCGCTGCCAAAGAAGAAGTCAGGAAGAGCCTGAGAAGGGAATGAGGAGAATGGAGGGTTCCCACATGGGAACACCTGCTAGGGGCATCTGTCCATAGAGGGACAGGGTGGGGGGAAAGAGAAAAAGAGGAAGAGGCATAGAAGGAGGCAGAAGGGAAGCTGGTGGACACTGAACAGAGAAAGCATAAAGCTGGGGGCAGAAGTGACTTTGCTCTCATTTGACAGCGAGTAGATGGCCAGGTGAAACCCCTGACTCCTGAGCACTGCAGTTTCTGTTTGTTTTTGTATTTTTTGTTTTTGGGCCACACCCAGCGGTGCTCAGGGGTTACTCCTGGCTGTCTGCTCAGAAATAGCTCCTGGCAGGCACGGGGGACCATATGGGACACCGGGATTCGAACCAACCACCTTTGGTCCTGGATCGGCTGCTTGCAAGGCAAACACCACTGTGCTATCTCTCCAGGCCCAGCACTGCAGTTTCTAAACACATTGAGTGTCAGAATCTGGGTCCTTTCCTCAGCTCTCTGACTGGACTGCACACTCAGGAAAGGGAGCTGAGGATCAGATCTTGAGTCCCTGCAGGTTCCTTGGTAGTGCTTAGAGGGCATTATTGACAGGATCACTGATTGCTTATCTTTACTGCCTGTGCGGAAGGCTAGCTGACTACAGGCTAGAGCGCATGTCTGGAAAAGTCAGAGAGAAAAGAGGAAAAGCATCACCAGAGAGTGAGCATGGTGGTATGACTTTTTTGGGGGTGGGTGGTGGGTGGTGGTGGTGTCCATATTTATTTATTTTTAATAAAATATTTAAGCACCATGATTACAAGCATGATTGTAGTTGGATTTCAGTCATAAACAGAACCCCCCCCCCCTTCACCAGTGCAACATTCCCACCACCAAATTTCTAAAGCAGACCATTTCTCTAGGGCACTGTTGCTTAGTGGCCAACCCTTTCTCTCTGGGACTATCATGTCCTCATCCACACTCAGGGCAGATGTGAGGTTTCTTTCTCCTTCTTTGTACTGTGAATGTGGATCATTTCACATAGGACAGCAAATTTCTACTTCTTGCTTCAACACACAGCCCACGGCCACTGGTCTACTGGTAGGGAGGCACATTTTGGGAGTAAAGTTTATGCTTCTAAGGGTCTTGATGCTCAGGGCACCAAACCTCACTGAGGATCTAGTATAAAGAATTCATCTGTCCCAGATAGCACCCCTCCACACAAGGGCCTGGAAAATTCTCAGTTCTTGCCCGAATATTCCAAAGTGGCCTTAACTCCGCTGCCCAGCCAATGCCATCCACAGAATGGATTTCAATAAAGCTCTTTCTCTGCCACCAAGTTTATAACACATCCCCACCTACTGGTCTTAAACATTAACAAGGCTGTGCTGTGGCATAGGGCTTCATGTAGCTGGGAGAAAGAAGGTATGTGAAGGGCAGCAAGCAAAGGAAAGAGGGCCCTTACATGGGGCTTGTGAACCCAGCAAGCTGGGGAAGTGCATGGACAAAGCCTGCAAGAGAAATTGGAGGTTCCAGGTTAGAGCCACGGTGGTGGGAAGATTTACATCTGAGATCAGACCTCAGAGCAATGAAGATATTATCTTCTCACTTGTGTCAAAACACACTAATCCAGGCATGTGTATCCCAGAGGTGTCACCGAAAGGGCTTGGCACAACCTTGTCCTGCCACTCTTCCGTGTGTCCCTCCTCCTTCCTTCACCTTCCCTTTCTGTTCTATAACCCAGTCCTCCTTTGCAACAGACACTGGGCAATCCCCTCAACCCACAAGACTCTTCCTTCTCTGTTCATTTCTTCTGAGTACCTACTAGGGCTTACAAGCTGGAAAGGAGGGTAAAAAGACTAAAAAAATCGTAGATCCTTCTCTGAAGCAAAGTATGTCGGGGAGCAGATAGGGTGCACATGTAAACAGAACGTCTATCCTTCACTCACATCCACCATGATCTGTGAGGAGTGCTGGAAGGGCAGCACGAAAGGGCATGGTAGCACTGGAAAAAGCACTGAAAAAAGTCGCTTCTTTTGGAGTGTGGGGGTGTCTGGCAAGAAGCCAAGGCATAACTAGATAGACTCCCTAGAGGAGGTGATGTTGGATTTCTCTATTCTGGATGGAGGAGTTGCAAACACAGAACAGTGGAGGTGAGAAGAGCAACACCTCCCCTGGTGCTTAGAAGATAGAAGGTGGGCAGAACCATGGGAGTGGAGATGTGGACTGAGAAAACATAAAGAATGGCAGTGCTGTGGGCTAGATGGATGAATCTGAAATGCAGTGAAAGTTCATGAAGGTTTATGAGCTGAAGACAGACAGAAACAGTTCCCCCACAAAGAGTTAATCAGCTCCCAGCTTTCCAAAACTCGAATGTGGAGCATGAAGACTTCCCAAAGATCAGCTGCTAAAGAAAAAGGCCTTGGAGAATTCTCATGGGGAAAGAGGCCTTGCAAGAGGAGGGCTGAGACTGGCCACAGCCACGCTGGGCCCTAAGTGATGTCTAGGCACTCCTCACCCCTGGCACTGCTCTGCAGTCCTGGCAGACTATGAGACAGAGAGGGATGGGCCAAAGGCCACAGGGCTTGTAGAAGATAGGAAACCCAAGGGAGGCCTCCAAGGTCACTCTGCTGAGGCCAGGCTCTTTAGCTCCTGTTCTGTGTGGTCAGAACCTGGGCTACCAAGTAAGCACTTGCCAAGCACAGATTTCAGCATCTTACTCCCATTCCACAGCAATTTTAAAGAGCCTGCAAGTAACCAATGAGAGTTGGCCCGAAGGCAGACTAAATCCCTGTATAGAGAAGAGGGATTTGTGTAGAGAAGGAAGGTCCAGGAAAGACAGGGTTTGGGAAGGAAGAACTTCTGATTTTGGCCTTACTCATCTGGCTCCCCTAGTTCCAACCCAGTCTGGAACATCTGAGGAAGAAGAGACAGAGGCATGGGACAGTAAAGTGACTTCAGACTCCAAGGAAATCAGGAAGTTTATCAGGAGGGGAAATGTCTACTCAGGCCCCATCCCATATCCTCAGGATGCTTCACTGTGCCTCCAGCCTGCTCTGGGATCTGCCAACAATATGGGCCCTATGATAGGTGTTCATGTATGATGGGCAGAGAATATGCACCCAAATTCTGTCACTATTCCTTCTCCCAGAGCAAAGAGAAGTCAGACATCCAAGGATAAAGGAGACTGAGGGCTTAGCTTCCAAGAGAAGGACCAGCTTAAGGAAGCTGGCCCAGGGCCAGGCCTTAGGCCTGGCAGATGGGTGGGGGAAGTTTTCCAGCCCTAGGCCCAGGGTGCAGGAAGGAGCAAACAGGAACCTCTATGCTGCCCAGCACTGGGCTGTGGACTTGGGAAGGAACAATACCATGTTCCAAAGATCAGCTGCTGAAGAAAGGCCTTCAAGGGTGCTCATGGAGAGAGAGGCCTTGCAAGAGGAGGGCTGAGACCAACCTCAGCCACGCTGGGCCCTGAGCAGTGTCGGTGCACTGTTTACCCCTGGCACTGCTCTGCAGTCCTGGGTAGAAGGAAAGAACCAGACCTGAACTGCTACTGGCCCCAAGTTCTTGCTCTCTAGAGAGCCCCAGCAGAGCAGCCCTATGGCTCCCTACAGACTCGAAGAGCCCACCTCCCCAAAGTACCCACCCCAGTCTTGCACACCCAGATTCCAGCTGCACTCGCTGCCGCCTCTCCCTGCCCTGCCCACTCTTCAGATAAAGGGCTGAGGATGGCGGTTGGTCTGATGAACTGAGTGCAATCACATCCCAACCCCAGGGTCCAGGAAGAACCTGCACCACACCTAGCCTCTGAACCCAGGACCCAGATTCTCCACCTTTACAAATAAAGTATCCCTGCCTTTATTCTTTCCGCACCCACAACTGCCTTGGTCAGCTTGGTCTCCGGTTAAGACACCCTGGGTGAGCTGATGGTCAGTTTGAGTATGTCCCTAGGGACTGGGCATATGTGTGCAAAATCTGAGCACGACACATCTTGGATACATAGATTGATCTGGTTAGCGCGGGCCGCCTATAGCTACCTTCATCTAAACTCTCCTGTTAATCCAAGGCTCTGTCTCCGAGTGGGGAGCTGAACACTCCAGGCCTCCCTTTCTACACCACCTCCCTTGAGGAATTGTATCCCAGATCTGCTGCTTTCACGCTCCTACAGAGGCCTCCCCTGTCCATTCTCTTCTCCTAGAGCTCTTGTCCAGCCTCTCCCTCTGCGCTCCCCTTGCCTCCTGGAGCGCCTTCAGCTTGCAGAAGGCCGGCTGCAGCCACTTCCCGTCGGATCTGAGTTCCCACTGGGGTTTGGGGGGGTGAGGTTCAGAGACCCACCGTCCCCCCAGCCGTGTCCCCGCTGTCCCAAACTGCCGGAGCGCGCCACTCTCGGCCCCACCCTCTCCCACCCGCTTTGCACAACGCGGAGCCCGGGGCGAGCCTGGGGAGCAGACGCAACAGATTGCAGGAGGCGACAGCGCCTTGCCAGCCCGCTCCCTCCGAGCGCCGCCCGCCGCACCGGCCTGCGCCCGAGGCCCGGACCCCCGCCCTCGCAGCTCGGCTAAGCCGGCCATTTAGATGCAGCTCACAGGACAGAAGAGGCCGGCGAGCCTCCGCGGCTCCCCTCGCCCCTGCCACTCCGCTTCCCTTCCCTTCCCTTCCCTTCCCTTCCCCGGGACCGCCGCAGGAAGCGATGCGATGCGAAGCGAAGCGGCGCGCGGCGCGGCAGCGCACCGGCCTGCGGTCCAGGGTTGGGGTGGATGGGGGGGGTGCAGCATGATCCCCGCTGAGCAAAAACAGGCCGCCCCCAACCCCCGCCAGCAGCTCCGTAAGAAGAAGCATTGGCTGCAGGCCGGCCCCGACGCGATGGAGCAGATCCCGTGGCTCTTTCTAGATCTTCCAGGGGGGGACACGCCCCCAGACTCTGGATTTAGACCCACGGGGAGAGAAAACTGGAGGGATCCCTACCCCCTACCCCCTACCCCACCCTAGCCCTTTCTCGGGGGTCCTCTGGGTGCGGCTCCCAGCAGCTTCTGCTCCCAGGGATTGGAGGGAACTCGAGCTGCAGCCCGGGTGCCCAGCTAGGAGCGAAGGCGGCGAGTCGGGCAGGGCTGGGTGGGTGGGTGGGTGGGTGGATGGGGAGGGGTCCCCTTTTCTTGCATCTTCTCCGCTCCCCCTCCAACGGCGCTCGCCGCATCTTCACTCCCGAGTCCGCGCCGCGACACTTACCGTGGGCGAGCAGCGCCGAGAGGCAGAGCAGGGCGGCGCCGCCGCGGCCCGACATCCTCGGGGCCATGGCCGAGGAGGCAGGAGGTGGGATGGGGTGGGGGGGACAGTGGACGACGACTTGGCCGCGGCTAGGCTAGGTCACATCCAACTCGACACGGGCTGTTCTCTGTGGCTGCTTTGGAGTGGGGGGGGTGCTAGACGTGCAATTTGGGGATACTTTGAGGGCTGGGGGCAGTCCTGGGAGCGTCTAAGTATATCCTCCAAGCTAGTGCTCCTTGCAGGATCTGTGTGATGATAGGGTTGGGGGGAGCCGCATGTGCAACCCCAGGCCCTGGGACCAACCGGTCCTCGCTCTTGCTCTCAAAGGCTGCCTAGAGGCAAATTCTGGATTCCTTTCCCGCTGTGGTGCGGCCCAGCTCGAATCCCAACTCGCTCCAAAGCGCAGGTTTCCGACGCCAGGACCAATTTCTTGGCTTTCGGCAGGCTCCCCCAAGGCAAAGAACGCGGCTTCCAATTCTTGCAAGCGCCCTGCAATCAGCCCCAGCATTAAACATAAAAATAATAATAAAATAAAAATCCCAGGTTTAGGTGCAAGTGGAAGGTTTCATTGGCCAAGGAAGAGCAAATCCAGGCAACTTTAATCCATCCGGAGAAAGGAAAAACTTTCCGGGCAGAGCCGACACGGACACCGGCGTCGCGGGTCGCCTGTGCCACCGTAGGCGACGCGGAGATGGAAAGCCGGAGGAGGTGGAAGAAGACGAGGAGGGCGGCCAGCGCCTAGTCCCCTCGCACCGGAGGCTCCCTCCTCGGCTCCAGCGCGCTCGCCCCAGCCTGCAAGGTCCGGGGTGACGGTGGGCTGCCCCCAGGAGACGCGATGGGCACGGAAAACCTGCTAAGGGGCCGGACCCAAGCTTGCCAGCCTCGCCCGGTTTGCCGACGCCGACGCCGATGCCGACTTCGCCGGCCTCCGGGCCGGGAACGTAGCGGGATGGAAGAAGAGGGACTCGGCCAGCTCGCTCCAGGTCTCCAGCGTCTTCTCTTCTCGCAGTCAGGGGGGCAGAGAGGGGCGCACGGCTCCGCCTCGCTCTTCGCCTTGCTCCCGGAGGGGAGATCTGGACCAACCTTGAACTTTTCCGGGGGTCTTTTCAGAGTCTCCGGCGGCGTCCCCGGCCCCTGGACGCCGCCAGCTCGCCCGCCGTCTCGTCTCGACGCAGAAGGGCCAGAGACCGCTTTGCACACTCCGAGTCAATTGGGGAGAGCGGAGCGCCGCGCCGGCAAGGGTGGCCAGGGGCGGCGAGAGCCGGGCACCACGCCAGGAAGGGCTGGGGCACCCGGCGCCCGCGCAGCCTTGGGCCAGGGAGGGGGCAGCTGGTGCCTAAGGATCCGAGCGGAGAGGAGGTGCCGGGAGGGGAGCCGGCTCCCCATGGGCATCTGGAGAAGAGGAAGGGGGTGTGCAGGAATCAAGGAGCAGGAAAAAAAAAATAAAAGGAAGAGGAGGTGGGGAGGGGGCACAGTTGCACGAAGCAGCCGCCGCTGCCTCCTTGGCTGCTCCGCCGTAAATGACTCGAGAGAGAGAGACACACACACATATACACACACGCACGCACACACACACACACCAAAGCTCTCTCGCTCGCTCGCTCGCTCGCCCTCCTCCTCCGTCCGGGATGCAGCGCCCACCCCGGCAGCAGCGGGCGCCGAGCCTGGCGCACTCGCTCGCTCGCTCTCTCTCTCTCCCTTCCCTTCCCTTCCCCTCCTCTCCTCTCTCCTCCCCAATTCCCCGCGGTCACGTGGGCCGCTCGGAGCGCGCAGCCCACGGAGCACAGTCCACCCCCCCCACCCCGCCCCCAGCCCCCCCGCACCCCTTCCCGCTCCTCCTCGCCTGTCCACGTGTCCATTCCGCATTTCCAGCCTCGGGGCGCGCGCCTCTCTCTGTTTAATGAGACTCGGGCCAGGGCCGACCTCACCAGTCCGCTCGTGGCTATCTTAGGCTTTATTTTATTTTATTTATTTTTTTTCTGCTCCGTGAATGGCTAGAGCTGGGGCACGACACTCGGGATAGTGGGGGACACCCCCCTCCCCGAGAATGCGGTGGCGGCGGCATTTCTCCCAGCTAGACGCCCCCCTGTAGCCACCGAGATTCTTTCTCAAAGGGTGCACGATCGCTGCCTGGGGTGGAGGGAGGTGGTGTGGGAGGGGGCGCAGAGCTTGTTTTACAGCCGCTCGTCTGAGGCGCTGGTAGGGGGCACCCTATCTCTACCCATGGAGCTTGTCTGCCAAGGGCTCTCGGGGACAGTGGGTGGGAAGCTACCAAGCGTCTTTCGTGCACCCGTGGCCCTTCTCTGGCCTGGCCTAGCCTTGCAGGAGCTTGCCACCTCAGATGCTTTTGGGGATGGGCCAGGGGAAGAGACATGGGGGTAATTCGTGAGCTAGTGCAGCTCGGGTTGTTGCGGAAAGAAGGGGAAGAGAAGGCCTTCCCACCTTCCCACAGGTTGTTTTGCAAACAACGTTAGGGGCTTGAAGAGCACAGTCATTCAGTCACCCAGGCCCCTACTGACAGGGGAAGGGTCGCTGGAGATCCATCCCATCCCCATCCTGGACCCTTCCTTCAGCACAGAACCCAGATCAGAGCATACCTGACAACCAAGCCAGGCCATTGGATCAATGACAATGATTTCTATAGTACTGGGGGAGGGGGGGATCAAGGCCAGGGTCCTGGTCTCCAAGTGTCTAGAGGGGGGAAGGTCCCTGATCCCTCTGACAGTACTTATGTATGGAGAAAAGACCAGTATGGATCGTAAGGGCCACTCCCCTATTCAAGCAGTGATCTAGGAGGTAGAGCAGAGCGAAGCCAGCTGGAGTTCTCAGCCTGACTCTGTCCTAGACTTCTTGACCCTGTTAATTCCCTTTCAGGCAAGAAAATGACAGTTTCTCTTTGGAAAATGGGCTTGAACAGTTACCGGAAGGCTCTGACCCTGGTTTCAGGCTGTGGCTGCAGAGGAAAAGGGCTCTTTTCCCTCCCCACCCACATCTGTTTCATGAAGAGGGCCTGCTAACAAGAGCGCTGGCCTGGCTCTACAGCGCCCTGGGAATGGAAGGTGCTGGAGTCTTCAAGGAAGATGATTCTAATTAGGCCCCTAATGCCTGATAGCAATTAATGTCACCCAAGGGCTTATTAACCATCCCACTGAGAGGCATGCCAGCCAATCAGGCTCTGTCTGGAGGGACAGAAGCCCCCTCCAGAGGAAGAAAGAAGGGAAGAACACCCCCCTACTCACAAATACACACACACACACACACACACACACACACACACACACACACACACACACACACCATTGGACTTCACAGATTGAACACAGAGGAGGGAGGGAAGCTCAACTCACTGCCCAGAGATAGGGACCTGTCTTCCCTGGTCCATATCCATGTGCAGCAGGAATGGAATCATCAACCACAGCCCATTTTCTTGGTTTTGGAAAAAAGAGCTAGAATTCTGATTCTTTCTCTCCAGTCTCACATCACCCAGGCTGGGATGGGGTGATGGCAGAAAATCAGCTTCCTTGGTTTCTTCATTTTCCCATTTTGTACCACTCTTTCCCCTGCACAACAGGAAATGGGTGAAGGGAATTGATCATCTTAAATTCCACAGACACTGCTTTTAAAGGTGCTCAATGTTGATCTTGGCCTGTTCTCCTGGGGCTCCTACTTTTAGTTTCTTCATGACTAGAATATGTTCTGTGGTATCATATCATAGCTCAGCTGAACTTGAAGACCCAAATCCAGGCTCAGGTGGGGGCAGCCTGTGCTCTTCTCAGAGTGTAATTTCAGCACCAGGGTTTCTGGAACTTTCTCTGGGAAATCCAGTCTCATGGGCAGGTGCCTTCTGCCAGGTCAGTATGCATGATTATCCTTGGTACCTCCTAATGGTTCATCTCACCCTCTTTCATAGAAAATCAGATCAGGAGACAGCCCACTATGAAATAAATGCCAAGGAAATTGGGTGTCTAGTGCACCTGTGATGCTTGGCAGTGCCAGTTCTAGGGATCAGGAGAAAGCAGCTGGTCCTGTGTTATTTTCCTAGAAAGGGACTCAGTACTCCCTTGCCCCCACTCTTGACTGATCCTTCCCACCACCTGACCTCAGCCCTTAGGCCAAGTTAATGATCCCCCATGGGCCATGTTAGCTGAGTCAGAGAGTCAGAAGAACGAGTTGAAGGGATCACAGACTGGGGAGAAAAGGTGGCATCTGGATTCTCTAGCCCATAAATCTACCCAAGAATAAGGGTGAGGCAGCTTCTTCCTGTATTTCTACTTTTCTGAGCAAAGTATCCCTCAGAAAATCTGCAATGTTCTTTCTCCCCAGCTCTCCATAAGGTGGGATCTAAAACCACTGCAGCTTCCTGGCCAGTTAGCAGTATGGACCTGGCTCAGGTCCTACCAAGATCCTTTCAGTTATAGAACCCCCTGAAATAGATCTATCTTGGACCCCCCTAGAGTTGGCCCCTACTTCCCTCTGTGCCTGCCCCACACCATGGGATAGAGTGCCACTTGCTTTTATGCTGTTTTCAGAATGCCTGACCAGCATCTTTGAGGGGATCTTGGTGTTTCAGGGACTCTGGGAATTGCCCTGGACTCTTTCTCTAGCTCTGCTGGGGAGAAGCTTGGAGATTTCCTGAGCAAGCTCCCTCTTATATTTCAGAGGCCAACATGGAACCTGTCTTAATTCTGTCATTTTATTAAATACTTTGACTTTTTTTTATTGAGCTCCAATTATGTAGGAAGCATTTTGCTATGTACTTAGAGCATATAGGTTGACTAAGACAGGCAGGGCCCCAATGGAAAATTGCAGCACTTGATTCCACCCACCATATGGAATGCCTACAAAGATGAATAGCTTTTGAGGTGCCAGGTACTGTGCTGGGTATATTTCTCACATACTCTGGGTACTCACCTTGTTAAGTGGTTGCTATCAGTACTATTTTCCAGATGAGAAAACTGAAGCTCAGCGAAGATAATTTCCTTGTTTCAGGTCATGCAGTTACAAAGTAGTAGCTATAGATATCTGGGTTATGTTCCTACACAGTAAAATAAATACATGCAATTAAATTTTTTAAAAGAGGGCTGAAGAAAGATAGTACAGTGGTAAGGTGTTTGCCTTGAATTAAACTTGAGTTGGCCAGGTTCAATTTCTGGCACTGCATATGGTTTTCTGAGTCCTCCGCAAGTGATCCTTGAGCATACAGGCAGGTATGCAGGTTGAGTACAGCTGTGTGGCCAAAGGAATAAAAGGAGGAATGTTGTGTATGTAAACATTTTAATGGGATTATTATGTTACTGACCCTACCCTGATCGGTGATTGTACTCTACCCTAGGATGTGACCTGGCATTCTGCTCCCACCCTAGGGTGGTACCTGATTCTGTTCCCACCATTGGGTGGTTCCTGATCCCACCATTGGGTGGTACCTGATTCTGGGGCATAAAAACAAGGGTCTGTGGAAAGCGAGAGGCTTTTTGTCCTGGACCTATTCTTAGGTCTTTAGGCTTCGGCCTCTTCATGGAATAAAGAGCTGTTTTCTTTGGAAGCCTGACTGCCTGTTGTCTTTCTTCCCACGGCATTCACCTCAGAACCACCAACTGAACAGGGTAACAGACGTGTGGTCCGAGCTGGAGGAGAAAGGCATCATCCTCCTCAGTCAACCTCTTCAGGAGCTGACTTGCAACAGAGGAAGAGGAAGGGGAAGAAGTAAAGGGAGTAAGAAGAGAAGGAGGAAGAAGAAGGAGAAGAGGGCCAGGAGAGATAGCACAGAGGTGCTTGCCTTGCAAGCAGCCGATCCAGAACTTAAGGTGGTTGGTTCAAATCCCGGTGTCCCATATGGTCCCCTGTGCCTGCCAGGAGCTATTTCTGAGCAAATAGCCAGGAGTAACCCCTGACCACCGCCGGGTGTGACCCAAAAACCAAAAAACCAAAAAAAAAAAAAAGGAGAAGAAAGAGGAGGAGGAAGAAAAGGAAGATGAAGAAGGAAAACAAGAAGAAGAGGAGGGAGGAGGAAGACAAGGTGGAAAAAGGGAAGATGAGGGAGAGAGAAAGTGGAGGGAAAAGATTGAGAAAGGGGAGGAGGAAGTGGTGGTAGTGAAAGAGAAGAAAAAGAGACAGAGAAGAGGAGGAAAAGGAGAAGTTTCAGAAAAGGAGAAGATGAAGAGGAAAAGAAGGAGGAAGAGGGGATAAAGAAGGAATAATTTTTGAGTCCAAATTTTAGGGATAGAACCTGCTTAGGTTCTTTTACTGGACGGAGCGAGGTCCCAGTAACACAGAGACAAAGCTACTATCTGTGACTATAATGTTTGGGAGATAAGGAGGTCACTGGGGCCTTCAAGGGCAATGCTGTAGACATCAGACAGGAATGCTTTCTAAACAATCCCCGTTGAACATGCCCTTCTGCACACATCTGGTTCTTAAACACCTAGCCTTGACCACGTTCACATTGCCTATCCTTGAAATCACATCCCCCTGACTCCAGTCCCAGGGATAATGCTCATCCTCCAGCCAACAGTGTGTCATTGACAGAGCTTTAGCCTCTGGTGGCCTTTAAGAACTCAGTCCTGCTCTCTGAGCAGTAGGGTTTTCTGGGCAAAGAGACATGGGTCCCAGTTCCATAATGGGCCTGTCTACATTTTCCAGAATGAAACTTAAATTCCTATCGCCTAAGAAACTTAATCATCTGAAATGTATTTTCTATTAGTTCCTGAGGCTGGAAGATGATAGCATTGACTGTAACATATGCTATCCAAATGTGGTTTTTTTGTTTGTTTTTTGAAGTAAAAACAGGATAATATTAATAATTATTTGAAGGCTTAGCCTTAAACCAATCTTCCTGGGCAAACCTAGAACTTTTCACTTTGGGACAACACCCAAAAGTACTCAGGGCTAACTTCTGGCTCTGTGATTGGGATAACTCCTGATGGTGTTTGAGGATCACATGCAGTGCCAGGATCAAACAAGTGTCTGCCATGGACAAAGCAAGCTGTATTATCTCTCCAACTGTCTGTTATTACTTGTTTAGCAGCCTTGTTAACTAACTAAACCACCTAATTTTCTTGAAACCATCAGTTTCTTTGCCTGTTCACATAAAGAACCACACCAATCATCAGTTTCAAAAGTCTTCTTTCACTTAAAAATACTTTTTTAAAGTTAATATATGCTGATTGCCCAATGTTGGGGACTAGGCTTAGGTACTCTATGGACTTGGGAGTCAGTTTCCTTTCTCATAGGTGGTATAACATTCCTTGGGTAATGGTTTTGGGGGTTCATTCATTTCATATGGCTGCTAATCTGGCTCAAATCTTGGACTCTAGTTCCAGTAATTGCATTTACCACTATTAACTCATTCTGCTCCTCCAGTCATTTCTTCCTCTCTGGAGCCTTCCTGTGAACTTCCCACACTCCATCCCATTTCAGAGCTATTTCCTGTCTGTAAGCATGTATGGAATTGTGTGACTTCATCTGTCTCCTCCTGCAGAGGGAGTACCCAGGAAGGCATGCTCTATGTCTGGGTTGTACCCTTGCCTAATATCTGTTGAGTGCACAGTTAAAGTTAATGATAAGTGAATTGTTACTCGTCTCCCATTGTGTCTGTAACTCTGCTAGCTGAGTAAGATCACCTTTGCCCTCTTGGAGCTCACATTGCATAGAAGAGAGAGGGAGAGAGAGGGAGAGAGAGAGAGAGAGAGAGAGAGAGAGAGAGAGAGAGAGAGAGAGAGAGAGAGAGAGAGAGAGATAACCCAGTGGCTGGAATACATACTTTGCTGGCAGGAAACCTTCATTCCATCACATACACAGCATGATCTATGAGCTCCAATCTGGGAATATTTCCTGACCACTATCAAGTGCCCCCCCCCAAAGTAAGTGGGCATATACACCATCCAGGGTGACTGTGCATGCTGCTGAGAGGGAAGCATAGAGCTGTGTGAACTGAAATGGTGCATCTACGTTAGTCTAGACTAGGTCATAAGTGTGGAAACAAAAGCGGGAGGGGGCTTTCTGGAGAAGGTGAGCTCTGAGCCATACCAGAGTAAAGGTAGGTTTTTGTGGATTAGGAGGGCAGAGGAAAGAAAGGAATGAAGGTAATTGCAAGAAGAAGGAATAGGTTTTATAAGGGGACCCAGAGTGATCCAACCCCCAGGTTGGATTTAAACCAAGTCACCACTACTGAGTGCTAAGAACTGGGGAGGGGCTAGGAAGAGAGTGGGGAGGCAGGCCAGCCCCCACCTCTACACACAAAGAGTCTTGCCTGTGAAGATATACACTCCCAAGGTGCTTATAGTTACACACAATTTCACACTTTCATGGCAAAGATGCTGAGAAGCTTCTAAAGCATTTTATGTGACACACACACACATGCACACATACATACACACACTCTACAAAAGGAATCACCCACTGCATAATCTGTTTAGAGTATTTCTATTCTTGTTTCCCCAGAGCATTCCACCTCTAATTCCTCCCCAGACAACACCCTCTTTTTAGCCCCACCCTGAACCAGACCTTGGACCAAACCCTGACTCCAGCATCTTTCTTCCCTTCCTCCCTCTGCCAGGCAAAGCCAGCTAGCCAGGACCACCCCAGGGCATCCAGCCAAGAGCTGATTTGGACTCAAGCCAAATCAGCTTTTCCCCACCCCCACAGCACTGCTTCATTCCAGGACAAAGTTCTGGTCAACTAGAAGCAGAAAAATATAAAGTCAGAGAAGAAGTGTAAATGAGCAAGGACCCTTTGAGTCTCCGTGCAGCTGCTCAGTGGCAGTGAACTCTCCAGGTTCCTGCAGTGCGGCCATTTCCCCTTCTCTGCCAAGGTGGGTGCAGGAAAGAGAGAGAGAGAGAGAGAGAGAGAGAGAGAGAGAGAGAGAGAGAGAGAGAGAGAGAGAGAGAGAGAGAGAGAGAGAGAGAGAGAGCCAAGGGCTCCATTTCTTCCCATGGCCCATGACCTCATGGGGTTGTTTGATGGTTGGCTCTGCCTGGCTCTGAGAATTGGCAGTATCTAGGATTCCTGTTTTGAGTTGAAAATGCCAGGTGGATGGCTGGGGACAGTGAGAGAAGATGTCCAGGCTGGAAAGAGTTGAAGAGCAAACTGGTATGAGGGTGTAGGGGAACATCTGGAGGTTGTAGGGTTGTCAGTGGAACTGAGGGCCCAAGCCAGTGAGGAATTTTCCTGATAGCACACAGGGAGTTTATTGCAGAGTCAGGATCCAAAAACTGCTCATTAGGATGGAAATCTTTGGTTCAGTCTCCCACCTTGCCTCCCAAACTGATTCTCAGCTTCCTTATGTGTTACTTTTGCTATAAAACGATCTATGGCTCCCCACTGCCTCTAGGATTAATCCCAAACCTCCCAAATTTGCTCTCAACATTCAGCCCCTGGATTCTGTCCCATTTAGGCTCTGTCTCTCACAAGCTGCATCCTTCTCTGTCCAAGGCCTTTGGCCACCCTCGTCTCTCAACTTGGAATAATCTCTCCTCCTTCCCCACCAGTGGTGGAACCTTATTCATCACTCTCGACGGAATCAATCACTGTCTGCCTGGAAGTTAGAATTCATCACCTTTCCTAGCTTTCCTAATCACTTATGGAATCCTTAAGGGCAAAGATTATATCTTATTTCTTTAATCTTCCACAAGGTCAAACATGGTTCCATGCCTGCAGTAAGTGTTCAATAAATGTTTCCTGGGCAAATGAATGAATGAATGAATGAATGAATGGTGAGGCTGCAGGTTCGTAGACAGAGTCTTGTGGTATCACAGTTGTTCCCTACCCCCTTCTGATTATTTCTGGGCTGTGTGTCAATGTCCTCCACTCTTTGGGATGAGAACAGGGAGGCTCAGAGACAGGGCCTTGCTCTGAGTCACACCTGCTACAAGGAAATAGAGCTGAGTCTATTCTCTGCCTTTCCACCCTGCAGGTCTGCAATCCCTTTGTCTGCTCAGTGCACCACTGAAGTCTTGGTTCTCCACAGGTTCTGTGATCCACAGGGATCATTTCATCCAGAGATTTTTTTTCTTAGCTCAGGCTTGGTGAAAGCCTCCTGGCCTCCCAGTCTCTACTCATTTTCCATTGGCTTTCACCTGGTCCAGGCATCAGGTTGTTGGCCTGTAAGAAGGTGATAGTTACACACACCTGGTCTAGAGCTTGGAGGAAGAAAGCCTAAGCCTAGAATCAAAATGCCCTCTGCTCTCTCATAGCTGTGTGATCATGGATAATTACCTTAACCTCTCTGTGACCATCCCTTTTCTGCAAGAAGTGGGTGCTGCTACTATGCCCACTTGGTGGCCTTGCCAAGTCCTTTTGAGCAGGCACTAGCTCCCAGTAAATGCCTTGTACTATGTCTGGTTACAAACACTTTCCTGCTCTTCCTCTAGGGAGCCAGCTGCAAGGCTCTGTTTTCATCCTTCTCTTTCTTAGCAGAACTGTCTTAGCTTTTTCTATCTAGGCTGGATGACCCCCTAAACTTTCAGGGCTCCAGGGGAAGACAAGGAAGCCAACTTTTGCAGGAGAAGAGCTCCAAGGGAAGCCAAATAAAAGTGACTTTTGTGGTGACAGTTGCTTAATAATAACTTTACAAATCCAGTTGAATTACTATGAATAACAACACTTTTTTTTTTATGGATACCGCTCCTGTCTCCCAGAGAGCGTGCAGCTACAACCCTGAAATCCACCCAAAAGAATCATTACTGGGAAAACAAGCTAAAAATAACCCCAAAGGAAGCAGTGCCAGCTCAGAAGCAGATCTGTGGTAGTGGGGGTGGCCACAAGCCGCCACTGAGGATGGGGTAATAGATTCTAATTTTTCAATCTGCAGTTGCCGGGGGTGGGCAGACCCTCCCCCTGTCTTTCCCCTGCAGGGCCTGGTCACTGCTCCTTGAGAAACTGACCATGTGTCAGCTGGGTAGCCTGGGTGGCCCAAGGAGGGTGGTAGCAGGTGGGTCCAGACCCATGGTTCTCTGCTAGCTGAGTCACTACTCTATAGAGCCTGCTCTTTCTTTTCTTTCTCCAAGGCTGGACCCCTGAGAGATCAGGACCCTTTCCAGCTTTGTCCTATGAGAGTACCAGACCCAAAGTATGTTGGTTCCCATTGAGGGAACCTGTGTGCAAGACCCTCTGCTAGACTCTTGACACCAGTCTCTCTGTTGTCTCCCATAGGTCCTGTCATGTGGGCAGAAAAGAATATGTGAGGAGCTGAGTTGCCTGTTCTGGAAACATAAGAAGGAGAGCACAAAGTTGGGACTGGGACTTTGATGCATCTGCCTGATGCTCAGGATCACCAATGACACTTTCAAGAGCATTGACTGGAGAAACTGACCTTCCCCTAGTCACAATTTAAGGTCAACCATAAAGGGGTCCTGTGCTAGGGATACAAGGAAGAGTCTTAACACAGGCTTCTGATTTTAGGGAGTACTTCAAGGCAAGTGCTTTGTATCTGCCAGGGGAATCTCCCTGGAGCATCATTTGGAGGCTGGAAACAGAAGGCAGGGGGCATCAATGAGGCAGGAGGCAAATAGAGTTCAAAGGTCAAGAGTGTCTGACAGGCATGTATGGTCCCATAGTTTGATCTCTAGCACTGTGGAAAATGTGCCCCAAATCCATAAACTGGGCAAAGATTTCCTGAGGCAAGAAAAGTGTCTTCCAAACTAGACTTTCCACAGGGAACTAATACTCCCAACAGAAAGGGGTTCCCCACTGCCTGCAAAGCCATGGGTCTGATAGGGGTTTGGTTGTGGGTGTTGATCATTCTCTCCCTATAAGTTTAAGGACTGACTTAGTAAGTAGTCCCTTATCCAGGGGTCGTCATTCTCCCTCCAAGTCCCTTCACTCAGCTTGTCACTTCCCTGGGGTCCCAGATTCCTAGCCGACTCCTAGTTCCAACTAATATGGAGGGGTGTCATCAGCACTCTAGGGATCCTCTTGGGGCTAAGGTTCATTCCTTTCTGCAGAGATGGATGCTTGTCCCTGGGAATGCTGACAATGCTTCTTCCTGAGCAGCATGCCTTCCTCGTGATTGAAATGTGTTCCCATCGTGATGAGGCCAGCTCTGGGGATGGGGGGGGGGCTGTGGGTCACCCCCTCCCTGCTGAACCAGGAGGCTCTCTTCATCTGAGGAAGATAGATGACGTTATTCCAAACCAGGATGATGCAACAAGGTCAGAGTGGAGTGTTTGATTGGAACGTCAGGGCCGGCCAGCTCTGCGGGAAGTGATTGATTCCTGAGTCCTGCTTGTCAAAGCTGCAGCCCAGGCAGAAGACAGGGTGCCTGGAAGTGGCTCTGGGGAACTCAGCATGGTGGAACTCAGCTGATGTATCCACCTCTGCAGGGAGGACACCCAAAAGCCTGCTACATCTGCAATGGGAAGCTGAGATAGAGAGGGTCACTTGGTTGCAGATATTATTGGGATGAGGACTGAGGAACTCTAACCTCTAGCCTTCAGTTCTGGCCAACCACTCTGCTGCCCTCTGATCTCCCTTCTGAGTCTGGAGCAATCCTAGTTCCCAGTTGTGTTGAACAGAAGAGGGTTATAGAAGGGGTAATGGTTCCATAGAACCTAACCCACCTCCCTTCACACCTCTCCGAGTCTCCTAAAGACTGCCAGTGTGGCAAAAAAGGTTAAAGTGACTGTCCAGGCTAGTCAGGAAACTGCTCATAAGATTTAAAGACCCAGAGGTCAAGCTCATGAGGAACAAACTGTTGCAGGGAACTGGGCTTGGTGCCACTCATTAGCAGCTCCTGTGCTGTCCCATGCTGGTTCTTACCTAGAGGAATAGCCAGGAGTGGGCTGCAGGCAGGGCCTGTCCTATCTGCTTCGTGTCTTAGAAAGCTGACTGTGGGTAGGGCCGGATGGAAGGAGGCCAAGGCGAGGGATCCATGAGGTGTTCTTGCATATAAATAGCTCTGGGGAATGTGCTCACTATCCTTGCCTGGGTGTAGGAGGGAGCTGAGGGAAAGTGTAAGCTGGGGAGGTGACCAGCACAGAGGGAGGTGACATGTGGGCTCAGGGTAACATGGCACCACAGGAGAGGGGCTGAGGAGGTGGAATGGAAGGTGTGAGGTCTTGATCTGCGGTCTGGGATAATGGGAGGGGAAGGTGGCATTGGAGGTCTGAGCTGGCTATGGGTAGAGTGGAATCCTTGGGAGTGAGGTGGAAAGGAGATGCCATCTCTCATGTGCACCAGCTATTTTAGACCTCAGCCTCAGAAGGCAGTTCCAGGGCACAACATTGTGGTATTGTGAACATGGCCATCATGATTTTCACCACTAATATCCCATCTCACTGTCACCACAACTTCATCATCATTATCACTTCCCACGATCACTTCCCACGACCACCGTCATCACCCTCAGCTATTGCTCTTATCCTAATCATTCCAGCATCCTCACCACCACGATCACTGATCTCACTACCATCACACATTATCATCATCATTCCCACCATCATGCCTTTACTCTCACCTCCACCATCACACTACCATACTTTCACTACCATCCCATCATCCCCCCACTATCATCCCACCATAACCTGTCACTCTCATACATAACCCATCACTATCAGACTGTCACTACCACCATCACACCATCTCTATCACATCATCACTAACATAGCTCTCACTACCGTCCTACCATTAATTACCATGATCCCCCCATCATAGCTTTCATCACTTCCATCACTGTCATCATAGCACATCCCACTCTGACAATCATCCCCGTAATCCCTTTCACTAGTGTCATCATTATAATGACTTTCATCACCAACCATTCTCACTATCACCACCGCCATTATCAACCTCATCACCATTATCACTCTCACCACCATTGCTCCTAACACCATCACACCACTACCAGCATTTCTACCTTATGCTCTCCCTCAGAGTCCTCAGCATCCCTAGTCTTTATCCTGCCTGATGCTTTACCATTGACTCCAGTGCCTTTACATGCCCTACCAAGAAATGAACCTAAGTTTTGTGAAGCAGAAAGAGTAGCTGTGATAATCTCCACTGCTCCAAACTGACATTCATAGATGGTAAGTGGCAAGCCCAGGGTCAAATAGCACTCTCATGGACAAGCTATTACTAGAATCGAGTTTTTGTCCACTGGCCCAAAGCACTTCCTACTTCATCCAATCTTGGCACACGTGGTGGGAGGAGGGACACCATCTCTCTTTCCTGCCACTGCTCCTTCTCCTTCTCATTAACATGAAGGAGCAAGAGCAACTCCAGCTTTGATTAAAGCAGAGAGGCTTTAGTGCAAGCCTCTGTACATGCCCAGGGGCACCTTCCTCTCCTTTGTGGGGCTCATTTCCTCATTTGCACAAGTACAGGTTTGAGCCAGAGGAAGTCTAAAGACTGTGATGGTGCCACAAAAAAAGATCATAGAGTCAGAGAAAAAGACAGCAAAGCAAAAACTGAGATACACAGAGACCAACAAAGACACCCACGGAGGCCTGGGGAGATCTTGCTAAAGGACTCATTAAGATCTGGGAAGCTATAAAGAGAAACAGACCCAGAGAAAAGCAGAAACAGGCCTGAGAGCTGGTCAGAGGTGATGTAAGAGGCTAGAGCCCAGGAGGAAGGGGAAGTCTTTGGGCAGGAGGAAGGGAATGTGCTTAGGATGTGGGTCTGTTAGTAGCAGGCATGAGACCTGTCTGCAGAGGGGCTGGTGCAGTGCTGAAAGGTTGGCAAAGAGCCGGGGCTGTATAGGCAGAACCTGATCTGTGTATTTGTGTGAGTGGCTATTCCATAAACTGAGTGATGGGTTTAGAGGCTGCTGCTGGGACCTCAGGAGAGCCATCAGGGCTGGAATTTCTCCTGCTAGTCAACACACCACAACGAGAGTGACTTCTGAGATCATTGCTTCTAGCTTTGGCACAGAAAGGGCAGCATAATGGCCCATGATGGCAATGGGGTTCATTTAAGGCTGTGCTCTTAGAGGAGCAGGATGGGAGGTACAGGGACTGCCACTTTCAAAGAGTGAGAATAGCTTTTCTTTTCCCCAAAGCTCCATTGTTAACTCCTCTAAACCATTGTATGGAAGTTAGACTCTGCACATCTTATGATCATGAGCAAGACCCTGGCCCTTTAATGAAGAAAGGGGATGATAGGATATGCTCATGTGGATTGGGCTATCTTTGGGACCAGCTTCCCAGGTTATTCTCAGGCCCTAAATTCCTGCATTATGGGCAGTGGGGCCAGAGTTGCCTGCCCACAAGTGTTCCAGCAGGCTGGAGCCTGCCAAGTGTGCAGTGGGGCCATTCTTTTCATCTTTCCATCCATTTAAGCCAGCAATCCAGAATTATCACATCCCTTTCTAGAGCCATCTATGATTTCCTGTTGCCATCAGAGCTTGGACCAATTCCTCCCCAAGGCCCTAAGGAACAACCATATTCTAGGCCTACATTGGTTGCTCACCTACCCTGGCCTATCTCCATTTTATTTTCCTAAAATCCCACCCAAGAGACATCCATAGGACCTGCACCCATTAGATTTTAGGTAAATATTAGGGCACTCCCAAGCTGTAAGGAGCTAGTGGTTTGTACAGCAGTGTCAAGTGTGCAGAGTCCAGAAAGAGAAAAGGGCAGAAATAGTGGCATAATGGGAGAGAACTTGCCTCCTACATGGAAGGAATTTGATTCCTGGCACTGTAAAAACCCCCAAAATAACTGAAAATAAGAAAAAGTCTAAGGAGACTAAGCAGAGTTGAAGCTTTGGGGTCCTGGGAAGCAGAGTAAGAGGAGGTCAGAGAAGAAATTGGGCAATATGGGGAAGCTACAATCTGGGAGCTTGGCTGGATCTGGACTCCATTGCTGAGGGTTTCTAACTCCCAGATGAGGTTATAGCATCATAATTCCTACCTGTACAACTCTTGGAGGAAGGGAGAGGTGCTACCCACCCCACCTTCTGCTCCCTTTGTGCTAAGCTTTATTTTCCCTTCTTCACAGCTTAAAGTCAGCCCCAGAGGGCTGATGTCTGTCTGACAGTACCTGCTGGGGAAAGGCCCTGCATTTCCCTCTGCCTGGAGGTACTTCCCAACTGTTTCCTACACATCCAGGCTCATTCTGATCACCTGACTCCTTCCCACCTCACTGCCAAGTCTTTCCCTCCTTCTCTGCCCCTAGGTGTCCCACAATTGCTCCACTGTGCCCATTCCCTGCTCTTCCTGCTTCCTGTGAGAACTGCCAGGCTTGAGCCCATGTCTTTTATCTCAGATGCCCACTCCTGGCACTCAGCCTGGCTTGCGGGCAGCACTCATGTGTTGAACTAATGAACAGCTTCAAAAATCCCTGCATTGGCATCAAGCACATGGGAGGAAGACCTGACTGGAGTGGGCTGGACATCCACAGGGAGGTTTTTCAGTTTGAATGCAGACAATCTGTGAACCTGGATGTTGAAGGAAACCCATAGGACTGACACAGGTCTGGATCGGAAGACTCTGAGTGTCTTATCCTTAAGGGTGTGGCTGAAATCATGGGGCATAGATGTATGTTTGGGGAGAAAGAACTGAAAAAAATGAGGAAGCAAAATGGGTTGGAATGAGCTGGAGCTACCCAGAGAGCCCTGGTTTCCTGTCTTTTGGGGGAGAGAGATGCATAAACACAACATCCTTCATGACACCATCTTTAGGTTTCAGAGGTGACTGTGTTCTTATGGAGCAGGCAGATGGGCTTCAATTTCCTTGAGGTCACCTCCGTCTCCCCACTGCTGTATACACCACAAGTAAGGTAGGTCCAGTTCTAACAGGAGGCCAGCTGAGTTAGGCTGAGACTACAGAAAATAGATGCCCACAGGATGCAGATAAGTGAATGGGGACAGACTGAGGAGGGTTGGACCAGCCTCAGAGGCTGGGACAAAGAGAGCAGGTCTCTTCAGGCCTGTAACCACAGAAATAATGCCACCATTATGGGGTGCCATCTGAGCAGCATCATAGAGGTTTTCCCGCTTGACACCCCTCTTAGTGTAAGCTCACCCTGTTTGATAGATGAGAAGTAGAGGCACATAGAGTACAGGACTGGACTGTTCTATAGGAGAATAGTCAGGAGCAGGGATAGCCCTAAAACTCCACAACCTGTGCTTGCTGATGACTTGCACAGGGAAGGAAAGTTCCTAGGTCTGGGCACTTGCACCTGGGAGGGGTGGCTGTGTGGCTGTGGTTAATAATGTCTTGTCAGGCTGGAGAGATAGCAAAGTGGTGTTTACCTTGCAAGCAGCCGATCTAGGACCTAAGGTGGTTGGTTTGAATCCTGGTGTCCAATATGGTCTCCTGTGTCTGCCAGGGGCTATTTCTGAGCAGATAGCCAGGAATAACCACTGAGCACCGCCAGGTGTGGCCCAAAAACCAAAAAAAAATAGTGTCTTGTCATAAGGGTGACAAGCCCTCTTGACATGAGGGCTTCCCACCAGTACAGTACACTGAGTGATGTCTAGCTGTCCTTTTCACCTGTCCTTTCTACATATGACAGAGGCTCTTTCTTGGTGATGCTCATGCCAGTTCTGACTCTAACTTGTGTGCAGAAGTCACAACTATTACTTTCAGGGCAAGCTTTTCTTTCAGTGCTCTTATCTTTTAGGACAAGTTAATGGCCACAGGTGAAACATTAGCATCACCAACATCCTTACCTGTAGAAGAGCCCCTGCTGACAGAAGGATTCTCCTGAGTGGACAAGGTTTTCGATTCCAACCTCTGAGATAGGCACACTATTTTACTGCATCCTATGGCAGTTCATAAAGATGGCTGAGGTCAACTTTTTCCTCATCACTAGATCAAGGCAATAGGATTGTCTACTTTTAGGCCCTTCTGTTCCCCAGGACTTCTCTTCCTATGCACTTTCTCCAAAGACCTTGGGGTAGTTGAAGTTTCTCCATAATTAAAGTGAGATTCTGCTGCTGCTTTGAATGTAATCTCTGGTTTCCACCTAAGTTCCTGACACAGTCATCCATGTCTGTGTTTGTTTTATCATTTGCAAAGATTGTGCATGCTCAGGAACAATTACCTGGTCCCTTTAAGGGAGCCAGATATCTCCACAGCACAGAAGGGAGATAGCTGGGAGGTAGAGTGTCTAGGCACTTGTTAGGAGGATGGTGCTTCTGAGTCACAGATTTGTAAATGGAATCAAGTGTCTTGGCTCCAGTCTTGAGTTTCCCACTCATTGGGCCAAGATTCCAGGGAAGAAAAACAACCTAGAGAAGAAAATTTAGCAGTGAAAGAAAGATACCTGATAAAGAGGACTGAAGTCATAGGGAGAATCCTGTTATCACTCAAGGGTTCATGAGGAAGTTGACGAGGAAGGGCATAGTTAAGGAAGGAAGCTGTGTCCATGGAGCTCTTGGTTCTGGTGTCAAATCTGGAGCCTACTTTCTCCCTTACTGCATAACTCAGGGCAAGTGATTTAACCATTTTGTGCCTCAATTTACTCAATTGTCAGGATGAATTAGTCTTTTCTCCTAAGGTTGTGTGGGAACCAAATGAAATCACACATCAGGTCAAGACTTAGAATGGCCCCAGATTCTTGTAAGTACAAAGTGAGTATCTGCTATGACTTCATCATTGTCACTATTATCTTGTGACTTTGCATGAGTCACTTCCATTCTTTGGACCTCAACATCCTGATTTAGGAGATAGGGACAGTCAATAAATATATCTGATAATGATTGCAGGAATTGATTACTATCATGTACTAAGTTCATAGTCTCATTTACAATATCACATGCCCCTGCCCCAAGATCAGTAGCAGAGGGTTCTAGGTTTTTTGAAGAATCTCCATATTGTTTTCCACAAAGGCTGGACTAGACAACATTCTCACTAGCAGTGAATGAGAGTTCCTTTCTCTCCACATCCATGCCAGCACTGATTGTTCATGGGTTTTTTTGTGATGTGTGTCAGTCTTTGTGGCATGAGATGGTACCTTATTGTTGTTTTGATTTGCATCTCCTTATGATTAATGAGTAGAACATTTTTATGTGTCTTTTGGTCATATCTTTGCAGAAGTGTCTGTTCATTTCTTCTCCCCACTTTTTGATGGGGTTAGATTTTTTTCTTGTTAAGTTCTGTCAGTATCTTGTATATCTTAGATATTGGTCCCTTATCTGATGGGTGTTGGATAAATAAGTTATCTCATTCTGTGGGTGGCCTTTGTATCCTAGTCACTATTTCCGGTGAGGTGCAAAGCTACTCAGCTTAATATAGTCCCATCTGTTTATCTCTGCTTTCACTTGTTTAGACAGACTCACTGTTTAAGTATGTCTCCTGCACAAGTGTAAACTGATTGCATGTGCCTGTTATTGTGCAAGCTGTCTGGACACTATGGATTTGGGGTGACCTGTCTGATCACTGTGGATTTCTTTGTAATGATATGTTTTCTATGTATGCTTGTGTGTATATGATTATACCTCCATATACAGGATATTGGTGTGTATGTATGCGATTAGGTTGTGTGTGTGTGTGTCAGATGCACAAATGGCTGGCCTTTGTGCATGTTTTGTGTGTGTTTAGATCTCTATATGAGAGACACTGATGTGTATGTAGGATTAGGTCTCCGTGTGTATGTGCATTTGTACATGTACACATATGTGTGTGAGATGGAATCTCCATATGCTGGAGTCTGGTGTGTATGTAGGCACTGTGCATCCTTTCTGCAAGGCAGAAGGCCGGTGTAGCGTGGGTTTGGGGAGCTGTGAGTTAGAGGTTTAAACAGGCTTCCTGGCTGGCCTAGGTCCAGCACTCCCCTACCAGCCTCTGCAAACACTGCCTAGCAGACGGGCTGAGTTTTGAGACATGTGGAAACAGCCCTCTAAATATTTACCCGCCAGCCTGGTGGAGTGGCCTGCTTCCTTTCCCGGCCTTGCCTCCACACATAGAGCCCCGAGAGAGCTCTAATAGTCCATCTCTACCCTCCCTGGGAACTCAGTCCAGGGCCATCACTGCCTTCCAGGAGCAAGCATGAAAGGCTGAAAGCAACCCAGACTCCTCCCTGCCTTCACATTCACTTCCCTGTGCATTCCTCTTTCCATTTTGTTAGGTACCCCGGCCAGCCTCTGAGCTTCCCCCTTTACACTGTCTCCCACTTCCATTTCTGTGTTCCCATTGCCTGTACTCAGTCCTCAATCCTGCCTATATTTACATATATTCAGGCTCTTCTTCAATCCTGCCAGTTCTAGATGCTTTTTATACATTCACAGGAAGACCCTGAGGGCAATCCCCCCCTTTTTCAGGGCTAAGAGGCCCTAATGTAGCCAATACAGAGCTCTGTCCATGGTCCTGAATCTTCAGCTTTCCAAGACCTCCCCCCGCTCACAAACCCCCACTATCCCCAGGACCCTGGTGAAAACTCTTATCTAGAAATATCAAGAATTCTGAAAGGGGTAAAAGGAGCCAGAATTGCAGCAAGGTTGTCAGTGCATATGTGTGTATGTGTACAGGGTAACTCTCGTCAAGAGATAAGAGAGACAAAGATAGAGCAGCAGGCAGATAGGAGAAGCCACTGGGAAATCAGAAATGCTGAGAAATTTCCGGGGAGGAGGTAGGGCTTTTGTTTTGACACCACTTTCAAATAACCCTGCTACTAAGAAGGCATATTATTTTCCTCTGGGAAGATGGGGGAGTACATGCCCCCTGATTCTCTGTGCTAGAACAACTAATTAAGGGCAACCCTCAGATATTGTGGTTCCCCGCTGAGGCTGAGATTCATTTAAAAGAGATGCTGGCATAATCTGGGGCTCAGATTTGGGATCCGTGGTGAATTCCCCAGTGTTCCCCTTAATCCAGGGCTGCCATCAAGACTAGCTAATCCCTTTTCTCCCCCACTTGCCCCAGCTGAGCAGCATATTTAATACCAAGCTCATCTGTAGGGCATAGCTGGGAGAGGGCAGACCCTCTCTGCTTTCTGTTTGAACTTGTAGGACCTTCAGGTATGTCAAAGGCCCCCTCTCCTCTCCTCCCAGCTTGGCTATTTCCTCCCATCTACCCAGGTAGCCCCCACCTGCTGATATTTTAGGCACCTTCCAGATTCTGGGTTATTCTGTTTGGTACAGAGCTCACAATGAGGCGGTGGCTATTCCCCCAGGACAGGTGGCAAGAAAGACCCAGTGGGATAAATCACTTGTAGGAGACCCCATAGCTGGGCAGGGTGGGAGGGTGGTCTGGAGTTTGGGCAGTGGGAGAGTTGGGGGTGCCCCGCTTTCCTCTGCTGAAGCTTCCAGAATGACTCTGTGTGATGGTGAGGCCAAATAGCTTCTCCTTTCAGGACATCTCACACTTGCAAGAATTCTGGAATCTACTTTAGCCTAGAAACTCCTTCCTGTGTCCCAAGCAAAGCAGGGGGAATCAGGAAAGTAAAGTGAGGGAGGTGGCTGCAGCAACCAGATCTGGACAGGCGGGGTGGGTTCAGCCAACCGAGAAATGCCATGGCCTCCGGCTGCAGGCACCCTGCCCCTGCCCACAGCAACCAAGCCCGCTTGGCAGGGTGGGAGCCCAGCTAATGGCCATGTTTATAGCTCAAAGCATTATTAGCTCTTAGGAGTGCTCAGCCCTCACTTGTTGTCAGCAGCTGAGCTTATTGATTGAGTGACTTGATGTTTTTGCCTATTAAGTGGCTGGAATGTCTGCAGATTTGGGCCAGCCACGGCTGGGGGGAAGAATGTGTGAGTCAGGGGGTGGCCATCTTTCTGTGAACACATTCCAGCCTTGCTCATTTGTGTGGTCATATATGCAGGGGTTCTGGAACCTGTGTGCCTGTTTGCTGGGGTTTCTGAGTGCACTTTCTGGAGAAGGAACACAGACTATTCACAGCCAATAGTTGCTCAGCAGCCCTGGGGAGCACTGGCATTTGGATTTGGGAGGCCAAACTTTGAATCCTGGCTTTATCTTTCTGAGCTCTGAGATTGAGCAAATCCCTCACCATCTCTAAACCCAGGATTCCATTGCTGGAAGATGAAGATTAAAACTATACCTGCTCTGCCTACCTTTGAGACAGAGAGAATAAAGCACAGCAGTTTGTAGACTAGAGAGAACTGTGCCCTCATCAGGGACTGTGACTCATCACTAGTGTGGGCTGAGCTGGGATGGTGTAATTAGGTTTCTTTTTAGGAGACAGATGGGTGGAGTGGAAAATGAACAAGAAGGGGCATCCTTGGGACCTGTTGGAAATTCCAACTCTGTGTGTGGGACCAGGCTCCTTTATAGCTCCTGATTTAAAAGATGACAGATATTGGGCATGGGGAGGCCTGGGTTCCCCATCTGACTCTAAATGGCACAGTGCTGTGCAGTCACAGAAAAATTGCTATCCATCTTTGAGCTTTCCCTTTGATTTATCTAGAATGATTCTAAACTCAATGATCTCTCAGGACCTTACCTCCCACCTTTGCCTTTCTGTGCATCTAGGCATCACTGAGTTGTGTCCTTGCACTTGAGTAGACCTAGGTGAGACATTGGGAGTCCTCTGACTGTCTTAGATTTGACATTAATGAATATTCGAATATTTCTGGAGCTTGAGATTTTGTTCACTGGATCCTTTGCAAGTGTTCCCGTGTGTGTCCACAGAGACCAAATGCCCCTGAGCTGCTTTGGCAAGGATCCACCTCCCATTCCCCCAGTGCCTGAGTATACACAGCCAGCCCACTCAGCTCCTTGTGCTGGCAGTAGGGCTGTGAGACATCAGCCTCCCTGGACTCCAGAAGCTAATGGGGAAAGCCCGTTTTAATAGCTGATAACAAGATGGGCCCATTAAAAGAACAAATTAACTGCAAACCCAGAGATTACTTCTTTTTTGCTGCTCAAGAGCTGTGCAATGTTACCTTCATTTGTTAAGTGAGGGCTCCCACCCTGTGTGTCCTCATGCAGGACTTCCCACTGTCCCACCCCCTTTCTTACAAAAGTCCTTTGGGCCCCAGTCAATGGCTTATTCTTGGTACAGCTATCTTCTCTATGAAAGCTTCCTCTCTTATTGCTCCTCCCTGGAAAGTGGTGGCATGGGGTGAGGGCTGGAGAGAAGGTAAAGCATAGTAGCCCAGAACCCCAACTTTCTTGTCTGGATTTCCTAGGAATGTCTGCAGACCAATGCTGCTCACTTTTTCTCCCAAGCAGCTCTGCCTTCAGGTTGAGGAACACCTAAGCAACAAGCTCAGGCCACTGCAGAGCTGGCATTTTCAGCCCCACCATGGGGAGGCAGGTTTCACCAAAGCCCCTTGCAGTTAGAGCCATGTCTGGATTTGGGGCCACCCAGGAGCCTGAATATTCTCTCTAAAGTGTCTATTTTGAGTCAGAACTGCTGCAGTTCACTTTCAGCACAGCTATTAAAGCCCCACCATTTTCAATGAGCCACTGCCTACTCCCACCTCAGGCAGGGCTCCATGCCCAGGATGCTTGAATGAAGGACCTGATCTAGATGCTTCTGGAAGGCTGACCCCAGTTTGGACACTAGAGGATTCAGAGCTCAGTCATGTAGGGAGTCATGAGCAGAAGGTAGTGTGGTAGGCTGGAGAAAAGGCCTGGGAGCAGGTTCTCCTGGCTCTGGAGGGAATAGGAGAGGGAGCACCTCCATCTGCTCACAGTCCTGAGAATTGCCAATGGAACTGGCTTCTGCCTTTTGCTGACCCTGCAGACCACGTCTCACTGCGTAGCTGCATCCCTCTATTACTCTGACCTGCTCCTCAGGGACCTTTATCTTCCTAGGCTGGGATCACTGCAGCCACCTCTGCTGCCTCTTCTCTCTGTGCCTGGCCCCAAGCTCTCCACCTCTAATCCATTCTCCATACAGCAGCCCGAGTGATCTTTCTAAAGTGCTATTCTGGTCATGTCATCCGGCTTAAAACCCTTCCATAACTTCCCTTTGCCCTGAGGATAAAACCAGACTCTTTAGCATGCTCACACAGTGCTTCAGGTCCACCCCATCCCTCCCTCCCAACTCCCCTTCCAGCTTCAGTTTTTCTCAGCATCCTTGAGCCAGTCCCATCTCTCTCTGCCTGCCACAGTCTGGCTGCCTCTCTCACTTGGCAGATGTTGCTCCTTTGATTTGGAGCACTGTTCTCTATTCTCAGGCCCTATCCCCTGCTTCAATAATCCCCCACTACCCATCACCCAATGGTCTTCATGACTCAGCATCCTGAAATCTCCGGGAAGTTTTTGTCAATCCTGGCCGGGCTCCTTCAGGTGCTTTCTGGGTAGGAACAGGAAGGAATCTCACAGCCTAAAGTCTTTTCTCCCTTATAAGTAGTAGGATCTTATTCATATAGGTTGCCCCAATTTCAGCAGGGTCTCAAAGTGGGAAAAAAAGCATCCAAATGAATAAATAAATAAATGAATGTGGAAGAATTCATTTCTATCTGTGCATTGGTTTTTTATACAACAAATCCTTGCTATGTTTTCCTAGAAACCAGGGGCTGGGCACATAGGGCCAGCAGGACCTTCTTCAGCCTGCTCTGGGGACCCGTGCTGGAAAGCTGTCATTTTACAATAACTAAGGTTTGGGACCTTAGGCATTTTCTGTGCCTGTCCAAGAGAAAAATGCTTTGGTGTTAAGAAAGTAAAGCAGAACTAAGGGCTGGAGTTGGAGCTGAGGCCAGGCCAGGGCCCTCTAGCCCCCTAGGGTCACCGCCCCACTCCGAGCTATCTCAGCCTTCAAAGGAGACTATGCCATTCCAGGACCACCCATGTGCATGTTCCCCCCTCTTCTTCCTCAGCCAGTCCCTTTCCAACCAGGCAGCTTAACTTAGGCCTCCCGGTTGGGCTTTTAATTTGGATTTATTGCCGGCCGTGATTGTATGTTAAACAAACTCCAGGCGATTATTAAAAACATGATTATCACAGTTTATTGTCTCACTAGGTCCTCAGTGGGGGTTCTGGTGAAGAGAAGTGGCCAAGCTTCTCGGATCCAGTGAGAGGGGTGTGAAGACCCTGACAGGCTCCCCACCCCTCATTTCTGTCCTTATCACACTTCTGAATGGAGTTGGTGACTATGAGGGCAAGAGTTCTTCTAACAGAAACCCCTATCAGGCACAGTGATAAATTCTGAGCAATGACCAGGCATGTGTGAGGCCTAGAACCTCTTTGACTTTGGACTTCTTGGGCCTTAGTTTCCTCTTCTGACCACTGGAGAGTGGGAATAGATGAAGCCAAGTGCCCACTGGGGCCAAGGGACTTTTTGGTGTTCTGTAGAAAGACTCCAGCCAGTAGCATCTAGAAAGCACAGCCAAACCAGAATTTTCCCTCATCCTGGGCAGGCTCTGAAGATCCCTCTTCCTCATCAGACTCATCCAGGCCAGACCTGGTGCTTTGACAAATGGGGCTGGCACACTGTGAGTTTATTTGGGCAGGGGCATGGGCCTGCCTCCCTCAACACCCACAAAGGCAGTGGAGAGAGGGAAACTTGTGGCCAGGAAATCTCCTGAGCCTGTCTCAGCCCTTCACTGTCACTTGAGGCCCAACTGTTTGACTCTCAGCTTCCTCTGCCATCAGATCGAGGGCTACTCTAGCTGACCATACAGACTTTGAGAGGATCACTCAGAAAACCAAGATGAAAGGCAGAGTAGAGAAAGCTATGTGGAAAAGGAAAGTGTCTGGGTCTCTGCTTGTCTAAAGCCCCTAGGCAGTCAACTATTCTCATTGTCCTAGTCCTGCAGTTGTGTCCTATTTATCTCACCACTGTCTCTTCCAAGAGAAGGGTCCACACATGCCTCACTGGCCCTCTAGACCTGAGAGAGAATGCTGGCAGCCTGGCTCATCTCCATTTTGGATATGATCTCCCATCTCAGCCAACCTCCCTGCTCTGCTGCCACTGGTGGATTCAGGTTTCCTAAGGTAGGTGTGTGTGTGTGTGTGTGTGTGTGTGTGTGTGTGTGTGTGTGTGCGTGAGTGCGTGCACATATGTACTCACATGGAGTGGGAGGCCCTGCTCCCTCTCCCCTTTCCTAAGGCAGAATCCCCAGCAGCTCTGATTTCTCCAGTGTCCACCAGCCTCTGGGTTCTCTCCCACATCCCACCCCTGTAGTTCCTCAGGCCTATGCTTGGGTCAATCCCAAGACTGATGAATCTTTGATGAATTCCAAGTAGAGGTACCTTAAAAAATTCAGAAAGGGAGAGAGTGGGGAAAAGCTCTGCTCCCCCATCTAGTCTGCTCCTCGTAGTATCTTGTTCCTCAGTGTGGACTAGGACTGACCGCTCCAGTGGAAGGAAGGAAACAGCAGACCCCCAAACCACCAAGACTAAAGGCCTGCAAAACAAAATGTTTATTTCTCCTCTTTCTTGTATAAACACAGGCATCTTGGAGAACCTAAGGTGAATGGTGAGAAGAAAAAGCATAGGCAGGCTTTCTCATTGTACAGAGGTGAGAAAATCAGGTCTGAGTCAGAACAGCTGGCCAGAAAACCCAGATCCTCCTCTCCCCACCTCTGGAGAGCTCAGGGCCCTCAGGCTTCCTCAACCACCTTGGAGCTTTGAATTCAGCTTTCCCACCCCAACTCTCATAGAGCTGTCAGCGGGTCACCTATCCCCTGAAGCAGGAAGGACCCAAAGTGGGCAGCATGTGAGCCCTCTTGAAGCCTCCTTAGGAATACACGCAGAGCTGAGGGTTCAGGGAGATGAAATGGGGGTGAAGCCCCCTGAAGGCTTTGGAAGGAAGGGGAAGGAAGAGACCCAGGGGACAGGGGAGATGGGCAGGGCAGGAATTGGAGGGGGCTGTAGTGGTGGTGGCAAAGCTGGTTTCATTCTGCCTGGAGACATCATCGTCCAGGTGGGTCTGTTTTAAAACCCTGCAGGTGGACTGAGAGGGGTTAGATGGGTTCTAATTAAAAGGCTCCTACTCACTTGCTGTGTGACTGGCTGTGGGCAGGGTATGAACCCTCTCTGAGTCTTCTCTGTACAAACAAGGGCAAAGCTGAGGATTCAGTAAGCTGAAGTGAGGAGAAATCTCCTGTGGTAGAGGCACCTATGATGGACTCCTTTACTAGTGGTGATATATCTGCCTGAAATCCAGTCTCTGAGTGGGTGGAAAATTGGCTCATTCTTACATTCTTTTCACCCTCTTTAAATCCCACCTGTTCTGTTTCTAGCAATTTTCTGAAGTTGGAGACAGAGGACTGCCACGTCATGCAGCTTAAGGTCCAGCATTTGCATTGTTGCCTTGAAAAGGGAACCCTCCAAGGTTGTGTACGTTGTGGTCTTACATGGGGCCCTTGGCAGGATGCAGGCATGGCACCCCGGGACCCTCTTGTTCTCAGATGAATAAATCTGTTGGTTGGTTTTTCTCCTCCTGAAGTGTCTGTTATAAGCAAGGCTTGTTACTTTACCTGCTTCTTTCTATATTCTAACTTTGCTCTGAGAATTGAGATTTCATCTGGGTTCCATCATTTAGACTTCTGCACGTGGAACCACTTTTCTCTTAGCCAATATATCCTGCTTGAATTTTTAACACTTAAGATTCTAGAGACACATTTCTTCAGTCTATTTCAATTGCTCATTCATAGGACTTGTAAATATAAAGGAGGTCCATAAATCGAGAAATGCTGAGTAATGACTTCAAAAAACAGCAACATTTTTGGAGGCTAGAGGAATTGTACAGGGATTAGGCACTTTTCTTGCACAAGGCTAATCTGGGTTCTAGTCCTGACACAGCATATTGTCCCTTGAGCATCACTAGGAGTGACTCCTGAGCACAGAGCCAGAGGTTGCCCCTGAGCACTGCCAGGTATGATCTCCAAACAAAAGCAAGCAAGCAAAAGAAAAAAAAGCAGCAACAGAAACAAAACTGTAAAAAAACATTTTGCATAAGAACCTGAAGTGTAGACTTTAAATACTGCGTGTGGTTTATAAAGTCTTCCAGTTCAGTGTCTCTGAAGTGCTTCAAGGAGAAGCTGGGGGAATCCCAGCTTAAACACCCTCTTATATTTGCTCTAAATTTTCTATTTCTATTTCAATCCATTCCCATCTATATGACCCTGACATTCTGTATATCTCTCGGGTCTTACCACTCCATCAAAAATAAGACTGATAGGGTCCAGAGCAATGGGCAGGACATTACCTTGAATACAGTGATCAGCCCTTGAATATCACTTAACTACAGTGATCCCCAGCACCACATATGGTCCTCGAGCTCACCATGAATGATCCCTGAGCACAGAGTCAGGAGTAAGACCTGAGTACTTCCAAGTGTGGTCACAAAACCAGATAAACACACAAATTAATTAATCTAATTAATAAAGAAATTAATACACAATGTAATTAATTAAAATTGAGGCTGGACACACACATTTCTTTTAAAAAATTGAGAATGATAATAACCACACACACATACACAGACACACCTGGTAGGACTGTGAGATAGTGACATGAAATGAACCTGTGAAACAATTGATCTCCAATTCATCCAATGATAAACAGAGGGACAATTTTTTACCCCTTCTGTCACTGACTAGATGGCAGGAGATCACTAAGACCAAGATACTCTGTCAAAGAATGTCACATCAGGGGGATTCCACCATACCTGCTGAGCCCAACTCTGGAGGGGGGGGTGAACTTGTGCTTTTATTTCAATGTGCCCTTTCCATTATGTGTAAGACACACATCACGTATAATGGACCCATGATGTTAAATCAATGTTGTGGTGGCATTAAACACAGTCATGTTGTTGAGCAACTACACATATAGTCCACTTGCTGACCATTGTGTCTTAATTGCTGTTGTCATTAAGCATGGCCTCCATCCCTTACTCTCTCCAGCCTCTAAAAAACATCACTTCACAATCATTTTCAGGACTCTAGGAAATGCCTACTCTAGGCTCCGCCCAGAAATTGAATCATATGGAGATTGGGAATTTAGTCCATTCAAGGTCACCATCTTATTTCACTTAGTGAAAAGACTTCATGATTCCTCCAGGTGGAGCACGTGCTGGGACTTTCTTCCCTTATAAGGCTGCAGCCTCTAAGAGGAGGCTACAATGTGTTTATTTAAAGATATAGGGTTTATTTGGGGTGGTGGTGAGCAATGTTGGGGCCACACTTAGCAGTGTTCAGGGATTATCCCTGTATCTGTGTTCAAGGAATACTCCTGGCAGGGCTCAGGAGACCATAAATAGTGCCTGAAATTTCACCAGGGTCTGCTGCATGCAAGGCAAATACCTTACCCCTATAAGCATATGTCTTAATGCCCTCAGTATATGTTTTAATGAATATAAGAAACTTGGTACATATAATTCCATATAAATATGATTATTGACTGGTATTTCATTCTGTGGTATTATTATTATTATCGGTAGTGGTACTTATTCAATTCCCAGACTTTTAGAAACACTTTCTACAAGATTATATTTTTAGTATTAATTATTATCATGATCAAATGTTCCCAAACTTACTTGGCCTATCACCCTCATTTTAGGGGAAAAAATCACTCAGTGCCCCCTCTCTAATTATACCTTCTTTAAATAAACAATGAAATTAGTGCCCCTAATACCTGAAAGCTATCACTTCCCCCATCGTTGCTATGTACCTTCCCTGGGAAGGATAGTGTTACTCGTTTGGGGAAGCACTGGACATGACAGTTTCCATTATACTGAGATGCTTCCTTATGTTGCATCTAATGATGGTCTGGTTCCTGGATCTGGCTCTGGAGTGTCTTGTTCACCAAGAGCTTAGGTAATCCCTGTAACCTCTGTTGTTCTCAGGTTCTCTCTGAGGTCAATCACTTGAAGTTGGAGCACAGATAGCCTGATCTTCAGAGCATCCTCACCTACTGTCTAAAGAACCATCTAGAAAGATGCTACAAGACTAAGAATAGAAAAGATTCGAGTTTCTGAGCAGCTTCTTGGAGGCCACAGACTTTGGCTCTGTCACTGACCTCAGACTGACTCTTTGTGTTGAACAAGCTGTGCAGCCCTGCCTGGGGAACAGCTGACAAATGCTGACCTACATGCACTGCAAGGTAGCTCAGGCTGACAGCTGCATTCCCCTGAACCTTTCTATGCTTGACGGTCAGGCTGTGAGTTTGGGCTGGAGGCTGGCATAGTTAAGAGTTATGTTGAACATACTGTATTACACTGTGGACTGGGATTTTGTGTCTCTATAAGATTCACAGTAAAGCCTCATCCCCATTGTAACCATATTAAGAGATGGGGCCTTGGTGAGGTAGTTATATCATGAAGGTGAGGGTTTCTTAGAACAGGATTGGTGCCCTATCAAGGATGCCAGAGAGATAGTAAGAGATTAAGGCACTTGTCTTACATACAATAGACCCCAGTTGAATTCTGGCACCCCATATGGCCCGTCAAGCCGTTAGCAGGAGAAATCCAGAACAAAGAGCTAGAAATAAACTCTGAATACTTCCCAGATTGAATTTGAGTACTGCTGGTGGAGCAACACTCCAAAGTAAGAGAGAGACAGAGAGAGGACAGGGAGAGAAAGAGAGGAAAAGAAAGAAAGGAAGGAAGGAAGGAAGGAAGGAAGGAAGGAAGGAAGGAAAGGAAGGAAGGAAGGAAGGGAAGGAAGGAAGGAAGGAAGGAAGGAAGGAAGGGAAGGAAGGAAGGAAGGAAGGAAGGAAGGAAGGAAGAGAAAGAGAAAGAAAAAGAGAGAAAGAGAAAGAAAGAAAGAAAGAAAGAAAGAAAGAAAGAAAGAAAGAAAGAAAGAAAGAAAGAAAAGAAAGAAAGACAGAAAGACAGAAAGACGAAGAAAAGAAAGAAAGAAAGAAAGAAAGAAAGAAAGAAAGAAAGAAAAGAAAGAAAGAAAAGAGAGAGAAAAGAAAGAGAGAAAGAAAGAAAGAAAGAAAGAAAGAAAGAAGAAAGAAAGAAGAAGAAAGAAAGAAGAAAGAAAGAAAGAAAGAAAGAAAGAAAGAAAGAAAGAAAGAAAGAAAGAAAGAAAGAAAGAAAAGAAAGAAAGAAAGAAAGAAAGAAAGAAAGAAAGAAAGAAGAAAGAAAGAAAGAAGAAAGAAGAAGAAAGAAAGAAAGAAAGAAAAGAAAGAAAGAAAGAGAAAGAAAGAAAGACCAGATGATTGGTCTTCCTTTCCCACCCATATTCCTCCAGCATGTGTAACTTAGAGAAATTCCAGCTGACCACGGGAGGGGATACCCTAGCTTCTGAGTATCTCCTGGGCCAAATGCAGTAGATCCCAGAAAGCCAGCATAGTAGAAAACCAGTATTAGTGGGACAAGTTGATGGTTATCAGGTACATTGACTCCTGCTTTTCCCTTCACCCAGAAATCTTTCCAATCCCTTACTGATCATTGAGGACTTTGTCCATAGTCACTTCCTCTGGGCACCTCCCCTGATTACTGAAGGCATTATTGATATGTTGTATCAGCTATGTAGTTGTGATGGAGACCTTTGCTTACTCATCCTATTACTCAGGTCTTTTCTAAGGGTAGGGAGCTATTAATTGCAAATAAAATTCTTCATATTATAAAGATACATCTATGTAGGATGCCACAGCATTTTTGTAAAATGATTGCATTTTTGTTCTAAGAATCTGTTCTGATTAAGAATGCCATCATTTATTGTGAGGCACAGTCCCAGATTTAGGTTTTGGCTTGTTGAATTGAGCTAGAGATCAACTGGAGATTTTGAATGTAACTGAAATAAGACAGTCAGAATTTTAAAAATTCAGAACTCAGCATGTTTTTCTTATGCCTTCAATAATTTTCTTCTCATTGTCTTGTTTTTCTTATAACCTTAAGGTCAGATGTCTTGGATAATGTTCCGACCATGAGCAGCTATATTCTTATGAAAAAAATTATTGTGTCATTTGAAAGTTAATAGTTTTGAAAAAGAAAAAAATAAGAAGAGCCAGCTAAAAGTCCACTTGCTTATTCAAAAATGGTGGCTCTTCCAAATCTTGTCATATCCTGCAAATCCTGCTCTAAATTCAGTTTTGTGACTTTGTCACGCCTAGGGACATGACATTGACAAAAACCAATAAACATAGACAAAAATGTCAAATGATTGATGCCTACCAACAGACTTAAATTCCCCCAAACACCTAGGATTATTTGTTGGGTGCTCCTTCATTTCAGGGTTCATAGCATTTATATATTACACACAATCATTTCTAGATGCTCTGCAAATGTCCGTGGAACCCTCAAGAGTTATTTCAACATTTACTAAGAATCTGCCAGGTGGCCCAAACCATGAAGATGTGATGGCACAAGCAGGAATAGCATCAGCCCATGTCACAAGAGCAGGCTGGGGGGAAAGAGTCCCACCCTGAATTGTAGATCATGTGATTTCCAGGACCTCTCCTTTCAAGTGACTGCTGGAAAGATGGAGGGAAGTCTGAGAATGATTCGGTAACAGGAGAATCTCAACTTATTGTTGGGGGTCTATACCTGACCTTAATTCTCACTTGCAAGAGTTTGAGGCCCTTATATATATATTAATTTTCATTTTGCTTTTCAATGTTGAGATTTGCTGACTTTTTAACTTTTTTTTTTTTTTTTTTTTTGCGGAGAGGAGCAAGAAAAGAGCATTGATAACTAAACCAATTATTTATTTTTATTTTATTTTATTTTGGTTTTGGTTTTTAGGTCACACCCGGCAGCGCTCAGGAGTTACTGCTGGCTCTATGCTCAGAAATCGCTCCGGGCAGGCTCTGGGACCATATGGGGATGCCGGGATTCGAACCACCCTGTCCTGAATGCAAGGCAAACGCCTTATCTCCATATACTATCTCTCCGGCCCCCTAACTATTTTTTAAGTAACTTCAAGTCCCCTGGTGCAAACTTCTATTTTAACATTGATCACTTTTTACTAATTAATTTTTTTTAATTTTTGGTTTTTGGGCCCCATCTGGCAGCGCTGAGGGGTTACTCCTGGCTCTATGCTCAGAAATCGCTCCTGGCAGGCAAACACCCTACCTCCAGGATATCTCTCTGACCCCTAATTAATTATTTTTGAGAGACTTTATAAGCAGTACCCTGGGGCCCCGATGGACACTCCCTGTTTTGGTCAATTGGCCCAGACAGTTGTATGTGAGGGTCCTAAGATGTAGTATTGTTGGGGTCCCGTGGTGCTGAGGATTACCCAGGTCACACCCCACTAAACTTGTGTAGTGTCCCTGGCTCCTTATTTTATGATAATGACTTGGTTACATGTTTGACCCCAGCCCCAGGCTCAGACTACTAACCTACTTCCCTTGGATAGGGCTCTTCTTTCTGACGCCTGACTCCAGGTGACTAATCTTGGGTCAGGAATTTGAAGGACTTACTCTCATTGTTAAGCACAGGATACCCCCACCATTCTCACTGCTTGCCCCACATGGACTATTCTTCCCTGCAAACATATCTTTGGGCTCAGAAACATCTCTCTCTGACCCTTTGTGTGCCTCTCCACAGCCCACAGACAGGGGCATAGGATATCAAGAAGTAGTGAGGAAATAGAGAGAAAAGGGAGTGTTGATGATTTCCTCCATGGCTAATCCTGTGAAAGCATCTCTCCTTTGGTTATCCATTGGTCATCTTGGTGATGGATCAGAGAGGCTCTGGAGGACACCCCTAGAGTCAGAATACAAAGTCATTGCCTCAAGAAGATTCAAGTCTTACCAGGAAACTCAACTTAGACAATTCTATCCCCAACTTAGCCTTCTGGGACCCTCCTTGGGACATTAAAGGGGCCCCTGAATCTCTGAAAGTCACACAATGAGTTCCAGGTAAGCCTCCTACTTTTTATGGTGTCAAAGATGAGCTCTGAAAAAAAAAAACAAAGATGACCTCTGTGATCTTGGGCCATTCCTCACATACTGACCTAGTGAGGGCACCTTTCTGAGGGGAGTTAGGCTTTCTTAGGATCCTCAGGCTTCAGAGCATGGCTAAATCCTTCTGGGTAAATCCTGCATTGCATGGTGCATCTTCAAATGAAATTGAAGGTTTTCTTGGACAGAGGAAAAAGCCTGAGAGTGGGGCCAGAGAAAGACCAGTGACTCATGCTTGATCTGAAAGTTAGCCCACCAATAGCAGCAGCATAAATTGCAATCCTGCAGGGCTCTGGCTTCAGGGAACCAGATGAGGGTACAGTAAGAAGACTTGGGGCATTGTCTAAAGTGTGCACTGGTTGCTGATTGCTCCTGGGAGGCAGTACTGAATCACGTTATCTTTCAGGATTTTTTTTTCCCCCAAGCAAGTTGAAAACCTGATGTTTATGTGAAATCCAGATTTTTACATGTTGACAACCAACTCAAAAATTTAAAAGCCCTGTGAATACAGTGAGTAGAACTTATTTGGATCCCAATTCAAACACGCCACCTGTAAAAAGACACTTTTGAGACAATTAAGAAAATTTAAATACTCACGAAGTAACAGACGCTAATAAGGAACTATTCTTCATTTTATAAGGATGATAATGGTTTTGTGGTTTTTTTTTTTTAAAGAAAAGTCCTTACCTGTGAGAGATATGTACTGAAGTATTTATGAGGAAGAAAATATAATATCTGCATTTGTTTTAAATTTCTCCAGGAAGAAAAAGACACCTGTGTGTGTGTGTGTGTTGCATGTGTTGGTGGGCGGATTGATGACATAGGCTTAGCAAAGCAGCTGTCAAATATAGATACATCACCAGTGTGGGATGGGGTCCTATATGCTTTCTATACTGGTCTCTGCCTCCTGAAATGTTAAATGTCTTCCAAAAATAATAGAATAGGTTAAACAAAACTTGTTGGGCTGAATATGACTTAGACTCTCCACTTTCCAACTTCTAATCTGGAACTTGGTCTTACTTAGAAACAACAGACCAACAGGGTTCGGAGTACCCTAAGATCACAAGACCAGGGCAAGGCTAACTGCAACCCGAGGGGCAAACCTGGCTTGTTATCCACTTTGTTAAATAAAGTTTAACTGACACATTCATTTGTACTCATATCTTATGAGACTGCTTGTATGGCTTGTATGTAAAGAGGGCAGAGTCCAGTAAGTGGGGTAGAAATGTGTCATTTTGGGGATTCTAAACAATTCACTCCCACATCCTTTGCAGGAGTTATCTGACTTCTGGTTCAGGTCAATAGCCATACCTCCTTTGGCAGAGACCCTCTTGGCACATCCTCCAAACCCAGAACTATCTGGGTGATCCTGCTGATGAAAAAGTAGAAGCATATAAAACAAGTTCTAGAGATAGAATGAGAATTGAATGGCAAAAAGAGAACCTTCAGCATTGCCAATGGGTCAGCTAGTATTCCAGAGTGAACTCACATAAGAGGTTGGGTATAGGAAGCAGAGCACTTGGGTGGAAAGCCAGGTGGGTCTCACGTCCAAGCCTGACCTCATTACTGAGAGCCACAGCCAAGTTTATGCCTTAGTTTCTTCTTCAAAAAGAAGAAAATAAAGAGAAAGATAGCTCTTGGATGGTGCTGATATAGAGCCCACTGCAAACAGCAGGGGTTTAGTAAATGGTAGATATTATTGCTATTCTATCCTGAGTCACAGTAATTTAGCTTTTGTACCATAAAGATTCAAGGTAACTAAATTTTGTCGTTAACCTTAGCTGTGGCCTCTTAATAAAAGGAAATAAGTGTGGATTACGGAGAATTCATGCAACTTTTGTTGAAGGCTAAACAAGATGTTTATTGATCTTTTAAGGAGAAACAAAGGGGAAATTGCATTCTTTGCACATATAAAATTGGTGTGCCTTTCTTGAAAGGGAAACTGGAAGTTAACATCAGATGTTAGCTGTAAATAAGGTTTTGCAAGCAAGCATATGTATGAACTGTGTCTTTAAATTATCTACTAAAAACAGTAGTAGAACGATTCTGGAATGCTTTGCATGGGAGGCCATGACTTGACTGGTCTTGTTACCTTCCACTTAGGCTTGTTTTGGAGATAAAGGCAAGTGAGATAAGTACTGTAAAGTTTCCAACCTGGTGCCTGCTGAATGCTGAGTGTTAAATAAAATTATTTCTAGAAATCTCTCAACTCATCATCAACTGTCAGTCTTTCCCTATTCCCAAATGCCTGCATTTGGCCCAGATCATTAATATAACTGGAGCTTGCTCAACTCAGTTTACTGATGAACTATTATCTGTGCATCTTGTTGTGTTTTTTTTTGATCATGTTCTTCAAATTTTAACATGTAGACAGATTCTTATTCTGCAATACTGAAAGGCAAGCCCCAGAAGATTCAGAGTTTTAGTCACCCTATTAGTATTAGGATATCCCTCGTGGCACTGCTAACATTTAGTGCTGATAACTTTGTCCTGGAGATCTCCTGTGGTAAAAGAAGGCAAAATAACAACCCTGACCTTTGTTTATTATCTCCATAGTCAAAAAGCATTTCTAGACATGGGCAAATATTCTCTGGGGTTGAAAATCACCTCTGGATGAGAACCCTTGCTGTAAAGCAGACTTGATCACTGGTCAGAGCAGGGTTGGCAAGATTATCTCCTGAGTTCCATCAGTTGCTGTGTGTGATTTACAAATATCCATGCATAATTGTTTTAGTATGAACATGTGTATGATGATGACTCTGATGCAGCTGGAGACAAAGGGAAGATGGTGGCAGCGCCCACAGATTCCTCTGCCTAGAGACTGATTCTGGATATCCCACTACCTTAGGACTCTTCATACACGCATCATATATCCACACTGCCCAGGATTCCAGTAGAGCATCCAGGTGAATGCTCACCTGGAGTTGGTGTTACTGTTGTCAACCACATGGCAGGGCAGGTGATGCTGCCTCCATTTTGAGATAAGGGAAGTGATGCCCTTTGGCATGAACTGTACAAGGTCACAGGATATCTTGGAGCCAGGGCTGGGGTGTACTAACATGTACATGCTGACTGTTCCCCTCAAGAGGCAGGTCTCATCATTTCTTGTTGGAGCCTGAAAGCTTGTGTCCTTGTCCTTCACACCCCCTCCCCCCCCCCCCCCCCCCCCGCCTTTCAAACTTATTTCCCCAGTCAAAGGTCACAGGAATAAGACTTGCTGGCATTTTTGGATCATTGTTAAAAACTCACAAATATTGCTCTACAATTCCCTCATGGAAACACCTTGAAGAAGATGAAGAAACAGAGGCAAAGAGTAACGTCCTCAAGGTTATAGAGTTTGCAAATGGGAAGTTGGGATATTTAATTTGTTTACTTTGCTGGGTTTAAAACTCAGGACCTCATGTATGCAAAGCAAGTGCTTGATACTTGGAAACAGTATGCAAAGTTCCAGTTCTCATTTTGCTGGTTTGAAGCCCAAGAAGATGTCAGGGGCATCCAAGATGAGGCCCCTCTGCCAGAGGGCAGCTGCTGCATCTAGACTGTGTTGTTAGGGTGCCTTCTGCCTCTCCTGTTTGGCAGTAGACAGCCCCTCTGCGCCTGTCTTCAGTGCTTGCTCAGGTGCTGTGACTGAATGACAGATGTGCAGGCTTGTTAGCTTGGTAATGAATGTCCCAGCCGCCTCTGGTGGGAGCCAGTCTGCCCAAGGGTGATGGGGAACAAAAAGACAGAGGCACCTCCTTTGGAAGCCTTTAGTCATTGTCAGAGGCGTGAGAACACACCTGCGCAAGCAGACTGCACTGGCGCCAGCTGTCCACAGGCTTCAGTGGGGGGCCCCTGGTGGTGGTGGTGGTGGTGGGGTGTGTACGAGGCAAAAGAAGAGACATTTTTGATTTAGAGCTTGGACCTCTCCGTTTTCATGTGCACTTATCTTCTTTCTAGCTATGTGACTTGGGATAACTGACTTGATCCTTCTGAACCTTGAGATCTTTAGGTGTAAAACAAGGTGCTGTTAATAGCCACTTGGTGGAGCTTTGTGAAGATTGGAAAAATTGCCCTGGGAGGGTCTAGGCAGGCCCTTGGCAGTCAGTCAGTCAGTCATGGAAGATATGACTATAAGTCAGGGTTGGCACTGGGAAGCCTGTGGTATTTACTGAGAAGGTGGAAATGCTGCCTAAGGGTCCCTGCTGTGTTTTTCTATTCAAGAGTCCTGTCTGGAGGAGATTGCTCCCCATCTGTTTTTGCAGAATCTTCCCTCTTCCACCATATAGTGTTGGTGGGATGACACATATCAGGATTAGGACATTTGTGCCTTAATGTGGGCATGTATCTGGCTACAGAGAATGGCTGGGAGGTAGGCAAGTACCTAACCAACAGAGCCAATAGCTTGTGCCTTGGGATTTTATAGACAGTGTAGTGAGTGAGTGAGAGAGAGAGAGAATGTGTGTGTGTGTGTGTGTGTGTGTGTGTGTGTGTGTGTGTGTGTGTGTGTGTGTGAGGGTTGGGTGAGAATATGCCTTTTTGTTCTCTGAGATTACTGGATTTACTGAAGCCTAGAAATACTTGAGGCCTGGCACCTACACTCACTTCTCAGCAACTCATAGCCAATAGCTCAGAGATGCTCTTCCCCAGGAGAAAAGAGCACAGATGGAGGTATATATTGGGTAAGAAGGAAAGGATATTATCCCAGTGACCTCCTTCTAGATGTGTCTCACACACACCAAAACTTCACCACTAAATGAGATAATCATGTCTCCTTTCAGCTCAGCTTTTTTCTTTTTCTTTAGTGGGGTCTGCAACTTTCAAAAGTAACTTAGCTTCTACAAAAGAGGGATGTTAAGAGACTTAGTGTGAGCCTTAATGGGCATCCAGTCAGGGCAGAAACCCTGTAGAAGCCCAACATTAGGGAAGGCTGATGTGGGACCTCAGCACTCTCTTGCTGTAGCTCTTTCCTCCAGTACCTCCTCCCTTCAAGGTAGAACTTCCCTCTACTACCTCTTATTGTTCAAGGTGGAATCTTAGAATCAGGGACGGAATATTAGACCAAATTGAGCCTGATCAGTGTGTCTTATCTATGGATGTAGGGTACTGGGCAGGACACATCAGGTTTGTATTATAATCTCAATCAAGGCAGAATCATTCTAAGGCCCCCTAGAAAGCTTCTTTGTGCGTGGAGTAATTATGGTTGAACAAATGGCCCTGCACAAATATGGTAAATATTGAGGTCTGCGGGCTGGAGAAATAGCATGGAGGTTAGGTGTTTGCCTTGCATGCAGAAGGATGGTGGTTCAAATCCCGGCATCCCATATGGTCCCCTGAGCCTGCCAGGAGCGATTTCTGAGCATAGAGACAGGAGTAACCCCTGAACACTGCCGGGTGTGACCCCCCCTAAAAAAAATAAATAAATAAAAATTTTGAGGCCTGGAATTTCACTTCGAATTGAGAAGTCAGTAGGAGGATCTAGGTTCTGCATCAAGAAAGGTTAGACTCTAACCATTAGAGGCACTTAGTATCTGGATAAATCAGTAAATAAATAGGAAAGGGAAACTATTTTCTACCATACTACCTGTCAAATACCACCTGACATTTCATAAGTTTACTTCATAAGCTTCGTGGCAATTATGAACCACTTTGGAAATGGTCTTTTGGAAATGGAAGTTATAACCACTTTGGAAAATGGTCTGGTGGCTTTCTTGTTAAACACAGTTACATACAATGAACTTCTTACTCCCAGGTTTCTGTATACCCAAGAGAAACAAAAGCACTTCACAAACACTTGTATATAAACGTGTAGGAAGTATTATTCACAGTAGTTAAAGAGGGGAATGACCACATGCCCATTGACAGATGAAGTGAGGTGGTGCATCCAGATATCAATATTGCTCAGTCATAGAAAGACATGCACTTCTGATCCCTGCTGCAGGGTGAGTGAACTTTGCAAACACTAGGTGGAAAGAAAAAACAAATCACCATAGACCATTCCCCATAGGGTTTCCTATAGGAAAAGTTGAAAATAGGCATAGTTAGAAGAAGTGAACAGTAAATTTGTGGTTTTCTATAACTGGGGTTAGGGGTAATGGAGCTGATGAGTAAGGGCTAAGGAGATTTGGGGGTGTAATTAAAATGTTCTAAAGCTAATGATGGTGATGAATGGGTAATGAATGCACAACTTAGTAGATATACTAAGAGCTATTGAGCCATGCCCCTTAAATGAGTGAATTGCAGGCTCTGTGAATTAAATACCAATAAAGCTTTGGGATTTTATTTAGGGGGAGACTCCCAAGTGGTACTCAAGAGACTCTGGAACACTCTCACAATTCTCTGTAACTAGGCAGAGGGTTCATTGTGAGGGTCTGAGTATTTATTGTTTATTGGGCCCTGTGTTTCTGTAGGTGACTCAGACCACTAAGGTGAGGCTAGTTTTCCCAGGACAGTACTCAAATTTCTCATGTGACCATTTGGCTCTGGGGATCAAGCCATGGTTGACTTATGCACGGCATATACCATAACCCCTATCTCTTAAACCCTTATTAATAATTTTTAAAGAGTTGAAAGTATTTCTCTTGGGTAGGTGGGAAAAAACATATGGGATATACTGCCTATTGTTTTCATAAAAGTTGAGTATAATAATGTAAGGCTTAGACAATAAACCTGTGTAACACAATAAGCCAAAAATTAAATGAAATCAACATGCCTTGATGCTAAAATGAGGAGTGACTATGAAGTCTAATACAGTTTCTAGTAATTAGAAGAAAACACCAGATTTGAAGAGAAGAACTTCCCCTGGGACCCACCTACTCAGTAAAGGATCCAGAACCAGAACTCAGGCTCGTGTGTTTCATACTGAATACCAGTAGGAAGCAGCTGGTGTTTACAAGGGCTGAGGGGACCTGGTCTCTTGTGCTTAAACAAGTGTCTTTGCTAACAAAGAGGAGGCAGACTCAACAGCTTAAACTGAAGCACTTCATTGTTACCATTCCTGGCCTCAGTTTCTTCTAGGCAAGCTAGAGAATGTTCCAACTATGGGATCTGAAGAAGAGACATGGGTCAAGAATGGCAGATGGGGCTACCTGATGTTCTTTGAGCTTTGTGGCTATGGAGTAGGAGAGCTGAGGTCACAGTGTTTCCAAACTGGCCTCTCTGCTCATCCTCTTGTCTAGCTCCTAAATACCATATCCCACACTATCTGAGATGGTGAACAAGTTTCTAGGAACTGACTCTTGTTTTATTGGCACTTACCAGTCTCTGCTTTTAAGGAAGGGGGTCTTCCAGGCAAGGTGGCATTTCTCCTACTCTACCTTAGTCAAGAGGGCCAGAGGGTAAGGCCAGAGGTAAGGATGGGAGTACAAGTTTGCCCCCTCGAGCCCTACTGGCTAGCATTGTGCCTACCTTGCAGAAGACACTCAAGAAATAGATTCAAGGACGGGAAGTAGAATGTCAAAGCTGAGAAAAACCTCAGAGCACATCCAATCCAGTAATTCTCAGTTTATTTTTAACCTTAGAACCCTTTCTTCAAAAGGAAAGTTTATGCGGGGGCCAATCTATATATAGATCAAAGTTGAGCTCTTCTGATTGCGGCGAGGATTGGGGTTAGGTCGCTCTCTGCCTCACTCTCTCCCTTTCCAGCTGCCTCCATGGAACCCCATCCCATGTCCCTTCTCAAATACCACAGCAAGAAGCCGATCCGGAAGCACCTGAGCACATCTCAAGAGCCCATTGTACAAGTGTGATAACTAAGGTCCTAGGGGGGAGGAGTAGTGATGTCACAGCCCCCACCCCAGTTGTTATATGCCTAGGACAGCAGCTCCCACTGCTGGACTTTCTCCCAGCTCATCTGGTCCTGGATGCAGTTTGAGTGCTGCAGATGTTCCTAAATTCCTTTTTCCTCCCCAGTAGTTCTGATATCCCTCTGCTCCCACGAACCTAACCTCACAATCATAAGCTTGTTCATCATTAACTGGGGGCGGCATTGGGGCGGAGGAGAAAGGCAGAGGTTTGGGAACCTGCCAGAATAAGTCAGGCTTTATTATCATCATAATAAACTGACACAACTCTCACCTTCTCAGAGGAGCTATGAGTGCAAGGATCTATTCCTCTTCCACTCTCTATAGTTTCTTCCTCCTCCCTTCCATCCTTACTCAGTGCTTTACCAACACATGTAGCAATGGGGCTTCAGATATTCAGCAGCTGCTTGATATTTTTGGAGGGGAAACAGAAGCATATTCAGCAGTGCTGGGGGGGGGGGGTTACTGCCAGCTCAGGGGCCTCTCCTTGCAGTGCTCTATGTGGTACTGGGGATCAAACCCAGACACCCTACTAAGCAAAGCATGTGCTCCAGTTCTTTGAACTCCCTTCTCACCCTTGATTTTTCATCTTAAAAACAGTCATAGCTTCCATTCCCTGGTTCAGAGTCTCCACCGATAAAACATCATGCCCAATTTTCCAGGGGTATCCAGCCTCCATACAGATACCTTCGAGCAGATTTAGGATGCTGTGTTAACAGCTTCCCAAGAAAGAAGCCTCTCTGTTATGGTTACTAAGTCCATTTCCCAGTTCTCAGTCCTGTTTCCTGGTGTGACAACAACCCATATGCCCAAAGAAACAATAGAATATGGAGCAGAGATTTTGCTGGTCACCCCAAATCTCACTTCTGTTGGTGTCTCAATGATCTTATCTATCTCAATTTACATGGCAGCCAAATGTGGGCAGTGAGTCTATTTCAGGGTGGCCCTCCACCCTGTCTCTATCAGGCTCCACTCTGCTATTCTGAACCTTTATTTTTGTTTTCTTTTTCACAAGTGTGTGAAAATGCAATGTAATTCTTTTAGAAAGCAGTGTAGAATTTTCACCTGGATGACCTCCATGGATGAGGCATTTTTGGTCTCTGGCATCTCCCAAGTGCAGCTTTGTGGTTCCTTTCCAGGGACCAGAGGTCTTCTATTAGAGAGGAGGTGCTGCTGGTTTCCTTGGGACCAGAGTAGCAAACTTCCTTGAAAGCAGAACATAACTTTCCTTTATTTCTGGGGCCTCCTGAACCTGGTCCTGCCCCCAAGAAAGAAGGCAAGCTTGAATAGGGTGTGTTGAATTGAATTATTGAGTAGACAGGCTAGCAACAGAAAATAGAGAAGCAACTCTGTGATTCAGAACTGTTTAAGTTATTACAGACAGACTAAGTCCCAGCTCTCTGGATGAATGGGATAGGGTGAGTAGAGACTTAGAGGAGAAGGATAGGCCAAAACCATGCAGGGATTCTGCTTTTTCCTTTCTTCTTGCACCCCTGGGTGGGAAATGCTCTTCCCTTCTGGTCAGGGCTGCAGAAGCCTGTTGACAGAGGTGTGGGTGCCCTGGGGAGGAGGTTGAGTGCTGGACACCCCCAGACCCTGGCCTGCCAGTCCCAGGGCCTAATTTTTCTACCAGTTTGTCTTGATCAATGCCACTTCCACTTTTTTTCCTCTTTCCTTACACCTCCCAGTCTCTGCAAGCAAGCTGCAGTCCACAGTATCTGACCTCTTGATCAGGTGAAAAATAATAGTTATGTGGTTATGGAAACAATCACTGGGTCCTCTGCAGTGGTTGCTGTAGGTCTGGAACTTCTGAAGGAAAGAGCAGAAGGCTTGGCCCAGAGGCAGGCAGTCAGCTACACCTATCAGAAGTGCTGGTGCTGTAGAATGGAACTTTCAGTCCCTAGCTCTCTCTCTCTCCATGTGTGGCTCTGGCCATGATTTCTATTTGTTGCAAGAACGAGGACTTGGTGGGAGGGCTAGATTATATTGGCTTAGGTGGTTTCTCAGGTCCCCATTCTTTGAGTAATGGAAGCTCAGCAGTGAAACTTGAAAGTAAAACACTCTAAAGGCCAGAAAAAAGAGAGAAAAGAGAAAGGTGAGAGAAAACCCAGCAAGAACCCCTGAGTGCCTCCGTATTTGGCCCACCTTCCCAATAAATAAACTCTTACTTAAAAAAAAGGGGGTGAGTAGGTGAGGAAGAAAGGAAGGGGAAAATGAAGAAAGGAAGGAAGGTAAGAAGGAAGGAAGGAAAGAAGGAAGGAAGGAAGGAAAGAAGGAAGGAGAAAGGAAGGAAGGAAGAAAGGAAGGAAGGAAGAAAGGAAGAAAGGAAGGAAGGAAGGAAGGAAGGAAGGAAGGAAGGAAGGAAGGAAGGAAGGAAGGAAGGAAGGAAGGAAGGAAGGAAGGAAGGAAGGAAGGAAGGAAGGAAGGAAGGAAGGAAGGAAGGAGAAGATGACTAAGGTTCAAATAATATTGAAACAATACATAGTAGAAAGAGTAGAGAGGCTAGTAAGGAAGAAAGGGATGGAAGAAGTGATAAAGAAGAAAAAACTCACCTCTTCTCCACTCTCCCTGTCACAAACATTTCTAAAAATGGTCACCTGTGGGCTACTTTTTGCTCTTCAAAAGGTGATAGTTTTAACAAGCTTGCAGGTAATTCTGGGAGCCTGCTAAAACTGTTGAATCTCACTGCTCATCCCAAGCCTTCCAGATGACTAAATTTGCACTGGGCAAGACTCTCAGAAAACCACTGAGAAATACTAGAGCAGAATTTCTAGAGAAAAACTCTTTCTCATGATGACTTCCTTCCAATAGTTTCTTTCCAATGCCCCAACCCATTCTATGTGTTGACCCCCTAGTCTTACCATGGCCTCCTGAGTTTCACCTGTGATCCCTTTAGTTTACACTAACTTGGAGTCACTTGGGGAAGCTACATATTTTCTGGTTGAGAAACCCAGGGCTGGAGGATAGGCCTGCTGAGAACTTGTACATTCCTTTCAGAGGGTGACCAGTTTTCCATCATATCCTGCTGGCATTGGAGAGATTTGGATGTGAGGGCATGGGGGCTGGACAGAGAAAGCACCTTCAGTTTAGGGAATTTGGATGAAGGAGAGTGAGGTGCACCTGGGGTATACTCAGGGATTACTCCTGGTTGTACACTCAAGTATCATTCCTAGTGAGCTTTGGGAGACCATATGGGATGCTGGGGGGTCAAACCCGGGTTGATCAAGTGTAAGACAAGTGCCCTACTCACTGTACTATCTTTTAGATCCAGAGAAAGCACCGTGGGAGGAGACCAAGAATGATTATCATCACAATAATTGTTAGATTTACTGAGCATTTGCCATGTGCCAGATACTTCCTATTCCTAATCTCCCCTTGACCTTCAGGAGCTACATAGCTATCCCCATTCAAGAGATGAGGATCCACAGTGTTGGACAAGGAAGCCATTTGTACAGATTGCACATGGAGACTGGAATCTGACTCTGACTTCTCTTTGTTCTGTGACCTTGGCCAAACAACTTTGATCTCCAGGCCAGTTGGATCTCTGCCTTCAGTCCCAGAAAGGACAATGCCCTGAGCCTCTTAGGAAGCAAGCGAAGAGAGGAATAGCAAACACATCAGCCTGCCGGGTCTTCTGCAGCTGAGATGTCCTATTTTCAACGCACTAGAGTCATTTAACTGATAAACACGGAGGCAATGTCAAGATGGCAATAAATTGCCTCGCTATCAAGCCAGGCCTTTGTGCAGTGTTCAAAAGAAACTAATTAAAGGAATTTTTCTTTAAAGTATTTTTTGACCCAGACATTTCCACATCGGCCTGGGAAGCCAATCCAGTTTGAAAACTTGGTGTGAGGCTTGAATTATTAACGCTGGCGTGAAAAACGATATTGCATATTTGCCTTGGAACATTTTTGGGGGGACAGGAGGATTAAATGCATCTCTGAAGGATTTGACCGGGAATGGGGTGGGGGTGGGTGGGTGGGGAGGCAGAAGGGCTGTAAAGCATGGGTGAATATATAGGCATGCTTGTAAAACATACATCATAAACTGCGTGCTTTATCGGAACTCCGGTGCTCAGATGACAGAGACAAATTTTAAAAAAAAGAAGTTTTCACCATATATATATAAAGCATGATGCCTGCTGTCTCTCTCATTAAATAGCTTTGTTAAGTAGGCAATGGAATGGCATTCCCCTGCTGCTGGGCTTCCATTAGGGAATCAAGTTTATAGAGACAATTTTGCCTGATCATCTTGAACCATTTGCAAAACATCAGTCGTGTAGCCTCTTGGCATCCTTCTGGGAGTGGCCAGCACTTCCCTAAGTGTTGTGGCTTCTACTCCGTGAAATTGGGCTTGGCAGCACCTGGGGGCTGGCGAGCATCTACCAGGATAAGTGGCACAGAGCCATCTCCCTTTCCCCAACTCTCTACTGGCCAGATTGCTGTGATCCAAAGGCATTGGGTGGCAGTGGGGGGGGGATGGTACCTCGTGCCATCATGCACACTTGCCCATCAAGTGAACATTGAGCTGGCATGGAGTGAGGATGGGAGCTGGTATGTGGATGGGGATGACAATTCATGTGAAAAACTAATGTGTGTGGTGTGATATGTAACAGGCTGTAGGGAAGCAGGGAAATCTCAGTGGGGAAGCCCCATCAATTCTACACAGCCCTTGAAGGGTTCCTGGTGTGTTACCCAGAGGCTGATGAATAGGTGATGGGGGTCTCTAGAGAGTAGATGGTGGTTTCAATTGCTGCCAGTCTCCAAGTTTCCAATTCCTGTTTCTCAGGTTTTGATATCTGTTCTTCTGCTCATCCAAACAATGCTGGACTTAAGGGCAATTTTGTGATGGAAAATGTTAGAGCCTGAAACTCTATCCTCTACATGGATGCATCGATGCATCTGGATCCCATATGGATCTTCCATAAATGCCTCAGATTATGCTCCATCCAGGCTACAACACTGAAGTGGAAATCAAGTTATTTTCCCTCTGTTAGTTTTTTGTTGTTGTTTTTTGTTTATTGGGGGCCATACCCATTGATGCTCAGGGGTTACTCCTGGGTATGGGCTCAGAAATATCTCCTGGCTTGAGGGGACAATATGGGATGCTGGGGGATCAAACCACGGTTCATCCTAGGCTAGCGCTTGCAAGGCAAATGCCTTACCTCTAATGCCACTGCTCCTTCCCTATTTTCCCTCTTTAAAAACAACAACAACAACAACAACAACAACAACAATTTTTTAAATGTATTTTCCTCCATGGAATGTAAATTTCATGAAATACTTCCTAACCAACAATACCATAAATAAATGTTTTAATCTTATTTATTGATGGACAAGCTAGAACAAGAGAACATTTTAATTTTTCTCAAATTGTTCTCTTGTATAAAAAAGTTTAATATAATTTTAATTGAATCACTGTGAGATATAGTTACAAAGGTGTTTATGATTTAGTTTCAGTCATACAATGTCCAACACTCATTCCTTCAGTGCACATTTCTGGCCACCAGTGTCCCCAGTTTCCCTCCTTCCCTCTTCACTACCAACCTAAATAGAAAGCACTTTTCTTCCCTTTCTCTCTTCTTCTCATTCTTCCTTTTTTTTCATTTTAGATACTGTTATTTAGAATATTGTTACTGAAGGGATATCAAGCACATCTCTTTCCTCCTTCCAGCATCCTTTTAATGTCATTTGAACATGCTGGTGAGAAGCTTCTAGCACTTTGGCAATAATCAGTAATGTCTCTACTCATTTCCATGTTTTTAATAGTCTACATACACAGGCCACCTCCCTGATTTTAGGAATCAATACCTTTCCTGCAATCACGCTCAGAGAAGAAGCCTGGAAACAGGCGCTGGGCAGAACTCCCTAATAATCAGTGTGAAGGTAGCAGGCCATCTCAGCAGAAACTGCTAAATGTGGGGCTCAGGCACAAAGAGAACAGAGGGGCCAGGCCACCTTGGTATACAATGGAGTGGTCAAAGTGAGGCCTGGGTGGCTATCTGGAGCAGAGTGCAGAGAAGGGGGATGTCGTGTAAAAGAAATTGCCCATGGCCCCAAGTTCATGGTGGTTGTGCCTGCACAACTCCTGGGGGTGCTTTCCTCACCCATAATCCTGAGAAAGCAGCCCTGAACCAGGATGCTGCTACAGGCAAAGCTACCTTTCCTAGGCATGTATATGAGGATCATGTGTTGGGAGGTAAAGAAAATAGGACAATTAAGGACTGATTTAGGTTAAGGAAAGATTTTGTTTTGTTTTGTTTTGTTTTGGGTCATATCAGGCAATGGTAAGGATTTACTTCTGGCTCTGCATTTAGGAATTATTCCTAGTGGTGCTCGGAGGAACCATATGGGATGCAGGAGATCAAATCCAAGTCGGCTGCATGTGCAAGGAAAGCACATTCATTATTCACTGTACTATCTCCAGTTTCCAAGGAAGGATTTTTAAGCTGGGTTTTGCTGGTTAGGAAGAATTTTGACATGTGGGGCCAGACAGATAGTACAAGAGTACAAGAGATAGTACTTGGCTTGCATATGGGACCTTGATTTAAATCCCTTACATCACAAATTTCCACTTTCCTGAATACCACCAGGGGTCACTTTTGAGCACAGAGACAGGAATAGTCTTTGAGAACTACTGGGTAGGGTCCATCTCTTCCCAAATAAACAAACTAACAAATAAATATAGCCATATAAAAAAACCCAAAAGAATATCAATAAGTAAAAAAGGAGTAAAGGTTAAGTCCAGAGTATTACTCTGGCCCCACTCCTTTGGAGGCCAGTACAGGGGGATCAGTTATTTGGTCCTGGAGTTGACACAATTCTGGGCTTGGAGCTGAGGGACCACTCAGTTCCTACCTTATACAAAAGCTGATGGATTTGTTTTGTTTTAGTTTCTGGGTCATAACTGGTAGTAATCAGGGGATACTCCAGGCTCTGTTCTTAGAGGGTCACCCCAGTGGTGCTGGGGAGGACTACACAATGCCAGAGGCCTCCTGTTTCATGCAAAGCCTGATGCTTTCTCCCAGGCCTTGAGGGCTGATGGGTTTTGAACGCTCATTCCCTGAGGGTCAGTCAGGATTCAGGATGTGTCTCTCTCCAGCAGAGAAGCCAGCTGGGAGACAAACTGCTTTTATCAGATTGAAAAATTAATATGGGGAGCAAAGCCAATGCTGCCGGGCATTCCCGGGCACAGAGAGGCCAGAGCCTCGGCAATGCCAGTGATTGACTGGCTGACAAAGCGGGCTACACTCCAGGGATAAAGGCGGCTTCCCTGCTTCTTAGGCTCTCACTTGGAGGGGCCTTCCCAGAGGCCTGGGCTGCTTTGGTCCTTGAGTCCAGAAAGACACAGGCCCCAGCCCCTTGTCCCCCAGGCCTCATTCTCTGGGCCCTGCCAGAGGGCTGCATCCCCCTTAGAGGGGATGCTTCCAAGGTATGACTATCCCATTGGGACCTTATTATAGGCCCCAGAGCAATGAGAGACTGAGACGAGCAGCAGTATCGGCCATGACAGCAGAGCTGCATGGAGGCCTAGGTCCCTGAATCCCTGGTAGGAGGCACAAAACTATAGGGTTCCCTCACCAGTCTGCAGGAGGCACAGTCTTAGGATTTCCCCTCACCCCCCACAGGAGGCACAGATCTGTGGGGACAAGAACGGTTGGTGTAGCCTGTGACCCCTTTGAGCACCATGTCTTCCTGTCTCTCAGCTTCAGGGGAGCAATGGGAGATGGGATAAACAAAAGGGCTTGATTATGGGGTCTCTGGGTCTCTGGGGCCCAAGTGTGGACCCTGATCCCCCCACACACACAGACTTAAGTTCCACTCCCCAGGTCTTCTGTGATACAGGAATCTGGGAGATGCTGATGTCTGGCTCCTATGAGGCTCTCCTGGATGGTCCTAGCTCCAAGGCCCCAGGGCAGCATCAGAAGCAGTTCCCCTGCCAACCTCTTGCATTAGCAGCAGCATCTCTACCTATCTCAGAACAGGCCTTAAGGATAATCTTTCTCCCTCTTTGCTGGCATTATCTCATGCCTCTTATCTCTCTCCTGGAAGCTGGGATGCTTCAGCAAGTCCTGCCTCCTGGGCAGCAGACTCAGCATCTCTTCTGTACATAATCCTCACTTTAATCCAGGGCTCCTCTCCCAAGGCACCTGCTGGGCTTAAGCACCTCCTCTTTCTGGGCTCCCCTGGGAGGAAGAACGGGCAGAGATCCCCACTTCAATTTCACAAGTGGAGAAACCGAGGCAAGAGACATCTGATTTCTTTGCCAGCTACAAGAGTCTCCCTAAGACCTTATGCCATGTGTGCCCACTGGCTTCCTCAGAGATCCTTAACTCTTCCAACTTGTTCCTGCCTCCACTTTTTCCTGAATATCCACTTCCTCCTTGTCTTCCAACAACCATTGCTTTTTTTTATGGCCCAGTCCTCAGCACCTACAAATTTTTCTTTGGGTTCTTTCCCACTTTCATATATAAATTGACTCTTGCATTGTCTCAAACACACATTGCACAATAGGCTGCATAGTACCTCAGTATTGTGCCAGGTACATGTGATTAGTGAGAAATTATGGAGGTTTAAAGTGCTTGCCATATAGGCTGGTGACCTAAAGGCAAGTGATTGGTCTGGGATTCCTTTCAGTGAGTTGTCACCTCTCTTCTTGTTGTAGTGGTGGTTGATAGTCTCTTCCACCCCCTAGAAGTCCCCCCTTGAACTCTCTGCATAAGGCTTACCATTGTCTGGCTGTACCTGGGGTCATTGGCTTCCTTGCTTGTCCTTAGCCATGCCTCATTCTCCCACTAACTTGGTTCCTTTTTAAGAAGGCAGATAACATCTTACTTCTTTATGATTCCACACTGGTAGGAAGCATATACTTGCTAAATGACTGTTGAATTGTAAGGAAAATGAAAACTTGTGGCCTGGTACTAGAGAAGGAGGCAGGTGGGGCTAACTTGCTGACTGCTCTTGGTTATGAAGCATCTGCTTTGCCTCTGAGAGACTCTGGTTTCAAACCCCTCATCACATGCACACACAACCCCCTTGGCATGATTGGAAATAGTCAGTCCAGCAAAAAAAAAAAGTTCTACTCACATTCCCTTTTCCCTGCCTCTTTTTTTTTGAGTTCATCTAGATCAAATATTAATGGCAGTCCTGGGCTCCTGCCTCTGCCAGCACTTCCACTTCTGTCTGCTTCAACTCCTTTTCATCAGAATTAAGTCAGAGCACACAGCCCAACCAGGTCAGGCCCTTCTGATGACTTCCAATGATAACTAAAGCTCACCCTTCTCATTGTGGTCTACCAGGACCTATGTGAAAAGTTCTCTGCCTCAGTCTCTAACTCCATTTTCTGCCACCCCACCTCACACCCTTCTTTTCAGCCCACCAACTTTCTGCCAGAACATGCCCAAATTCTTCTCTCCCATGATTTGTCTCTTTGCACTACTCTGTCTGGGGTGCTCTTCCTTTATGACCTTTCTTAGCTGATTCTCTCCATCAAGGGGACTTCAGTCTCCTGCCACTTCCTCAGCATTCCCTGAGCTGCTAGTGTAAGTGGTGTCCACACTGCATTGATGATCTCCTGCAGCATGCTAATAGCTGAAATGCTCTAATTTGGGCATGGCAAGCCTCCTACACCAGAGCACAAGCTTGCTCAAGATAGGGTTCTACCTTATTCCTAACTAGATCTAGTATTCTGTATAAGACCTGATGCATAGAAAGATAGTACAATGAATAAGATGCTTGCCTTTCACACAGCTGATCCACATTGAATTCTCAGCATCTCTGAGTACCACCAGGAGTGATTTCTGAGTCCAAAGCCAGGAGTAACCCCTGAGCTTTGTTGGGTGTGGCCCTCACCAAAAAGAAAAGGCCTGTTATATAGTAACCATGGTATGGGGTGCAGTATTGCTTGGGGGCTACTAGTGGTTACACTCAGCTGGCTGATTCGACCAACACTTTTGATGTTTAGGTCCAGCAGTGCTGGGATTTGTCAGAGCCACCCTTAGTGGTCACAAGGATCACCAGAGCTATGTCTGGAGGAGTTCAGAGGATTTGTGGTGTGGCAGATTAAATTCTGAGCCTTGTGCTTGCAAGGCATGATTTCCAGTCCTTTAAACTATCTTCCTGCCTCTGACCTATAAATATTTGTTGGATGAGTGAATTCTGGATCAATAGATGGATGGACATATGCATGGATGGATGGACAGATAGATGGATGAATGCAGACACCTTATAGTGATGGGGAACTCTAGGCACAAGCAGCTAGCCAGTTGCCCAAAGACTCTCCAGCACTGGGTCTCCAGAGCAGCTCATTTCACCTTGAAGGGCAGTTCCCCTGGGAATGGGCAACCCACTGAGTTCAGAGATAGCCCTCTCCTTTCCCGTGGGAGATGAAGGGGGCAACTCTTTGCAAGGATACTTCTATCTCATGCTGGGAGCATCCCTTCAGTCTCATCCCTTAGGCTGAGTAGCTCATTCTAAACCTCACAGCATAGGCTGGGAAGGATTGCCTGAGTTGGAACATGCAGGCAGTCACGAACTGTTCCATTAAACAAGAGTGAGCCTGGTCCAGGGGGACAATGAGACTCCCAGCTTTGAGGGAAATTGAGAAGTAGGTGGTTGTTTCGGGCATCTCCCCCTCCCCAGCAGTTATTGATGGACCAGATGCAGAACTGCAGATTATGCTCAGTGAAGGCGCCCGTGGCCGCCGAGCGTGAGTGACTGGGCCCCAGGAGGAAAGCAGCCCGCCAAGGAGTGCTTGGCTTGCTCATAGGCTGGCTCCCACCTGGGATTCGTGGTGCCGCCTGGAGCAGGCGTCTCAGACCAAGACAGATAGGCCAGCTTATCTGCTGGGAGTGGGCCCTGCAGAGGCACCATGCAGGCGCCATGTAGGGGGTGGTAGGAGATCTTGCGTCTCTCTCCCAGATTCTTCCACTTTCCTGTCCACAGGCCATGAACAGCAGCCACTTAGCTTAGAGTCAAAGACCTTGACATTCTGGGTCCCTGTGCAGTCTTAGTGCTTGGTGGCTCAGAAGGCTAAAGGGAGGCCCAGAGTAATGCCGGCTGCCTACAGGGACACTCTGAGTTATAAAGTGCAAGAGGTCCACTGCTCACAATAATTCTTTGACCAAAACTAGAACCTCTGGCCCTGAGTGCAGGTGGGAGGACTCTGGGGGCACTGGAGACCCCTGAGAAATGCCTCTGGGGAGGGTGATGAATTATCCAGGCAGATGAAGAAACCAATTCAATTTATGCTGTATGTATTCTACTGGCTCTTGAACTTTTACATCAGTGTTAGAGGTGGCACTGTGTTAGCACATTCTAGATATCAGAAGCTGAGATTCATCAAGGGGACAAGAAGGACAAGGAAAACCCAGACAGGGCTCCAAGTTCTGTGCATGTACCTGGTATTCATGATGGGCAATCTGGGGTTGGGGGCAGGGGTGGGGCTATCCTGTGCAGGTTGAGTTAATGGAAAACTTAGGCCACTGAGGTTTGGGTCCAGCTGGGTCGGAGATGAACTCACATCCCTCCTCTTCCTGCATCTCAGAGCCATATCTGGACAATTCTTTGCACCACATCAGATTCATTTTTGATTCTGATTTCAGTATGAGAGCTCAGCTAGCAGGGATGGGGGTAGGGAAAGGGACTTCATAAACTAAATATCAGGAACCTAGCGGGGGTTCTCACCTGTCCCCTCCTGCTGGCATTTCCCCTGGGCAAGGAATCACTCCTCCCCCCCACCCCATCATCCTTAACACCAAGAGGTCTTGGACCTGAACTCGAAGGTAGGGAGGAGACACTTTATGGGCCCTCTCATCCCAGGCAAGGTCTATCAACCAGTTTCCTTCCCTACTGCCAGGTAATACCAACCTATGAAGACTTACACTAAAGGCACTTTGATGCAGGAGCCCTGGAGAACAGGAGCAGGTGGGAAAGAGGTATCATGCGAGTGGAAGATTTATACCAAAAGGCCATTCTGTGCTGGTTCTGTTGGACACATCTCTGTCTCACAGAAGGCATGGGGCTGTTACAGGAAAGGCAAGAAGGATACCAAGTATGGTAGCCTGGCTGTCATGCCTCTGACCACATCATCACCTTTATGAACAGAACCAAACCTCTCTGATTCCCACTCACCTGATCAGGAGATATCTGAGCTAGTGACCCTCAAAGATATCGTCTACATTGTCATTGAGGAAGTGGAGGCCTGGAGAAGAGCAGGAGGCCCTGATTACAGGGTGTCCATGCCAATGGCACTGGCAGGACCCAAGCTCTAAAAAAGTGCAGCAGATGGAGGGAGGTGGGTGCATTAGGTTAGGAGTAAGGTGGGTCTTGGTTAACACAGGGTTGCTGCTGTGTACCTGAGGCAAGTGTCCCGATGTCTGTTTCCTCCTAGGACAGGGAGGAGGCTGAATGCTAAGGAGCATGACTGTGGAATCTAGGTGAGGATATCTCATGTGTTGGACCATGTGAGGTGTGAGAAGGACCAGCTGATTCCCCACCAAGGCAGTCAGATGCCTTGTCAGAGCAGAGCTCCTAGAAGCAATTTGCCAGTTTTCTAGCTAGTATGAAGCGAGGCAGGATTTGAAATCTGATCTGTGGTGTTCTGCTCAGCAGCTCCTGAGACCAGACTCAAGCTCCAGGAGTACCTTCAGGGCTGGGCAGCCCGCTGAGTTCAGAGACATCCCTCTCCTGGCCTGGCCTCCCTGCTGGGCTAAGCTCACCTTGCTGTGCCCAGCAGAGGGCGTCAGGCCTAGCTTCTCTGGCTGCCTGTTGCCTTGGAGACAGATGGGGCTGACCCAGTCCAGGTGCTGCTTGTGGCGGGTGCAATCACCTTTCTGCCTCTATTCCTGCCTGTACAGCTGGCCCTTCCTTCGAAGGCTTCTGTGACTTCAGAAGGGAACAAGCACCCACAAAATGAACACTTCCTCATAAATCACTTCAATGTTTATATTATAATGCTATGTACCCCCTCCCCAACAAAGTAACATCATTTTATCTGCAGGGGAATTTGTTTCCTTGTGTTTTTGGGTTCTCAAGTTTCCCACACCCTCCCATTCTGCCTCTGTGCTCTTCTTTTCCTCCAGCTTAACAACCAACCTGGTTACAGCCTGGAAAGAAAGCAGGAACCTTTGAATCTCTCTTAAAGTGGTATTTGGAGGGGATTGGGACCCTAAAAGGACAGTGTCAGTGCTGAGGTCATACCAAAGATGGGTTACTGGCATCCCAAAGCAAGATTAGAATATGAGATCCCTTCTGCAGAATCAAAGGGCTCAGCCTAAATCCTCTCCTCAGAGAGCCAGAGGCCAGTCCCTAGAGCTGTTCCCACATCCCTTCCATGGTGCCCTGAGGTGCCCTTCCTCCTCCCTGGTCCTCAGCTGTTCTCTCAGAGCCACTATCTTATCTTCTTTATTGCCAGAACTGGAAATTGTTGGGAAGGAGAGTCATTGAGGCTATTTTTGAGGTCCTGGGAACTTGATTTGTATAAAAAATCTGGGTTATGAGATTATATCCTCTCGTAAATTACTAGTACATTTAAAAACACCCATTAGGGCAAGTAGAAGAGAAGAGAAATCTTGGAGCTCTCAGGGATGTGCTGGACCCCAATCCAACTAACTCTACTCATCTAGCCCACCAGTCCCCCACCCTTGAGCTAAGGCTGCTTGCCAAGCAGTGAGTAAGGTGTGTTTGAAACTCAAGTTATCTAAAACTGCCAAAGGTACCAATTCAGCTGAGAGCTTGTAAGACAGGCAGATAATCAGGCCTCACCTTTTGGAGATCAGGTGCCCCACATAATCATCACAAGATAAAGAGAAAGTTCACTTATTTATTTACTTATTCATATGTCTATTTGGGGTCCCCTAAGAAGGTATGGGGCCCCTCCTAACCATTCTTTTTAAAAATAAATCACTTAATTGAATCACTGTGAGATAGTTACAAAGTTGTTCATGATTGAGTTCCAGTCATACAATGTCCAATACCCTTACCAGTGCACATTTCCTGCCATCAATATTTCCCATTTTCCTCCTGCCCTCCCAACTGCCTGCTTTGAGGCAGACATTTCTCTCTCTCTTCCCTTTTCTCTTTTAGACACTATGGTTTGCAATACTGTTACTGAAGGGGTATCATGCCATTCTTAGCCAACTAGGTGGTTCAAAGCAAGGGCCTGAGGTTCAAAGCAAGGGCTCTTCTTTGGTATTGTTCCAGAATTTCCTGGGACATGTTGGTGATGCTCAGGAATAGACAGCTACACCTGGAAGTGATTAATGGGGGGCCTCCTAGGCAGTATCTAGCTGTTGCTTAGGGTATCATATGGACTGAACTGGGATTGACCTATGTGAGGCATGCCCCTTAACCTTTATACTATTTCTCCAGTCCTGAGAAAGGTTATTTAAACACATTTAATCTTCCTATACTTGCAGACATAGAAACCAGGAATAGTGGTGGGGTGGGAGAGAGAGAGGAGGAAGGCTGGGCTGAGGAGGTAAATCCTGGGCTTCAGACCCTCCCCTTTCTGTTGGCTTCTCATTGGGGTGATGGACGTTTCACTAGAAGAGGCCTTTGAGAAGGAGTGACTAGAGGTGGCGACCTAAGGCAATGAGGATGAGTTGAGGAAGCAGGGAGGGCTAGGAAGGAGGATCCAGCTCAACCCTGGAGCAAAAGGAGGGTCATTAAAAGGCCTGGGAACAGAAACTTTGTCTGGGTGCTCATCATCCTAGTAGGCCAAGCACTGCAGGACAGACTTCAACTAGGCTAGCAGTGTTTTGGCAGGATGCCCTTGCTCTATCCTTGAGGGGTTTGACTCTGTCTTTGTGTCTTGCCTCCTCACTGGCAACAGATCTGAAGTCTCCAACCTGCAGGAGTGACAGGCAGGGCCTAGCAGTAAGGATCCTGAAACAATAAAGGGAGGAGCAATGAGCAAACAGACAGATAGATGAAGGGGTCCTGGGTCCTCCTTCCTCCAGCAACAACTCTCATATTTTCTTCATCTGGACCTGGAGTTACTTCTGAATCCTGCTTGTCCCAACTCTGTCAAAGGTTTGGTGCTTAGATGGGGCAGAATCATGGTCCCCTATGTTTGCTCTTTTTCAGGGGTGCACCCAGAGGAGCATTTCCTACAGTGAGCTCATGTAGGGATCACTGACACCTAAAGTGTGGATGGTTCACCAGGCCACACAGCAGGAATCCAGCTTCTCTATCTTCTTCAGCCTTGTCCCAAATGTCATCTCACAACCAGCTTGTCCCCGTTGGTTTTCTCCTAGTCACCTCATGGTTCTCTCTGAGTCACCAAGTTCTTCTGGTCCCCAAGTCAGGTCCTCCATGCATGGAATCTTCCTAAATCATCCCCTTCTTTAAGAGCCAGACATTATGTCCACCTTGGTTATTCCACTGAGAAAGATTGTTTTCTTATCCCCATTTTACAGATAGGGAAAATAAAAGTCGAGAGATGACTGAAGGCCTAAAATGATCCAAGTTGGCAAAGAGGACAACCCAGGGCTCTTGCCTTTGAGTCTATATTGCCTTTTGCTTTTCAACCACCTTAATTTACCCCTGTGGTTGGCCTGGGGGAACTTTGAGACCAATAGATGCAGGGCTCAGGGGTGTGCTGGGAACCTTGATGTGTCTGATACCAGGACGGCAGTTCCTAGAATTCAGGAGTGAGGTGCTTCCTCACCTATAGACTGCAGCTTCCATTCCCCCAGCCACCCTTCTGGCCGTGCACAGTGTCTAAGAGGTGTGCTATGAACAAATACAAAGTGGATGCTAGTGCGGAGGGTATTGGTGCTCATGTGTTCTTTCATCTGCCACTCCTGCTAGTGCTCTGAGGAGCCTGTTTGTGCTTTGTATGCTCTGAGGAGCAGATTTCACCCAACACCTTTCCCTGTGTCTGGAACACTTCTCCTCTGCTGTGCCTTATCCCCTGGCCTCAGGCTTCCCTTTCCCCCTAAACTTCTGAGCAGAGTCAGAAATTATTGAGGAGCCAAAGCTATGGGGTGTCAGAGGAGGGAATTTGTCTGAACTGCTCTCTAGACCAAAGGCACGAGCCTGCCTGCATTGGCCCGAGAGAACAGCCTAGTCTGGGAGGTGCCCTGCTCTGCTCAATGGTACCAGCCTGGACCACTGAGAGATGCTGCTCAGGCTCTTGTAGAAGCACAGGATGGAACAAGTTCCTGCCCCGAGCATTGCTTCAGTCTCCCTATCCTTATTGTGTGTGTGTGTGTGTGTGTGTGTGTGTGTGCCTGCGTGTGTGTGTGTGCCTGCGTGCGTGTGTGTGTGTGTGTGTGTGTGTGTGTGTGTGTGTGTGTGTGTGTGTGTGTGTATGAGGGGGGTGTCATATCCTGTGATGCTCAGAGTTAACTCCTGATTCTGCGCTGAATCACTCATGGTGATGCCCAGGGAACATATGGGATTCTAAAGCGATTCAGCTCAACTCTATGTAAGGCAAGTGTCCTGAGTGCTGTGTTTCTGGCTCCTCTCCCTATCTTTTAAAAGGGGCCACATCAGTACCCGCTTCAGAGGTTACTGGAGTTCAAATAAATTACTGGCCAAAGGAGTTGGAGACAGTTTCAAAAATCTGGGTAGCTCTTTTCTCTTGGCCTCTGTTTTGCTGGCAGACTAGGAGTGGAGTTCTGGTATCTTTTGGGGGGTGCAGGGGGCTCTGACATCCCAGGACAAGCCCTCAGAGCAGGGTACACTCTGTCAGGTTCTTGCCTTGGTGGACTGCTCTGCTCAGGGTCACGTGCAAGATTAATAAATAAATGGGGAATTAAGTAAATAAATAATGCCTTTCATTTGTGCCTTGTAGAATAGTTTTCAAAGTGCTTTCTCATCCATTCATTATCTCAATCGTCTTCAGCAGGCCTGGAAGTAAGCAGCCCAGGGATTATTGCTGCAGAAGCTTTCAGAGGAGGCTCAGAGCTCAGAGAGGCAAAGTGACTGGCCCAAGGTCATGCAGTTATTTGATGTCAAGATGAAAAGAGGAAAGAGAAACTGAAAGAGAAAAGAAGACAGGGGAGAATGGAGAGCGCTTTGGGTGGCAGGGGACAGAAATAACATAAGACAAAGCCAGTACTTGGCTCCTCTGATTTTTGACTTTTGGAGAGATTTTCTTTTTAGCTCCATGTGACTGGGCTATTGGCTGGGCTCAGTCTAACCTTTGACTGGAATGGAGTAAGCTCTGGGAGAGCATCACTAGAGGTAGGGTTCTCAGAGTGAAAGAGGTGACATTCTCTGGGGACAGGAGCCTGGCCTCACAGTGCTTTGACAAACTAAAGTTGGGCAGTGATTTCTGAGCCCTGAGCCAAAGCTGAAGGAATTAGACTTGAGAGAAAGAAAGTTGGGGATTCTGGAACCTTCTTGACACTTACTTTTTTCAGGATACCAAGGTTGGGAGTTGGGGTCAGGGGTGAGGGACAGAAAAATAGATATGTGTGACCAGAGAAAATCTCTGTCTCTATCACTGTCTCTTTCTCTGTCTCTATCTCTGTCTCTCTCTGTCTCTCTCTCCCAGGTATTTGTGTAGCATGTATGCATTATATGAGTTGTGTTGTGAGAGTGCATTGTAGATACTGATGTGTGTTGTGTGTTTATAGTGCATGAATAGTGTGTTGTGAGTGCATATTGTCTATATGATGTATTGTGTATTTTGTGTGTTCAGTGGTATGTGGGGGACTGTCTGGTGTGCATGTATTTGTGTAGAATGTATTGTGCTGAATATGTTGTGTGTGATATCTGTGTTTATATTTGTGGCATTTATTGTATAAAATATGTGTGTAGATGGTGTGCCACATGTGGTACGTTGGTAGGTGTGGTAGTGTGTGCTGTGTGTACGGTATGGTGTGTGCTGTGTGTGCTTGTGTCATGTGCTTTGTACAACAGATGGTATGTCTGTTGAATATGTCTGCTGTGAACATGAGATATGTATGATGTATTCTGGGCATGTGGAGTGTGTGGTATGTATATGTGTGTATGGGTTGGATATATGTATTTTATGTTGAGTGTGCTATATTTATTATGTGCATGTGTGGCGCACATACAGTCTATTTGTTGTGTATGTGTGTGGTATATGGTATGTACAGGGTATGTGTTGTATGGTATATAAAAATGTGCTTGTTGTTTAAGTATGGTGTGTGTACGCTGTGTCTGTTATTTTGTGTGTGGTGTGGTGTGGTGTGGGGTATTCATGCAGCCTCTTCCCCTGCAGGTTCAATGCAATTGGTTGTAGGTGAGACGCTGGAACTCACACTTGGGTCAAAATAGGGGGGTTGGTGGGTGGGAAGCTGGTGTCAGGGTGTGTGGGGGCTGGGGACTGGGGGTGCTGGAGGCTGGGCACCTGAAAAAATCAGGATTGAGACCAGCTGGCTGAAAGGAAGGGGTTCTGTGTCTGTAGGTGCCATCTCTGTGTCCACTGCCCTCTCAGTGCTGCTCATCTCAGAGGGAACAAAAAAACAAGGTGATTATCATATTTGGGAATCCTGAGTCTCCCTGCCCCCTATAGCTCCCCAGACCATACTAGCCACAGCCACGGGTGGCAGGAAGGGATCTTTAAGAGACTAAGAAGAGACCGGCTTAAACCCCTGGCGTGCCAGCAATAATCGGCTCCTGCTCTGCTCTCTCGCGGCTGGGGTCTGGGCTGCTTTGCAGGAAGATAATTTACCTCTAAGAAGCTTTATGGCCCCTGCTGCCATCTCAGGGGCTGAAACACGGCCCTGCTGCTTTCCTATGCTCCATCCACAGTGAGGCCTCTGCAGTTCCCACCCCAACTCCCAACCAAACAAGGTAGAAGCTCTCAGCCTGCTTTATTCACCCCAAGGTAGACAAATACACCTGCCCCACCTGCTGGCAATAGGACAACTATGGAAGAGGGAGGGCAAGGAGGGACTGGGGGACTGGTGTCTTCCCATTGCTCCCTTCACCTGGGCTGGTTCAGACTCAGCAAGTCCAAATACAGGAACTCCTGAAGCCAATTCTTCCACCCCCATTGCTGCCACCACTTGAATTATAGATAAATAAAATCCAGGAAATTATTCTTGGTTATAGTTCAAGGATATCTAGTGCAAAATTGGGGACTAGACATGAACTAAAATTGAATCTATTATTTATCCAAAATTCACCCAGTTCCTCTCTCCTCAGTATCCTGCATTTTGCCTGACCAGCCTGGGGCAGAATATTCTTTCCATGCCTTCAGAGGGATGCCAGGAGAGCCAGCATAGCCTCCCAATTTGTTTGTTTGTTTGTTTGTTTTTGGTTTTTGGGCCACAGCCGGTGATGCTCCTGGGTTTACTCCTGGCTATGCACTCAGAAATCAATCCTGGCTTGGGGGACCGTATGGGACACTGGGGAATCGAACTGAGGTCTGTCCTAGGTCAGTGCATGCAAGGCGAACACCCTACCACTTGTGCCATCTTTCCAGCTCCCAAAGGTATTTTCTTTCTAATTTCCCTAATGTTTGCTGTGCCTATGCAAAAAAAAAAGAAATCAACCAACCAACCAAACAAACAAACAAAAACTACCCTGCCACGCCCCCTTTTTAAAATTTTATTTGTATCTTCTAGATAGGGGCTTATGCCTTTTTCATAGAACCTAGGACATGAATTACTTGGTTTTTACTTCATATTTCTGCTTTTTTCTACAAATTGAGAAAAAAATAAAGAAGAGGATGGGGACCAGGGGCCAAAATAGTCTCAGATGCATTGGTGGAAATTAAACAAAAAATAAGGTCAGAACTAAATATCCAAGCCAAAGTCAACAACAATAGTATCAAGAGACCCAAACTATAACAATTTATACTTAAAATGGACCTGTTACACTGGCAGGCCATGGAGTTAAGAGTGGAGGTATAGGATATAGACTTGGGACTCTGGTGGAAGGAGGTCAACACTGGTAGTGAGAATGGTCCTAATTCACTGGCCCTGTATGCCTAAAATCCAACTATGAACGACTTGTAATTCACAATAGTCTCAATAAAAAACAATAAAAAAATAAAAAGAAATGTTTTTATGTGGCTGGGGAGATAGCATAGAAGTTAAGGCAGTTGCCTTGCTTAGACTGACACTGGTTCGATCACTGACATTGCTCATGATCCAACAGAGTGACTGACCCCTGAGCAAAGAGCCAAGAAAAGTCCCTGAAGATGCCTGTCATGGTCCATAAGTCAATAAAATAAAATCATAAAAATATCATGTTTTCTTTCGGTTTTGTTTTGTTTGGGCCACACAGTGGTACAAAGGGCTGACTCTTGGATCTGTACTAAGGGATCCCTCCTGGAGGAATTCAGGGGTTCGAACCAGGGTCAGCTGAATAAAAGGGAACACCCTACCTAACCTCTGTAATATCTCTTGGGCCTCCATATTTATACTAAAAGGCATGAGGTTTGGAGAAGATGCACTTGTGGCCCAGGTAGGCTAATGGAATGACCAGAGAATATTGTGGCCAGCAACAGATCAGGCCTTCCTGAGGCTCCAGTGCTCCATGCACAGTGCTTGTTTCACTCCACATTCTTCCAAGGAGCAACTTTGTGCTGCTTCTCACTGGGAAAAAAAAAGTGGGTGGGTAGGGGCAGTAGTCAGGCAGAGGGAGAGAGGGACCTTTTGTAGGGAAGTTTCAAGGTCCTTTCTGGCTCAGTCTTGCCTGTTCTGGCTGAGTAGGAAGAGAATCTGGCCAAATTCATTTCAAGGCTAAAGGCACAGATCAGTTTAGGTGAATGCTCAGGTAAATGTCTCAAGTAAATGTCTGGACTGATGAACTCTGAGAAACTGCTATTCTCAGAGAAAGGATGGGATAATTGAGAATCTGTGACTGAGAAACCACCTAAGAATCAGCTCCCCCAACCACCCCTAGGGAGAGATACAGAAATTAAACTTAGGAGAAAAGGCTGAGCAGTTCCCCCACCTTCTTCTCAGAGTAGAAAGAACTTGGATTGGCTGGGGACAGAAATAAAACCAACAGGTGGAAGATTCTGGAGAAAAGCTATGATTCTGATCTCAGTCCTTCTGTGTGACCTAGTTCAAATTTTACCTCTCAGACCCTCAGTGGCCCAGTTAGAAAACTACAGTGCTTACTCCATTCTATTAAAACCTCCTCTATTAAAAATTAATTACTTTATTTAAACATTGTGGTGTATATACTCATGATACAGTTATTTCTAGCATTCTATGTTCCAACACCCATATCTTATTTCTTCCACCATTGTCCCCAGTTTTCCACCCATCCCCAAGCCTACATTTTTGGCAGGCATCAAATAATTTATTTTCTATTGTTTGTTCCAACTAAATTGTAATGTAATTATTGAAAAAAACTTCAGTAAAAGAAAGTGTCATTGTCTGAAGGTTTACTAAACTGTTTGTTGCTAGCCAAAATTGTTATTGGTTTTGTTTGTTGACCTTAGGTAGCTTCTATACTGCTTTGATATCTAATTGGTGCCTTCCTACTGGGTGTCAGAATTTAAAATTTTGGAGGTGTTGTGTGGCTGCATATATGGTGTGTGCTCTAGGAAAGTTAGGATTAGTGGATCTGGGCCAGTGAGCTGACATGGCAGCAGCTGTGAGATGTGGCTGTGGCTGCTGGGCTTCTAGAAGTGAAAAGAGGCTAAGAGAGGCTGCCTGACCTCACTTTGAGAAGACTTTAAGTTCTCCATTCAAAATGCATCATACCTGAATTTTTTGTCAAGTAAGTGTCTTTGCAGAGATCTGTGAAAAAGCAATGAAGTTGGGCCATTGGTGTGCAAGCAATTGTGGGGTATGGATGCAACCGTGGAGGCTTCGGCAGGACAGGGGCCTCCTTCCTGAGAGTACCCCAGAGTTTTCACCACGGAGCTTTCAGCTGCAAGCTGTGAGACCCATAAATTTTCACAGCTTGGCTTGCATCTCTTTTGAAAATAAAATGAGTCTATGGCTGGCTAATGAACTTACATGGCGGCAGCTGTGGGACATGTCTCTAAACCTCTTTCTACTATGGCTTCTAGGGATCTAACTCTGGTCAAGCAGCACAATTACACAAGTATTCTGGTATCAGAGACCATGCCTCATTCTTCAAGGAGCTCCCCAACTGTTCTATCTTGTTCCATATATGTATGTTCATTATTGGGAGATATGGGGAAGGAAGATGTATTTATTTAAATTATTCTTCAAAAGTTCCTTCCAAGTAAGGGGGGGAGGGAGGATAGCTCCAAGGGCTGGAGTGTATGTCTTGCATTTGCAGGGTCTAAAGTTCAATCCCCAGAACTGCATGGCTCCCCTAGGAGAACTGATAGGTATGGTTTAATGGTCCCCAACATCAAATCATAGGACATGAGCCACTGGGAATGTCCCCTAAGTCCCTGAATTCTGCCAGAGGAAATACTCACCCAAGCCCCTTCTTCAGGAAGTCCTCCAGGAGCTGAATCCTTTCTTGTTTGACTTCACAGTGGGTTCATGTTCTCAGTTTCCCTCACACTTTCTGCCTGCTAATCCTTCTGACTGAGGAGCCCTGGACAACCTGCTAGAAGGGGCTTCCCAGGTACCCCCATGTATTTGTTGCATACCTTTCTCTTGCCTGTAATTCTCTTTCTCGTTGTTATCCTAAATGCAAAATTAATTCATTTGAGTCTTACATCTACTCATCCTTTAAGACTGCTGCAATGTCTTTGGAAAAACTCCTCAGACCTCCTACCCTTCTCCATTAGATTTGACTGCTTCCTGCCTGTGACCCTAGGGAAGGATTCCATCTGTATCAACTTGCACATATAGCCCATTCATCCCACCATTAGCTGGTATCTGCCTAGCTCAGAACAGAGCTCTGTGGAGTAGGTGCTACACCGTGTCTCACACCCAGTTTACACAGCAGCATCTCAAGTCTCCATCAGAGCCTTCCTTCTTGGCTTCTCTCCCCAGTGGGCTTCCCTGCTCCCCCTTCTGAAAGTTTCCCCTGATGGTCTTGGATGCTACTCTATTTATTTGTTCACAGGAAGCTTGGATCCATAATTAAAATAAACACTTATGGTGGGTGTCTGGATTTTTATCTCTGCCTCTAAAAGACCAGCCGCAGGGATTCTGGGATATGAGATGTGTATCCAGCACCTTGAAGAGTCTCAGTCATGGGAAGTACTCATTGCAGATCTTAAAGGGTGAGATAATGACTGGATAGTTCAGAACAACTGTGACTCAGCAGGGCTATTCCTGTGGCCACATGAGGAGTTTCCCATGTTCCCCTCTTCTCTGCTCACAGAGCTGGTCCCTCTCCCTAGGCCTGATTCCTCTACGCTCTTCTTCTCCCCAACCAGGAGTGGAGCTTGGAACAAGCTGTTCCAGGAAGACCCTATCCTGGAAGATGTACTGCTAGCCTGGTTGGATGTCAACCTGGTGTTGCCAGTGGGAACGTCTGTCTGGGAATGGTGCCCACACAGAGGGGAGCTAGTCCAAGTGGTGGGGAGACAGATTTCTGGCAACATTGATAGAGCACCTGGATCTTAAGGTGCCTGAAGCTAACCCTAGACCTTCCAGCCATATAAGCCAGTAAGTGATTATTTCTGCTTAAACTGAGTTGAGCAGTAATTTATTATTACAACTGGAATAGTTCTTATTAGCACCAAATGGGGAAAAAAGATTTTCAATCATCTTCTTATTCATACCCAGCATCTAACAGGATCTGTCATGCAATAAACACTCAATAAATGTTTTGGGTGAATTCATGACTGCAAAGTGATTCAAGAGGACCAAGAGTATCTATGTTCTTTGAAATAGTTTCTCCGTGGCCAGAGAGATAGCATGGAGGTAAGGCGTTTGCCTGGTATGCAGAAGGTAGGTGGTTCGAATCCCTGCATCCCATATGGTCCCTTGAGCCTGCCAGGAATGATTTCTGAGCATAGAGCCAGGAGTAACCCCTGAATGCTGCCTGGTGTGACCCAAAAACCAAAAAAAAAAAAAAAAAAGAAAGAAATAGTTTCTCCTTTTTTTTAATGTAGATAAAAAGTTCTATACACATTATATTGCAGATTGCAATACAGGTGGGCCCCTTGGATGAGATTTATCTCTGCATCTCTTCCTGCTCTTTTATTAACTTCTTGATAACAGAGCCCCCCCCCTTTTCTCAGCCCCTACCCACTCTGTATCACTTTTGAGTTTATGTTCTCTCCTTATTTCAGCTAATAATCATGATAATGTGCAAGGTAGCATTCAGAGTAGAGCCATGTCCTACCTTCCAAAATAACCTGGGAAAATGATGAGTCCTAATGAATAAAATCATAGGTGTTATGGACACAGGGCTTATGGACTTACTCATTCATCAGGGTGTTTTCACAGCTGTTCAATTTCACTTAACTCACCAAAGGGAAAGGAAGCAGAGTGTCGAGTGTCTAGAAAATGTCTCCCATGCTGCCTCTTCATTTCTTGGGAAGCAGGACGAGCATCTTGGAATTTCTATCAATGCAGGGGTGAGGACAGGGTGAGGGCTTTTGTTACCCTTGGATCTTCCTATTTTGGAACTTGACCAACTACTGAAAAGACAACCTGAGGAAAGGGATATGACTCAGTGGTTGAGCACTTGCCTTGCATGTTTGAAGCCTTAGGTTTGATTCCGGCACAGAGATAGTGACAATGCTAGATAGAAATATGATGTCATCAACAATTTCAAATACATATAGAAATAGATTAGAATATAACAATCCACCATGACTCATCAATCAGTTCAATAAACTCATGGCCATTCTTATTTCATTTTACACACCCTCTCCCACCTTTAGATACTTTGTAAAATATCATTTTTCACAGAAATATTTTACTATGCAGTTCCATATGTAAATATTTTAAAGCCATAACCACATGCCACCATCACACTGTAGTTTTGGCAGATACAGGTGACCTCCTAGGCACAAGGCCTCTCAGAGCTTATGTCCTTAAAACTACTGTCCCTTCATGAAATCTTGGCTGGATAAAGTGAACTTATTTTTGACTAATGGGTTGACACCGTAGTGCCAAGAAGAGCTGACAAAGTCCACAAGGGACATGTGTCTTTCTTAAATTCTTCTTTCACCATATGAAGAGGCCTAGAGTCCAGGATCAGCTCCTTGAGAATGAGACACAAAGTAGAATGAGAGAAAGAGAGGCACAATCACTCCTGCTGACATCTATACGTCTGAGGGTTCCACTCACACCATGTGGAACAGAGAGGACCTCATCCCAGCTATCAACTGTTCAACGTGGTTACTCACAGAATATGAACAGACAAAACAGATGTTGATTTAAACTACTACATGTTGGGACTCATTTGTTAGGCATTAGTAGCTCATTGATACACATTCACACAACTTATAAAGAGCAGATACACTGGTGGAATATTGTATGCATAAAACCATATCATTAAAAGTATTATAAATCAGGAGCTATATATGTTTATAGATAGATAGATAGATAGATAGATAGATAGATAGATAGATAGATAGATAGATAGATAGATAGTGCAGTGGGCAGGGCACTTGCCTTGCATGCAGCTAACCTGGCTTTGATATCCTGTATGCTATATGGTCTCCTGAACCCATCAGAAATGATTCTGGAGTGTAGAAATAAGAGTAAGCCAGGACCAATACTAAATATTGGCCCCCAAATAAACAAAAAATATTGTAAAGCAGTTCCTCAGAAAAAAAATTTAGGGTCTGGAGCAATATCATAAGGCCATTTGCCTTGCACATGACTGACCTAGATTTTAGATTCAATCCCCAGCATCCCATGTGGTTCCTTGAGCCTGCCAGGAGTGATTTCTGAACACAATACCAGGAGTTACCCCTGAATGCTGCCAGGTGTGGAAAAAATATTTTAATCAATATTTATATTTCATTAAATATAAAATTGGGGTAGATATTTCCTTGATGTTTCATACATAGATTTTTGTACTTTACTTGATCATACTTGATAAGGAAGGTCTAAAGTTGCTGTGATTGATATTCTCTTAATTCTCTATAATTTCCACTTTATCATTCCTATTTATGTATGTTTTCTCATGGAATTTATTTCCCAAAGAAACTGGGTTGCAAGCTTGATAGTTGTCCCACAATTTGATATTGTGGAATGCTTGGTGCTATTCAATGCACTCCTCTCTGTCTAGATTTCCTCTCACTAGAAGTGGGATAGATCTGCAAGCTGTTCTGATTAAGTCTTGGCTTATTGTTGCCACAGCCATGGTGTAGACAGGTGGTACGTTTTTTCTATCCAGAGGTGTCAATACCTGGTCTAGTTTTGGCCAGGTGGTTCCCCTGATCCTGCCTCTTCTGTTTCCCATCAGTTGCTACAAAATAATGCAGACATTATTCATTCTATTCATCTGCCATACCTCCCTGAGGAAGACAAATTTCTCCTCAAATGTATTTTGTTACCCAGTGGTAACATGAGTGGAGGGAAGGCAGGAGACATGCTTGATTCTTTTCCTTTAATTTGCAATTTTCAAAGGCAAGTGAAATTTTCCCAGCACCCCCAGAAGTGACCAATGAGGTTTACTTTATTTTTGGCCTACCCTGATGAAATAATGGATTTAAAGCATTTTGATGTCTCATGAAGGACGGGGTCCTCATTGAGACTTCAATTACATCAGTGGGAGTCTATTCAAACAGAGGCCTGAGCCATTTTGACACAAATCCTGTAATCTTTGATAATGTTTGATAGTTTCCTTCTCTGGTAGAAAGATGTTCTCTCTTATCTGATATTTTTGCCTGTTTTGGTCTTATAATTCACTTTTTCTTCAAGGTAATTTCTTTTGTGATAGTTAAGAACACTGTTGTAATGTAAAAACTGTTCAGTTGAGGCAGGAGGGATGGCGCAGTGGTAGGGCATTTGCCTTGCATGCAACTGACCAAGAACAGACCACGGTTTGATCCCCTGATGTCCCATATGGTCCTCAAAGCCAGGAGTGATTTCTGAGCACCTAGCCAGGAGTAACCCCTGAGCGTCACCGGGTGTGGCCCCAAAATTAAAAAAATAAAATAAAAAAGACTGCTTGGCTTGTTCAGTTAGAACAAAAGGATCTGCCCACTGAGGAGCCTCAAAACCTTGACTTAGAGGCTGAGTTCTGTGGGAGAATCCTTGGAACCCTGTATGTGTGTGGAGCAGGATACAATCTGTGTTCAAATTCTGCCTAGATAGCTTTTTTTTTTTTTATAGCTTTTAATCATAGGATCCCATTACTGCCCTTTGTACTGGGCGCAGTTAGCTTTATCACTGGCCCACTTTTCTCAGCTCAAGACCAGAGAGATAAACTATTTCCAAACACATTCAGAGGATTAAATGGGATGATCAGATAGTGACAGCAACAGCCTGTACGGACTCAGTCTGAGCTGTTTTCCTTTGCTCTCCAGCATTTTGACATTCTCTTTCCTCCCAGACATTTTCCACTGGGTCCTTGCCCCCTAAAAATGTCAAAAGGCTCACTGTCACTTCTCCAATGGGGACAGATTGAGAGAGACACAGAAGGGCAGTGGTAAGTGTTTGTGTGGAGCTTATGGCTTCTCAAAATGGTCTCCCCAAGTTCCATAGCTCTATGTGCGTATGTGTGTATATATGAATATGTGTGTGAGGTGCGTGAGTAAGTGTGTGTGTGTGTGTGTGTGTGTGTGTGTGTGCGTGTGTCTGACAGGATTTGCTGTTTGTTCTATGGCAGATGTCAGCTTTTCTTTTTTAAAGGGGGAAGGCCTCTTTGGCTTCCTCCCTTTGATGTTTAGGATGAAGTTGATGATCCCCACAGTCATAATTATATGAAAAATAAACAGTATTTCTCACTTGCTGGAATCAGATCTCTCTGTGTGTGTGTGTGCTTGCATGTATGTGTTTCTTTGATCAAAACATCATCCTCTTTCCTTTGGGTTACATAATAACTTCTCAGTGTGGAGATTTCTTGCCCTCTCCCTGCTACATATTCCTTGCAAATTGCCCAGAGAGATCCTTTACTCTAACTTCTTAAATTATTTTTAAAAAATTATTTATTGGAACTGAAGTGATAGCACTGTGGTAGGGCATTTGTCTTGCATGCTACTGACCTGGGATGGACTTGGTTTCCATCCCCGGCATCACATATGGTCCTCTGGCATCCCATATGATTTTCTGAGACTGCCAGGAGCCATTTCTGAGTGCAGAGCTAGGAGTAACCCCTGAGTGTTCCCCGGTGTGGTCCAAAAACAAAACAAAAATTCTTTACTTTTTTTGTGGGTGGCAGGGCACATTCAGTGGTGTTCTAGGAACTAGGTATTGAACTTGGGACCCCTGCATGTGCTATGCTCCAGCCTCTAATTGAGTCATCCTCTGCTCATAGAGAGATCCTTTTGCTTATCTTGTTTGGGTTGTGGGTGTGATGGGCCCAATATAGTGGTATCGGGGCTGACTTCTTGCTCTGTGCTCAGAGTTCACTGCTGGCAGTGTTCTGGGGACTATATGCGATACTAGGAAGGAAGCACAGGTTGGCTGTCTACAAAGTAAGCACCTTAACCTCTATATTATTTCTCTAGTCCTTTAGACATCCTTCAAAAGTATGAGTCCGAGGTCACTATTCAAAAGTATTCAGTGTCTTCTAATCAACTTAGAATAAAAGCTAAAGCACATCTGATGATCTCACAGCCCCATTCTCTGGCCTGTCACTTCACCTCTGACCTCTTTTTCTGTGCTTTTCTCTCCTAAAGCCACATTGATCTCTTGGCTGTTCCCACATTCACACACATGTTGCTCTCTCTATCTTTGCCCATATTATTCTTGCTGCAAGAATGAGGCACTCCCCACCTCACTTCTCTCTCTCTTTTTTTTTACCTTTACTTCTTTCTCTGTTCCATGGTACCCCTCACAGAGCATTCCCTCACCAGCACATGTGTGACACTTGTGTGAGGCATCCTTGCCCCACCCCTTCTGCACCTTCCTGTCACTGCCTAGCAACTTGTGGACTTACTTCTGCCTTTGCTTCCACAGGCAAACCCCAGGAAAATAGGAATTTTTTTTCATCTGTATCCATAGCACGTAAGGCAGAACAGAGACTAAGGAAGGAGGCATCGATATTTGTTGAGTGAGTGAATAAATATTAACTCGTTTAATAATCTCCATCAGGACCAGAAAAAGTACAGCCAGGTAGAGCTCTTACCTTGCACGTAGACAACTCTGTTTGGTACCTGGCACCATGAAGCCAGTAGTGATCATTGAGCATAGAGGCGGAAATAAACCCTAAGTACATCTGGGTATGATCCCAAAACAAAAAAATAAAAAAATCCCTATGACCTTATGATGTAGGCACAATTACTTTTATATTTTTGAGATGAAGTTAAAGCAAAGACATAACTCACCATTTGGGGGGTGGGTTTTGTGAAGTTATGTATACCCAGTGACATTTGGGGTTATATCTCTGGGAATCACCCCCAATGATGTATGGTACAATATGAGGTGCTGAGGATTGACCATCTGTAAAGCAAGTATTTAAACTCTTATGTTATGTCTCTGGCTTCTTTAACCCATTTAAGCAGCAACCAATAGCAATTTGCTCCAGATCACAGGGCAAGTAAATAAAGATGCAATTGACCGATGGGGCCAGCAATCAGAAACTACTGCTGAGAACCCCTGACCCCTTCCCTTTCCTCCTCAGTGGAAAGGAAATTGATAGAGATTCTTTTTTTTGTCTCCACAATTCACATCAACTCTTCTCCAGGCTCTCTGCCTGCCTCTCTCCCCTGAAACTTCCCTGGAAAAAGTAGAAGGAAACTAGATGTCTTTCTGCCCCTACCCCAATCCAAGCACAAAGCCCTGTGCAAAGTTATCCTATGGTTGTTTCAAATATGTCCAAACTGTCCCCATCTCCTACCCCCAGTCCCCGAGACTGCTTCAGTCCAATTCTATATATTTTGGGGAAGGTTCCATAAAAATCCTTGAAAAGAAGGAGAGGCTAATCAATGAGCAAGAGCCCAGACTATTTCTTTGCTCCCCTTGAAAAAATTTCCATTGTCCTGACAGACCCCCAAGTTATATAAAATGCAAACAGAGTGTGCTGAAGTAGGATGCTGTGATTGGGCAGATCTAGGGTCATGGTTTGAACATAACTGTGTCCAAATGGCCAAGTAAAGTATTTCTTTGAGATTTTATGTATATATTTTTTTCTTTACAGACTGCATTTGTGTAAAGATTTAAGCAAAGTCTGATCTTCTTAGCATATTATACTGTGGATTTGGACAAATACATAGTGTCATATATTCACATTCTTCAGATGCAGTGAGACTATTAAACTCAGGTGCTACCCTTTTGTCACCAACCTCTTCCCTAGAGCCTCTCCTTAGCATTCATGGATCTGTTCTCCATCCTAATAGCTTTTCCTTTTCCAGAAAGTTCCACAAATCTACAACAGCCTTTTGACACAAACATCTGTCCCTAAGCAGCATTTGATATTCTTTCGTAAGCTTGCCTGCTTCCTTGCAGTTCATTGTTAAGAGTTTGCTGGTGAGAGGCTCGGCTGGGACCAGAACACTCCACATGCCAGGATTTCGTGGGCTTTTGACTGGTATGATGGGGGCTCTGGGCAGGACAGCTAGCCATAGGACCCTGGGCTGACCACTTTGTCCAGGAGAGCATGATTCCCCCCACACCAGGCGGGTCTTCAGGGCCACGCCTGGTTAATCGGGCCTTGGGGGGAGGGGGTGAGAGATTCCTCCCTAGGCATCCAAAAACTGCAGGGGCTTGGCTGGGCCCAGAACACTCCGAATGCCAGGATTTCTTGGTGTGTTTGCCTGGTATGTTGGGGGCTCTGGGCAGGACAGCTGGCCATAGGACCCCTGGGCTGACCACTTAGTCCAGGGGAACAAGATTCCCCCACACCAGGCGGGTCTTCAGGGCCACGCCTGGTTAATCGGGCCCTGGGGGGAGGGGGTGAGAAATCCTTCCTAGGCATCCAAAAACCACAGAGGCTCGGCTGGGACCAGAACACTCCACATGCCAGGATTTCGTGGGCTTTTGACTGGTATGATGGGGGCTCTGGGCAGGACAGCTAGCCATAGGACCCTGGGCTGACCACTTTGTCCAGGAGAGCATGATTCCCCCCACACCAGGCGGGTCTTCAGGGCCACGCCTGGTTAATCGGGCCTTGGGGGGAGGGGGTGAGAGATTCCTCCCTAGGCATCCAAAAACTGCAGGGGCTTGGCTGGGCCCAGAACACTCCGAATGCCAGGATTTCTTGGTGTGTTTGCCTGGTATGTTGGGGGCTCTGGGCAGGACAGCTGGCCATAGGACCCCTGGGCTGACCACTTAGTCCAGGGGAACAAGATTCCCCCACACCAGGCGGGTCTTCAGGGCCACGCCTGGTTAATCGGGCCCTGGGGGGAGGGGGTGAGAAATCCTTCCTAGGCATCCAAAAACCACAGAGGCTCGGCTGGGACCAGAACACTCCACATGCCAGGATTTCGTGGGCTTTTGACTGGTATGATGGGGGCTCTGGGCAGGACAGCTAGCCATAGGACCCTGGGCTGACCACTTTGTCCAGGAGAGCATGATTCCCCCCACACCAGGCGGGTCTTCAGGGCCACGCCTGGTTAATCGGGCCTTGGGGGGAGGGGGTGAGAGATTCCTCCCTAGGCATCCAAAAACTGCAGGGGCTTGGCTGGGCCCAGAACACTCCGAATGCCAGGATTTCTTGGTGTGTTTGCCTGGTATGTTGGGGGCTCTGGGCAGGACAGCTGGCCATAGGACCCCTGGGCTGACCACTTAGTCCAGGGGAACAAGATTCCCCCACACCAGGCGGGTCTTCAGGGCCACGCCTGGTTAATCGGGCCCTGGGGGGAGGGGGTGAGAAATCCTTCCTAGGCATCCAAAAACCACAGAGGCTCGGCTGGGACCAGAACACTCCACATGCCAGGATTTCGTGGGCTTTTGACTGGTATGATGGGGGCTCTGGGCAGGACAGCTAGCCATAGGACCCTGGGCTGACCACTTTGTCCAGGAGAGCATGATTCCCCCCACACCAGGCGGGTCTTCAGGGCCACGCCTGGTTAATCGGGCCGTGGGGGGAGGGGGTGAGAGATTCCTCCCTAGGCATCCAAAAACTGCAGGGGCTTGGCTGGGCCCAGAACACTCCGAATGCCAGGATTTCTTGGTGTGTTTGCCTGGTATGTTGGGGGCTCTGGGCAGGACAGCTGGCCATAGGACCCCTGGGCTGACCACTTAGTCCAGGGGAACAAGATTCCCCCACACCAGGCGGGTCTTCAGGGGCCACGCCTGGTTAATCGGGCCCTGGGGGGAGGGGGTGAGAAATCCTTCCTAGGCATCCAAAAACCACAGAGGCTCGGCTGGGACCAGAACACTCCACATGCCAGGATTTCGTGGGCTTTTGACTGGTATGATGGGGGCTCTGGGCAGGACAGCTAGCCATAGGACCCTGGGCTGACCACTTTGTCCAGGAGAGCATGATTCCCCCCACACCAGGCGGGTCTTCAGGGCCACGCCTGGTTAATCGGGCCTGGGGGGGAGGGGGTGAGAGATTCCTCCCTAGGCATCCAAAAACTGCAGGGGCTTGGCTGGGCCCAGAACACTCCGAATGCCAGGATTTCTTGGTGTGTTTGCCTGGTATGTTGGGGGCTCTGGGCAGGACAGCTGGCCATAGGACCCCTGGGCTGACCACTTAGTCCAGGGGAACAAGATTCCCCCACACCAGGCGGGTCTTCAGGGCCACGCCTGGTTAATCGGGCCCTGGGGGGAGGGGGTGAGAAATCCTTCCTAGGCATCCAAAAACCACAGAGGCTCGGCTGGGACCAGAACACTCCACATGCCAGGATTTCGTGGGCTTTTGACTGGTATGATGGGGGCTCTGGGCAGGACAGCTAGCCATAGGACCCTGGGCTGACCACTTTGTCCAGGAGAGCATGATTCCCCCCACACCAGGCGGGTCTTCAGGGCCACGCCTGGTTAATCGGGCCTTGGGGGGAGGGGGTGAGAGATTCCTCCCTAGGCATCCAAAAACTGCAGGGGCTTGGCTGGGCCCAGAACACTCCGAATGCCAGGATTTCTTGGTGTGTTTGCCTGGTATGTTGGGGGCTCTGGGCAGGACAGCTGGCCATAGGACCCCTGGGCTGACCACTTAGTCCAGGGGACCAAGATTCCCCCACACCAGGCGGGTCTTCAGGGCCACGCCTGGTTAATCGGGCCCTGGGGGGAGGGGGTGAGAAATCCTTCCTAGGCATCCAAAAACCACAGAGGCTCGGCTGGGACCAGAACACTCCACATGCCAGGATTTCGTGGGCTTTTGACTGGTATGATGGGGGCTCTGGGCAGGACAGCTAGCCATAGGACCCTGGGCTGACCACTTTGTCCAGGAGAGCATGATTCCCCCCACACCAGGCGGGTCTTCAGGGCCACGCCTGGTTAATCGGGCCTTGGGGGGAGGGGGTGAGAGATTCCTCCCTAGGCATCCAAAAACTGCAGGGGCTTGGCTGGGCCCAGAACACTCCGAATGCCAGGATTTCTTGGTGTGTTTGCCTGGTATGTTGGGGGCTCTGGGCAGGACAGCTGGCCATAGGACCCCTGGGCTGACCACTTAGTCCAGGGGAACAAGATTCCCCCACACCAGGCGGGTCTTCAGGGCCACGCCTGGTTAATCGGGCCCTGGGGGGAGGGGGTGAGAAATCCTTCCTAGGCATCCAAAAACCACAGAGGCTCGGCTGGGACCAGAACACTCCACATGCCAGGATTTCGTGGGCTTTTGACTGGTATGATGGGGGCTCTGGGCAGGACAGCTAGCCATAGGACCCTGGGCTGACCACTTTGTCCAGGAGAGCATGATTCCCCCCACACCAGGCGGGTCTTCAGGGCCACGCCTGGTTAATCGGGCCTTGGGGGGAGGGGGTGAGAGATTCCTCCCTAGGCATCCAAAAACTGCAGGGGCTTGGCTGGGCCCAGAACACTCCGAATGCCAGGATTTCTTGGTGTGTTTGCCTGGGATGTTGGGGGCTCTGGGCAGGACAGCTGGCCATAGGACCCCTGGGCTGACCACTTAGTCCAGGGGAACAAGATTCCCCCACACCAGGCGGGTCTTCAGGGCCACGCCTGGTTAATCGGGCCCTGGGGGGGAGGGGGTGAGAAATCCTTCCTAGGCATCCAAAAACCACAGAGGCTCGGCTGGGACCAGAACACTCCACATGCCAGGATTTCGTGGGCTTTTGACTGGTATGATGGGGGCTCTGGGCAGGACAGCTAGCCATAGGACCCTGGGCTGACCACTTTGTCCAGGAGAGCATGATTCCCCCCACACCAGGCGGGTCTTCAGGGCCACGCCTGGTTAATCGGGCCTTGGGGGGAGGGGGTGAGAGATTCCTCCCTAGGCATCCAAAAACTGCAGGGGCTTGGCTGGGCCCAGAACACTCCGAATGCCAGGATTTCTTGGTGTGTTTGCCTGGTATGTTGGGGGCTCTGGGCAGGACAGCTGGCCATAGGACCCCTGGGCTGACCACTTAGTCCAGGGGAACAAGATTCCCCCACACCAGGCGGGTCTTCAGGGCCACGCCTGGTTAATCGGGCCCTGGGGGGAGGGGGTGAGAAATCCTTCCTAGGCATCCAAAAACCACAGAGGCTCGGCTGGGACCAGAACACTCCACATGCCAGGATTTCGTGGGCTTTTGACTGGTATGATGGGGGCTCTGGGCAGGACAGCTAGCCATAGGACCCTGGGCTGACCACTTTGTCCAGGAGAGCATGATTCCCCCCACACCAGGCGGGTCTTCAGGGCCACGCCTGGTTAATCGGGCCTTGGGGGGAGGGGGTGAGAGATTCCTCCCTAGGCATCCAAAAACTGCAGGGGCTTGGCTGGGCCCAGAACACTCCGAATGCCAGGATTTCTTGGTGTGTTTGCCTGGTATGTTGGGGGCTCTGGGCAGGACAGCTGGCCATAGGACCCCTGGGCTGACCACTTAGTCCAGGGGAACAAGATTCCCCCACACCAGGCGGGTCTTCAGGGCCACGCCTGGTTAATCGGGCCCTGGGGGGAGGGGGTGAGAAATCCTTCCTAGGCATCCAAAAACCACAGAGGCTCGGCTGGGACCAGAACACTCCACATGCCAGGATTTCGTGGGCTTTTGACTGGTATGATGGGGGCTCTGGGCAGGACAGCTAGCCATAGGACCCTGGGCTGACCACTTTGTCCAGGAGAGCATGATTCCCCCCACACCAGGCGGGTCTTCAGGGCCACGCCTGGTTAATCGGGCCTTGGGGGGAGGGGGTGAGAGATTCCTCCCTAGGCATCCAAAAACTGCAGGGGCTTGGCTGGGCCCAGAACACTCCGAATGCCAGGATTTCTTGGTGTGTTTGCCTGGTATGTTGGGGGCTCTGGGCAGGACAGCTGGCCATAGGACCCCTGGGCTGACCACTTAGTCCAGGGGAACAAGATTCCCCCACACCAGGCGGGTCTTCAGGGCCACGCCTGGTTAATCGGGCCCTGGGGGGAGGGGGTGAGAAATCCTTCCTAGGCATCCAAAAACCACAGAGGCTCGGCTGGGACCAGAACACTCCACATGCCAGGATTTCGTGGGCTTTTGACTGGTATGATGGGGGCTCTGGGCAGGACAGCTAGCCATAGGACCCTGGGCTGACCACTTTGTCCAGGAGAGCATGATTCCCCCCCACACCAGGCGGGTCTTCAGGGCCACGCCTGGTTAATCGGGCCGTGGGGGGAGGGGGTGAGAGATTCCTCCCTAGGCATCCAAAAACTGCAGGGGCTTGGCTGGGCCCAGAACACTCCGAATGCCAGGATTTCTTGGTGTGTTTGCCTGGTATGTTGGGGGCTCTGGGCAGGACAGCTGGCCATAGGACCCCTGGGCTGACCACTTAGTCCAGGGGAACAAGATTCCCCCACACCAGGCGGGTCTTCAGGGCCACGCCTGGTTAATCGGGCCCTGGGGGGAGGGGGTGAGAAATCCTTCCTAGGCATCCAAAAACCACAGAGGCTCGGCTGGGACCAGAACACTCCACATGCCAGGATTTCGTGGGCTTTTGACTGGTATGATGGGGGCTCTGGGCAGGACAGCTAGCCATAGGACCCTGGGCTGACCACTTTGTCCAGGAGAGCATGATTCCCCCCACACCAGGCGGGTCTTCAGGGCCACGCCTGGTTAATCGGGCCTTGGGGGGAGGGGGTGAGAGATTCCTCCCTAGGCATCCAAAAACTGCAGGGGCTTGGCTGGGCCCAGAACACTCCGAATGCCAGGATTTCTTGGTGTGTTTGCCTGGTATGTTGGGGGCTCTGGGCAGGACAGCTGGCCATAGGACCCCTGGGCTGACCACTTAGTCCAGGGGAACAAGATTCCCCCACACCAGGCGGGTCTTCAGGGCCACGCCTGGTTAATCGGGGCCCTGGGGGGAGGGGGTGAGAAATCCTTCCTAGGCATCCAAAAACCACAGAGGCTCGGCTGGGACCAGAACACTCCACATGCCAGGATTTCGTGGGCTTTTGACTGGTATGATGGGGGCTCTGGGCAGGACAGCTAGCCATAGGACCCTGGGCTGACCACTTTGTCCAGGAGAGCATGATTCCCCCCACACCAGGCGGGTCTTCAGGGCCACGCCTGGTTAATCGGGCCTTGGGGGGAGGGGGTGAGAGATTCCTCCCTAGGCATCCAAAAACTGCAGGGGCTTGGCTGGGCCCAGAACACTCCGAATGCCAGGATTTCTTGGTGTGTTTGCCTGGTATGTTGGGGGCTCTGGGCAGGACAGCTGGCCATAGGACCCCTGGGCTGACCACTTAGTCCAGGGGAACAAGATTCCCCCACACCAGGCGGGTCTTCAGGGCCACGCCTGGTTAATCGGGCCCTGGGGGGAGGGGGTGAGAAATCCTTCCTAGGCATCCAAAAACCACAGAGGCTCGGCTGGGACCAGAACACTCCACATGCCAGGATTTCGTGGGCTTTTGACTGGTATGATGGGGGCTCTGGGCAGGACAGCTAGCCATAGGACCCTGGGCTGACCACTTTGTCCAGGAGAGCATGATTCCCCCCACACCAGGCGGGTCTTCAGGGCCACGCCTGGTTAATCGGGCCGTGGGGGGAGGGGGTGAGAGATTCCTCCCTAGGCATCCAAAAACTGCAGGGGCTTGGCTGGGCCCAGAACACTCCGAATGCCAGGATTTCTTGGTGTGTTTGCCTGGTATGTTGGGGGCTCTGGGCAGGACAGCTGGCCATAGGACCCCTGGGCTGACCACTTAGTCCAGGGGAACAAGATTCCCCCACACCAGGCGGGTCTTCAGGGCCACGCCTGGTTAATCGGGCCCTGGGGGGAGGGGGTGAGAAATCCTTCCTAGGCATCCAAAAACCACAGAGGCTCGGCTGGGACCAGAACACTCCACATGCCAGGATTTCGTGGGCTTTTGACTGGTATGATGGGGGCTCTGGGCAGGACAGCTAGCCATAGGACCCTGGGCTGACCACTTTGTCCAGGAGAGCATGATTCCCCCCACACCAGGCGGGTCTTCAGGGCCACGCCTGGTTAATCGGGCCTTGGGGGGAGGGGGTGAGAGATTCCTCCCTAGGCATCCAAAAACTGCAGGGGCTTGGCTGGGCCCAGAACACTCCGAATGCCAGGATTTCTTGGTGTGTTTGCCTGGTATGTTGGGGGCTCTGGGCAGGACAGCTGGCCATAGGACCCCTGGGCTGACCACTTAGTCCAGGGGAACAAGATTCCCCCACACCAGGCGGGTCTTCAGGGCCACGCCTGGTTAATCGGGCCCTGGGGGGAGGGGGTGAGAAATCCTTCCTAGGCATCCAAAAACCACAGAGGCTCGGCTGGGACCAGAACACTCCACATGCCAGGATTTCGTGGGCTTTTGACTGGTATGATGGGGGCTCTGGGCAGGACAGCTAGCCATAGGACCCTGGGCTGACCACTTTGTCCAGGAGAGCATGATTCCCCCCACACCAGGCGGGTCTTCAGGGCCACGCCTGGTTAATCGGGCCTTGGGGGGAGGGGGTGAGAGATTCCTCCCTAGGCATCCAAAAACTGCAGGGGCTTGGCTGGGCCCAGAACACTCCGAATGCCAGGATTTCTTGGTGTGTTTGCCTGGTATGTTGGGGGCTCTGGGCAGGACAGCTGGCCATAGGACCCCTGGGCTGACCACTTAGTCCAGGGGAACAAGATTCCCCCACACCAGGCGGGTCTTCAGGGCCACGCCTGGTTAATCGGGCCCTGGGGGGAGGGGGTGAGAAATCCTTCCTAGGCATCCAAAAACCACAGAGGCTCGGCTGGGACCAGAACACTCCACATGCCAGGATTTCGTGGGCTTTTGACTGGTATGATGGGGGCTCTGGGCAGGACAGCTAGCCATAGGACCCTGGGCTGACCACTTTGTCCAGGAGAGCATGATTCCCCCCACACCAGGCGGGTCTTCAGGGCCACGCCTGGTTAATCGGGCCTTGGGGGGAGGGGGTGAGAGATTCCTCCCTAGGCATCCAAAAACTGCAGGGGCTTGGCTGGGCCCAGAACACTCCGAATGCCAGGATTTCTTGGTGTGTTTGCCTGGTATGTTGGGGGCTCTGGGCAGGACAGCTGGCCATAGGACCCCTGGGCTGACCACTTAGTCCAGGGGAACAAGATTCCCCCACACCAGGCGGGTCTTCAGGGCCACGCCTGGTTAATCGGGCCCTGGGGGGAGGGGGTGAGAAATCCTTCCTAGGCATCCAAAAACCACAGAGGCTCGGCTGGGACCAGAACACTCCACATGCCAGGATTTCGTGGGCTTTTGACTGGTATGATGGGGGCTCTGGGCAGGACAGCTAGCCATAGGACCCTGGGCTGACCACTTTGTCCAGGAGAGCATGATTCCCCCCCACACCAGGCGGGTCTTCAGGGCCACGCCTGGTTAATCGGGCCTTGGGGGGAGGGGGTGAGAGATTCCTCCCTAGGCATCCAAAAACTGCAGGGGCTTGGCTGGGCCCAGAACACTCCGAATGCCAGGATTTCTTGGTGTGTTTGCCTGGTATGTTGGGGGCTCTGGGCAGGACAGCTGGCCATAGGACCCCTGGGCTGACCACTTAGTCCAGGGGAACAAGATTCCCCCACACCAGGCGGGTCTTCAGGGCCACGCCTGGTTAATCGGGCCCTGGGGGGAGGGGGTGAGAAATCCTTCCTAGGCATCCAAAAACCACAGAGGCTCGGCTGGGACCAGAACACTCCACATGCCAGGATTTCGTGGGCTTTTGACTGGTATGATGGGGGCTCTGGGCAGGACAGCTAGCCATAGGACCCTGGGCTGACCACTTTGTCCAGGAGAGCATGATTCCCCCCACACCAGGCGGGTCTTCAGGGCCACGCCTGGTTAATCGGGCCTTGGGGGGGAGGGGGTGAGAGATTCCTCCCTAGGCATCCAAAAACTGCAGGGGCTTGGCTGGGCCCAGAACACTCCGAATGCCAGGATTTCTTGGTGTGTTTGCCTGGTATGTTGGGGGCTCTGGGCAGGACAGCTGGCCATAGGACCCCTGGGCTGACCACTTAGTCCAGGGGAACAAGATTCCCCCACACCAGGCGGGTCTTCAGGGCCACGCCTGGTTAATCGGGCCCTGGGGGGAGGGGGTGAGAAATCCTTCCTAGGCATCCAAAAACCACAGAGGCTCGGCTGGGACCAGAACACTCCACATGCCAGGATTTCGTGGGCTTTTGACTGGTATGATGGGGGCTCTGGGCAGGACAGCTAGCCATAGGACCCTGGGCTGACCACTTTGTCCAGGAGAGCATGATTCCCCCCCACACCAGGCGGGTCTTCAGGGCCACGCCTGGTTAATCGGGCCTTGGGGGGAGGGGGTGAGAGATTCCTCCCTAGGCATCCAAAAACTGCAGGGGCTTGGCTGGGCCCAGAACACTCCGAATGCCAGGATTTCTTGGTGTGTTTGCCTGGTATGTTGGGGGCTCTGGGCAGGACAGCTGGCCATAGGACCCCTGGGCTGACCACTTAGTCCAGGGGAACAAGATTCCCCCACACCAGGCGGGTCTTCAGGGCCACGCCTGGTTAATCGGGCCCTGGGGGGAGGGGGTGAGAAATCCTTCCTAGGCATCCAAAAACCACAGAGGCTCGGCTGGGACCAGAACACTCCACATGCCAGGATTTCGTGGGCTTTTGACTGGTATGATGGGGGCTCTGGGCAGGACAGCTAGCCATAGGACCCTGGGCTGACCACTTTGTCCAGGAGAGCATGATTCCCCCCACACCAGGCGGGTCTTCAGGGCCACGCCTGGTTAATCGGGCCTTGGGGGGAGGGGGTGAGAGATTCCTCCCTAGGCATCCAAAAACTGCAGGGGCTTGGCTGGGCCCAGAACACTCCGAATGCCAGGATTTCTTGGTGTGTTTGCCTGGTATGTTGGGGGCTCTGGGCAGGACAGCTGGCCATAGGACCCCTGGGCTGACCACTTAGTCCAGGGGAACAAGATTCCCCCACACCAGGCGGGTCTTCAGGGCCACGCCTGGTTAATCGGGCCCTGGGGGGAGGGGGTGAGAAATCCTTCCTAGGCATCCAAAAACCACAGAGGCTCGGCTGGGACCAGAACACTCCACATGCCAGGATTTCGTGGGCTTTTGACTGGTATGATGGGGGCTCTGGGCAGGACAGCTAGCCATAGGACCCTGGGCTGACCACTTTGTCCAGGAGAGCATGATTCCCCCCACACCAGGCGGGTCTTCAGGGCCACGCCTGGTTAATCGGGCCTTGGGGGGAGGGGGTGAGAGATTCCTCCCTAGGCATCCAAAAACTGCAGGGGCTTGGCTGGGCCCAGAACACTCCGAATGCCAGGATTTCTTGGTGTGTTTGCCTGGTATGTTGGGGGCTCTGGGCAGGACAGCTGGCCATAGGACCCCTGGGCTGACCACTTAGTCCAGGGGAACAAGATTCCCCCACACCAGGCGGGTCTTCAGGGCCACGCCTGGTTAATCGGGCCCTGGGGGGGAGGGGGTGAGAAATCCTTCCTAGGCATCCAAAAACCACAGAGGCTCGGCTGGGACCAGAACACTCCACATGCCAGGATTTCGTGGGCTTTTGACTGGTATGATGGGGGCTCTGGGCAGGACAGCTAGCCATAGGACCCTGGGCTGACCACTTTGTCCAGGAGAGCATGATTCCCCCCACACCAGGCGGGTCTTCAGGGCCACGCCTGGTTAATCGGGCCTTGGGGGGAGGGGGGTGAGAGATTCCTCCCTAGGCATCCAAAAACTGCAGGGGCTTGGCTGGGCCCAGAACACTCCGAATGCCAGGATTTCTTGGTGTGTTTGCCTGGTATGTTGGGGGCTCTGGGCAGGACAGCTGGCCATAGGACCCCTGGGCTGACCACTTAGTCCAGGGGAACAAGATTCCCCCACACCAGGCGGGTCTTCAGGGCCACGCCTGGTTAATCGGGCCCTGGGGGGAGGGGGTGAGAAATCCTTCCTAGGCATCCAAAAACCACAGAGGCTCGGCTGGGACCAGAACACTCCACATGCCAGGATTTCGTGGGCTTTTGACTGGTATGATGGGGGCTCTGGGCAGGACAGCTAGCCATAGGACCCTGGGCTGACCACTTTGTCCAGGAGAGCATGATTCCCCCCACACCAGGCGGGTCTTCAGGGCCACGCCTGGTTAATCGGGCCTTGGGGGGAGGGGGTGAGAGATTCCTCCCTAGGCATCCAAAAACTGCAGGGGCTTGGCTGGGCCCAGAACACTCCGAATGCCAGGATTTCTTGGTGTGTTTGCCTGGTATGTTGGGGGCTCTGGGCAGGACAGCTGGCCATAGGACCCCTGGGCTGACCACTTAGTCCAGGGGAACAAGATTCCCCCACACCAGGCGGGTCTTCAGGGCCACGCCTGGTTAATCGGGCCCTGGGGGGAGGGGGTGAGAAATCCTTCCTAGGCATCCAAAAACCACAGAGGCTCGGCTGGGACCAGAACACTCCACATGCCAGGATTTCGTGGGCTTTTGACTGGTATGATGGGGGCTCTGGGCAGGACAGCTAGCCATAGGACCCTGGGCTGACCACTTTGTCCAGGAGAGCATGATTCCCCCCACACCAGGCGGGTCTTCAGGGCCACGCCTGGTTAATCGGGCCTTGGGGGGAGGGGGTGAGAGATTCCTCCCTAGGCATCCAAAAACTGCAGGGGCTTGGCTGGGCCCAGAACACTCCGAATGCCAGGATTTCTTGGTGTGTTTGCCTGGTATGTTGGGGGCTCTGGGCAGGACAGCTGGCCATAGGACCCCTGGGCTGACCACTTAGTCCAGGGGAACAAGATTCCCCCACACCAGGCGGGTCTTCAGGGCCACGCCTGGTTAATCGGGCCCTGGGGGGAGGGGGTGAGAAATCCTTCCTAGGCATCCAAAAACCACAGAGGCTCGGCTGGGACCAGAACACTCCACATGCCAGGATTTCGTGGGCTTTTGACTGGTATGATGGGGGCTCTGGGCAGGACAGCTAGCCATAGGACCCTGGGCTGACCACTTTGTCCAGGAGAGCATGATTCCCCCCACACCAGGCGGGTCTTCAGGGCCACGCCTGGTTAATCGGGCCTTGGGGGGAGGGGGTGAGAGATTCCTCCCTAGGCATCCAAAAACTGCAGGGGCTTGGCTGGGCCCAGAACACTCCGAATGCCAGGATTTCTTGGTGTGTTTGCCTGGTATGTTGGGGGCTCTGGGCAGGACAGCTGGCCATAGGACCCCTGGGCTGACCACTTAGTCCAGGGGAACAAGATTCCCCCACACCAGGCGGGTCTTCAGGGCCACGCCTGGTTAATCGGGCCCTGGGGGGAGGGGGTGAGAAATCCTTCCTAGGCATCCAAAAACCACAGAGGCTCGGCTGGGACCAGAACACTCCACATGCCAGGATTTCGTGGGCTTTTGACTGGTATGATGGGGGCTCTGGGCAGGACAGCTAGCCATAGGACCCTGGGCTGACCACTTTGTCCAGGAGAGCATGATTCCCCCCCCCCCCAGGCGGGTCTTCAGGGCCACGCCTGGTTAATCGGGCCTTGGGGGGAGGGGGTGAGAGATTCCTCCCTAGGCATCCAAAAACTGCAGGGGCTTGGCTGGGCCCAGAACACTCCGAATGCCAGGATTTCTTGGTGTGTTTGCCTGGTATGTTGGGGGGCTCTGGGCAGGACAGCTGGCCATAGGACCCCTGGGCTGACCACTTAGTCCAGGGGAACAAGATTCCCCCACACCAGGCGGGTCTTCAGGGCCACGCCTGGTTAATCGGGCCCTGGGGGGAGGGGGTGAGAAATCCTTCCTAGGCATCCAAAAACCACAGAGGCTCGGCTGGGACCAGAACACTCCACATGCCAGGATTTCGTGGGCTTTTGACTGGTATGATGGGGGCTCTGGGCAGGACAGCTAGCCATAGGACCCTGGGCTGACCACTTTGTCCAGGAGAGCATGATTCCCCCCACACCAGGCGGGTCTTCAGGGCCACGCCTGGTTAATCGGGCCTTGGGGGGAGGGGGTGAGAGATTCCTCCCTAGGCATCCAAAAACTGCAGGGGCTTGGCTGGGCCCAGAACACTCCGAATGCCAGGATTTCTTGGTGTGTTTGCCTGGTATGTTGGGGGCTCTGGGCAGGACAGCTGGCCATAGGACCCCTGGGCTGACCACTTAGTCCAGGGGAACAAGATTCCCCCACACCAGGCGGGGTCTTCAGGGCCACGCCTGGTTAATCGGGCCCTGGGGGGAGGGGGTGAGAAATCCTTCCTAGGCATCCAAAAACCACAGAGGCTCGGCTGGGACCAGAACACTCCACATGCCAGGATTTCGTGGGCTTTTGACTGGTATGATGGGGGCTCTGGGCAGGACAGCTAGCCATAGGACCCTGGGCTGACCACTTTGTCCAGGAGAGCATGATTCCCCCCACACCAGGCGGGTCTTCAGGGCCACGCCTGGTTAATCGGGCCTTGGGGGGAGGGGGTGAGAGATTCCTCCCTAGGCATCCAAAAACTGCAGGGGCTTGGCTGGGCCCAGAACACTCCGAATGCCAGGATTTCTTGGTGTGTTTGCCTGGTATGTTGGGGGCTCTGGGCAGGACAGCTGGCCATAGGACCCCTGGGCTGACCACTTAGTCCAGGGGAACAAGATTCCCCCACACCAGGCGGGTCTTCAGGGCCACGCCTGGTTAATCGGGCCCTGGGGGGAGGGGGTGAGAAATCCTTCCTAGGCATCCAAAAACCACAGAGGCTCGGCTGGGACCAGAACACTCCACATGCCAGGATTTCGTGGGCTTTTGACTGGTATGATGGGGGCTCTGGGCAGGACAGCTAGCCATAGGACCCTGGGCTGACCACTTTGTCCAGGAGAGCATGATTCCCCCCACACCAGGCGGGTCTTCAGGGCCACGCCTGGTTAATCGGGCCTTGGGGGGAGGGGGTGAGAGATTCCTCCCTAGGCATCCAAAAACTACAGAACCGCGCGGGGGCTTACGCCCCCGCGCGTACTTCATGTATTTCATGTATTCAGAATATCCCTTATTCTTATGTTATGTTTTCCGTATACAGAATGTTTATTTTGTATTCTCCCCCTTTCCCACACCCCTACAAAGCTCTTTTTCACTCCTTAACTCTCTAACCCCTTCTCAAACATCACTAATCTAGTTTTCTCTTTTTAACTTCAGTAGTGTAGAATCGTAATCACAGTCCAAAGCTGTGCATTGTGTATGACAACCCCAAACTGTTTCAAGATACATAAAATGGACACGTATTTCTTTAGAATATTTTGTGTTTCTTCTCTGACAGCTATAATTCTTACTAAATGTTGTCTTATACAGTGATGATTCTAACCACTTTTTATCTTCTCTTTTTAAGCTGTTTAACAAGTAATTTTGGTGGAAGAGTCCCCCAGTTTAATGCTTATGATTGAGTCATGTCAATGGAATCATTGTAATTGTTCTTATGGCTCCCATATGCGCCAATAACACCATGTGGCATTGCTTCTTATTTGCATAGGCACATTAAAATGGGAAAATAGTATAAATACAAATAAGATCCTATCTAATAGAGATTAGAACACACAAACCTTGCAGTGCAGAGGGACCTTACACCCTGAACATTGACATAACGACCTGGCACAGACCTCAGAAGAAAGGGCATATTCCATTCCCCCTGAACCAGGAAAGCCATCCACGAAACATCCAGGCTGGTCTATAACATCACCTGGAAGCAATCCTCTAACATGGAAGACCTACACTGCTCAGACTTCGACCTGCTCAAAAGAGACTTCCCTTAACACTGAGAAGACTTAACAACAACAACGACCGGCTTACAGGACAGGGCTCCCTGCATTGCCCTTTGATTGTGAGGTGAAAGGAGAGGATGCTCCACGTCCTGACTTCAATGTAAGATATGCAGATTCCAGGATCTTTAATACAGAAACATGATACCAACAACAGAGACTGTGTGAAAAATAAAAGTGTGTTGGCACTACAGACAATGTATTGGATTGGACGATCTAGCTTGCTTGGAGCCTAGACTTGGTCTTGTGCCAGGAAACTTCAGGGGTCTGGTCTCTTTGTACTTAGGCCAAGGTTATTTCTTTCCATGCTCCTCATATTTTGATGGGCCTATGCAAACAACAATTGCCACTCTAACACCATTCTTACTGTGCTCCTTTGACTCTAATCCTTAAAAAGAACTCACTTAAAATTTGAGGTTAACTTAAGCTAATATGCATGTATATGGAAATGTAAGAAAATACTATGCCTGTAATGTTTAAGGAGTTACGTAAGTTTTATGGCTTTAGATTGCCTTGTGTACTGTTAAGAAATATTATAATGTGTTACAATCTGGGGACTTGAGGGACAAAGTAATTGTACATGGATTCTGTCTTATTTATCTTAATGTTCTTTGGCTGAAATTTCAAAGTTAATATATCAGCAAGGGGACTTCTGAGAATTATGTTATGGGTGATTGTCCTTCCACTGTAACTTTACCTTGTCCTCTTACTTTGCACCCTTGTTCTCATAATTAAAAATAAAAATTTAAAAAAAAAAAAAAAAAAAAAAAAGAGTTTGCTGGTTCCACTGACCCTGAAATCATTTTCATTTTTCCAATTATTAATAAACCTGCTTTATACATTCAAGTGCCAGGTTATTTGTCAGGCTTTATTCACTTTTTTGTTTGGTGAAGGGGAACTCCCAGTGTTCAGGTCTGGGCAAACTCCAGGCTAGACTTGGTCAAATGACATATAGAGTTGAACTCTAGACAGCACCCAGACCCTGCCCCCCCCCAATTAATATTCTCAACACTTGACAAAGATTCTTGATTGGGTACCCATAAAATAAGACCAGCCCTAGGCCCCCTAGGCTTTCTTGGGTAAAACCTAGAAGTAAGTGTTGTAAGTCGAACTTAATTTTATTTATAATTGTTTTGGTACTATACACAGCTATGTTCAGGACTTAGACCTAGCAATGCTTCCAGGGATCATCCTGAAAAGACTCTGGAAACTATATGAGGTGCCAAGTATCAAGCCTGAGTCAACCACATCCCTAATACCCTATCCCTGGTATTAGCCTTCAATTCCTGTGTTGAACCTTATAAGAAGATACCAATTGTTTCTCAGGATGACTATCCATTCTTCTCTCATTTTAGCCATTTATAGGAGTTCTAATTCTCACTAGCACCTCATACTCTCAGTTACAAAGCTTGCTTCATGTTCTTCTGAGTTAGTCACAAACTTTGGTATATGATTCATGATGCAAAACATCTCATGTGCTGATCATCTTTCCCTGCATCCTTTTTAGAGAAGTATCCCAGTGCCCCTCTCAAGAAGAATGTTTCTTTTATTTATGTTAAGTTGGCATATATCCTAAGAACTCTACTGCCCACCTTACAGTCCTTTGGGTAGATCTATTTTTAATGAGTGACCCATCAAGCACCTTTACTAAGTGTTGAGAAGGTTGGTTGGGATTGGGAAGGTTGAGGTGATGGATGTCCTCCAGAGCTCAGTCATGGCAGCCATGATTTGTTTCCAGTTGCTGCAAACATTCTACAAGACCATTTCTCTGTTTTGTCAAACTAAGACTAAAGCCTAGAGAGAAGATTTGTGCTCAAATCCCACAATCAAAAGGCTCCAGAATAGGATCAAGAATTTTACTCCAGCTGATTTTCATTCTATAGGTTCTTGGAATGTAGGGAGATCTGGGGGAGAAAATGGAAGCATCTATGGTGGATGAAAAAGACATGTAAGACATGTGTGCTTTTCCAGGTTGAACATATCCTCCCCCCTGCCACACATATACTCCTTTGTTGGGTTAGGAAAGTAGAGAGGCAAGATGGAGTTAGTTAGGCCAAGGTTCCTAGATTCCTCTGGAAACCAGCTTAGATGGGGAGCCTGAAGTTGAGAGCTTGACACTACAGCTTTACCATTTCTATCTGGAATAGGATTGAGCACAGGATCTTTAAACAGGCTCTATGAAATAATCAGCTCAATATAGGAGCAACAGCAAGGTTCCAAGTAAAGCTCAGTTTGGTCTGTTTTTTAAGGTAAGTTTTCAGCTTTTGCTTACCCCTGAATCTTCTTGTCCACCTCCTCTCCTGGGTCTCAGGTGAGGTGCACCTAGGTGACCCCTTCCAGAGTGCAAACGGCAGCTTCTAGCACTTATATTCAGAGAGCAGAAAGCTTCTTGGATTTGCTTCTAGTTGAAATCAATATTTGCTGAGAAGAATGCATCTTAATTTCAGCAGCCAGTTCTCCGGGCGAGAATTGCTCTAAAACAAACCTCCAAACCCACAGACTTAATGCGTCCTAGTTCAGTTGTTTAGTAAATCTCTCAGTACAGAGAAAAATCCATTAGCTGACAGGGACAGGGACAAGCTGGGGGTGTGGGGGTGTGGCTGGGAGTAGGGGGAAGAGAGGAAGCCAAGTGAAATGCAGCCACAAAGATGGAGACTCTAAACCCAGGGGATCCCTGGGTGGGAGCTCAGCTCATGACTTGCTGCATACCCAAAAGTCCAGCCTCAGTGTCACAGGCAGAGTGAAAGGGAGGTAGAATGAGACCTTTCCCCAGTGACTGCCTGGGGAAGTGTTTTCTAATTGCCAACTGTCCCATTCTAAATCTACAAGAAGGCGATCGATTTTCTTTTCAGCAGGACTGGGGGAAAGCAATCATTTACCCCGGAACATGAGCTTTAATGAATCCGTGAAACATAGGAGGTCACCCTTATTACATCTTCTCCTGACAGCCAGGGATGGTTCCAGAAAACTTACCAAATGAGGAGGATCTCTAAACCGTCCTCTCTCCCTGCTTGCTTTCCTCTGTGGACCCAGGGTGTGGCTTCCACAACTCTTACTCGGAAGAAAGTAGCCTGAGTTTGGGTCAGTTTTGGACTCCAAAGGGAGAGGCAGTGAGAACCTATGGAAAGATCTGTGAGCATCATCAACTTTGAGCTGATTCAGGCTGAGCTCTGCCCTCATCCTTCTCCTGCTGTGGATCTCTAAGACAGTAGCTTTCATTCACTGAGCCTCAGTTTCCTTAGTATCCCAAGTAGGAGAAATGGTCAGGATCCAGGTTCATTTACTTTAAGTACCAAACATAAAATTTGTGGGCCAGACCAGGTAGACATGTGTACCATTTCAATACACCAGTTTACCCTCTCTGTATAATGGGCTGAATATTATTTCACAACTAACTGAGGACAAAAAGGAGAAAGAAAAATCATCCAGTGGCTTGGAAAATAGCAAGAAACAATAAAAGAGTTGAAGTGAATTGGGACTCCTTTCATGGTCAAGTCTAGTGACCAGAAATAAACTCAGCAGACAGGACCCGGATGGAAAGTATGCTTCTGTGCCTAGGTAGAGCCCAGACTTGCATGGCTGGCTTTAAATTAAGACCCTCTACATTGGGTCTGTGTTCTCTCATTCCAAAGACACAGAGTCTGGGCCTTGACCTTTGCTGCTCAGGTCCAGGTTGCCCCATCCTTAGCCTCTTTCCAAGTCTGCCCAGGCTGCCCAATATCACAGGTGAGAGTCCGCAGCCATAAGGGAGCTGAAAGCTGGATGTTGATGAAGGGGGAGGAGGTAGTCGGGAGGAAGAGGTATTTTTACCTTGAATTATTTTTATTAAATGTCACAACGGTTTCACAGCACTTGGGATCCAAGTAGACAAATCAATGAAAATAATTATAGCGAACATCCTGCCTTCCCACTTCCCTCCTCCATCCACCCCCACAGCTCCCTCAGACTAACAGAAAAGCTTGCTAACTCATCTTTGCGCTCCAGCCTGGGGGGAAGCAGTAAGGTGGGAGTGGGGTCAACAGTTCCCTCAGACCTCTGCCTTCTCTTAGCTTTGTTTGCTGTCGGCCCAGCCTAACTCAAGGCTCAAAGCTTGGAGAGAGGAACAGCTTTAACAGTAATAGCAGCAGCCACAGGAAAAATGAACCAGAGGCCAGAGTGAGAAAAGCAACTCCTACAGGGGCTTAGAAACTGGGAAGAGGTTTTTATGTTTTCTCTAGAACTCATTTTTGGATTAGAAATAATCCTTCTAGAAAACTTATATTGCTACTCATGTGGCAATTAGTCACATAAATTAATGAAGGTTTCAGGAGTTATTCATCCATCCATCCATCCATCCTTAACTTTATCTAGCTATCTGCCCACCTGTCCATCTATCTACTCACCCATCTATCTATATATCCATCCATCCATCCCTCTTTCCCTCTTTTCTTCCTTCCATTCATTTTATACCTCACCCATCTACCCAACCACCCTTCTATCTTTCCCCAACCATGCAATGAACATTCAATGAATATCTAAAGGAAATGGCACTAGAATGGGACCAATTTGATATCTCCAGTTCAGATTCTCAAGTCTGCTTTCTCAGAATTAGCAGCATGTGCTGGACAGTTAGTTCCATTCCATCTCCAGATCTACTCTTCCTGGCTGTTCTTAAGAAGGCTGATATATTTATACGGCATCAGAGGGTCCTTTTCCCCCTTGACATCTGGATGTATTCATTCCATAGAGACTACCAGCAAGTGATGAGGGGAAGGTATTTAAGGTATCAAGGATAGGTATTTATTTTTTCATCTTCTTGCCTGCCTGTCAATGAAAGGTCGTAGGCCCTGGCAGGTGGCCTTCTCCACACAGTTCTTTCCCACCTTGAATTCTGGGACTGTCTCTTGCAGTTAAAGGCATCTCCAGTTACCTGCCCCCAGGACCTTCCTTACCCCTTGTGGTTTTTTGATACTTTGCCCAGGCCTTCACAAATAGTTCTTTTATTAAACTTTCCTCGGGTTATTTCAGTCTCCTTCATCATCAACTTCCTGCTGGGACCTGGATTGATAAACTGTGTGATCTCAGGTAAATTGTTTTACCTCTTTGAGTCTCACTTTCTCCACGGGTAAAATGGGAGCATGAAATCGCCTTTGCAGGGTGGTTTTGAGGCTTCATTGTGAGGCTTGGAGAGTTTCCGGTCTTGCCCAAGAGGGCACAACTGGATCAGAAGCAGAATTGAGAGGAGAAGCCAGAGAGACATAGTCCACTTCCCCACCTCTGGTTCCAGAGATCTGGGTTGTAGGTCTAAACATTCTAGGATCAGTGGTAGCAGAGCGTCCTCTCTTAAGCTCATGCCTGCTCTGACCTCCCAGGAACCTACTGGTCAGGTTGGCATTGGAACCTGCCCTCATCACTCAGAAGGTGGCTTGAGGTCCTCTGAAGCAGAAGGCAATTTGCATCCTCTCTCCTGCTGCCTGCCGTAGAGGAATTGTGCAGGAGAGGTTGAGCTGAGGTATCCATTCCATTCCACAGCAAAACTCGAGAAAAAGATGCCCTGGTGTTGGTTGATGTAATAGAAGCATTATCAAATTTCTTTCTTTCTTATTACATGGACCTCCTTGAGGAATACTCGGGGGTCCCAGGCCCACTCCTGGAGATTCTTTGGCTTGAGAATTCAGGACCCTGAATGCAGGGGGCAACAAGGCTGTCTCCAGAGGTGCCAGGTGGGTCCTCGAATACTGATTTAGGGATTCACACATGCTCAGCATGGAGTCTACCTCTTGAGGTCCCTCCATAGTCCCACAGTGCCCTTCCTGCTTGAACAGATAAACAAGGATAAAGAGCTGCTGTTTGCTAAGAACACCTGCATGGCTGGACCTTTGCTCATCTCCTCTCTGGGTAATGTAAGAGGCAGGAATTGGTATGTTCACCATTTTTTCAGGTGGAGAAACTGAGACATAGAAGGTTATATGATCCAGGCAAGATCTGGTCAAGTAGGGTAGACAGGTGAGGGATGGCACTGCAAATCCAGCCTTTGCTTTCCCTCTAGTAGAGGGAAAATAGAGGGGACAATCATCAGCTTTGTTTGCTCAACAATTCCTATTTCTGAGAAAGAGGGTTGTTTGTTATTTGGCTTTGGGGCCACATCTGGCAGTGCTCAGGGCTTACTCCTAGCTCTGCACTCAGGGATCACTCCTGGTGGAGCTCAGGGTGCCATATGATCTGCCAGATCCGCTGCCTGCAAGACAAGTGCCTTACCTGCTGTGCTATCTCTCTGGCCCAGTCATTTCTAGTTCTCTACATCGTTTGAGACCTGGACTCTATCTCCTAGGCTTCAATCTTCTCTCTTACTTGAATTACTGTTCTCCCTGTAAGAATTTAGCATTTGGAAGTCTATGCTGGTTCAGGCTGGCTTCCTCCTATAGTCAGCCCCTTGCCCCACCTAGTGGGGCCAGTCCTGGTGGCCAGTCTCAACAGGAACCTTTTAATATTCATCATCAACGCCATTCCAGGATCCATTCAAGAAAGAGTATTGAGTCCCTGCAATGGGCTGGGCATACAGTGAGGCACCAGTGAGGAATTAAACAGGAGAAACAGTCCCTGTTGCTCTAGAGCACACATTCCACTGCACTGGGCTGGCAGAGGTCAGGGATCAGTGGCCTTGTTATGGAAGATGGGCCAGAGAGGAGAGAGGGAAATGCAGGGAAGACATCATTTGAGATGGTTCTAGAAGATGTCTCTGAAAAGGGGAGCTCGTTGTTTCTATTGAGTCACTGACTACAAAGTTATTCATGATTGAGTTTCAAGTTTTAGGGCTACAAGGTTCTAAAACCAGTCCACTCACTGTATCCACTTCTTTCCACCAATGTCCCCAGTTTCCCTTCAGGACCACCTCCCCTGCTACCTTTAGGCACTTTATACCTCTTTTCAGTACTTCGTTCTCCACCAGAGCGACCACTTCCCTCCATCACCATGTCATGTCATGTTGTACCTTCCCTGGACTAATCCCATGCCCCCACACTCCCAAGGCTGTAAATTCCCTACTAGAAACCAGAAAAAGGGGAGCTTTACCTTGAGAAGTGAAATCAAGTAAAAGGGAGAAGAGTGAGTCCCAGTTGCAGGGTTCTTGGTGGAACTCTTGTGCAAAGGCCCTGGGGTAAGGGTTGGGTAGGATTTGAGGGTGCAAGGAGCAGAAGGTCTGTGTGCATGGTGGGGATTTAATGGGAGACCTAATGGGGAATGAGATGGAGGGGGTTATGGTGTTAGTTCATGAAACACTGAAAGGCTGGGAATAACCTTTTGTGGTTGTTTTAGGGCCATGTCTGGCAGTACTCAGAGCTTATCCTGGTTCTGTACTCAGGGATTAGATGGTGTGCCAGATATTAAACCCAGGTCTACCATGTTCAAGGCAAGCACCCTCCAGTTCCCCTGCTTTGGAGAAATTTTAGATGCCATTCAGAGAAGCAGAAAGAATTAAAGGGATAGGAGCCAGAGGTCTAACTAAAATGTCAAAGTCTTTCTGGTGGCCGTGCCAAGAACAGATGGAAAGGGGCAAGGGTGGGAGAGAAGAGGGCAGGCTGTGCTGAGTAACTCTGTTCCCTGTGGATGCCTTGTGCCCCATCTCTCCTAATTAGGAAACTCTATGCCACTTTGGGGCTCCTTCTCAGTCTTGGGTGAGTGCTTATCCTTTGCAGATCAGTCCCTTTGGCCTCTCTTTGGCCCTGAGGCCCCACTCTCCCTCTTTTCCTCCAGTAAGCAATTACCCCTCCAAGCAACCCTTCCAGCCCCCTGTGGTTCTTCATGCTTCTGCCCAGTTTAGGCTTAGCTTCTTTACCCTGCAGGCATTTCAGTCATTGAGCAAGTTCATTTGCCCATCAGTTCTGCTCTTTCTCTGTACTACAGAGCTCTGCCTGTCTCCTGAATTTCCCAGGCATGCATACTGGTCTCCTGATCTTCTCTTACATATTCTGTTGTCCACTGCCCTCTCTCTAAGACACAGTTACATCCCAAACCAATCCCTCCTCACCACCACAGGCCATTTTCTGAGTTCCCCACTGTGTACACACCATCTCTAGCTGCAACTTCTCTCTTGACACTCATCTTTGCTCCAGCCAGTTCCCAGGACTCAGGTTACCCTGTCCATCTCATGCAGTGTTTCCTTCTGCAATCTTTCTTTGGGGGCTGGAGAGATAGTACAGGGGATAAGGAATTTGCCTAGCAAGTAGCCAATCTTGATTTATTTCTCAGCACTGCTCTGGTGCCCTGAGCACCGCCAGGAATGATCCCTGAGTTTAGAGCTAGAAGTAGGCCCTAAAAGCTGTTGGATTGTGGTCCCATAAACAATATCAATAAAAATGTCCTTTATGGTTTTCCATTGATTGCTGTCCAGATTCTGATTTGTGTTTCTAGCTATCTACCCTTTGTTCTTTCCAGAAACATTGACAACCAGTATTTCCTGCCTCTTCACTGTCCCCCAGTTCTGTGTTCTAAAACTCAGTGGCTTTAAATTTTTGGCCTTTTGGCCACACGCCCCTTCCCTTGATGCCACCAGAGAAACACCTCTTTTTGTAAGAACTCATTTGAGATTGCATCTTGGACAACTTTATGAGGACTCTGGAAGTATTAGCTCTAGTTTCTGGCTCCTACCATATCAGTTTCTGAAACTTCGTTTGCTGCCTTTAATAAGTTCAGTCTCTAAACATACTAGATGGTATGTCTTTCTTCACCCCATCCTCTCTCAGTTGACTGAGATAAGAGAGTTTGAGTGTTTATTCCTGTATCTCTGAGCTCTAGAGTGAGAAGTCAATGAGTCCAGAATACTACAGCTCTGCCTACTCTCTGGATTGAAGATATCCAGCCCTTCAGGCTCAGGGTTGAGCCAGGATATACTTGCAGGAGTAGTCTTGTCAAAAAAACAAGTTCTCTGTGAGGGTGAAGTAATGTTTCCAGGGAGAAGAAAGCAAAATGCAGAGCAAGAGAGGTAGAGAGATCTTAACTGAGGTCTTAATTGGCCAAGGTCAGTCCTACAGGGGGAGCCCTCAACCTTTGAAAGTATACATGGGGTGCTACTGATAGGTTCAGAGAATTCTGGTTGAGTTAGTGCCCAGGCTGGTGGTGATAGCATGGGAGATGCACTCTCAAAAACAGCAAGCAAACGCATCTGTGGTGGTGGGGAAAGGATTATTGTGGATGCATATTAAATATATGTGACACTGTGTATAATATATTTTCAATGCCAGGCAACTTGTTAGCTTCCTAATATGTGTATTCTGGGTTATTTGCAAATATGTTGCTGAGCTCGGCAAACAGCTCCACGGCTGCTGGAGAAGTTGCACCCCGGTAAGCTGGCGCTGTCTGAGTCTTTCTCATTCCCCCTCTGCCTATCCCTGGGAACACATTCATGGGGTGGTGACTTCCAGAGCAGGGCCCAGAAAGTGGGTGGAGCAGCAAGCTCTGTGTAAGCAGTACCCTGGGGTGAAGTGGGAGTTGACCTAAAGCTCTTCTGAAACCTTCTTGCCAGGGCGAAAGGATTCTTTATCCTGTTTTCCAGACTGGACCACCAGTCCAGTCTAGAAATGATGCAGGTTATAGTAGTCTTGGGTACCATGAGAGGACATTTTTTGCCATCTGCTTAAAGAAGGTAGATTTCCAGGGAAACATAGGATGATTGTCTTTTTATTTTTCTGGAAGGGAGGCAGTAAGTCAGATAAGTTTGGAGACTTTTGTTCTAGAGCATCAAAATCCTTGAACCCTTTATTTTATAGCAAGGAAAATTGAGGCAGTAAGTCAGATAAGTTTGGAGACTTTTGTTCTAGAGCATCAAAATCCTTGAACCCTTTATTTTATAGCAAGGAAAATTGAAAATTCAAGGAGGAATAGCATTTGCCTAAATCTGTTAGCATGAGGTGATAGCAATTCTGGGTGGATCAAGCCACCCAATTCTGTGCTTTCTGCTCTGGAGTGGGAGACTACAGAAAAGATATTATTTCCCAAACCATTGCATAGTTGGCAGAAACCAGAACCAGAAAACAGGGAACTAGTGTGTGTCTCAGGACTCTACACAGCATGAATGTCCTTGTCTGCTTTCTCCTTTCTATACATGCCTTCCCCAGGACCTGCTGGCCTTCTAACTGGCAGCCCAGGAGTCAAGCCCCACCTTCCTCTTTGTCTCTCACTGGCTATGCTTGAGCCATAGGAACAAAGCAGGACTCTTGGGCCAGACAGGAAAACCCCCTTGGCTTGGTTTCCATCATCTCCCTCTACATCTTGCCTAGTTAACCTGGTAGGTCATTTTAATTTTCCAAAAGCTTTTTGACTTCCTTGGATCTTTAATCAGATAAGGGGATCTGTGTATGTGTTTGGTGTGTAACTGCTGCACAGGCCTGCCAGAGCTCTCTCTCCTTTCCCTCCCAAGAGCTCAAGCTCCCTCTTTGCCTTCCCTTCTCTCCCCTTTTCTCTCCCCCTCCCGCTCTCTTCCTCTATTCCCCTCTATCTCCTCTCTTTCCTTATTTGCCTCTACCCCTCCCTCTCTACCCCCACTCCTTTCCTCTCTCCCTATTTCTAGTCTCTCACTGTCTCTCTCCTTCTTTTTACTTCTCTCTTCCCCCTTTTGCTTTTCTCCTTTCTTCTTTCCCTTTCTTCTTCCCTTCCTTTCTTTTCTCTCCTCTCTCTCTCTCTCTCTCCATCAGCCCCCAGATCTCTCCATCAGCCTCTCTTGCCAATTCCTCTCTTTGCCCATAATCCCTTCCCTTCCCTTCCTGAATCACCAAACAGGAGCAGCCTTCACAACCTTTCCTGTCCCTATTGCTTTTTCCTCCTGTTGTTTTGGAAGTGGATTTGGCCACATGCATTCTTAGGGGTGCCAGAGGACCTCTTTCCTTGCTCCTTGCCTTCCCCAGAAGGGCAATTTACCATCCCTGGGCTGGTGTCCCCAGTTTCCTTATCAGTGCCCAAGCCCGAAGCTAGCCAAGGGCACAGGCCAGCTGCAGGGGAGGGCAGAGGCATAATTGCAGGAGAAAGCTGGTGGCTGTCAGGAGCTGTGGCAGTGGCCAGGGAGATGGACCCCTAGTAGCTTATCTCCTAACAATTGCTAGGAGCTGTTTTCTCTCTGAGCCTGACTGCTTGTCAGAGCATGGTATGGTTAGGGCGCAGCTTCCTTCTCTCAATCATAATCAGTTATCCTTGGCCACAGATGCTGCAGTACCTACCTTGTCAGTGGGCCTTCTTCTGTAGCCTAGGGGCCCCAACTCTGCAGCACCACCAGAGAAAGAGAATGAGTTCCCCATGGTCCCAGTGCAAAGCCCTCCCAGGCCCCTTTGACTTGCTTACACAATCTCCAGTGTAATACTGGACACACTACAGACTCTGGAGAGGAACTGTAACTCTGAAACAAGTGCTCTGTTAGTCCATGGGCTACCCAGCTCTCTCAGGGTCCTTTCTAGCCTGAAGGCTGTAGGTATGTACTATCCTGTTGGTATTTCCATGTGCCCTGTACCATGATGGTTATTGAGTGATTAGAGCATGGCCAACTGCTGCCTCAGTCTCCGGAGATGCTGTCAAGACTGATAAGAAAAGACACAATTGCCAGTGTGCAGGCAGCCCTCTATGTTCTGTACCTTCCACCTACAACAACAGAATCAGTACAGTCACATTACAACGATCCTTGGTAAGACACTGAAAGTGATACCCACTTTACTAATTATATCTCCAAATCCCAGAGATGACTGGCCTGAGATCTTCTATCCAGTTGGAAGAGTCTAGGGGCAGACTGGTGCCCAGAAATGTCTGGAGAGATCAAAGCTGGAGAAAACATTAATCATGGACAATATCAGGGCAGGCCCAGTTGTGTTCTTGAACTCCTCGGCCCCCAGAAAGTATGCTAAGGATTCAGAAAGTGAAGGCATTCCTTGGCATTTGTAGCCTTTAACCTTGAGTGGCTTGTCCATTCCTGTTCCTTAGTCAATTCATTCCTTAGCTTTCCAGTTACTTCTGCTAAGCAAAAGAAGTTAATTGTAGGGCATCCCTGCAGGAAGGCGCTGCTTTTCTTAGTTCTGAAGCCAGTGGGCCACTCTGCCCCCCACTGTGGCTCTGGCCTTGTTCTTTGAGGATCCTGTCTGCTCTCTGGATCAGGCTGTCATCTTTGTCAACTTCTTAAGAGCCATGGCCAGGTTCAGGGGACAGCATTTCTCACTCAGCCTGTTTCCATTGCAAGAAGGAGCCTAGCCCTTCTGTCTGATGTGGGACATGAACTAGCTACATCCAGAGTCATCCAGTGTCCTTGGGCTGTCTGCTTGGTTCAGTTACTGCCCAGATCTAGAACACCTGGAGCCTCTGTACTTGCTGTGGCATCTGTTAGGTCCAGAGCAGGCTACCTTCTATCCCTAAGGAGAACAGGGGGCTTCATAGCCCCCTTCCTGACCCCAATCCCCACTTGCTCCAAGTTCATCTCGCTGCCTTCTCCAGTGAATCTGCCAGGCCAGAGGCAGTGAGGCTGCAGGCTCTAATTGCAGCCATCCTGGTCTGACCTACCAGTCTCTAACTCAGAGCCAGTGGGGCAAGGCTGAGTCCCCAGGATTCTTCAAGCTTGTCTGTGATTCTAAGTCTCAGAGGGGAGCAAGCAGAAAGAAGTGGACCAGAGCTTAGGAGCTCAAGAAATCTCTTCCTGTCTGGGAGCCAAGGCAGAGACCCGTGGTCACTCTTGCAAGTGGTCACATGTGGGCGAATAGCTTGATCTCTTCTGGTTGGGGGAGGGGGTTGGAGGAATAGGGGACCAGCAAAGTCTCCTAGCCTTGGTGCTAGACTCTGAGCAGCTAGTTTGGGGGGCATAGGTCAAGGGTGTGTGTGTGTGTGTGTGTGTGTTGGTGTATGGTGGATTATCTGCATTTCTGTTCCTAGCAGCACTGACACTCCCAGCCTCCCTTCTCTGCCCCATGTTCACTCTACCTCCATTATCGGCGGGTGAGTGGAAAATAACCTGGCTCTTAGGGGAATGCACCACTCGGCTCCTTTCTCTGGCTGCTAATGGAACCAGCGGCAGCTGTCCCCAGCCTTGTGTGGCCGCCCTCACCCTCTGAGACTGGGGGGTGGAGGCCAGCCAGGGGAAAGCACTTTGCTCCATTCTCTATCCCCTGGGGACCCAGCACTGACCCCATGCTGAGAGTGCAGAGAAACGGAGCAATTGATTCAGAGGTGGAGACTGGAGCATAATCATCGCAGCTTCCGCTTATTGAGCACCACCTGTGAGTCTGGCAAAACGCAAGTTGCTCTAGCTGCATTATCTCACTTAATCTCACTCACCCCAGGAAGAAGGGGTGTTCGGAGACACTTAGTAATGTGCTCATGGCCACACAGTTAGAGCAAAGAAGAGTAGGGATCTCAACCAGTTCTGCCTCACACCGAGGTTCTTTCCTGATGCTGAAGAGGGATCCCAGGGTGCAAGTTGGTGTAGTTCTTGTCACATAGGCGCACCTGGCTTTGCCTTGGGCAGGTGAGGAAAAGTAGGAGGAAGACCATCCCTGCTGAGGGTTCTTCAGCCTTTGGGAAAGGCAGAACCTTAAAGCCAATGAAGTCCCAGACAAGGAGACCCCAAAGTGATGGTCAGAAACTTTCCCCAGTGTGTGGGCACACCTTAATTCTTAGGAGTGCTGAGCATAGTTTTTTTTTTTTTCTAATAATATCTTTATTCAAGTGAACATAGTTTTTGAGTCACCTTTAAAATCAGTGTGTGTGTGTGTGTGTGTGTATGTATGTGTATGTGTGTGTGTATGTGTGTGTGTGTGTGTGTGTGTATGTGTGTATACTCTGCAAATTTCATGTCTGTCTAACCTGGGATGGCTCAACCATCTGTTCCAGATTCAAGAAAATAGACTCTGGGGAGACCCATGAATGAGCCCATATAAGTGGATGAAGTGACCTGAAACTGGCCTTTTCTTGGAGTTGGAAAATGGGTGTTTCAGAACCAACAGGAGTAGTGGGACCTGAGAGGCAGGGCCTGCAGGTAGCCAGTGCTGGTGGAGCCTGGCCTGCAGTTTAAGCTCAGAGGGGCTGCCTAAAGGGGGCTTTCAGGGCTCCAGAGCAAGCAGGTTCCTTCCTGAGGATGTTAGTCCATCTAAGAAATGCCCCTGAATAAGAGAGAACACTGCCAAATATCAGCCTCTTCTAGGTGTTTTCACAATGTTGGGCTTCCCCCAAGTAGCACTTTAAGATTCCACTGGGGGAAGCAGTACTGAAGTTCTCAAGGAAAGCCCCACTGTCTACAGGAAGAAGCAGGAAATTGCCCCTGTTCTCCTTGACAGCCCTCTGGGGTCCACTCTCCATCTCCATGTTTACTTTTTATGTTTTTGTTTTTGATCAGAGTTTATTCTGTGTTCAGTGATCACTCCTAGCAGTGCTCAGAGAAACATAGGTGGTGCTAAGGATTGAATTCTGTTGACTATGTGCAAGATTAGTGCCTTAACCTCTGTATGACCTCTCTAGCCCTCCACTTTCACCTCTTCCATTTTGATGACTGTGTATGTGGGTGAATGGATGGATAGGGTCGGGGGAAGAATTGTTCTTTCTAGTACTTCTACTCACTAAGGGAAAGTGAGAATGACTGACCCCAGGTGTGGGCAGATACTCTGAATATCATCTGCTCCCTTTATCCTGGGTCTCCGGAAGCCCCATAGAACTATAAGTAAACTGGGGCTTTGGGGCTATGCGCCTGGGCCTGAGCCCCACCTGCTGTCCTATGGGAGTGTGTTTGTGCTCAGTCAGCCACACCTCCTTCTGGAAAAGTCCGCAGGAACTTAAGGCATCACAGATTTACCAGCATTTCAGTTTTGTTGTGCCTCCCTGCCAGGCATAGTTGATCACGTGGGGTCTGTGACTCCTGGTTCCGCTGCTTTCTGCTTCTGTGACATCGTGCAAATGACTAACCTCTTTGCGCCTCAATTTCCTTCTCCATCAAGTAATACACACCATGTTCAGGGTTGTTGTGGGGATTAAATGAGATAATGCATGTAATCAGGGGAAGTGTGCAATCTGGGGCGGGCGCAGGGCAAGTGCTTGGAAGAACCTCAGTCAATATTTTTAGTCTTAGTCCTCCTCTCCCTCCTTACCTGCCTTATGCTCTCCATTGCTGTGGTCTTCGTGCAGAGGAGGTATGGGGTACCCCCTGACTTGGTTTTCAGCTCCCCTACTTCTGAGGGTTGTAAGCAGAGGGCAGACAAATGAGTCACAACCCTGGTCTAGATTGGAAAAGGCCACGTATCCCTCTAGTTCTGCGTATGCCCTACTATCTATTTCATGCCTTTTAACTTGCAATGCCATTGACCCAGATCAAACCCACACCCTGGGGTAGGAGTAGGGTCATCTTGTTCTGGAAAAGGGTATTACTAAGAGGAGAATCAAGTCTAGATGAGCCAGAAATACTCACCATATCCAGCCCAGACACTAGTTTTAGAACAGAAACCAGTGGAACAGAAGCTTGCCAGGGCCTTCTGAGACCCTCACTCTGCAAAACTGGGAGGATAACCTTGACAAGGGTAACCTTGTCCATCTAACAGATGGACAGACAGATCTGGCCAGCCTCTAAGGCTTCTTCTTACAGCATAACTTTAAATTACAATGGCCAGATGACCCGTTTCCTAATTCCTCAGTAACTTCTCTTTCTACCTTCCTCTAGACTTACTCCTCCTGAGAGACTTGGTCATAAAATCCAGTATTCTCTGCAAATCTGTTCCCATATACCTCATATCTGGAGCACACCAGGCAAAATCTGCATGTGTTTTGGAGCATGCAAGGCCCTGGGACCAGGAATTCAGGAATTGCTCTATGAAGTGGAAAGCACTCCTGAGAGCAGAGTGGTGAGCCAAGAGGATATTGGACCTCAGTTTACTTCTCCATAAAATGGAAGAGTAGAAATTTTAAACAGCTTATTATACAACTGTGATTTACCAAGTTGTTCATAATACAATTGTTTCAGGCATTCAATGTTTCATTACTAATCCCACCACCAGTGTGACCTTCCCTTCACCGATATACCCAGTTTCCTACCCACAACCCCAACCTGCCCCCTTGCAGGCACAAACAGATTTACTTCATATTGTTTGCTACAACACAAAGGTAAATGGAATTATCAAACTTAGGTCAATGAAAGTCAATTTGTGATCATTGTTATATCTCTCAATGGTGTGACTAAAGTCATTTGAGAGAATTTACTAGACTAGTTGGTGCTAGTTGAACCTTCTGTGTTATAGTTTAGGCTCATTGAGCTTGCTGGTCTTCTATGTAGCTTTCCAATCAGATTTGCTGTGATCCCACTGGGATGGCAGTAATAAAGTTTGGAGGTGCCCTCTGGCCTCACATGTGTCCAGAAGCTATAGAACTGGAAAGATTTAGTGGCTTGATGATGCTCAGTTGTGGAGCTGGTACATTTTTATGCCATATGTATCAGGTGTGGTTTTGGACTGCTGTGTTTTCAGGCAGAAAGGTGAATTTTCCCACCATCGTTATGAGAAGGCCCTAGAGTTGTCAGCCCAGACCAGTCTAGCTAGGAAAATTTAGTGGCATCATATTATTTTCACGATTAGTTGGAAGCTAGGTCATTTCTCTGCCAGCAAGATGGCAGGTGTGAGCAGGAGTTTGGTGAGGAAAACTTAATGGCTCTGACTATCTTTATGTCTCTAAAGTCTCAGGTTAAGGCATGGCCAGGTGACTGGAGTTCCTCAGTGACACCATTCTAGACCCCTCTCTGCAGAGTTGCTGTGTAGCTCTTATTCCTTCCTCCCTGCCCCATCCTCTCTCCTTCCTGTTTTCCATGCCCTCATGTTTGTGAGCAGCTGGTGGGCTGAAGGCCTGTATCAAGCCCTGGGAGTATGTACTATGAAGAGTCAGGCATAATCCTCCTGTGGGGCCTTAACCCTAGGAAAAGTAGATCTGGGCCTGGCCTGCAGGTGGTTTGTGCTGCAGATCAGCGACCATGTAAAAGAGAGAGAACTCTCAATGGAGCAAGACTTTCCAGGAGAAGTGACAGGCCTGGATGGGGAAGGAGTCGAAAAGTTTTGTGTAAACCAGGTAAAGCCCTCTGGGCATGGTTTACATTGGCAAAGCCCAGAATCTGGAGTACCTTGGAATGTTTGGGGATGGAGGTGTCAGGCATATGGAGTACAGGCTATATCCAGTTAAGGAATGCTTGAAAAGTGGGACTTTCCATGATCTCATAGAGATTCTGAGTCAGACCAGAGAGTACTTTGGATTACCACAAATTTATTTAATAGAAACCATGTGTTTATTAATAATGACAATAAGGGCTAGGGAAATAAAATAGCATATGAGATGTTTTCTGTCCATGCAGCTGTCCTGGATTCAATTCCTGGAGATGTATGTGGTCCCCTGAAAACCATAAAGAGTGATGCCTGAGTAGTCATGGCCAGAGTAAGCCCTGAGTATTGCCTGGTGTGGCCCAACCCTCCCATACACAAACAAATAAAATAAAATAATGATTAGGGTCAGAGCCATAGCACAGAGGGTAGAGTGCTTGATCCCCTGCATTTTCTATAGTCTTCTGAGCCTTCAGGAGTAATTTCTGAGTGAAGATCCAGTAATAATCCCTGAACAACACTGGATGTTCCCCCCAAATAAAATACTGACAACAATAACATAACAGTAGGAACTAGCATATACAGTACTTTCTCATTACAAGATTGATCTAAGCTTTAAGAACATTTCCTAACTTAATCTCCACCTCCTGAGATATATACTAGTAGTATCTCCATTTTACAGGTGAGAAAACAGAGGCAGAGAAAAGTAATTTGCCTAAAGTTCCATAATTAAAAATGAGAAGCGTTCTTTTTCTTGGAGGGGACATGCCAGACAGTGTTCCTAATGCAATGCTCAGGGAGCTCACATGCTCCAGTTCTTTCAGCACTTATAATCAGAGAGATTCTAACCCAGAGAGTCATTCTCTGAGTCACCCTGGGGGTGGTGGTGTGTGGTATTGGGAGGTAGCACCTCGAATATGCCAGCTGTCCCCAAGCTTCCACAGCAGACCTGATCCCCCATCTAGCCAGGCCAACTGTCACTCACACACACCCTCCCAGGCAGACAGGTGAGGGACAGCTGCCTGGAACCAGGGTGTGAGGGCGCATCTGGGCCCAGCTCTGAACATCTGCCCATCTCGATCTGATTATTCCTGTCCTCTCGCTACTGACAGGCATAGGCACCTGCTTCCACTGGCTTGATTAAGCTGCATTTTTATTTTTATTTAGTTAGATCTAGGTTGGGAGGAGGTGTCCAGTGCACAAATAAGAAGAAGCAGGTGGAAATGATAGAGGCAGTTCTTGGAAAGCCTCCCTTTTGACTCAGGGAGACCTTCCATCCGACACTTACCCTCCCTCTCAGCTCATCTCCAGCATTCACTGCATTAAAACCAATACAGTCCACATGCCCTCTGTCTCCATCCGGCCGGTCCATGATTACTGCATCAGTTCCACTCCCCCTACCAATAGTTAGGCCTCAGCTTCCAGCTGTGAAATGTGGCTGATAAATCTTTCTGAATGAATGTGCTGGAAATAGTCCCAAGAATGCCTCTCACTGGGGAACAGCACCTTCAAGGTGCTTACACATTTTTTTCTTGCTTTCTTTCATGCTCCCAAATGCCCATGAGATATTAGCACCTCTATATTCAGGGTGAGGAATCTGAGGCCATGTGAAGTGTCATGACTTATCCAAGCAAGAGTAGAAAGTGGTGAAGGCTTCAGGAGCCCTTTCTCCCAGGCCTGCTGCACCTTGCTTCCATCCCAGTTTTGTTTACTCCTGTGTTACCTCTCCTGGGCTCCCCAATTTCAGGTTTATTGTTCATGCTGCACCTCTTCCACAAGCATGTGTTGATTTGTCAATAGACAGGCTCACTCCTTCCTCTTACTATATCTTTCTGGAGACTCCAATCCAAGTCCTTTGGATTTAGCCCTCACTCTGCTGTTTAATGATAGTATGCGACCCTAGCAAGATGACCTACTGCTTTAGGGCCTCATCAGTTTTCTCATCAGTAACAGGAGATGCTCCTGGGATCCCCCAGTTCTGGAGAAAAATCTACCCTCTCCTTGGACCACTTGCATGTCTCTGGTGATTTATAGATGCAAGCGTCTGTGTCCTCTACTCTCTTGGGTAGAAATACTCGCAAGGGCCCTGAGATGTGAGCAGAAGGATTGCACACCAGAACCCAGAGCCACATTGCCAGGTAATGAAAATAATTCAGACCCTCTGCTAGGACACTAGCAACGACCCTTTCAGTTATCTATTTTCCTGTTTGGGGCATGGAGAGGCCACTAATCATGCCTTACCCACAGTGCTGCGGTGAGTTCTTAGTGAGCTCATGCTCTAAAGCACTTAGAGCAACGCCTGGCACTTAGAACGAGTGCTGTGAGTTTGGGTGGTTACAAGATCTCAGGTCTATTTAGACATTAATTGAGGCTCTGAAAGTACATTGTAAATTTCCAAGGTCTGAACAAGCCTGAATGCTCACTTTCAATGCTGGACACTTGTCATTTGTGCCTGGCCTCAGCCCCCTCCAGGGTAGGGATCAAAGTCCATGTCTGGGTCCCTCTAGAGACTTTTCTCTAAGCCATGGTTCCCAGTGGGCATGAACCACATTCCCTGCCTCAGAGTCCCTCAACCAGGACCAAGGGGAGCTGAGGTGGGTAGTGGATTTCCTGGTGCTATCCCAGCCTGCTGACCTGGAGCTCCCTGTTGTTACTTTTTGGAGAGGTTCCCTTAGCATTGTGGGTATGCACATAGAGTGCCAAATAGACCATGGCATTTTGCAAGGCAAAACTAGATAAATGGGGAAGAAGACCAACTTCTCAAAAACCTATTAGTTCTCACATTACCTTAATCCAGCCTTTCCTAAGTCCTAGAGACCTTACATGCTTTGCTATGCCCTACAGACTAGGAGATCAGGGCATGGGAATTCTGGGAGACTTAGGGATGGGGTGGGGAAGCAAGAGGTGAGCAGGTGCAAACAGGGTTTACTCCTAGCTGAAGTTGCATTTGCTTTTCCAACAGGTCAGAGAGCTGCTGAGCTAATTCAGGGGACTGCTGAGGAGGCTCCAGCAGCAGCTATGTACCTGGCATCACCATCAGTCAGCCATCAGGACGCTGAACAGGAGAAGCAGCACCACTCTCCCTGGCCACAGGGCAGGAGCAAAGAAGTGGAGATGTGCTGTTTAGAGAAATTGACTCTGCCCCAGCTTCTCTGGATGATGCAGCTGGGTGCCTAAGGGGAACAGCCATGGACACACAGCACCTGTGCTATTGGGGGCATCCAGATCCAGATCCCATCTGACACCCAGCAACTGGGAATCCAGGACCAGTTCTTTAACCTCTGGGATGTTTATGTTCTTCATCTGGGTGCAATAAAAGCCTATGTGTACAAGGCCCTCAGAGGTCCAAAGTGCTGGGCCAGGGAGGTACCTATTTGTGTTCAGAAGCATAGTGAGGACTTCCATGCCTGTACACAGAGGAAGCAATCTGAGGGAAGGCCCCTGCCCACAGATCCATGCCAGGCATCTGAGACTTAATGGGATCAAGTAGAAGGCACAGAGACATTTGGCAGAATTATTTTGTTTTCCAGCACCTACTGTGTTCCGGGGGGTCTGAATCTGGATGAGACACTTGCCCAAAAGCTCACGCATCATTCAGAAGGCAGTTGGGCATCTGTGAGAATCCATCTAGACACGAAGACCAGTGGGGAAGACAGAGGGTGAAAAGACTGGTTCATATGGACCTGGTGCAGCATCTCAGGTGTGAGGTGGGGTGAGAGAGGCCCAAATACTCTAGGTCTAGGTGAAATCAGCACTTTTCTGATATAGGGCTCAGTCTGTTCTGCCCCAGCTTCAGGTAAGGGCTTTCGAAGTTCTAGTTTGTTAGATTATACCTTGTTTTACCCAAAACAAAGATCATTCCTGGATATATTTGTTTACAACTTGGTTTCAACCAAAACAAAGATTGTCTTATGTATAAACCTGGATGAGATAGGCTCAGGATAGCCTGAGCTATCTGCCTTATACTCTGTCCTGACTTCGCCACCTGGAGATGGTCTCTGTACTCAATAAAAAATGACCATTCTGGCAGGCAACTGGCTCTCAATATGAGGTAGAAGATTGCCAGACTATATGTGTTTCACCCTCATCCTGATCTGGATTATTTCACGTGCAACCCTGATTCAGACTTGCTCACCCAGGGTTAGAAATACGGCACTTGGGGCAATTTTACACTGGTCACACCCCAAAAGGTTGGATATAAAGGTGATGTTCACAGCATCCTGAGGAGGAATTGAGCCCAGTTGGAAAAATAGATAGACTTTAGCTGAGGCAGAGATAAGGTGGGGAGGGAAAGGGGTAGAAAGGCCTCCTCCTCTTACACTTGAGCTTTTTCAGCTGAGGGAGCTGCTCTCATACTGAATTTTCCTACTATGGGAGCTATTCTCACCAATGGGCATTCTTCTGCAGTACTTTGTTGTGGAGTAATATGCTTTAAATAACAAATCTCCTTGGTGTCTTTTTTCTTTCTTTCTTTCTTTCATTTTTAAGGAAATAATACTTGGCATGCAAGATGTGACAGATCTCTGCATTGAGTTCCTGACCACAACTTCTTTCTTTCTTTTTAAAAAAATCACTTTAATTGTGGGAAAGCGCACAAACATAGAGTTGCCTTCTTCACTATTGTAAGCAAACTGTTCATTAGTGTTGAATACATCCACATTGTTGTGTAGCGTGTCTCCAGAACTTTGCATCTTGCAAAACTGAAAATCTATTAAAATTTTCCATTGAAAGATAACTTCCTCTGTCCCCTTTTTACTCAGCCCCTGGCAAACATCAGCTTTGCTTTCCGTCTGGAAGAACATGACTACTAGAGAGCCTTTGTAAAAGGAGGACTGAATAGTCTTTATCCTTTGTAACTGGCCTATTTATCTTAGTATGATGTTTTTAGATATGTCCTAGGGGACAGAGAAATAGCACAATAGGCAGGGCATGTGCCTTGCATGGAGCTGATCAGGTTTGATCCCTGGTATTCAATATGGTCCGCCAAACACTGCCAGGAGTGATCCCTGAGCACAGAGTCCGGGAAAAGCCCTAAGCTCTGCTGGGTTTAACCCTCAAACCAAACAACCAAAAAAAGTGTTAGGTCCAGGGGCCGGGCGGTGGCGCTGGAGGTAAGGTGCCTGCCTTGCCTTCGCTAGCCTAGGACGGACCGCGGTTCGATCCCCCGGCGTCCCATATGGTCCCCCAAGAAGCCAGGAGCAACTTCTGAGCGCATAGCCAGGAGTAACCCCTGAGCGTCACAGGGTGTGGCCCAAAAACCAAAAAAAAAAAAAAGTGTTAGGTCCAAATTGTAACACATATGAGAATTTCCTTTCTTTTCAGCCTGAATGATCCTGTGTATGTGGGTATACCATGTTTGGCCACATCATCAGCTTATGGATCCTGGACTGTCACACTTCTATAGGAAGTGATATATATATAGCTGTTGTGAACATGAGGCACTCAGACCTGTTCAAGTTTCTGTTTAGCCATTCTTTGAGATATACTCTCAGAAATAGAATTGTAGAGCCTTATGGTAATTCTATTTTAAGTTTTAGGAGGGGTTTGAGGACATACCTATTAGTTCTCAGGGCTTATTTCTGACTGTGTGCTCATGACTAGAGGAACTCAGGATATCATATGAAGTGCTGGGTATCAAAACTGGACCTGCTGCGTGCAAGGCAAGAGCTCTACCCTCTGTATGCTTGCATTCTCTCTCTCTCTCTCTCTCTCTCTCTCTTTCTCTCTCGCTTTCACTCTTTCTCTCTCTCTCAAATCCCTATTTAAATGTTAAGGCCTGCCATTCATTTTGTATGCAGACTTCTTTTCACAGGTGTCAAAGACCATGTAAAAGGGGGACTATGGCCACTCTTCAGAGTGCTTGGACTAGTCATTTCAAGCTCAGGCCCCATGCTGTGATGCTTAGGGCCAAATGCTACAGAAGTGCTATATTTGGAAATGCTTGAGGCCTTAATTTAGACCATGGCTTCCCAAGCTCCAGACTTCTCTCTGGTACAGGAGAACAAACCAAGGAACACCACTAAGAAACTGGATGAGAACTTGGACTCAGACTCCCCAGGCACACAAAACTCTACCCTTTTTGGGGGGGAAACCACACTTAGTGGTGCTTAGGACTTATTCCTAACTCTGCACTCAGGAATTACTCCTGGCAGTGATCCAGGGTTACCCTTGGCTCTGAGCTCAGGAATTACTCCTGGAGGTGCTCAGGAGATCATATAGAATGCCAAGGATTGAACCCAGATCAGTTGTATGCAAGACAAGTGTCCTACTCACTATACTGTTGCGTAACAACCTCCTTCTGTCTCTTCTCATCAAGATTGGGAAGGGAGAGGTTCTTGCCTTATAGACCCTGTGTCCTTGCCCCCAAGAGCCTCTGTAGAGGAGTCTGGATTTCTGGAAGCCAAAGTGTACTATGGCCCCAAGCCTCTCCACCCCAGCTCTTAAGAAGGGGGTGACCTTCAAGTCAGTCTGCCACCCCAACTCATTAAGTATGCATGAGGTTCAATATGTGAGTTAGACTGGGAGGCGGCCGGGTCTATAATAAACTTCCCCATTTGGCTGCCCCTCAGGCCCTGCTGGCCAACCCTGTGGAACATTTGGTGGTGGCCTGTATCACTTATTTATTACCAAGCACTTAGGCTGCTCTTTTGGGCTCCTGCCCGGAGTACCCTCTCCTCCCCCTTTTCATCCACCAGGCCCCTCTCCTTTCTCAGGGCACCTCCTTTCCCCTTCACTTAGTTCTATACAGAACTGTCTGTTCTACCAAAGCAGGGTGGCTATGGAGGTACAGCTGAACACTGTCACATGGTTGAGAGGAACTGAGCTGCTGACTGGCCCGTGCTACCAGGCTGCATGACCCTGTCCTGGAGAGGGGCCTCTAATTCTGCAGAGTCCCGTTTTAAATAGATGGTTTTCTCTGAAGGTCAGCCTTGGTCTTGGATGTCTGACCCTTCTGGGCTGGGCTGGGTGTTTTGTTTTGTTTTGTTTTGGGCCACACCCAGTGATGCTCTGGGTTATTTCTGGCTATGCACTCAGAAATTGCTCCTGGCTTAGGAGACCATATGGGACACTGGGGATCAAACCATGTCCGGCCTAGGTCAGCACGTGCAAGGCAAACACCCTACTGCTTGCACCACTGGTCTGGCCCCATGGTCTGGGTTCTTAAAATGGACTTTAACCCTCCTGGCAAGTTGACCTTGGGTTTTAACAGCTATATCCTCCATTCTCATAATGGAAAGCAGAACCAAGCCATGATGTGGGCCAGTCAAGTAGCTCTGTGGTTCTTAACACTAAAGTATAGTCGCTAGTAGAGGGCATACTTGAGCTAGAAGCATCTGAAGCAAGTCCTGACCCCACCCTCTGAATTCCAGAGAAGCAGCCTCTGTCCAGGCCAAAGCCTGAGGGCCCGTGGGGAGGGAAAATCTATTCACTCTAGCCTAGAGGCAGAGCCAGAGGAGCCTGAAGAATTCTCTGGTCAAATGCTTGAGGCCCAGAAAGGGAAAAGGACTACAGAGGTTGACACAGCACCTAGTGGAGCAAGGAAGGCCCTGCTGTGTGTTTGCAGTGGCTCAAGACTGGGCCAGGATGGGGGCCAGGAACAGAGATGAGGTGATCACCTATCATCAGACCTTATGGCACATGACCTCACACACACACACACACACACACACACACACACACACACACACACACACACACACACATGCCCACCTTCCATGTTCCAGTTGAAAAAAATAAAGTCCTCAAGATCCCCAGGGTTCTCTGAGTTTATGGTGCTTCACCCCTGCAGGAAACTCTTCATAACCTTCACCCTCTTCCCTGGATCATTCAACCCTCCATGCTGGCATTCAGGCAGGCCCAGGCTCAAAATGTGGGCCCTTGTTCTGTCTAGACCTACCCCTCTCCTGTGCTCTGTCTCCTCCTGGCTGTCCTGTGAGACCACACTAGGCAGTTATGTCCACAAGATGTCAGATTTAGGATACTGTCATGCCATCCCCCCTCCCCACCCCCGAGGCAACAGCAGCTGCCTGTCTGAATAATTCATTGGGATTTGTTTACTTGCCTCCTCCTGGCTGTTAGTGGCTCTCCAAACCTCACTTCAGCCCCAACTAGGTCCAGCTGCCCTGGCCTTCACCCCACTCCACCCCTTGTCCTCTAATTTGGTCACCAGAAAGCAGCTTCAGGACCAGGTGATAGGCCATGAATTATTCAGTTCTCACTTGACTGGAGCCAGGGCACATATTGGGGTTGGAGGAGAGTGTTCCTGGCAGTTGGACCCATTCCGGGGAAGGGGCACATGGGAGACAGAGATGGAGACATTTTTCTTTCCGTCTTCCACTAGAGCTGAAACCTGAAGCCTCTTGGATTCAAAGTCCTCTGCCAGTGAGGAGCCAAAGGCAGCAGAGTCTGCCCCATGAGCACAAAAACCCATACGCGGCTCCCCATCGCTGTCCAGAACTTCCATCCATCAGGGCTGCCACCTCATATTCTCAGAGGGATGAAGAACACGGCTTGAAGTCAGATCGCCTGGATGTAAGTCCTGGTCCCTCTCTCTAGCTGAGAAAACTTGGTCAAGGAGAACCTCCCATTGTTCCTATTTTTTCATCCACAAAGGCCAAGCACTGGTTCCCTCCGCAATGGACTGCCATGCAGAGAATGAACCCCAAAGCATTAGGGGTGCTGCCTGCACCACATGACTGCTACCACTTGGTTATTTGATTTGTCTTGCTCATCAGCCTGAGAGCTTCTTCTAAACAGATCCTGGGCTGTCATTTCCTTGGCACCTCCAAGAACTAGTCCTGAGATAGCTGCTGGTATATACTTGGTAAATGCTTGGTGAATGAATGAATAAGTGAATGAGTGAGGAATTGCTCTCTGGAGATGCAACGGGTTGATTTATGAGGCATGAGAAAGCTCCTTACTGCTGAGTGGGTCACAATTCACCAGGCATTCCATAGCAAGAGGATTGATGCCCTAGTTAAAGATGCTCTTATCGCTCCTCCCTTCTCATTAAGCTGCTATGGATTGAATGAATACAAATAGCAATGGTGGTAGTGGGAAATGATATGACAATGATGGTGGTGGGGTGGGGATGGGCATGAAGAATGATAAGGATGATGGTCAGGATAATGTTAACAATGATGGCAAACGGGATCAATCCTATGATATGAAGTGGAGGGAGGTAGAAGAAGCAGCAGGTTCCCCTGTCCAGCCTGCCAAACAATGTGCTCTTCCTGGCAAAGATATTTGTCCTCGATATAATATAGTCCTAGTGCCCGACCCCCAGGAAGCAGACAATGTTCACTAGGTGAATCTGACAGAATCAGAACTGATCCTTCTCAGCCTAGCTTCCTGATCTGTGCAAGCCACTTTCTATAACTCTTCTACCTCCATTTTCCTAGTTTAAATGTGGGTCAAAAGTTGTGCCTTTGGCCCTGATTCCCTCAATCACACAGGCTCATCCAGGCTCAACTACAAAGCCCATCTGACTGTCCACCCCCAGGTCAGAGGGTTTCTGCACCCCACCAGCTTGGTGGTCACCCCACCCACATACTAGCACCCTAATCAGCTATTTTGATATTTCTGTTGCTTTCCAAAAGACTGCTTTCAAGATTCTAGACCAGGTGGTGCTGGTCTTTTTTTGGAGGTGCTAATTAATAATTTAACTTCATATAATGATAATTTTATCTTGTTGCAGTTTGTGGATGTATGATTATCTCATCCATCCGGTGTCTGGGGCTCAGCACGAAACATCTCTCCTGCTGGTTGCTGGGTTGTGCCTGGGAATCTCCACACAGGGAGAGAGGCCAGAGGCACAGCATGGAAGGTCTCTGAGCCTATTTCCGGGACCAGGATCCTTCAGGCTGTGTGTTTGAATGGTGTGCTCAACTCTTTCAAGGTCAAGTGGCCTGAGAAATGAGGCTGGATCAAGTAACCTTTCTGCCCCCTCTCATTCTGGCTTCTTCTGATGTGAGTGGAGAAAGCCCATATCAGGCTGGCCTAGTGGAAGGGACATTCATAATAAGTCCTGGCCTCTCTGTCCTACCCCTCCTCCTCATCCTGGGAACCTAGTAGCCGGAAGTTGTTTGTTTGTTTGAGTACTTGTCATGGCTATCTTTTTTTTTTTTTTTTTTTTTTTGATTTTTGGGCCACACCCAGCGGTGCTCAGGGGTTACTCCTGGCTGTCTGCTCAGAAATAGCTCCTGGCAGGCACGGGGGACCATATGGAACACCGGGATTTGAACCAACAACCTTTGGTCCTGGATTGGCTGCTTGCAAGGCAAACGCCGCTGTGCTATCTCTCCGGGCCCATCATGGCTATCTTACAAAACAAACTAACTTTGACCGGTGATGAGAGTTGAAGACCTGAGTACCTTAAAGGCCTCTCTTGTCTACAGCAGAGAGTTAGGGATTGGCCAAAGTGCTTGGTGAGAATCTCTCCTGGGTGAACTCAGAACTTCATATATATATATACTATGCCAGCTAGTGACTCCTGCTGGCAATTGTCCAGTCCTGGTATGACTTGGCATTAGATTTTGGTATGACCTGTCAAAGAGAGCAGAGCAAGGAGTAGGAACGATCTGGGCACTTGAGATGATGGGGTGGCAGGACGGTGGACAAACTCTGGAAGGCCTAAGCTGACTTGGTCACTGAGGGAAAGACAGAGCCTCAAGAGGCATTAATTCACAATCCTGTGATCTAGAGAGGAGGTGAGGGGAGCTGTTAAAAGTGTGTCACGGCCTGGGCACAGAGTTCCAAGGGGGTTCTTCTGAAGGTAGGACAAGACTATAAAAGTCAGATTGAATAGCCAAAACTCTCTGTTTTGTCCACCTGGGGTCTCAATTCCCTTTGTACCTAAAACTGGCTGTTCACCAGGTGTCAGGTTGGTCTTGGCCATTCTAATGACATGCTAATACTGAAGACCAGATTGGTTGCAGCATCAAAGTGTTTGGGGACCCTCCTGACAGCTCGAGAAGCACTCCCACCTCCAGCTACTCTGGGCAGCTTGAGCTCTAAGCTGGAATGTTCTCCTAGCAATTGTACCTGTCACTTCTCATTAGAGCTGATGCCCTGGGCACCTGCCAGGGGGCCGTGGGCCATAATTGGCCATGTTCTCTCCCAGCTCCCCCAGGGAGGCTGCTGCCTGGCCTGGCGGGCCCCTGGAGACACCAAGTCTTCGGAAGTGCCAGATTCTGGTCTCGCCCAGTCCTGATCTCCTTGGCTACAGCTTAATTGTGAGATCCCATAGGGCCCTCTCTGCTCTGAATGACATGGTGACCTTTCTTTGTTTTGACTTCTCCACCCAGGGCCAGCAATAGTTTGTGTGGTCTGACAAGTCTCATCTGTGACATGTGCTTCCTCCTTTGGTCGCTTAAAATTCAAAAAACCTTAGAAGGTCAAAACAGTCTTTAATAGTAAATTCAAAAAAAATTTTTTGGCATTAGATTTTGGTTTGCCTTATAAGTTGTTCAACTCAGATATGTACACCCTCCCTCACCTCAAAAGACAGAACCAACAGCATATAATCTAAGAGCCTGTTTGTCTCCTACCTCTCCAACTTCTTTCTGGCTCTCCTGGGACTAATTCTCTCACTTTTTTAGTTCCTTCTGTGGCCAACTCTTTTCAAGTGCCTCAGTAATGCTTTTGATACTTTCTGCTGTGTCCAGTTTTGATATTTGTTAAATTTCTGCCATGGGGGACAAGGATTTCTCTGTTATTCATCCTACTCTGCTTTTCTTCTTAGATACTTATGTCATAATTCTTTGAATCTAGAAGGTTGTGACACTGTCAATGTGACTCATTTTAGTAGTGGGCAGTGCTTTTAGGTTTTATTATATATTCTTGTACATATTTTTCCCTTGATGTGGCAGAGATTCTCTGTGCTCCTCAGATATGCACCTCCCCTTAATTTGTCAACTCCTTTTCCAGTTAGGTTGGAGTCATGGGACTGAAGTGAGTCTCTCTAAGCTAAAGCAGTTCTGAGCTGAAGTTGTTTCTTTCTTGGACCTACAAAGGAGGTCACACAGATTCCATGATATGCAAAAGGCTAAAGGGAGGCTGGATTAGCCCCTAGGAGAATCTCAGTGTGAGAGAAAAATGAGCTCTTGCTATGTGTCAAACTTCTAGGATTAACCACTGGATAAATATGCCTAGAGACAATGATCTCCTAAAGTTTCAATTGCATCATTCTCTTACATTTTTCCCAAAGATGGATCAGATCGATCAAGCCCTTTTACCCTAAATACACTCAATATTGAGTTTGCAAGCCTGGTTTACTGCTCTTGCATCAGCTCATCTATTAAGTCCTTGTCTTTCCCTGGATTTTTTCTGCCTGGAGCCCTGAATTTATGGTTTCAATCTAGGCTTGACTGACCGCAAAGTTTTTTGTTTATTTGTTTTTATTAAGTCACCATGAGATACACAGTTAAAAAGTTGTTTGTATTTGAGTTTCAATCATACAATATTCCAATACTCAGCCTTTCACCAGTGTTCATTTCCCATCACCAATTTCCCCAGTTATCTCCCCTTTATTTCACCCCTACCCCACCCTGTCCTATGAGAGATACTTTCCTTCTCTCTCTCTCTCTCTCTCTCTCTCTCTCTCTCTCTCTCTCTCTCTCTCTCTCTCTCTCTAACTCTTTTATGTCCCCTTTCCTTTCTTTCTTCTTTTAATTCCAAATTCTTGTTCAGAGTAATCATTTCCAACTATTATTGTCAAAATGGTCCTTTCTCTGCTTTCACTATGCTCCCCACCCAATATTTTTTATCATATTTGGGTATTATTCTCATACTATGTTTTTTATATCTCACAAATAAGTGCAATCAATCTATATCTGTCCTTCTGACTCATTTTACTCAGCATGATACTCTCATATCTATTCATGTGTAAGAATAGTTTATGACTTCTTTTTTCCTAATAGCTGTTCATTTGTAGATACCATACTTTCTTTATTTCACTCATTTGTTCTGGGGTGATTGGGTTGTTTCCAGATTTTGGCTATTGTGAATAGTGCAAGGAACATAGGAGTGCAGATGCCTTTTGTGAATGCAAAGTTTTTATTCTCCAAATTTCTTCTGCAAGTTTTCTATTTCCAGGATTCTGTTTCCTTGGCCTACTTACTGCTTTTTCTGGAGTACTTGATCATTTCTAAGTAAGGAAATGTTAAAGGAGTTTTATAAATTCTTATGTAGCACTTAGTAGGACTTTTATTCTGGAGGTTCATAACTCTCAGAGTCAAAAAATGACTTGAATCATGCCACCTTCCCAGCCCTTGAATCATTATTTAACTAGTCACCTCTTCTGTTTTCTCTGTTAATTTGGGCACTAGAAAAGATGAAACCTTGCATCTGCCATGGCTGCATTAATGCTACATCATAGCAAATGAACTCAGAACAGGATAGTGCAAAATCACAACTCCTCTCCCCTTGTAAATATGATCTCTCCTGGGCTCAGCTTAAAAATCTGAAAACACCACCATTCTTGTCCACATTTCATAGGCAGCCAAGCTCATGCTCATACAGGTAAGTGTCTGAATTTGGCCTTCTACTCCAAGTTCAGAGCTTCCCCTTCTTTACTTGGGGACTTCTAAAGAGAGGCCATGGTGACCGAGTCCCACTTCATTATTCAAAAAAAAAAAAAAAAAGTTAAAGCAACTTCCTCTCTGAAAACTCCTTCTGGGTCTGGTTCCTGATTCGATCTTGATATTCTATTTTCATCCCTGCCTCTCTGGGGATAATGACAAGGGGCATGTAATTGCTACCTGCTGGGTAAAGAGCTCTATCTTTTATTTGTCTTAAAATATTCTTTCCCCATAATTTGGCCTCTACCAATCCCGGAAGGAAATGTGATGGTTCACCCCTATCATAGGCCTTCATTTCAGTCAGTGGAACCTCTGCACCTCTCTAACCCACCTTCCCCACATTAAACAGCCTCTCAGGCCTTGGATTCTAACAGTCATCCTAGCAGAGAACAGCTTCCCTTTCTCTGCCTCTCCAAAGTAAAACTCTGTCTTCTTTCATGGTTCAGCACTGATGCTGGCCTTTTAAAGAAATCTTGCTTTGAGTAACTTACTTGATCTCTTGAGCTTTATTTATTCATCTGTAAAATGGGCATTGCGGGCCCACTTGTGGGGTCTGGGGAAAGCTTAAATGAGCTATCAAAGGACTTGGCATAGCATCGGCCACACATAATAATGGTTCAAGAAATGTTCTCTATTATTATTTTGTGGGCATCTCTTGTAAAAAAAATGTCTTTTCCTGATTTGGGTGTAATTTTCCCACTAAATTGGGTGGGGAAGATATTCCAGCTCTTACCATAAATTAGAATTACCTGGGGGCTTTTTTAAAACATGGTTTTCTAACTATGATTCCCCTATCAGATCAATTTTCTATAACTCTCTGAGACCTAGACTCTCTGAAACCCAGGCATCAGTATTTTAAATGTGTCCCAGGCAATGGGATTCTAACAGATAACCATGTCAAGAATATGCTGAATTGGATCATGAGCTGCCTGAGAGCAAAGACCAGGCACTGTATGTGCTGATATCTATGCTATTATGATTTATTAGAAGAAAGAGATGTTTGGTCTTTGTCCCATTCCTGGCCTGGAGCTCCTCCAACCCTGGGGATTTTCTAATGAAGAGAAAAGAAAGCTGTCTTTTGGTGCGTTCATAGGGGTGACTTTTTGGAAAGTTCTGTTTCCCTGGGAAAGGGGAGCTTTCATGTGAGGTCATCCATATGGATAAAGAGTTGTAACTTTCAGTGTCTCATCTTGACCACCTAGCAGGGGAGAAGGTGAGAGATCAAGTTCGATATGAAACTCCAGCAAGTGAACTGAATCCAAAGAGAAGGTTATTGAAATCTCCAATCTAAGTCACTAGGATAGAAGCACAGCAGTATTTTATAGAAAGGAGGGACTCCTGCAGGGGAAGGATGAGGGAGTCTGGCAGGACTGGGGTTCCTTCTTTACCTATACAATCTAACACATTCTCCAGGGAGATAACATCAGACTCAGGATCTGTAACCAGCCAGTTTGATGGGCTAACAAAACAAAACAAGATAAAACAAAACCCATGCTGGAACTGGGTGCAGAACCCTATCCTAAAATCTTAGGGCAACTTGCATTAGAGATTCTGTAACTGTTAAGCACATGGATGAACGAGTGTTAGAAATTAAGTTCAACATGACCAGAGCCTTTATGATGGCAGCCTTTGTCTGCCTGAGGGGAGAATACACTCCGGAGTCTGGGGTCTCCACTGATGGATAGTTTAGGCTCAACAAGTACTCTCATTAGCTCCCGCTGCTGCTCCATTAGTGGATGTTATTCTTCTCCCCTTTCAGAATCCCTACAGGGCAGACAGGATACTGGCATAGAAACATGGTGAGTTGCCAAGGGCTTTCAATAGAAAGCCAAGGTCAGGTCCTGGATTTCATTCCCAACACCTGGTCCTATGCTTGGAAATTCTCTTTGGAGGCAGGCTCAGCTACACAAGTGCTGCTTCTGGGGTGAACCACTTAGGATGCATAAGAATAGGGGACCCTATGGAGAAGTTGACTCCAGCATGGGAAGCTCCTCTTGGGGACATGCCAGGAGAGGGACTGTGGAAACAGGTAGTATGACTTGTGTGAGTGCATGTGCATTAGTGAGTGTATGTGGAATATGCAAACTCTGTATGTGTGTGAGCCTATACATATGAGTATACATAAACATGTTTGTGGCTGAGTGTATAACATGCATAAATATGTTGTGGCATGAGTGTGTGAGCATCTGTGTATCCTGAGTTTGTGCATAACTATATATGTGAGCATGTGTGTTCATAGTGTGAGCCATTACAAGACAAGCTGCCCAGAAGGTCATTCAGGAAATCTGGTGGCTACCTGGCCCCAGGAAAGAGCCCTTAGGAGATTATATTTCCCTGGTATTGGGTTGTGGAAACCCTCTCTAACCAACTTCTGTACCCTTTCTCTCCAGCCCTCCAATCCCTCACATTGGGGGGGGTTCTTGGCTGAGAAGAAGCTGGTGTTGCATAGAGGAAACTGCTCATGACTCTCCAGGCCTGCACCACCCCCCACCTTACCTTGCCGCTTTTCATCTGCCGAGTCTCCCCTTCTGCCAGGCCCAGCTTCCACAGAAAATTTCCCTGGGCACCTTTGCTCCCAACTGTGTGTTAATTGCTTTGCCACCAGCCTCCCCACCTTCCTCAGAACTGGGGACAGGGTGACCTTGCCACCCAACTTTAATCCTTTCCAAACCAAAGGAAGAAGTGGGCAGCCAGGGAGTGTTGTACAGGGCACCCAGGCCAGGAGTAGGGCTCATAGAAAAGAACTCTAAGTGGGTGGGCTGAATCCTAGACCCAACCCACACACATTGTGAACCTGCCACACTCATTGCTATTGCTAAAGGACAGAGGACACTTCTCAGGGGTTATAGGAGCACCCTTCGTGGGACAGACCTGTTGTAAGTCTGGAAATACCTTTTCAGGGATTAGAGGGTGTGTGTGTGTGTGTGTGTGTGTGTGTGTGTGTGTGTGTGTGTGTGTGTGTGTGTGTGTGTTTGTGTGTGTGTGTGAGAGAGAGAGAGAGAAAGACAGAGAGAGAAAGACAGAGAGAAAAAGAGAGAGAGAAGAGAGAGAGAGAGAAAGACTGATACCCCCAACCCCTGCTCCATTCTAGTGCAGTTTCATTCAGTTTCCGGCTCTACTGTGCAGGGACTTGGCTCTCTGGGCCATGTAAATTCATCCTAAGGAACTTCTCCCTGGAGAGGGTCAGTGATCATCAGAGGTGGTAGGAGGGAGAAGGCAGCTTTCATTCCCCACTTCCAGCTCCAAAGACAAGGCAGATGGTGGTAACAACAGGAGCATCCAGAGTCTCTAGTGGTAGGGGAAGTGACATAGCCCAAGTCAGGACCCGGCCCAGCAGACTGTGAGGCCCTGAAGGCACGTCTGATTCATGCCTGTCTCTCCATTTCTCCAACATTCTGGCTTCTCAGAACTGTGTTCAGTGGTAATTTGTTAAAGATATGGAAAGCTGAACAGAGATAAAGGAATGTGGCAGGCAAGGAAAGAGAGGGGGTAGGGGCCTGGATCAAATAGAAGGGAGGAGAGAAACTTAGTATGGAAAGTAAGTGAAGATAAGGCTGTGGTACTAAACATGCCTCAGATCTCAGTAACTGTGTGTTTTATCTGTTATATTTGTTTTGGGCCACACCTAGCAGTACTCAGGTTCAGCTCCTTTCTCTATACTCGGAAATCAGCTGACGGTGTTTGGGGGATCATGTGGGATACCAAGGATCAAACCCGGATCAGTCTCATGCAAGGCGAGCACTCTTACCACTGCACTATCACTCTGACCCCTTAAATCTCAGTGACTTTAAAGTAACAAGTTTCTTTCTAACTTCAGGCATCTGTTTATTTACATGGATTGTCCAGGACACTTATTTGAGGATAGTCACTCACATGCTAAGTTGATGGAGCTGCCACCTCTCGGGCATCACCAGTTTCCTTTCTAGAAAGCAACAAATGTTGGGCTACAGAGATAATATAGCAGGTGAAGTGTTTGTCTTGCACACAGCTGACTTAGGTTCAATTTATGGCACCACATATAAGCCCCTGATTACAGACCCACGAGAAAGTCATGAGCACTGTCAGGTGTGGCATCCCCCCCTCCTAAATACACATAGTAACTCCAAAATCCAGGGGCCAGGAAATACAAATGTGCCTAGAAGATAGAAAATGGTGAAAACCCTGGATGAGCAGCACCAGTGAAGTTGATTAAAGTTCTATCAGGGAAAACCAGAAGAGGAAGTTTGTAGTTGATATAATTCCCACATCCCAGGGCTAGAAGCTTGTAGACTGCTGCTTTGAGATCATAAAATCATAATCTGGGCCCTAAAAGAGAATGGGAGGAGGAAAGCATGTGAGTTGAATTGAGTGCCATGCTATGCTAGGCTCTGGAAATTAATAGAGACACAATCGTTGTCTAACAATGATTAGATAAGAAATAATGGAGTCTGATCTTCTAGTTCCATGTAGGGACTGAGTAACCAAATAAAGAGGAGGCGGAATGTTGTCGCTGCACTTGGTGGTAGTTGCATTTTCTCCTGTTACCTCTAGGTGGCATGGGGAGGGGGGAGGGTACAGGTGTGGCCATATAAAGCGATAGGTCAATACAGCTGCATGATTTATAATTCCTGCATCTACCTTCACCTCCAAGATTTTCAGTCCATTGAACCATTCCTGGTGCAACATCAAAAACAACTCAAAATTTTAAGGCAAATTAGAATTGTCTAAGTAATTTTTTTTAATAATATTTTATTGAAACACCTTGGTTACAAATATGATTGTGGTTGGGTTTCAGTCATATAAGAGGCCACCCCCCCATCAACAGTACAACATTCCCACCACCAATGTCCCAAATATTCCTCCTCCCCACCCCACCCCCGCCTGTACTCTAGACAGACTTTCTATTTCCCCTCATACATTCTCACTGTTAGGATAGTTCGCAATGTAGTTATTTCTCTAACTAAACTCATCACTCTTTGTGGTGAGGTTCATGAAGTGGACTGTAACTCCCAATCCTCCTCTCTTTTGTCTCTGAAAAATATTGCAAGAATGTCTTTCATTTTGTGCTAATTCTGTGTGTGTGTGCTAATTCTTATTAGTGGAAAAATTAGTGAGAAATTTTAATTTCTTGACATTTTTGCTTTTGGTCTACATCCTGTGGAGCTCTGAATTCTATGCTCACTCTCAGCTATGCTCTAGGGATCAGGGGATTGAACACAGACCTTCTGCATGTAAACCATGTGTTTAGTCCATTGATCTATCTTTGGCCATTAGTTATATTCTTTTAAAATATATTCAATTTTTAGTCACTGTGATTATAATTTTATACTGTTGTCAATGAAGGGGTTTCATACATACATACAACATTCCAATATCACATACCTCACTATGTCAGTTTTCCTCTACTATTGTCTCAGAATCCCACTCTATTCTCCCCCCCCCCCAAATTCATGGTAAGCTCCATTCAATAGATCAATTTATAGATTCTGTTACTTTGGGTCATTTGTTATTCCCTTATTGTATCTCAATTGTAATTGTGTTCCTCTGGAAATTTCCCTGGTGATAATTTGTTATCCTTGTTCCAAGCACCTTCCTATTTGATCAATCACTCTGAGAAGATCAAAACTGAAAGGAGATAAAGAGATTGAACCCCTTCAATTGGTCGAGATAGGAGAGATTATCAAACATTTGGAGGAAATATTTCTTTTACTAAATGTTAGGTTTGTGCAATTTGGCCTAATTAGAAAAATCAAGGGGCTTCTTGAACTACTAGAACTTGAGGTCATTTCACATGTAACAGTGTCAGCAGAAGGAAGAGAAGGGAGGAAATGGCACATAAATGTTTATTCCTGAGCTAAAATTTTCTTCTAGTACCTGCTAACAATCTAATTCTGTGATGGCCCTTTATTGTCTTCAGAATCAAACCCTAATACTTTCGAACTGAAAGAATCGTGTGTGTGTGTGTGTGTGTGTGTGTGTGTGTGTGTGTGTGTGTGTGTGTTTGGGTCACACCCGGCAGCGCTCAGGGGTTACTCCTGGCTCTATGCTCAGAAATCACCCCTGGCAGGCACAGGGGACCATATGGGATGCCGGGATTTGAACCACCGTCCTTCTGCATGAAAGGCAAACGCCTTACCTCCATGCTATCTCTCTGGCCCCCAAAACTGAAAGAATTGTAACAGGATCTTCCCCAGGTCTCTAAGAAAGCTCTAAGAAAGCTCCCCTTGACCACACTCTCCTTCTAGAATATCCTTCTTGTGCATGCAGAACAGAGTCCAAGTCCAGCCCCTTTGGATTGGTGGTTCCCTCTGCTTTGGACTTACCTTTCAGTCACTTACTTAGAGCCTGGCACACCCATCTCCCCCACTCCTTGTGACTAGGTCAGGCATCTCCTACTCTGTCAGCATCTATCTGGCCCTTCCTCTGGTCCCCACATCCCACTGTTTTTCTCTTGTGCAAATTCCCATCACAGTCATTACTTTGCCTCACAGTTCTTCCCATTCACATATCTCTGGCTAAGCTGTTGAATCATTGGGAACAGCAGTGATGTTTTATTTCTTTTTCTCTTTTATTTTGAGGGTAGGCCTAACATGGGACAAGAACCAGTGTACATTCCCATAATGTTCGGAATGAATGAATTGGTTGGAGCACATCTAAAGGAGCACCAATTATATGCTTCCACTCCAAACCAGAATTACTTCAACAGCATGGATCAATAGCTATATTCATGGCTGTGTGAATAAAGTTTTTAATAAACATGCCAACCTCCATTTGTTGACATGAGCTACAAAAGTAGCTACTTTTGCTATAGAGAAACAGAATCACACAGCTGAAACATGTAGTCCTCAAAGATTACAGAATTTTTACTCTGACTCTGCTAAGAAGTTTGCTTACCACTATTCTGTTACATTGGCATTTCATCTTTTTTGGAAGAGAGACACCTTTGGGAATTTGGTAAAAAGCTTTGAAATTGAATATATGCACACACAGAGAATATAGTTTGCATTTGATTTCATGAGGATCAATGACCCTGAATCCCATCCATAAATCCCTAGGGTTAAAAGTTTTCAAGAGTAGTGAGATGAGATCTCAGAAAGTGATGAAGAATAAAAAAACATGGTACCGGAGAAGCTGAAAATAATTAAGGTCAGAGTAGTGAAAAATCAAAATTTCAGAGCCAGAGAGATAGCTCAAGGCACTGTAGCCCATGCTTGACATGTGTGAGGGCCCAACTTTTATCTTTGGCATTGCATAGTCCCCAAAGGACCACAGGAAATCCTACTGGCCTCTGAGCCCCTCCAGGCGCAATTCTCATGACAATCCTCTCCCCAGCATCTTCTTTATTGCTAGGATAAGAACCATCAAGAGTGACCCTATGATCCAAAGAACTAGAGAAATTCCTTCTCACCAAAAATAGAATAGTCAAAATGTTTTGAAAAAGATTTGCCTGGAAGCATATCAGACATAAAGTTGACCAATAGTGAAAAATATTCCTCGGAATGACAAACTCATTCCTTGTACATGGTTTGGGAAGAGAAAAGCTATTCCAACTCTCAGCAGAGTGCTTATAAATGAGACCTATCAGTCTCCATGATATGGAGGCTATGGGTCAGTGAGCTTCTTTCCTAGTGAATAAGGAGCAGCGAGGAGAGCACACATTGCAGAAAGAGATGCCACCCTGCTCATCCTGTGGAGAAGCGTAGCCCCAATAGAGCACAAACAATTATAATGGATCAAATGCAGCTTTGCTTTCTTGAAAACATGAGCTGGGGTGGGGTGGGGTGAGAGAAATAAAAGCCTGGGAGCTAATGAAGTCATGAGCAATAGGAGGCGTTAGGCCTCTAGGAAGCAAATTGTGGGCCAAACGAGCTCATTTTTTAACAGAATTATTAAATTAGCAGATGAAGGAAGCCCATTAGACATTATGAATCTCGCTTTGAGCAGTGCCCTTGATAGAGGGTTGCACAGATGCTTGCTAAATACATTCCAACCAGGGTAGCAGGGAGGCTGTCAGTCCTAGGAACCCCAGTGGGGTTGATGAATATGTTGAACATGACAAACATGTGGGCCAGGTATTATCTTGGGAATTTCAGGTCCACTACCCTCTTACGATTCCCAAAAATGGGATCTCAGGAAGGAAGGAATGACTGTGCTCATCTCAGAAGGCAAGATAGCTCAGAAGGGTGCCAGGGACTCACCATAGCTCCCACAGTGTGAAGGCCGATATCATAGCTAAATCCTGGTCTCCTTCATCTCAATCTAGTGCTCTGCCCATCTCTCCCCTATAAAATAGACTTAATTATCCCAAAAGGGGGCCATAAAGGGGGACATATTTGCTCAGATTGCAAGAGTCTATGTCTCACTAAGGTTCTCCTGAGCTGTTAGGAATCTGACAAGAGGATTGGGCAGCGGTCTAGAAGAAATACACAGCAAAAAGGATAAGTGGCCAGAGGTGTAGTAGAGTGATGAGGACACAGGTAGGAAGTGAGAAGGGGTATATTGCTTAGGAATTGGATGTCTATATGAGCTCTTGAGGTTAGAGAATGGCAACACAAGACTGTTAACATTTCTACATAGGGAAGATTCATATTGGAAGGATGTGACTTCTCTATGGAGACTGGACTGGACTAGATGAGGCTGGAGGCCTGGAGGCTGGGGGAGGAGTCACAGAAGTCCAGGGTTATGGACTTCTGTTATGAGACTTCTGTTTTGTTTTTTATTTTTTGTTTTTGGGCCACACCTGGTGGTGCTCAGGGGTGACTCCTGGCTGTCTGCTCAGAAATAGCTCCTGGCAGGCACGGGGGACCATATGGGACACCGGGATTCGAACCAACCACCTTTGGTCCTGGATCGGCTGCTTGCAAGGCAAATGCCACTGTGCCATCTCTCCGGGCCCCTATGAGACTTCTGTTATGAGACTTCAGGTTGGTGGTTGAGGAATTGCAGAAAGTCAAAAGGCTGAAGCCTGTGGGCATGTGTGTGCACCCATGCAAGCACACCTACAAGAGAATTCTTATCTCTCTGAGTACACAACTTTGTGTGTGAGCAGCTCTGTGGCTGTCTTGTTTGCCCTGTGCCTTTGGAGGTAAGCTTTTGGTCTTGCTGGAAGGGAACTGGTATGTCTGCCCCAGAAATCACAAGGCTTTGATTTTGCACATGACTATGAGTTAGATATGTGTGTGTGCCAGCATGCACCCAAGCCTAATATCTAGAAGGAGAAAGCAACAGAGTGATCCTGCACTCACATTTCTGTAATAATAAATGAGGCTGACAAATCTTGCAGAACTCTAGTGAAGACCCATTCCTGTCCACATTAATTCCATCTCTGGAAATTAATCTCTGCTACACCCTCTTATAAGGCCCAGACTCTGGCTTCACCAGGTCATGCTCAGGCTTACTTCTGGTTCTGCATTTAGAAATCACTTTTAAGGGTCTTGTGAGAGCATATAGAACAAACCCAAACCCAGGTCAGTGACATGCAAGGCTAATGCCTTATTTCCTATCCTACCTCTCCAGCCCCCTAAATGGTTCTAAAGTACTATAGGGGAAACTCCAGTTACTGATTATGAAAACACAACCCTAGTTTCTGATTATAGAAGATATAATGGCCTTCATCAATCCAACCAGGGTCTTCCACATGCTTTGAGCTACTAGGACAAAAGCCACATTGATCTAACAATTTCCAAAATGAACAAATACCCCAGCCTCCTACACCTGACCCCTAAACTTGTTGTATAGTCTGGCATGGGAGTGAAAGGTCTTTGTTCACAGAGTGAGATCTGGGTCCATAGAGCCCCAATCCAGCTCTGCTCTGAACTCTCTTTTCTAATGGCTCTCAGCTGGCCACCTTTTAACCTCACTTTACCTGTGGAAATGTCATGTTTGCATTTGGGTCATGGGGTTGGGTTGAGAAGTGGGGTGTGACTCTGTCTCACTAACCTAATGTGGATGGTGTCTTGTGACCTCTGAAGTCAGACAAATCTCTTATCCAGAGGTGGGTGCTTAACAAATAACTACCTGCTTCTCCCTAGCCAAAAAAACATTCATATTTGTGGATTGATGAGTAATTTTTCTGGTGTTAGTGAACCCATATTGATAGATTTCAATGCACTAGCATGAAGTCACTGAACAAGGACAAAATTGCACACAGTAGGATGATGGGAGCTGGTTGAAACCATTCCAATACATCCCTGCTTGACCCTTAATCCCTAGAGAGAGCTTTGCCAGGGCAAATTCAAATCCAGGTGGTTCAGGCTGATAAGTGCAGCAAGAGACAACATGAGGTCCTAGGGAGAGACAGGATAAAAAGTAACAAGAAGTCCAGAGGGAAAGTACAGCAGGTAGGGCACACACTTTATACACAACTGACAATCCTCAGCATCTCCTATGATTCCTTGAGCCCCACTAGAAATGATTCCTGGTGCAGAGCCAGGAGTACCCCTGAGTACCATCAAGTGAAGAAAAAGGAGGAGAGAAAAAGGAGGAGGAGACAGAAGATAGAAAGAATGAAGAAAGGAAGAGAGGGAGAGAGGAAGGAAGGAAAGAAGGAAGGAAGGAAGGACAGAAAGAAGGAAGGAAGAAAGGAAGAGTGCTTGCTTTGGCAGCACATATACTAAAATTGGAATGATACAGAGATTAGCATGGCTCCTGTATAAGGATGACACACAAATTTGTGAAGCATTTCATATTTTTTATAAGAGAAAGAAAGGGAGGGAGGAAGGAAGGAAGGAAGGAAGGAAGGAAGGAAGGAAGGAAGGAAGGAAGGAAGGAAGGAAGGAAGGAAGGAAAGAAGGAAAGAAGGAAAGAAGGAAAGAAGGAAAGAAGGAAAGAAGGAAAGAAGGAAGGAAAGAAAGAAGAAAGAAAGAAAGAAAGAAAGAAAGAAAGAAAGAAAGAAAGAAAGAAAGAAAGAAAGAAAGAAAGAAAGAAAGAAAGAAAGAAAGAAAGAGAGAGAAAGAGAGAGAGAAAGAGAGAGAGAGAGAAAGAAAGAAAGAAAGAAGGAAAGAAAGAAAGAAAGAAAGAAAGAAAGAAAGAAAGAAAGAAAGAAAGAAAGAAAGAAAGAAAGAAAGAAAGAAAGAAAGAAGAAAGAAAGAAAGAAAGAAAGAGGGGCTAGAGTGGTGGCAAGTTAGTAGGGTATTTGCCTTGCATGTGCTAACCTAGGATGAACCACGGTTCGATCCTCCCGAGTCCCATATGGTCCCCCAAGCCAGGGTGATTTCTGAGCACATAGCCAGGAGTAACCCCGGAGTGTCACCGGGTGTGACCGAAAAAACCAAAAAAAAAAAAAAAGAGGAAGAAAGCAAGGAAGGAAGGGAGGGAGGGAGGGAGGGAAGGAGGGAGGGAGGGAGGGGGAGGGAGGGAGGGAGGAAGGAAGGAAGGAAGGAAGGAAGGAAGGAAGGAAGGAAGGAAGGAAGGAAGGAAGGAAGGAAGGAGGGAAGGAAGGGAGGAAGGAAGGAAGGTAGGAAGGAAGGCAGGTAGGCAGGAAGGCAGGAAGGAAGGCAGGAAGGAAGGAAGGAAGGAAGGAAGGAAGAAAGGCAGGAAGGAAGGAAGGAAGGAAGGAAGGAAGGAAGGAAGGAAAGAAGGAAAGAAGGGCATGAAGAGGGCTCAGGAAGTTTGGCAGCAGGAAGGAGGGAAACGCACTCTGGAACCATGATGTTCCAGGAAGTCCAGGGTGGCTGGAGCAAGATGGAAGCTGCCTCTCTCCTGGCTGAGTTCACTGGCCCCATGTGGCCAGAAGGCAGCATTGCCTGGTCCCTGGCCTCAGTGAGGAAGGGGGGGGGGGGCGGTCCATGATGTGGAGGGAGCAGGTGTTCCCTGAGTCCCAAGGATGACGTGTGATGAGGCTGAGCCAGGAAAGGGCAAATCCAGTTCTGTCATTGTTGGGCATCAGCGTTGGGACGGTCCCTCCAGGGTGATGCCAAGGGCCCAGGGAGGGGGCGGGGGATGCCCTGGATGACATCATCTGCTATTTCTGGGCCTGCTCCTGCCTCATGCAGCAGGAACTTCCCTCAGGGCATCCATCAGCTCTGTCTTCCCTTGAGACAGCAGAGAAATTCACATAGGCATCCTGATCCTGCGCAGACAGGGGGCTAGAGAGCAGTCATGTGAAGCCTGGGTTCACATCTCACCTCAGCTACTTCTCAGTGGAAGGACTTTGGGGGATACATTTCACTTCTGAACCCCTCTCCCTCAACAGATCCTAATGACCTGGTAGGGCAGAGAGGGAGGAATTCAGGTGGAGAGTGGGAGGGGAAAGCTGAGGCCTGTGGATTAGTGTCTGAAAACAGTCTATGGCTCCTTCATCTCCCTTGGCTTCCTTCTCTTAGACAATGTGCCTCAGGGGTCAGTTGGTGGAAGCTTCCAGAAGATGTCAATTCCCTTTCCAGCTGTGTGTGGATAAGTGGTTCACAGAGTATGAGGAGAACTAAGGCACAGCATCTGGCTCTGCTGAGGTACAAGAGAAGCATTTCTCAGCCAAGCAGAGCTCAGAGCTGGGGGTGGGGGGTATGCAATCTGACACCCCGCCAGTTCCAGGTTTTCATCTCAGGAAGCAGTACTAGTATTCTGTGCCCAAAGGCACGTTTCACAGCTTGCTTGCGACCTTTCACCCCACCTGCCTGTCTGTCAGTCCTCAGGGATCACCTCTGACTTCCTGTCTGTCTGTCTGTCCGCCCGTGAACTGTCTCCCCATGGCTCTGATTGCAGCTGACGTTCATGCACCTGGGCTCCATTTATGATGTCTGAGTGACAGAGAGGTGATAAATGAGAGCACGCGAGACTGACAGGCAGGAGCACTCGCATAGAGGACTGAACACGTGAACACACGCAGGACTGACAGCTTAGCTGTCCTCTCTGAGATTGGGGTCACTCCAGGTCTCCCCCATCACTTGGGGCTGTCCAGCGCAGCCTCTGACCCACCTCCAAGCACCTTCTGTCTGCCTCCAGGACCTTAGACAGAGGAAGCCCCCAGGACAGGGAGGAGGAGAGCCAGTCCCTATAGCAACTAAGAGAGGCACTTTTCAGTTCAAGAACAACTCTGGTTACAGGGGAGCTGTCAAGTGCCATCACAAGCTGCTAGTAAAGTAGTGAGGTCCCTGTCAGTGAAGTGGTTCCCTTATCTGTCAGGGTGTGTTGCAGGAGAATTCCTGAGTGTGTGTGTGTGGGTGGGGGGGGTGGTAGGATGAGGGTGGGGGGTGTAGATAAAGGTGGTCTGAGTTGGTCAAAGTTCTGATCCACACTCAGCACGGCACAGTTCTGGCAGCCAGGAGGTGTGTCAAAGTAGGGCCATTGTGCAGAAGAAGGTTAGACTCAATGACCTGAAGGCCCAATTCCACAGCCTTTGAGCTGGAGAAAGATGAAAGGCCAGTGCATGGCAACAGGTTATGAATAACCAGGAGCTGGGAGTGTGGGATAATGAAGGCTTCCCAGAATAGGAATGTCTCATCTCCCTCACCCTGATTTGCATGGCTCCTGCAAGCCTCCCTCCCTGCTCCTAACTCAATTTCAATTTCAATTTCAATGTCAATAACTTTCCTGGCACGCCAAGCAGCCAGGGGTTGCCAAAGTGAATTGGAACATTGAGTTTCAGAGTCTCGGACCAGCTTGTCCAGCCAGTGTGCCGTCCGCTCCTCGGCCTTCCAGGCCTTTCTTCTGCACATCTCCTGTCCTCAGTGCCCTTTGGGGAGACTAGTCTTACCTACCCCAGCTGCCTGTGTGGTTCTGTTTAAAAAGCCACGCTCCCTTATTTGATCAAGATGTTCAAGCCAAAGAGCGCATCACAGTCAGCGTCTGCTTTGGGGCCTGCCAGGCAAAGAGCTGGGAGGAGAAAGGATGAGGAAGGCTTAGCCAGTCTCTCTCCTGAGACCCAGCCAAGGCAGGAGGAGACAGCAGAGAAGCAGTCAGCTTATCTTCTGGAAAGGGGGGTTGGCAGGAAGCAAAAGTGTTGTTCAAGGGATGCTGGTGGAAGTTCTTCTGAGAGAAGGGGTCTAAGCCCCGAGGGTGGGCCTAGGGGAAACAGGCAGCCAGGGGTCTCCACTATGTCAGTCTAAGAGTTGGAGTCTGAACACCCATTGGAACTTGATGTGTCAGCAAATAGAAGGTGGTTCTGGGAGACCAGGAGCCCCAGAGGCACTACCTTCAAAGTTCAGGCTCAACAGTGGGAGGGAAGGGGCTCATGATGAGATAAGTACAACCTGAGAATTTTGTGGGGAGCAGTGAGGAACAGAGGACCCTGCCTGGACTATATTCGATTACTACCTACCAGAAGTTGCATGCCACCACTAATGTGGAATCAGACAGATTGGGATGGCATCAGCTTTGAGAGGAGGTCCTTGGGAATGGGCCCTTGTCTGTGCAGCAAGGGCTGAAGGTGTGATAAGATCAATCCCCTCAGTATATACTGCAGCAGAGGTGATAGGCAGAGGAGGGAGCAGCTGAGACTTCTTCCTGGGGCCTCTGGCAGGGCAGTAATACTTCAGGAAGAAGGCCCTGAGTCAGCCAGAGTACCTCCCCTCCTCCCCTGACAAAGGTCTGCTTGCGAATTGTTGTATTCTCCATGGTGTTGTGCAAAGTTAGGATCAGCCACCTCATCTCCAACAGCACCTCAGTCCTCTTTATTCTTGGGATCCCCTCCACTGTTAGAGCTAGGACATTGGCAGAGAAGATGACCCCAGCTAGCCTGTTTGTCCTTCCTGGTCCTGTTCTTTGTGCATCTTCATGGGGATTGTGATGGGTGGAAGGGCTGGGGATTGGAGGAGCAGCCAGGATGTGGGGACACATTTCCTCTATTTCTAGAGCTTCATTCTCTCTTCAGTAAGCCCAAAAGTGTGGGCAGAAGCCAAGGACTGGGACATAACCATGTAAATGCTGCTTCTGGGAGGTGAGGCAAGTACAGGGTAGGGTTAGCAATGGGAGAGTGAAAGAGTACAGAGGTGGCAGTGTGATTTGTGGGGGATTGTGGGAAGGATCCGAATTCAAAAGCTGGACAGAGCCGGCCTGCAATCCTGCTGCCAGAACACCCTGAGCTCACTTACTCACAGATCATCACCCCCTTCCATCTCTCTGGCATGCCTGCCAAGGGCACCTGGAAGGCTGGTTACTAGAAAACTCCTTATTCTGCCCACGTTACGTGTATTCCCGAACCCGTTTATGTCCGTTGAGCTTGTCCCTGGAAATAGATCGTTTAATCAAGTGTAACATAAGCCAATTATATACAAGTACAGAAAAGTGTTGTGTTTCTATGGTAATTCATTTAATGCTGGGAAGGCTGCTAAAAAAGTTGCTTTGGAATTCTTTGTGGACAAAACAGATCTGTAGAAATGCCCTGAGGCCATGGCTCAGAGATAGGATGCCTGCCTTAAAGGTAATAATAGGTCCTAAATCCCATCCAGAGTTCTTTCCTCAGCACTACTTGCATAGTTGAATACCATCTCCTGATTGAAAATTATTGAATATTAAATTAGTATTGAATAGATCGAAATAGTATTTCAATCTCTTGAAACCACAACAAATATGACCTCCTGTCCCCTCCTCCTGACTTAACAACAAAGGTCTCAAGAGAAAACATCCTGGACAAGGAGAGTTGTTTATATTGGTCACCCTGTGGGAATCGAAATTGAAAATCTTTTAGGTGACATTCAGGCTGTGCCTATCAGGTGCGATCTTGCTACCTTTCTTAGCTTTGTTTTATTGGACTTTCAAGACACTTTCCTCCAAGAGCTGTTCTGAGAAGTATAAAAAGCCATGTCAGAGGGACTGGAGCAACAGTAGGGCAGGTGGGTACTTGCCTTGCACAGGGCCAATCAGGTACAATCTCTGGCACCATATATGATCTCCAAGTTAGCCAGGAGTACAGAGCCAGGAGTAGACTCTGAACATGCCAATTGTGGCCCCAACACTAAAAGAAAAAGCCATGCGGGGTTTTTCTCACCACCTCCCCTCCCCCAAATCACTGTTCTCTCTGAAGTTTTCAGGACCCATCCAGGGTTGCCATTTGAATTCCTCTGATTGGGGTATGAGGTAGGGATGTCTCCCAAGAGCAGCAGCGTCAGTGAGGAAAGACTGAATGGACTCAGATGCCATCAGCACAGGGTCACAAGGAGCAGGTGACAGTGTGAATACAGAATTTCCTCAACTCGAAATCTTGGTTACATTCCTTGCAATGGTTGCAGCAGCAATCCCAGGTGAGAAAAGTTTATTCCAAAAGCCTGGCTGTGACACACCCACTTCTCTATCCTTTATGCCTGGTATATCCTGTCAACTTGGCTTCATCACTGGAGCAATCTTATCCCAACTCAGGGGCACTAAAGAGAAATGGAAGCAGGATGGAAGAACTTCAAAGGAGTGGATTCTTGAACATCCTACTGAAACTCAATTCCACTGAAACTCAATCATAAACTGTTTTATATCTCACAGTGATTCAATAAATCAAAACACTTAAAATAAAGTTTAGATTCACTTTTAAAAAAGAAAGAGTTTGGGGCCGGAGAGATAGCACAGCGGTGTTTGCCTTGCAAGCAGCCGATCCAGGACCTAAGGTGGTTGGTTCGAATCCCGGTGTCCCATGTGGTCCCCCGTGTCTGCCAGGAGCTATTTCTGCCAGGAGTAACCCCTGAGCACCGCTTGGTGTGGCCCAGAAACCAAAAAAAAAAAAAGAGTTCAAGTGTGGGAAGGTTATTGCCTTGTATGTAGCTGAGCAGGATTCGATGCCCGACATCCATATGGTCCCCCAAGCCTGCTAGAAGTGATTCCTTAGCAGAGATCTCCATGCAATTCAAACCCCTCCAAAAAAAGGAGGAGGAGGAGGAAACAATAACAACAACTCTAGAACTGCCCAAAATCCAACCTACTCTTGCTGCTCTTCCCTGAGATGTATGTGCCTGATTCTGTCTGCTTTCCAACTCTTTTCCAGCTCCTGTCAGTTGTCACCTCATCCTCCCAACCCAAAGAACCCAAAGAAACCCTCCAAAGAGGTCAACATTTTGATTCTGAGGCCCTGACTACTTCTCTATTGCCTCTGCAGGAACAATCTTAACTTCCTACCCCCAGACTCAGACCTTTCATCTCCAGCACCACCACTGGGTTCATACCCAATTTGGCCAGATTAGTTAGTTTAAGCCTGAATTCCCAAACCAAGGACTTTTCTACTCCCAGGGAGCCCATATTCTATGTGCCCTGACAGGCTCCATCAGATAATCCTTTAAAGCTCTGAGTGTGGGGCAGGGGCAGGGGAGGGAGCAAAGGCAGCACTAGGAGAAAGGCATGCTCTTCTATTTTAGCAAGACCATCCTTATCCTGTAGACTTCTGACTCAGTTCCTCTTCTCCCATGCTGTCTCCCTTTCTGCCTGTGATGGGTTTGGAAGAGTCATTTCCCCCAAAGAAACCTTATGGGCTTTCCTAGGACATAGGAAGAGCAAAAAGAGCCAGACTGATGTCATATGATTTGTTCATTCAGTCATTTATGCTTTCATCTACTCATTCACCCCTTCATTTTTTTCACTCATTAATTCATTAACTCACTTTATTCATTCATTCATCACACATTCACCCACACATTCACTCATTTGTTCATTTAAATGTTGAGCCAGGATACATTGGTTTCCTGGGAAATGCTGGAATTCTTCTATATTGACTGTTGCTGCTCAGTGCTCTGTGACAGTCACTTGCAGCCCAGGACTCTCCTTCAATATCTCCTACACCCCCTTTGACCCATTATTCAGAAATGTATGCCTGCCTAGCCAGGACCCCTTCTCCAGTAGCTGTGGGTGAGTACTTTGAGTTTTACCCCAGTCAAAGATGCCAGAAAACACTTTTATGGAAACTTTAGAGTAAATTTGGGAAGTACTCATCTGTGCAATGGCATCCTTCAGTCATGCATTCACTCAGTAAATGTTTATTGAGTGCCTAGTATATGCCAGGGAACAGATGAGGCCATGGAGCTCTATTACGTAAGATCCCTCCTCTCAGTTTGCTGTGAACTGAGAAAGGATAAGAGAGAGTTTACCTATAAACAGAGTCACCTAGAGAAGGAGAACACATGGCAGGAGAGGAGAGAGTGACATGACTTGACACCTGGGCTCAGTGTAACAGGAAGAGGCTGGGAAGCTCCTGGGGATGCTGCTCTGAGTCCAGCTTGGAGCTGTCAAGGTTCCTTGGTTCTGCCCAATTATCCACTAATGGCTGACAATGAATAGATTAGGAAGGGGACTGAGGACAAGGGCGCCTAATTATCAAGCAGACGAATGGAAGAAAACACTGAGTGCCAGTGACAGGTCTCAGGGAAAGCAGACAAGGGGGGCAGAATAGAGGCACAGCTCCTCCATCCTCCAAGCCAGAATTCCAGGGCCACACATGGAACCTCAGGTTAAGGAAAGGTTCTGGACAGTGGGAATTTGAAAAACCTGGGGTTAGGGGGAAGAGGAGTAGGGAGGGCTGACAGATGCAGGTTATTCAATCTAGGCCGGATGACCCTGAAGGTCATTTGTTTTCTGCCAGGACAAGTGCCCCCAAAGCAGAGGGCTGGGTCTGTGGAATCTGCTAGAAGCCAGGGCTCATATTTGAAGCTGTCCTTGTCCCAACCCAGAAGGGTTTTGAGCCCTGTGCCCCCATTCCTTCACCTACTTCCTGGCATGTGTGTTTACATAGCTTCTTTCAGAGCTACCCAACCTCCAGACCAGATTCACTGAGAAAGTCCTGTGTTCCCAGCATCCTCTCTCCTGGTCTCCCACCTGCCCAATGCCAAGGATGAGATCTTTCTTTCCTGTGTGATCTATATGAAGGAGGGGCTCTTATAGATTGACTCTGACCACTCTGACTCTGTCCTGAATTGACATGCCTGAGGGCAGCTGTGTCCAGGTTGGCCTGCCTCTTCCAGACTTCTATAACTTAATGCCAATTTGCCCCTCAGGCTTGAGACTGTGGGGACCTTAAATCCATGGTCCACTTAACAAAGATGGAAAATTCTGATATTGTCCTCCCACCCAGGTCCTTATTCAACACTCCCACTCCCCAGCCCATCTCAAATATTACACCCCACCTTCTAGTTACAGGTTTATACTCTGGAGAGCTCAGAGCTCAGGCTGCACATGAGGAAGGTCCCCATCCTTTCTCTCAGACATGAGCCAACCCTTTCATCAACACCTGGTCCTCACATATATATAGGGATATGGAATGGCTCATTTTTCCACCACACACAGGAGTCCTGCCTGCATAGACCCCAGCATGAAGTTCTGTCCAGCTCTGCCCTGCACCGTACTAACTTCTTTTGTGTTCACATACTGAGGCTATCTTCATCTCAGGCAGATGAGTTAGACAGTGAGGGCAGGGGCAGGGGAAAAATAGGTCCGTATCTGATCCCATTTATATATGATCCTGCCAGAGGAGAGCTTCTAAAGGAAAGAGGCACTGCACCATGTTCATGTCAGCTGGGGCAGCAAGTCTGGTAAGTGCAAGTACTTTGCATACTCTCCTGAAGTCTCGCCCTTCCCATAGGTAGGCAATGTTTCAAGGCTACAGGTGAGAACATAAGACTTGATCTAAGGTTACCACACTAACACCAGAGTTGGACCTAAACCAAGGACTTTAGCTATCCAGAGTCAAGACTCTTTCCTCTACTTAATAGTGTGTAGAAAGCAATTTGGAAAATCCTGGGGTGGAGGCCTAGGCTGCCTTAAGCCAAATATACTATCATGACTAACTAGGGAGCTGCTACAGATTCTGAGGGTCATGAGCTCCTAGACTAGAGTGTCCTTCAAACAATTGTGGTCATTTCTCAGGTCTGTCTGCAGGTCACATGATGGCTTAAATGTCCAAACCTCTCTGAAACTTCTAGAAGCTTTTGGTCCATCCCAAAAATAGGGTGAGAAAATAGGTGATGAAAAATAGGGTGAGAGTATCCGGGAGCTTATTCAATAGGGAAAGAACAAGAAAATGATAGAACAGGAATCAAGCAAGGATCTGACTTCAGTCCCAAGGTTATGCCCCACCCTTCCTGCAAGGTCCTGTCTCATGCTGGGCAAGAGGCCACAGAACCCTGGGTGGGCAGTGAGATCACAACCTCAGACCTGAGATCTGCAGCTGGAGCTGGTGCAGATTACAAGGCATGTTCACTTCATCAATGAGGCCCCAGCTTCTTAAATTGTGAGTCACTACCTCCTGCCTTTATTTATGCATAATGGTTACAGATTTTATGACAAGCATACATGGCCATGCTTAATGGCATATTACTGGTTCTGTGCTCAGAAATTACTTTTGATAAGACTTAGGTGGGGGGGCATATGCAATGCTTGGGATCAAACTGGGTTTGGGGAGCTGGAGAGATAGTACAATTGGGTAGGGCCCTGAACACAGCATTCCATAAGGTTCTCCAAGCACTGTTGAGAGTAATTCCTGAGTGGAGAGCCAGAAGTAATCCCTGAGCATCGCTGGATGTAGAAAAAAAAAAGTATGCAAACCTCTGATTAGCTGTATGCAAGACACATACTTTACTTCCTATATAATCTATCTGGCCCTTTTAATAAAAAAAAAAGGGTATAACTATTCTGGGAAGAATTTTACACAATCATGCAGTAAAAAACTGATTAAGATAACAGCTGTAATGATTGTTCAGTGACATACAGTATAAGATCCTGAAATATGGGGTACAGAAATATTTGGCAACAGGTAAAGTTTTCTGAACATGCAACAACCAGAAATTAATTCAAAGTCAATTACATTGTGAATCTCAAGTGTTTGTGGCAGAGCTTACCTGTGTGGCTTTGCTTGGGCAAAAAGGCACAGTTAGTAGAGGAAGTTTAAGAAGCTCTAGTGTGAAGAGGGAGAATTTATACAGAAGCCCAGAAGGGAAAGTATCATTGTTAGCACCGCTGAGCAAAGCCTGCTAGACATGAAGAGACAGTCTGTCATAGACAGGTAGTTAGGGGGATCTGGTGATGGTGTGGGGGAGATAAATATTTTATAAAATAGTAAAACCAGGATGTGATTTAAAGAAGCTGCTTTGTCACTAGCTCTGAAGTAACCCAAAGGCGTGAAGGTGGGACCCCTTTGGAGATGCAGAAATAGGCCTGACAAGACTAACTGGAACTATCCAAAGAATGGAAAACCCACTCAAAAAAAGACCATGATAAGAACCCTAGAGAAGATTATAAAAAATGCAAGGCTTTCTGACAAGGCCTAGGCAATAGATTCTTAACTTGCATAGAAAGCCTCAGGCAGGGGCAATTTTGGGGAAAGGTCCTATAGAACCATCTTTGCAAAGCAAGTAATTATACATTCCCATCCTTGGAGTTTCCTGTATTTCCATCTGAGATGTGTGCTCTCAGCTTTCTCCTCCCTGAAGATGGAAACATAACTAACTCTCTCTCACTTTCTCTCTTGCTCTCTCTCCTCTTTCTCTTCACCCCTTCTTATATTCCCCCATATAAAACGCTTACTTCACTGTCTCCTGCAATTCTTTCCGTGATAGAAGGAGACTTTTCTAGGAAATTGGAAGATGGTTAGGACTGATTTTCCTTTTCCTGCAAAGAGCAATTCCAGTTTGAGGCCACTGCTCCCCAAGAGGAGATTCTATTCTCTTTTTATCTCCCTTTCTGTCCATTTCTCCCACCAGCATCCCTTGGGGAAACCTTCCAAATCACTGATATCATTTGACAAGTTCAGGAAAACCAACACTCTCTTGGGTAACAACCCAAATCAGCTAAATCATAGCAAATAGAGATGAAACTAGGGTCTATACCCTTTGAATAACACTTCTATATTAAAAGCAGTCTAGACACTGGGGCATTCCTAAATCGAAGTCTCATTCCAACAAGACAGTTGCTTCTCCTCCAGCTCATGTGTCCTAGGAATACAAACAGAGCCACCAGTGCAGTAGCCAAGTCTTTTCCAGAGGTTCTTGGTCTCTTTCATGTCTATTTTGAATGTTATGTTTGGATAAATCAAGCCATTGTCTCCTTTCCCTCAATTCTGGCCCTCCTTTCCTTCCAGATCCAGAACATCATAAATGTCCTCTCTTTGTGCTTAGAACTTGAGGCAAGACTCTCTTGGTTTTTGTATTTCCTAAACTTGGGATTCCCCAATAGGAGCAAACTCTCAGAAGAATTGCTCTGCCTGCTTCTTTTCCTTTCTAGGACCTTGAATGAGGTTCTGAGAGCTTGGTTGCCTGGGGGAAGTCTTTGTGGCTCTTGCTTTCCATTTGGCTTCCTGGCTTCAAGATCCTGGGCAGGTGTGAGTGTTCTGGGCTATGGTGATGAGGGGTAGGGTGTGTGTGTGAAGGTAAGAAGGCAGGAAGGGAATATGTAATGCCTTTAAAAGACATTTAAAAGTAGGACAGTTCCTTTCCCACCTGGGGACTGCCCAAGGGCCATTCTCTTCACAGCAGCCAAAGGGAGCTTTCTAAGCCCTCAATCTGACCATGTCATTTCTTTGCTTAAATTTCTTCAAAGTGTTCCTGTCTCTCACTCTGGAGTGGAGCTCAGATGCATAGCTTCAGGCCTTGTATGACTGGATCTCACCCTGACTTCTAACTCCCTCTGTAGCTTTCCAGCTGGGCATGAGCCACTCTTTCATTCCTGAAAGAATTCACAGACCTGAAGCTGGTTGCAGGTTCTGTTCCATGCAACCCCTAATCCCTCCCCATGCCTTCATTTTCTCTTCACCTAAAAATGTCTAAAGAACAAGACTCCACACATCATCTGTTCTGAGAGGCTTCAAAGACTCCCAATAGTTAGGTAGGAGTTTCTTCTCCTGCTGCATGACACCCCCTGCCTTTCTTATCTGAGTGCCACACACTTGTGTGTGCCCAGAAAACCATGGACATGTATGTGCCTCCCACTACGCTGAATTCCAGGTGGTTGGGTGGGTGTGCACTTGAGCCTAGTTTCTTGCTACTCAAAGTGTGGTGTTGGGACAAACAGCCTCAGTTATTATATTGTTAGAAATGTAGAGCATTGGTCCCAGCCCAGAACTACTGCATCTAAATAATCTCCAGTTAGATTCTAAGAAGCTCTGATCTGGTGAGGATTTGATGCAGATATTGGGATACTTGGAGAAAGTATGCAATGCATGGGATCAAACTCAGGGTCATACTTTTGCAAGGTGTTTGCTCCACCACTTGAACCACCTCCCAGTTCTACATACTTGAAGGGGAGATGGGTTGTAGGATTTTAGGGCAATTCTCAGGACTTACTTACTAACTATGCACTCAGGGATCAATGTTGGCTTGGAAGACCATATATGCTAGGGATTGACTGGTGTCAGCCACATGCAAAAAGAGAGCTTTAACTCCTAAATTATCTCTGTGACCCCAAACCCTACACTAAGTAACTGACTGTAGAGTGGTATAGAATGACTCATCCTAATCACACTGAAGGATCTATCCTCTAATTTCTAGGAGAATCCCTAACTTCCAATGCAAGGGCATTGAGAGGGCTATCAGAAAGTGACTTGGTCATGAGGATGGAACCCTCCAGAAGGGAACTAGTGACCTTAAAATAAAAGTCAAAGGGCAGGATTTTTTTATTCTCTGCTTTCTACCATGAAAATCTTCAGAGACACAGCTGTCTACACACCACATGTCTACACACACATGTTACTTCCCATACATGGGGTTTGCCGGTTCCCTGACCTTACACTTTTTAGTCCTCAAAAACAGTAAGCAATCACTTACTTTTTTGTAAAATTTTGTGGCCAAAATCCTGCAATCCACACCTTTTGGCGACAATAACCCTGGCTGACAAGGATCTATCTCAGGACCCAGGATAGTAAGTGTTAGGGCCGGCCAGACTCATCCAGCAACAGCAAGACATGGAGAGAGGGAAGGGCTGTGCTCAGCATAAGCCCTGCTGGGTCAGACCCAGAGATGAGCTCATTTGGGGATGGAATTGAAACCTGCTGCCATTAGAAGAGAAGGCGGTGGGGGGGGGGGGGGAGGGATGGAGTGGAGACTTGAGCAGGTTTGTTTTGTGGCTAAAATTCCAGCTTCCACTCTGGGGGCCACCAGCACTTGGCCCTGCTGAGGTTGGCGCTGTTTTGTTGTTTTTTTTTAGGTGGTGCCCTCTTCACTCCTGTGTGGGAAATCTATTCCTCCCGGGGGCTTTCCTGGAGCCTGCACCTCCACAGGCCACATTTCCCGGGCTCAGCACTGTCTGGACGCCTTCCTGTCCCTGCAGGCCTCTGCCTGGGGGGAGGGCTTGAGTTTAAGGCCATCTTCACTTTCCCTGGGTCTTGTCTTGCCTAAGAGGGGCTCATGCCTGTCAGCTTCGGAAGGTGGGAAGTGGGGGACAGGAACTAGCCCAATTCATCAGATTTCAAAGAGAAGCTGAGGTGTAGAGATGGGCAGAGTAGCTGAGGCCCACAGATGGGCACGAATCTGTGGGTTATGGGCTTCCTGGGCAGACCAGTGACTTCTCCTACCTCCCATGGCCCTGGACGCCCAGTAGTGCCTCTGTTGGACCAGGTACACACAGAAAATGTCATCACTTTTATTACAGGCGATTATTTATTGAATATGTACCATCTGTCTGACACCATGCCAAGTACTTAGCATCTATAGTCACATTTAATTCTCTCAATAATCTGATGGTTTATTTATTGTTGCTGCTATTAACAGTATGGCTCTAATTTTTTAATTTTTATTTTATTTATTAAACTTTAGGAAGTTGAAATAGCGTTAAATTTATGGTAATGTTATAAAAACTTATCCCATGCCCCACCAAAGATTTTGCAACCCTCTACTATGGTATTTCTATTTCTCTTAGCCAGTTTTCTTTCTCCCCTACTCTCCATTCCTCATATGCAATCCAAAATCAAGGGTTTGTCATTTTTATATTGTCTATATCTGTATTCCACAGCTAAGTAAGATATTTTATAATTGTCTTTGCCCCTCTAATTCTCTTAACATGATATTGTCTGGTTCATCTAAGCTACAACAAACTACCTGATTTTATCTTTTCCTTCAGCTGCAAAGTACCCCATGTCGTACTTTTTATCCACCCATCAGTAGGACAGTTGGGTTTTTCCCAAATCCTGACCAACTCCCATATGACCCAGGGATTCCACTTCTTGGCAACCCTCCCCAAACATAAAAACATCAATTCAAAAGGATATATATATATATATATATATATATATATATATATATATATATATACCCATGTTTATGATTCTCATTTTTTAGTTAAGTAAATGAAAGGATGGGGCAGTTGAAGAGACAATACAGGTTTTAAGATATTGCCTTGCATTGCAACTGACCCTGGTTCCTTCCTTGGCACTGCATAAATTCCCTAACCACCATAAGGGCCCAAAGCACTTCTAGTATAACTTGGGTAATTCTCTGCACTGAAGAAACCTCACAGAACCACATAGTAGGTCCTACATTGAACTACTGGCCCAGTAGGCTAAGAATTGGTTTAGAATAACCGACTCTTGAGTACTACTTGGGACCCCACCAAAACATAAATAAAACAGAGAAGGGATGTACCATACCCTAAGAAATATGGTTAAGCTTGCTTTCTTTTCTTTACTTTGTTTTGTTTTTGTTTTTTCTTTGTTTTGATTTTGCAGTGTCAGGGTTGAAACCCAACCCAGGACATCATACATTCAAGGCAGGTGCTTTAGCACCTGTGATACCTCCAATTCTAGGGCACACAGGTTGTGGAGTAAACAGGATTTGATCCCTGCATAATGTACCTCCAAATACATCTTTCTGAATCTCCTTTTGAGCAGGTTATTCTCAGAGCTTTGGATCTTAGCTCTCACCATAAACTTTGAAATGGACAAAGTGTATAGTCTTCACATTTAAAGGAAAGGTAGATTTAGATACCAGGGTATCTTTGTGTCAGACACTGTGGGTTGTGCTAATGTCCAGATAGCACAGTTCACTGCCTGGCCAGGTGATACTTGCAGGGATGCCCAAAGTGTCCATCTGTGTTTGATTCTCACACATAGACACTTTCTTGTCTAAGCCAAGGCTATACTCAGGAAAACACATCTATGCATATACCCAGGAGTCATTTGAAATAAAGGCATGGTAGTCCTCCAAGAGAGGAGGAAGCCCTTTCCCTAATAATATCAGCAGTACAGTTTGCCAATCTTCACACAATAGAGGTTAATGGAAAGAGACATTGGTGAACAAAAGAATTGATCTAGCCTTTGCCAGTAATTATATCATCTGGTTTTGGTCTAGTCTCATAAGTTCTCTGCACCTGAATTTTCTCATTCATGAAGAGGTGAAATAGTACCTCCTCTAAAGATGCCATGGAGATACTATAAGGGTAAAAATAATACAATTTAGAAAAAAGAACTTCAAGAAGACCTGAATGCTATATTTATGGGATAATGATTCCAGGCATAAAAATTAGGGCTTGGGAATTGCAGCAAGGAAGGCAATATTTATTGAGCATCTACTAGGAGTGCTTTATAGACTTTATCTCCTATAATCCTCAACACAGCTCTTCAGAGAGGTATTATAGGATTTCCTGCTTTTGATACTGGACAAGTAATGCTTAACCATTTCATTGATAGCAACTATAAACTTTAAGCTTTTTAAAAAAAAAAACTTCAAGTTTCATAAAAAAAATAGTTATCAGTAGAGTAACTCACAGCAGATATTCTTGAGCTGGGGATAAAGGGGAAGGTTTCTGTCTCCTGAAAAATAAGAAGGGTACTGGGTAAATGTCATAAGTTTTGCCTGAGGGCAAACCTGAGCTCACTCATGCTGTACAGCTAAAATATAGATAGAAATAAAAAATATAAAATACAGATAGAAACTATATATAGAAACTCCCTGGAAGTCTTGAGCCATGGAGATGATTCTAAGAGCTAAAACACATTCTTTGCATGAGAGATCCCTTGTTTTTGTTTCTTTCCTGGTCTCTGAGCACTACTGTGAATGGCCCTCAGGCACTCTTCAGGAGTAGTTCTTGTTTTTTTTTTTAATTTTTTGCTTAAAGCATTATTATTTATAAGGTTATTCAGAGTTGAGTTTTAGACATAAAATGTTTCATCACCAATTCCACAATATGTGTCAACTTCCCTCCATCAATTTTCCCAGAGTCCATCCCATACCTACTCCTTCCATTCTGCTATCTTAATATGAACTTTTTAAGTTTGGTTGTTAACGTTTGGGTCTCATAATTTTAGTGTTGCTGACTTTATTTTTATATTTTTAGTTCTGTTCTTCCTTAACACCAACCAATGTACCTGAATCCCCTTGGACCCAGTTCCCTTTTATTTTACCTCTGTCTTTCTCCACTTCCACTCTATTTTTTCCTTTTAACTATACTCTGGGGCCAAGAATATTCTAGGCAACCCCATTTAAACCTCATTCCCTCATACAGTTAATCTAAATACCACCTGTAAGTAATATCCTGCATTATCTTTTTTCTAGCTTACTTCATTTAACATGCTATCTTCCATTCATGTTGCAGCAAATTACATGATTGCATCATTCCTTTTAACTATGTAGTATTCTAGTATATATGTACCACATTTCATAATTCACTCATATGTTATTGGGCATCTAGGTTGATTCCAACTCTTAGCTATTTACTTAATTCTGCAATGAATAGGGATGTGCATACATCCATTTGAATAAATGATTTTCTGTCCTAAGAATAGTTATACAAAAGTGGAATTAATAGTGGTGGTGTCCTGCCTTCCCCAAGAAACCTTCAGCATTACTGAATTGAAGAATGTGGAAATAGATTTCCAGTCAATGATGGTATCCAAAAGGAAATTAGGAAAGAGAGAACCAAAAAGTGGAGTTTCAGATTCTGTGCTTAAGCTCTACTCAAATATCTGGTTAACTCTTGAGCCAACATGTATGTATAGGACAGATGCCAAGTTGTCCAGCTAAGCCTAAAGGAACTGAGTGGAAATTTCAACTATAATCCACTAAAGAAGTGACAGCTTTGCAGTAAGACTTCAGCCAACTTACTAACCCAATTAAATAAATAAGCAAAAACAATGCCAGCACTCTTCATAGACATGTAAAATTCCAAAGTTTCTACAAACTATCATGCACAACATCCAGAATACAACTTCAAATTGTTGCAGATCTAGGAAGAAGGAAAAAGAACCCCTGAGGGAAAATCAGTGGAAATTGGGCTTCAAATGAGTCAGTATGCAATTAGCAGCCAAATCTCTTTACTGTAGCTCTTACTGTATTCAAGGATGGAAATAAATTCACAATGAATGTAAAGAAAGGACTAATTTCAATAGCAAATAACAAAAATAGAAACTACTAATAAAGTTATTTACCACTTAATAACAAGGATATTTTATTTAAAATGTGTCATTATTTGATTTGATTTCCTCATGCAAATATCATGAAAAGTAATTACAAGATCCCTTAAGGAAAAATCTACTCTAAACCTCGGTTGAATAGTGCCTGCTGGTACCTCTGTGGTGTAAGGGAGGTCCATCACTGACATTATACAACACCTGACTGTGCAAATTTTATAGCTAAAAATATGCCAGAAACAAAAAGTACTGTAATCACCATTTACAAGTGAAATGTAGGTTCAGAGAGATAAAGTCATTTTCCTAAATCAGTGATAGAGTTGGAATTTGAATCCCAAATCTATCTGGCTTGGAAAAATTAATTCTTTTCAGTATCAGTAGGTAGAATTTTAGAGTTTTGCTAGGATCTATGGTGGGGTTGGGGCTAGGGGAATGGGAACGTGTGTGTGTGTGTGTGTGTGTGTGTGTGTGTGTGTGTGTGTGTGTGTGTGTGTGTGTGTGTGTGTGTCCTGAAACTCCTGGAAGACCAGGTAACCTTGCCAGGAATCTTGGCTGGGCTTCCCAGAGAGTCATGGAGGATTATCTGTCCGTGGTGCTGAAATCTGCCCTCATGTAAAACTAGACGTCTACTAAACGTTTTCTGATGTTTCACACTTGAGTGGAGAGCAAAGTTAGGATAAACCATAGAAATCTTGCTCTTGAATCTATTAATTTTGACTTTAAATCTAATCTGAGAAATTTCCATATTTATCACTGTCTGTGGTCAGTTTTTTTTTTTCAGATCTTTTGCATAAGTTATATCCTTAGGCTATGTGTTACAGAGTGAGGGTCTTTATGTGTTTGCACCATGTTCTTGTGGCCGAGTTCTAGTTAAATTTAACCTCTATTTGATGTGTTTTATAATGTGCCTGATGTTGTGTATGATATTAGGGAAGGCAGAGAAAAACATCTTTTAATTTTTAAGTGCTCCCCATTGAAAATGAGCACAGAGATAGAGCAGAAATTAGATCAGTCAGGGGTCAGTGTTCATCATTTTCCCCACATTTTAAATGATTGGGAAACTAAGGTTTGTAGAATGGGTATAATCAATCCTTTTGTTGTACAGTGGCTCAGGTAAGAAGAATCTTTGGTCTGTAAGCCTTCTTTCTGGAAATCAAATAATAGATGTATGTCCAGTAATAAACACTGGAGGAGGCAAAGGATGTCTGAAAGTATGAATGAGACCTGAACGTACCTGGAAGTATTCAAAGAACACCTTCCAACCTCCTATACATGGCATGGAAAGGCAGTCTGAGTTTGCCATCTATTTTTATGTGATTTTGAGTGAATTTGCTCCACTTCCTGGAAGGAAGACCTCAACTATTTGAATCCCAAATTCAACTCAACTGTAAGATTAGAGGTTCAACTTGATAGTCTGACATCAGTGTCCTTGCACTTCTAATATGTCAAGGGGTCTTGAATAGGAATGAACTAGGTCCAGTCACATTTGATTAGGCACAATTTCTATTCTCTACTCTTTGGAGGCTGTAAGGGGCAGAGTTAAAGAAAGACAATCTTAGGAGCATTTAAAGTATTCACTTATAAGGATATTCACAGAAACAAGTATCTCTAATTACAGAAAACTGACACCAACAATAGCGATTGTGCAAAACATTTTTATTGGGACCACAGAGAATGACTCAGGAGTAGGACAACCTAGTATGTCTGAAGCCCAAAGTTGGCCTTATGACAGAATACTTCAGGGGTCAGATCTCCTTGTATTTAGGCCAAGACTTTTCCTTTCTATTTCCCCCATATTTTTCTGGGCCAATGCAAACAACAATAATTGCCACTCTCACACCTTTTTTTACTGTATTTTTTAAGTCTTATACTTAAAAAAGAAGAGCTTACTAAACTTTCTGCTATTGCTTTAATGAATTATTGGTTGGTGCTACAATAATTTTCACAAATATACTTGCTACTGAATTTTTTCTTTTTTCCTTTCTCTTCCTTATTTTAGTTTTCCTATTTTCTATTTTTTAAAATAACTTTGCTTTTGGTCATCTTGAAACAAATGTATAATGATCAGTTATGTCAACTATGTGATGCATTTTTAAAATAAATTTATTAAAAAATAAAGTATTCACTCATTTATTCATTCACATCTTCATTTACTCCAGAACCCTATATGGGCCCTAGACTCAAATACTGTCCTGTGAGCACTAAAATAAATGCCAAGGTCACTGTCCACAGTGAGTTTTCACATTGGAAGGAGAAGTGCAGAAGTGGTTATAAAAAGTGCAATCAGTATTGTCTATGCAGAAAAGAATCAAACACCACAAACATGGATGAACATAAAAGACTCAGTTCTTGGCCAGAAGGTGAGGTTTGAACAGGGAGGCTCCCAAGAGGAAGTGATATTTGGGGAACACATGGAAGGAAAAGCAGATCAGACTGAAAAAGTCAAGGCAGGAATCCTCTGCTTGACAAAGAGAACATTTCCAGAGGCAAAGCATTTCCACAGAGCCAGATCCTAGAGAGGACAACAGGGCGGTGGAGGGTGAGACCTAAAAATGACAGGATAACTAGCTGGAGGGGAGGGTGACTCAGACCTGAGTGTGAGGTGGGTGAAGTGTTGGGTCAGAAGGGGCTCCTCCTCTAATTTTTCTTCCCTGCCTTTCCTCTCTTTCTGCCTTGAGATGAGGCCTAAGTTTCTGTACCATGTCTCAGCCCCCTGAAGCTCTCCCATCAATAAGCTCTTTAAGAAGCCAAAGAGAGGCAAGATCAATGCTGTTGTCATTGATTCCAGCTTCATAGCCGATTAGTACTAGAGACTTGGCTGGCCTGGGGAGCCCCTCACTAATGTGTGAAGAACTCAGATGAAATGGGGAGTGTGTATTCTCCTTGTAGGTCTAAGGGAGCTGCAGAGGAGGTCCTGATCTCCACCTGCCAAGAATATTTTAACACCCAAACAAATATCAAAAACTCACTACATAAACAATCAAGAATCACATCATTCCTTTTCTTAAAAACTTCCAATGCACCCCATGGCTTTTGGGTCCCAACTAAGAGTCCTGGATGCTTCTTCTGAGTCTGTCTTCTGTGCTTGCCCATGTCCTTCTGACCTCAGCCAGCAACTGCCTTCACTTCTTCCAAGTGGCTGTCAAGACCCAGGAGGTCATCAGTCACTTCTTCTGGGAAGGCATCCCTGACCCTCTGCTTACTGCTCCCCCAAACATCTGATTTAGGCCTCTTTCCAAGGTTCTCCCTGTACTTTTCTAAGCTGAGCACGGATGAGAATATGCTGTAATTGCTTATTTTCTTGTCTCAGCCTGACAGCATATTAGAATTGCCTGGTAGAGGCAAAATAAATAAATAAATAAATAAATAAATAAATAAATACAGAATCAGATTCGTTTGGGCTGGAATGAGGCTGGGACATGGGGACTCTCTCTCCTCTCTTTCCAGTGCTGGCATGTACTAGGTTTCAAGGGCTAGGAATGCAGGGACCACAATGATCATTGACACCCTCTATGCCCCCATCCTGCACAAAGCATCTGTCCAACACTCAGCGCTAATCCATGGAATTGTTTCACTTGGAGCACTCCCTACCCACAATGGGACCTCTTTCCCCTACCAACCACATTCTTTCCATTAGACCAAACATCAAGTGTGTTTCAGAGATTTGAAAGGCATCAGTCGTTAACAGGGCCTTCTCTGAGTCAAAGGGATAGTACAGATAGTAGAGTACTTGCCTTACTATGTGGTCTACCCAGGTTCAATCCCTGGTACCAGTTATAATTCCCTGAATTCCACCTGAACACAGAGCCAAAAATAAGCCCCAGAGACTGCTCAATGTGCCCTCTAAACTAGCAAACACGAAAGGGCCTTTTGTTTTTGTTTTTGTTTGTCTTTGTAGGCCATACCTGGTGATGCTCAGGGGTTGTTACTTTTGGTTATACACTCAAGATCTACTCCTGGGGCCAGAGCGGTGGCACAGGGCATAGTCAGCCTTGCGCGAGCTAGCCTAGGACAGACCGTGGCTCGATCTCCTGGCGTCCCATATGGTCCACCAAGCCAGGAGCGATATCTGAATGCATAGCCAGGAGTAACCCCTGAGCATCACCAGGTGTGGCCCCAAAACAAAAACAAAACAAAACAAACAAATAAAGATCTACTCCTGGTAGTGCTCAAGAGACCATATGGATTACTAAAGATTGAAATGGGGTCAGCCATGTAAGCACCCTATCCTCTCAGGCCCCAAAGGGCCCTTTCCTAACACTCCAAAGCACATTTAACTCTTTTTTTTTTTAATTTTATAATCATGGCTTAAATTATGATGATTCCAATAGGTGGTTTTCCTTTTTTTTTTTTTACACCACCCATCACCAGTGCAACATTCCCATCACCAATGTCCCAAGTCTCCCTCCTCCCCACCCGACCCCCGCCTGTACTCTAAACAGGTTCTCAATTTCCCTCATACATTCTCATTATTAGGACAGTTCAAAATGTAGTTATTTATCCAACTAAACTCATCACTCTTTGTGATGAGCTTCCTGAGGTGAGCTGGAACTTCCAGCTCTTTTCTCTTTTGTGTCTGAAAGTTATTATTGCAAGAATGTCTTTCATTTTTCTTAAAACCCATAAATGTGTGAGACCATTCTGCGTTTTTCTCTCTCTCTCTGACTTATTTCACTCAGCATAATAGATTCCGTGTACATCCATGTATAGGAAAATTTCATGACTTCATCTCTCCTGACAGCTGCATAATATTCCATTGTGTATATGTACCACAGTTTCTTTAGCCATTCGTCTGTTGAAGGGCATCTTGGTTGTTTCCAGAGTCTTGCTATGGTAAATAGTGCTGCAATGAATATAGGTGTAAGGAAGGGGTTTTTGTATTGTATTTTTGTGTTCCTAGGGTATATTCCTAGGAGTGGTATAGCTGGATCGTATGGGAGCTCGATTTCCAGTTTTTGGAGGAATCTCCATATCGCTTTCCATAAAGGTTGAACTAGACGGCATTCCCACCAGCAGTGGATAAGAGTTCCTTTCTCCCCACATCCCCGCCAACACTGTTTATTCTCATTCTTTGTGATGTGTGCCATTCTCTGTGGTGTGAGGTGGTATCTCATCGTTGTTTTGATTTGCATCTCCCTGATGATTAGTGATGTGGAGCACTTTTTCATGTGTCTTTTGGCCATCTGTATTTCTTCTTTGTCAAAGTGTCTGTTCATTTCTTCTCCCCATTTTTTGATGGGATTAGATGTTTTTTTCTTGTAAAGTTCTGTCAGTGCCTTGTATATTTTGGAGATTAGCCCCTTATCTGATGGGTATTGGGTGAATAGTTTCTCCCACTCAGTGGGTGGCTCTTGTATCTTGGGCACTATTTCCTTTGAGGTGCAGAAGCTTCTCAGCTTAATATATTCCCATCTGTTAATTTCTGCTTTCACTTGCTTGGAGAGTGTAGTTTCTTCCTTGAAGATGCCTTTAGCCTCAATGTCCTGGAGTGTTTTACCTACGTATTGTTCTATATATCTTATGGTTTTGGGGCTGATATCGAGGTCTTTAATCCATTTGGATTTTACCTTCGTACATGATGTTAGCTGGGGGTCTAAGTTCAATTTTTTGCAAGTGGCTACCCAGTTTTGCCAACACCACTTGTTGAAGAGGCTTTCTTTGTTCCATTTAGGATTTTTTGCTCCTTTATCAAAAATTAGATGATTGTATGTCTGGGGAACATTCTCTGAGTATTCAAGCTTATTCCACTGATCTGAGGGCCTGTCTTTATTCCAATACCATGCTGTTTTGATAACTATTGCTTTGTAGTAAAGTTTAAAGTTGGGGAAAGTAATTCCTCCCATATTCTTTTTCCCAATGATTGCTTTAGCTATTCGAGGGTGTTTATTGTTCCAAATAAATTTCAAAAGTGCCTGGTCCACTTCTTTGAAGAATGTCATGGGTATCTTTAGGGGGATCGCATTAAATCTGTACAGTGCTTTGGGGAGTATTGCCATTTTAATGATGTTAATCCTGCCAATCCATGAGCAGGGTATATGCTTCCATTTCCACGTGTCCTCTCTTATTTCTTGGAGCAGAGTTTTATAGTTTTCCTTGTATAGGTCCTTCACATTTTTAGTCAAGTTGATTCCAAGATATTTGAGTTTGTGTGACACTATAGTGAATGGAGTTGTTTTCTTAATGTCCATTTCTTCCTTATTAGTATTGGTGTATAGGAAGGCCATTGATTTTTGTGTGTTAATTTTGTAGCCTGCCACCTTGCTATATGAGTCTATTGTTTCTAGAAGCTTTTTGATAGAGTCTTTGGGGTTTTCTAAGTAGAGTATCATGTCATCTGCAAACAGTGAGAGCTTGACTTCTTCCTTTCCTATCTGGATTCCCTTGATATCCTTTTCTTGCCTAATCGCTATAGCGAGTACTTCCAGTGCTATGTTGAATAGGAGTGGTGAGAGAGGACAGCCTTGTCTTGTGCCAGAATTTAGAGGAAAGGCTTTCAGTTTTTCTCCATTGAGGACAATATTTGCCTCTGGCTTGTGGTAGATGGCCTTAACTATATTGAGAAAGGTTCCCTCCATTCCCATCTTGCTGAGAGTTTTGATCAAGAATGGGTGTTGGACCTTGTCAAATGCTTTCTCTGCGTCGATTGATATGATCATGTGATTTTTATTTTTCTTGCTGTTGATGTTGTGTATTATGTTGATAGATTTACGGATGTTAAACCAGCCTTGCATTCCTGGAATGAAACCTACTTGATCGTAGTGGATGATCTTCTTAATGAGGCATTGAATCCTATTTGCCAGGATTTTGTTGAAGATCTTTGCATCTGCATTCATCAGCGATATTGGTCTGTAATTTTCTTTTTTCGTAGCATCTCTGTCTGGTTTAGGTATCAAGGTAATGTTGGCTTCATAAAAGCTATTTGGAAGTTTTCCTGTTTTTTCAATTTCATGAAAGAGTCTTGCCAGGATTGGTAGTAGTTCCTCTTGAAAGGTTTGAAAGAATTCATTAGTAAATCCATCTGGGCCTGGGCTTTTGTTTTTGGGCAGACATTTGATTACTTTCTTAATTTCCTCAATAGTAATGGGTGTGTTTAGATATGCTACATCCTCTTCATTCAATCGTGGAAGATTATAAGATTCCAAAAATTTATCCATTTCTTCCAGGTTTTCATTTTTAGTGGCATAGAGTTTCTCAAAGTAGTTTCTGATTACCCTTTGAATCTCTACCATATCAGTAGTGATCTCTCCTTTTTCATTCCTAATACGAGTTATCAAGTTTCTCTCTCTTTCTTTCTTTGTTAGTTTTGCCAGTGGTCTATCAATCTTGTTTATTTTTTCAAAGAACCAACTTCTGCTTTCGTTGATCTTTTGGATGGTTTTTCTGGTTTCCACTTCATTGATTTCTGCTCTCAGCTTTGTTATTTCCTTCTGCCTCCCTATTTTTGGATCCTTTTGTTGAGCACTTTCTAATTCTATGAGCTGCATCATTAAGCTATTCAGGTATGCTCCTTCTTCTTTCCTGATGTGTGCTTGCAAAGCTATAAATTTTCCTCTCAGTACTGCTTTTGCTGTGTCCCATAGGTTCTGATAAATTGTGTCTCCATTGTCATTTGTTTTCAGGAAGGTTTTGATTTCCTCTTTGATTTCATCTCGGACCCACTGATTATTCAGTATGAGGCTATTTAACTTCCAGGTGTTAAAATTTTTCTTCTGTGTCCCTTTGTAGTTTATATATAATTTCAGGGCTTTGTGGTCAGCAAAGGCAGCCTGCAAAATTTCTATCCTCTTGATATTATGGAGATATGTTTTGTGTGCTAACATGTAGTCTATCCTAGAGAATGTCCCATGTACATTAGAGAAAAATGTGTATCCAGGCTTCTGGGGGTGGAGTGTCCTGTATATATCTACTAGGCCTCTTACTTCCATTTCTCTCCTCAGGTCTAGTATATTCTTGTTGGGTTTCAGTCTGGTTGACCTGTCTAGTGTTGACAATGCCGTGTTGAGGTCTCCCACAATTATTGTGTTGTTATTGATATTATTTTTCAGATTTGTCAACAGTTGTATTAAATATTTTGCTGGCCCCTCATTCGGTGCATATATGTTTAGGAGGGTGATTTCTTCCTGCTGTACATATCCCTTGATTAATACAAAATGTCCATCTTTGTCCCTTACTACTTTCCTAAGTATAAAGTTTGCATCATCTGATATTAATATGGCCACTCCTGCTTTTTTTTGGGTGTTGTTTGCTTGGATGATTTTCCTCCAGCCTTTTATTTTGAGTCTATGTTTGTTCTGACTATTCAGGTGCGTTTCTTGTAGGCAGCAGAAGGTTGGATTGAGTTTTTTGATCCATTTAGCCACTCTGTGTCTCTTAACTGGTGCATTTAGTCCATTGACATTGAGAGAAAGAATTGTCCTGGGAGTTAGTGCCATCTTTATATTAAAGTTTGGTGTGTCTGTTGGTAAGCCTTGTCTTAAAGTATGCCGTTCAGTTTTTCTTTTAAGAATGGTTTTGAGTCTGTGAAGTTTTTGAGCTGTTGTTTGTCTGTGAAACTATGTATTGTTCCTTCAAACCTAAAAGTGAGTTTTGCTGGGTGCAGTATTCTAGGCGAAGCATTTATTTCATTGAGTTTTGTCACTATGTCCCACCACTGCCTTCTGGCCTTGAGTGTTTCTGGTGACAGGTCTGCAGTAAATCTCAAGGATGTTCCCTTAAATGTAATTTCTCTTTTCGATCTTGCTGCTTTCAGAATTCTGTCTCTATCTATGGGATTCGTCATTGTGACTAGGATGTGTCTTGGGGTGTTTTTTCTGGGGTCTCTTTTAGTTGGCACTCTTCGGGCATGCAGGATTTGATCACATGTATTCATTATCTCTGGTAGTTTCTCTTTAATGATGTTCTTGACTGTTGATTCTTCCCGGAGATTTTCTTCCTGAGTCTCTGGGACTCCAATGATTCTTAAGTTGTTTCTGTTGAGCTTATCATAGACTTCTATTTTCATCTGTTCCCATTCTTTGAGTAATTTTTCCATTGTTTGATCATTTGCTTTGAGGCTTTTTTCCAATTTCTTCTGCTGTATGTAATTGTTATGTATCTCATCTTCCAGTGTACTGATTCTATCCTCAGCTGCTGTTAACCTGTGGGAAATCTCAAACATGTTTTTCTTCAATTCATCTACTGAGTTTCTCAGACCTGTTATTTGATCTGAAATTTCCGTTTGGAGTTTTCTCATTTCTATCTTCTGCCTCTCTACTCTGTTGTCCTGCATTTTCGGTCTGATTTCACCCTTGGTGCGGCTCATCAGCCAGCCTGCTTTCCTGTGAGCTTTCCGGGGAGTCTGCCTTCCCGTGAGCCTTCCTTGGAGGTGAGCCGACACGCCCAGAAAGGGAGGAGCCACCGAACTCTGCTGGATCTCAGATGCCAGCACCCTTCTGCCTCTCTACTCTGCTGTCCTGCATTTTCGGCCTGATTTCACCCTTGGTGCGGCTCATCAGCCAGCCTGCTTTCCTGTGAGCTTTCCGGGGAGTCTGCCTTCCCGTGAGCCTTCCGTGGAGGTGAGTCGACACGCCCAGAAAGGGAGGAGCCACTGAACTTCGCTGGATCTCAGATGCCAGCACCCTTCTGCCTCTCTACTCTGCTGTCCTGCATTTTCGGCCTGATTTCACCCTTGGTGCGGCTCATCAGCCAGCCTGCTTTCCTGTGAGCTTTCCGGGGAGTCTGCCTTCCCGTGAGCCTTCCGTGGAGGTGAGTCGACATGCCCAGAAAGGGAGGAGCCACTGAACTTCGCTGGATCTCAGATGCCAGCACCCTTCTGCCTCTCTACTCTGCTGTCCTGCATTTTTGGCCTGATTTCATCCTGGGTGCGGCCCATCTGCCAGCCTGCCTTCCTGTGAGCCTTCCGTGGAGGTGAGTCGACACGCCCAGAAAGGGAGAAGCCAGAGGAGCACGGTTGCTCCGCTCCCCTTCGCGACGGTGCACAGCATTTAGCCAATGAATACAATCACAACACGTAGAAAAACACGCAGTACTAGTGTGACAATGGGGAAACAACATGGGCCAGTGCCAGACATAGAGAATGAAGATGGCAACTCTGATGACTTGAACATGATCAACCACCTAGTCAGTCTCTCAGATAAGGAGTTTAGAGTTGCAATATGGAATATGTTCAAAGAACTCAAACAAAGTATAGAAGAGAAAACTAAAAAGAATCACATTTAACTCTTAACTTGTTCTTACAAGGCAAAAGAATGCAGAATAATGATGCTTTGTACAGAGAAGGCAAGTGCCTGGCTTGAGTACCACAGCTAAGACACCACCCAATCTCTCTGAAATTTGTTACTGCATCTCTTGTTACCAGGGGTTTGCTCACACCTCCACCTGTAACCCTGTAGCTTTCTGGATCATTTTCCTGGCTCATTTCCCTGCCCCTCACTCCCAGGTAACCTCTAGACTTAGGCAAAGGATGGGATGCAGCTTGATAGCCTGAGAGAACTCCATACCAGATATCAGAATGGGGCTCCCTGCCAGCCTGTCAGCCCCACCCCTCTCTACTTGGAACACAGCTTGCAAATGCATTGAGCCTTGGGGCCCACCTGAAAGTGGGGACAGTCACTCTCAAGGCATTCTCCAGTGTGATCAAATAGAAGAAAAGGCTGGATGAACCCTTGGCTCCCAGGGGAACAGACAAAATTTAGCCTGCAGCTTCTCAAGATAATTGTTTAAATTTTAAATAAAAATTTAAATAACCTGCTTTCCCAGCTGTCCAGGACACCACAGGAGTCAGGCCGGGCTCTGCTTGCAGAAGATATTTTCTGGATAATCCAGGCCTCCAGGAGCTGCTTGGAAAGCTAAGAAGACTCCAGAATCCAGGTGCCCAGGAAGCTGGCATAGTGCCTTCAATCTGCAAATGTTGATTTCCCTTGACACATTTCGTTTTTCTGTGAAGCTCAAATACCCAGGGTTGGAATAATTATAATGTTTGTTATATTCTTTCCATTGGTTGTAGTTTGCCTACATTCAGACATTTCAGGAATTAATGCTAAAAAATACAAGAAGCTTCCAATCCAGCACCTCATATCAAAGCAAAGACCTAGTCAATGATTCTCTGGGATGCCGTGATTCTCTCCTGCCCATCCTGACCTTGTCTTTCTGCACCCTAGACAGCTGCCCCCTTCTGAGCTTCTGCCACACAATGGCTTTCTTTGCTATATACTTATTTAATGGCATCTGAATGTTTCCCTTGCATTTTTGCTCATTGGTACCCCTCCTCCTGGGGGTTGAGTGTGGAGATGGAATGCAAGAAATGAGATGTGGGTTGCTCCATTATTTTTAGCTGCAGTAAAGCTGTTATAGAAACCACCTTGGCCTCCAGCATTCTAGAAAGGGAGGTAAATTCCCCCTTAGGAGAGATGATTGTGGAAGGAGGTGGCAAGGTGGCATGAAAGGTGCAATGTTTTTGGGCAGAGTCAGAGAATGACTATCCTGGGTAGCTCCCATTCCCCTTCTAAACCTGTACTTAATTCATTCATGTCTGAAACTTGTAGCTAACCCACCCTGGCTCTCCAGAGATCTAGGTCTGGGAAAGCCAAGTGTCCCCTCAGCACCTCCAGCACATGTCTTCCCTCTGGAAGGTGCAAATCTGGTGTCTGCCTGGATTCAATGTGGCCCAAGTTGAAATAATTGGGACAGAAATTGGTCCTACTGTCCTTTGGAGGGGCTCCTTCCTTGGCCTCCCTCCAGGTCTCCGTCCATCATGGTGCCAGGGTACCAGTGTCCCCTTTCTTGGGATGTTCACAGTAGATCCACCCCCACCCCATTCCCACCAACTTGCCTGGGAATCAATTTTACTCCTGAGTGAATCTAATCTATATTTGGGGAGCCTGCATAGGGGGCTCAGAGAAGAAGTCAAGCAGACTTGGGCACAGAGAGCACCCAAGAAAAGCCAAGCTCTGTCCTCAGTTGCCTGAATCATTGTCCTCTCCTGCAGTAGCTGGCCAGCACCCCGTCCAGCTCTCCCATAGAAGGAAACAGTGACATGCAACACCCCAAGACCACACCTCCCCCATCACCTCTCTACTCTAAGTAGGTATGCTCTGAGTAGAATCCTGAGCAGAGACCATTGCCCTGCACTACCTCTCCTTCAGGCTGAGGAACAGGGAGGGGCAGGCAGCAGGGCCAGGAATTGGGAGGAGCCTTGCAGGGAAAGCTAAAAGGTATCAGAAGAGCTAGCCTTTACATACTGAGTGGGTGCCTAGGCTGTTGGGAGACCCACTTAGTTAAGATGGGCTCAACACCCAGATCATGCCCCTCACAGCCCCATCACTCCTGCTTCCTGCATGACAAACTGCTGTCCCCTCTCTAAATCCCAGGATGTGTCCTGTCCCTTCTGCGGGTGAAGGGCTCCTTCCAGGAAGGCTGGCGTTCCTCAGCAACCCAGGCTAACAAGGGCTGGCGCTGCCATTTGGAGTTCAAAGCCCACCCCTGCACCTTACTTATTATGTCACTTCTAGCACTTGACACAACCTCTTCAGAGCTGTTTCTTTATCTGGAAGTAAAAAGGGGGGTGCGTGTGCACTACATAATAGAGCATGATAATAGAAGGTACTTTTCAGGCTTAGAGAGAAATTTGAATGAGATGCTTCAACAATGCAGCCCAGTGCCTGGTAAATAGTCGAGAAATTCTATTTGTATGATCAACTCCAATTTCTCCTGACTTGCTCGGGCATCATCTCCGACACCAACAGGGTGTCCTCCAGCTTCTGGGGCAAAAGTCTCTGTCTCTGAGGTCTTTGTTCCACAAGGACGCCTGTGCAGGAATGGGAGATCCCTGCTGCCTCCTGCAGGCTGCAAAGGGGAAGTAGCATGGGAGGGGCTTTTACACGTAGCTGTGTCCAAGGTGCTGAGCCGGGCTCTTCTCTGCCTCTTATGCCGCATCCAGGTCTGTGTTTGGTGGCCTTCGCTGCCCTCTCCTGATCACAGAAGAGAGGACAATCCTGGGGGGGGGGTATGAGAAAGAAGGGGACCCCCCCCTAAGGCCAAGGGGCAAGTGCAGATAATTTAGCTTCTTCCTACTCCAACTTCCCAATTACTCTCTCTTGGTTTTAGACTCCTCTGAACCCCAGGGAAAAATAACAGGTTCTGTAAACTGGCAGGTCGGTGAACACTTGTTCTGCCACCAGAAGTCACCGCTGCTTGGTGCATGTGTGGGGAACTGAACTCAGGACCCTCCCAACTCACCTCAAGCCTTTGCAAGCAACCTGGGTCTCCATGTCACACATGGCTACTGGACTCACTCTCTGGTTCAGTGCTCTCCTGCCTTCCCCCGGGAGTGTAACAGATTGAAAGAAGATGGTTCCAGCTATGAGAGTCCTATAATTATCAACTGCGGATTATTTTAATTAAAATGCTTTGCATCCTCAGCTCTTAATTTCTAAAATGATTATAAATGTTATTATTAAGGAAAAATCCTTGAAGTGAGATCCATAAATCTCCGTGCTGGGCTGAGATGACAGGGCTGGTGCGGCAGAGCCGGGCCTGCCTAGGGCTGGGATGGGGATGAGGGAGGGCGGCAAGGAGAGAGGAAATAGGAAGTCTGAGGGCCCGGAGAGATAGCACAGTGGTGTTTGCCTTGCAAGCAGCCAATCCAGGACCAAAGGTGGTTGGTTTGAATCCCGGTGTCCCATATGGTCCCCCGTGCCTGCCAGGAGCTATTTCTGAGCAGACAGCCAGGAGTAATTCCTGAGCAGCGCCGGGTGTGGGCCAAAAACCAAAAAAAAAAAAAAATAGGAAGTCTGAGAGGATGGTGGAGGAAAGGGAATGGAGGAAGAATGGATTCCATACACACCACTCCCACTACACCTGCTGGATCATGATGCTCTGGAGGATGGGAAATCAGACCCCTCTGAGTTTGGAACTTGCCTCTACTGTTTGCTGTGAGACATTGGGCAAATTAGGCAACCTCTCTGAATTCCAATTTTCTCCTCTAAAGCCCTTTTTATTTAGAAAATTTCTGGCCTAAAATATAAAAATACTTGCTTTCTGGGAGGGTTATTTTGAGACTTATTAATAATATACAAAAAGTACTTATGGTGTTGCCACATGTTTTGGTTAACTTCCCTTCCCTTAAGCCCTAACCCCAAGAAGTCACTGTTGCTTCATACTTCTATCCTCTGGGAATTAGAAACTCAGAATGTTAAAGGGGATTTATACTGACTTGCATGGTGGATCGAGGGTTAGTAAAGAGTTAGTGCCACAGGTTTTAGCATTTCTCCATCCTGGACAGCAGAAGGTAAGAGGCCAGCCCTGCAACTGGACATACAGAAGAATAAAGTTCAGCGGTTGGAGCGATGGCGCAAGTGGTAGGATGTCTGCCTTGCATGTGCTAACCTAGGACAGATTGCAGTTTGATTCCCCAGCATCTCATATGGTCCCCCAAGCCAGGAGCAATTTCTGAGTGCATAGCCAGGAGTATCACAGCCTGAGCATCACTGGGTGTGCCCCCCATAAAAAGAAGATGAAAGCTCAGAGAGTGAGGCATCTAAGCTAAGGTCCAACAAACTGCAAGCAACCACCTTGTGCATTTTAGCAGAGGTGAATGCCTGCCCTTTTTTTTTGTTTGTCTTTCTGGTGGTGCAAAAAGTGATTGCCTGAACCAGGAGCCAAGTTCTAGGTAGCATTGACCAGGCAGCTGACAAAGGGCATGCCAACAGACCCAAGGAGAAAGCCATGGCTGACCTGTAGCTCAGTACACCTGGCCTCTGCCCTGAGAATGCTTCTGCTAGCTCTGTAGGCACCGGGGTGGGTCCCATATCTCCCTGGATCCTGGTTCTCTCCTGGTGAAGAGGAATGATAATTGTTGCCTTCTGACCTCCTGTGCTGCTGGTGAGGATTGGATGAGATGATGGATCTGGAAGTGCTTTGTAAGCGGGAACTCGGGGAGCCCATGCAGGAGATTATTAACATTAATATTAATGAACTCACACACCGTTGGCTACTGGCCATAGACAAGACAGAAAGTTGGTTGTAGCCTGGGGAGCATATATTCATCCATACTTCTTCCAGGTTTGTAGGGTGGGAGCACAATAAGCAGAAATCATCCAAGGGGATCATTTTCTAATATTCAGGAGAAGCAAAATTTGAGGTGATGGGAAGGCCATGAAATGTAGAAGAGCTGGTCCTGGGTACAGCCAGCAGAGATGATGGGAGGGGCCTCAAGAATAACCCACTTTACTAGCAGGCACAGTGAGAACGTGCTTGATTTCTTTTTAGGGTGCAGAAACCCCCCAGGGTTGAACTGAGAGTCAAGTTCTCATAGAAAGCAGAGGAGCTTCCTTGCCTGTCTAAGTTTCCTGTCCCACCCTCAAAAAACAAGCCTGTTTTCTCTGTAAACTGGCAGGTTTAAGTGAAGAGGTTGAAACTGGCATGTTCAATAAACTCATGCCCCAGCAGCCTTTCCTGAATCTTTCTTTTGCCCTCCCCTTAAACATGAACACACACATATTCTCTCTCTTTCTTTCTCTCTCTCTTTCATTGCTTCTGTCTATGCAGCTGTGCAGAGCAGATCAGAGTCCTGAGCACTATGCATGCTTCCATTCATTCTTTCCTGCTCTCCTATGGCCAGGAAGGAGGCAGTAAATACTTAAACTGTGCTGGGCCCTGTGCCAGGTTCTGGGATGCAGAGTGAGTGAGACAATGAGTGGAACCCCATCCCTGCCATAAAGGCTCCCAGTGGCTGCAGAGACAGATGAGAGAAATGGAAACAGGTCATTAGGCTACCTACAGGCTTTGGAGCTGCGGGAACACTGGAACCTAAACAGGAGATTGGCAGCCAGATTTCCTGAAAGAAGTTGCTCTGGGCTGAGCCTGAAGGGAGTTTGCTCGTTGCTCTTGCTCCCCCATGACTGAACCCAAATGGAACCTTCTTGCTTTTGGTCTCCTGGAAGGAGACACAGGCCCAGAGGCTTAGAGCAGTGTTTTGTCTGGCCTACCTGAATCCTCACACAGCTCTGCTGCAGTGAGAGGGATGCCTTCCATGGCTTTTGTCTTGTGAAATTTGGGAGGTGAAGTTTTTTTTTTTGGGTTTTTGGGCCACACCCGGCGTTGCTCAGGGGTTACTCCTGGCTGTCTGCTCAGAAATAGCTCCTGGCAGGCACGAGGGATCATATGGGACACCGGGATTCGAACCAACCACCTTTGGTCCTTGCTTGCAAGGCAAACGCCGCTGTGCTATATCTCCAGGCCCAGGGAGGTGAAGTTTTGAGGCTGGGTTTCAACCTCAGCTCTACCTCAAATGAATTGTATACACTGTACTCCCCACCTGAAAGATGGGGCAGGTCATGAGGTGCAGATGAAGCCAGTGATGTTGGATCCAGGTGAGTTTGCCTGGGGCTGGACAGTAGAGGATGAGTGTATACAGATTCAAACCATTCAGGAGCAACTTCGGGAGATTATTCGGTTCAGTTGAGGTGAGAGTGGGATACTTATAATATGCTTCAGTCTACCAGGTTAGGGGACAGTAGGGTTGAGTTTTGTGTGTTTAGGGGTTTATGGGAAAACAGGATGTACACTCTGTGTTTAGCTAGAGGGAGGAATCTAAGAGGAGAGTAAACTCAGCTAAGACTGTCCTTCAGGCTTCTCCATGTACACATCTGCTGCTGGCAGTACTGTGTTTGTTTTGTCTAATTTGGAGGTCATGCCCAGTATTGCTCAGGAGTTACTCCTGGCTGGGTAGTTGTGGCCACTCCTGGCAGTGCTCAGGGAATTGTGTGGTGCAGGAGCCTGAACCCAGGTCTCATCAGGCAGAGCCTGCACTGTAGTTCTTGAGTCATCTTCCCAGTCCTATATGCATCCCTATATACCTGGCAGGACCAAGATTCTGGAAAGCAACTGAAAATCAGTTCAGTATTTGTTGATCATGTGGGCAACCCAACTCCCTAGTTCAAGAATGTGAAGACACAACTGCTTCTATCCTCAGCACCATTGACAGTTCCTGAGCATCAGCCTAAGTGACCCCTGAACACAGAGCCAGATGCAAGTCTCGTATTGCTTTAAAATGTGAGAATGGCAGAATAGGGGGGCATGCTCAGCATCTTGCTGTCTCTGGCACAAAAAGTCTTGTGCCTATGGGCCTAAACTGGCACTTACTGGCCATGTGCACATACACACATACTCAAGCTGAATATGGCCAGTGCTCACACGCCAGGATCACCTGGCTTCTGAGCCCAGGGTTTCTGGTATATCCCTCATTAGCCCCCAGACATGCAGACACTTGACTGCAGATAGAAAAATCATCTCCTTGCAGAGGGCACTGTGACAAGTGGGGTTTGCTGAGCTCTAGGACAGAGTGAGGGAGAGTTTATTGTGGCGTGCAGACTTGTCAAAGCTGCCAGCATCATATCTGGGCCCTGGAGGGGGAGATGGTGGTCTGCCTGCAGGGTGGGAAGGAGGGCATGTGTGAACCCAGGGGCAGGCTCGAGTGGCAGGACATGGAAATGGCTGAGTGTCAAGAGATGAAGTCAGGGCTACTCACCAAGGTCACTTCAGCCAAGTTTGTTCCATCATCTGATCTGATCATTTCTGGGGATCCAGAGCCCCCATAGTGCAGCTGGCATTGCAAGCCAGGTGGAGCTGTTGGTGATGTGCAGCATGGCTGATCTAGGCATAGAAGACAGGATGACCATACCTACTTCAGGATGGGTTCAGGAGCTTGGGGGCTAGGCTGGAAGTGGTGACAAGAGAAGAAGCAGCTGGTACAGCTCAAGGAAGGCTGATGTGGGCAAGTCTGTGGGGTGCAGAAAGGAGTATAGGAAGTTGGCAGGCATGGCAAGTGCTGAGTCACAGGGGCAAGAAATGAAGGAGGGTTCCTTGAGGGGGAAGAGGTATGCAGGTGTGAGGGGCAGCACACCAGGTACTTGGACTCCTGAATTTGCTCTATCTCTCTGGTTCTATGCAGAGAAAGGAGGTGAAGAGCACCTCAAGAAGTGGTCATGATGCTTCTGGTCACGGTGCTCGTCCCATTTCACAGATGAAAACACCAAGAGGAACTGCCATGTATGCTAGGATGGTGAGATGGGGATTCAGGGTGGATGTGAGTTACAGTGGCAGCTGGTGAGCTTTTATCCCTGACTCAACCTGCTGCTGGTTGCACTGGGGTCCCTCTTCCCACCTAGGGGCAGACACAGCCCCTCACTGCCAGGGAGCCAGAGCTCCTGGAGGGCTGAGTGCTCCTCCTACGCCTCTCACTTCTCAAGAGCCCTTGTTTGCAGCTGATCCCTTCTCAGCCTTTGATTTAGGGAGACTGGCAACAAGCTGTCCCAGCCACCAGCCATCAGCACTCAGAAGTGATAAAGTTCCTCCCCTCTGTCCCCTTGCTTTCCCATCCCACCTCCTCTTCTGGCTTCATTCTTAATACTTTTTTTAAAGCTGTTTTTAAAAAGTTCTGGGTGCTCAGGATGACTCTGATGAGTGGGGCTGAGGTGCAGATCTCGAGCTTGGGGTGGGGTGGGAGTGTCACAGTGATCTGGTGCAGAGAGAGATTAAACCCCTGGGTATGCAGGCCTCAGGGGCAAAGCTGGACATTCCCTGTCCTCACACAGCTTCTGTGCAGGGGAGATTAATTTCCCAGGATGGGAAGACAAAGCTTTGCTTTTGGTCAAGGAATAGTGTGTGTGTGTGTGTGTGTGTGTGTGTGTGTGTGTGTTTATGTGTGTGCATGAGTGCACATGCCTATGTATATGGGCAATTGTCCTGACTATTCTCAATCCAGAATGAAGTATCAGAAGTTTCTGGGCCCATTTCTCATCCTTGTCCCATGCTGAAAACATGAGTTTAGCTCTTCCTCTGCCTAATGGAGGCACCCACGGAGGGGCCTCCTTTCTTGTGGGATTCTTCCAGTGCTCCAGGAGGATCTAGTCTTTTTCTGCATCTAGGAGTCCCACTAATTTGTAAATTGAAACCCAGCAGCACATTAGCACAGTCCCACCCCTTGCTCCATGCATGACTCAGCTGTAAGCCTCCACCCTGGTCCTCCTTTTCTGAGTTTACACTGAAGCTTTCCAAGGAGGTTCCTAAGTTCCTCTCTTTCATAGTAGAGGGGTAGTGTGGGTAGAAGAGGATAGTGAGTGTGAGATGTTGGAGGGACCAGCATTGGAACCACATTCGCCTCATGGCCTCATATCTATCGCACTGGTGTGTGTGTGTGTGTGTGTGTGTGTGTGTGTGTGTGTGTGTGTGTGTGTGTGTGTGTGTATGTGTGTGTGTGTGTGTGTGTGTGTGTGTGTGTGTGTTCTCACCTGCCTCCATCTGCCCCTCATCTGCCCTGCCTGTCCTTCCCTAGGATCCCACAACCTCGTTTCCCCCTACCAGGCCTCCCTCTTCTTCTTCTTCCTGCTTCCTGCTTCCTGCTAAGGAAAGCCACCACCCAACCCCATTTTTTTCAAGCTGGATCTCAGCAGATGCTGGCTGCTGGTCCTGGGAGGAACATGGGGCATCCCTCTCACAGCTTTGCATTCCAAGCACTTCTCTGCAGCCTGCCCCCCCCCCCCGCTTGGCTCCTCCTAAGTGCTGATTGATGAATCTTTGAGTTGAACCTCGCTACTACCTCAGCATTTTCCTCTGAAGATAAATACAGGAACTCCAATCTTCTTAGCCTTTGCTAGGGCAAAAGCAGGGGCGGAGCATGTGGCAAACATGCAGACAATGCCAGTCATGTGTGCTGTTTGGTCCATGTGCACTGCTGGCATGGCAGGGATACCCTAGAAACCTGCAGTGAAGACATCACTGCATGAAGCAAGAGTCATGACTAGCTCCTGGCCCAGCCAGCCACCTGGGCTCTTATGCTCCTTCTTGCTTCATCCATACTGCCTGTGGCTGTTAATAACACCAACTGCTTGGCCTTAGCACTTGTACTACAACCCACGGAAGGGTAGACCTGGTTCTCTGAGGACTGAACTGGGTGTATCACCCCCAGGATATGTCCTACCAGCCCTTTGGCCACTGGCCTCCTGGCAGCCATCTTCCTCCTACTCACTTGCAGGGCCTCATTTGTCCTTCAGCTGACTTTCCCTTGACTGGGACACGTGTGTGAGCAGAGCATCTTCTGTGATCGACTTCCCACCACCTGCTCCTGCGTCTCCTGCCTTGCTGAAGCCTTAGACACATATGCAAAGGCCAATCTCTTCATTTGTGTTTGAGCACGGAACTGGGGATGGTGCCGAGAAAAGGGATTAGGCAGTGGGTGGAAGGCAACAGATGGCTTTATTGCTTTTACCTGTTGCTAATTTGTTAAGCAACAATTCCTCATTTGTGTCTAATAGTGCCCAGACCCCAAGACAGTGGGGTACTGAACACAGATGGCCCTGGGGTGATGGGGTGTGGCGAATGGTCAGCCAACCTGCTTGAGCATTAAATACCAGAATCCAGAGACTATTGGTTCATGCTCAGGCATTCTTCATCTAACTCAGGTCTATCTCTCCAGCTGGGTACTCAGGAATTTCAGAGCACAGACAACAGTAAGGAGGCACCTGCATTTGAGGCAGCAGGCCTGGCCCTGACATAATCTACTGTGTGACCTTGGATGGGTCACTTAGCCTCTCTGGGCCCCATATGCTTAGCTGGGAAGTGAGCACATTCACACCTGCCCTCTCCACTTTGAAGGGTGGTGTCTGGTGTGAACTGAGATAATGGATCGGAAAGTACTTTGACATGTTTAATGCTCTGTAATAGTGAAGCATTATTTGCTTATAGAGCAGTTAAGAGCTTGGATTCTGCAGGCAGCCAGGCCTGAATGGAATTCTGTCTGCATTTTAGAGCTGTGAGGACTTGGGCAGAAAATCTAAGCTCTCTGAGCCTTAGTTGCCTTTCCTGTGTGCTTCCCTTGTTCAGGGTTGCTGAAGTACCCAGAACAAGCCCAGCTCAGTCCTGTAAAAAATCAGTTGCCCCTCTCTCCCTTCAAGCTTACTGGCAGTATTTCCTATGATGCCATTTCCCTATGTCTTCTCCCCTGGTACCTTCTCTCCTTTATGTCACTCTCCTGGTGGATATCTGTTGGAGTTACTTCTTCCCATCAGCCTGCAGCAATGGCAACTGGGGGTGGTGACCCTTTCACAAAAATCCAGTCCATGAGCAGCCATGACCATGCAAAGGTTTCTCTTGGAGTGAAGAAAAACATGGCATGAACTGAAAACTTTTGCCAGCGAAAGAATCTGTCATTCCAATGACAACATCCTACTAAATGGGATAGAAAGCATGCCCATCATCCATCTGACAGGGGCTAAGACACACTATTAGATGTAATGTATCGATTCCAGCCATACTATGATATATGGCAAGGGGCTTTTTATAGCCGAGATCTATAAAGCACTCACAAAAACTCAACAAGAAAACAAACAACCCCAACAACCATGGGGAGAAGGGCTAAACAGACACTGCTTCAAAGAAAACGTATCAATGGCCAACAGGCATATGGAATATCACTCAGCATTATCACTCTCAGGGAAATGCAAATCCAAAAATCCAGGCAGTCTCTGCCCTCATAGGCAAGAATGGCCTTTCTCAAAAAGGCTGGACCTTCTCATTTGGTAGGGTTGCAGAGAGCTAGAATCCTTCATCCACTGTTGGTGGACAAGTACATGAGTACAACCACAATGGAAAATGAGATGAAGACTTTTGAACATGTGAAAGACAGAACCTCCCTAGGATCTAGCAATTCTCATCCTAGACATCTTTTCTAAGAACAAAAAGCACTGATTCAAAAAGATGTTTGCACAGTTCTGTTCTTTGCAGTGCTATTAACAATACTCCAGATCTGGAAACAACTCAAATGCCCAATAGCAAATGAGCGGATAAAGAAACTGCAATCAAAGTACATCATGGAATACTACTCAGTTCAAAGAAGATATCTTGCAGCATGCTGCAACATGGATGGAATGAGAGGGTGTCATGATAAGCAAAGTGAGTCAGAGGAGAAGAACCAATCCTAGATATCTCATATAGATAAGGAACAGAAAGAAACAAAGCAAGGAAACAGACAAATTCATCTTGGATTTTGACTCCTGAACTGAATGAAGGTTCCAGAAGAGAGGAGAATGTGGGAACTGCTGGTTAGGGGATAGATGGTGTCTAATGATTAGGGTAGAAGGATAGATGCTCTTGCGGGGTGGGCAAGGTGTGGGACCACATTTCAAGAGGTTTAACTCATCCTTCTAGAACATAGAGTTATAAACTAGTGTTACTGCAAGAAAATGAATGGGAAAATAAAAAATAAATGGCTCCACATTTTGCAACAAAAACGAAGCAGAAAAGAGAGCTCCAATGTCTGCTACAGCTCGCTGCCTCTTCAGAGTCTTGTGGCAGCAGGAGGGCACTCGCTTCCTATTCCATGTTGTCTCCACTACACACTTGCTCTGTGATCAGCTGTGGGACCCTTCACCCTCAGAAGTGTGTGTCTTGGAGGACACACAAGCAGGGCCAGCTCTCTAGTCACAATGAGGATTCTGTGCCACTTGGAGATCAAATGCCCTGCTCAGAACTGATTAATCACAGGTCTAATCCTGGGTGTCCTGAGTGTGAGGACATGGAACACTGGCTTCCTGCAGAATCTCTGCAAATGGAAACCCAGGGGGTTGTTGGGAAAGTGCTTTTCCAGAAACTTGTTCAAGGGGTTACTACTGTCAACACTCAGGCTCTCTTCTTGGTTCTTGAACTTCTCTCAGGGACCTGTGCAATTACTAGAAGAGCTAAGATGACATAGAGCATGGAAGGTGGCAGAATGTTCTCTCTAGTCAAACAGTGAGGAGGTAGAGCCAGAATTCGGGGACAGGATTTGCTGGGGCTGTGGTAGGAATGGGCTTCTTTCTCCTGGAAGGTTCTGGGGGTAAGGAGAGGTGAGATGAAAAATAAGGGAGGTAGGAGGGAGGAGAAGGTGTTCACTATGATCACTTACTCCTAATACTCAACAAAACATTTATTGGGATCAATAGAAAAATGTACTTTTTATGAACCAATTTCTCTGAGGAAAGGTGAGCTAGAGCTTAGGCATGCTGGTTATAGATAAAGTTCCTTGAACTACACTTGGAGTGAGACTGTCCAACTTCTGCCTTCTTTTGTTATAAAGAGGGGTGTGAGCAGAGAGTGCTGATAAAAATGCTAACTTAAACCCAAATGCCCAAGAACAGACAACTGGATAAAGAAACTATGGTGCAAATTCACAATGGAATTGTTTATTTAGCCTAAATTAGTCTATTTAGCCATAAGAAAAGATAAGATCATGCAATTCGCGGCTACATGGATAGATCTGGGTAATATGGAAGTGAGAGCAACTGATACAGAATGGTCAGATAAATAGTGAGAGATCATACCCCACACTGTCTTACATGTAGGATATAAAGAAACATAGTAGGGGAGTACAGGAATAATTGATGTCAAAGATAATTGATTGTCAAAGACAATAGAAATGAAGAGTAGGAGCCCTGATCATTAATTGGAAGTTTGCCACCTGGGGAGAAGGAAAAGGACAGGAAGAAACCTTAAAGTGGCATATATGTTACCTTATCAGTAACGTTATTGTATCCCACAGAGTCTAAAAGAACAGGAAAAAATTAAATGGTTCCAGTCGTAGAGACATGCAGGGAATTTGGAGAGAAACAGGGAACATTGGTGGAGAGAAGTAACCACTGCTAAAAAAACTGGTATAGGAACATTGTATACCTAAATCTCAACCATAAATAAATTACAGTGACTAAATAAAAAACTAAAAATTATTTTTAAGAAAGCCTTACCTTCCTTTCTCTTCCACCTCCACCCCTTTGCCTTATTTCCCCTTCCTCTCCTGTTGAATCTGATTCTCTCTACATACGTCCATACTGGCCTGTGTTTCTCCACCAGAGGGGGAAGAATAGCCCTGGCCAGGGACTCTCCCCTTGTTTGTCTGCTAATTTCCCTACTCATATATGGCCTTGCACCGAAAGAGGCAGATCTGCTGGGATGTGGATGTGGGATTCTTAGGGCACCAGGGCTGAGCGGAAGCCTTGTCTCTGTGCAGTGGGTAGGTTGGTCTCAGGACTTGACACAGCCCAGCTGTGCTCTGGACGTCCGTTGTAAGCACGGTGCCCAGCAGGGGGCGCAGGGGTGTGTGATCGCGCCCTCCAGCAGCCTCTGGAACATCCCAGCCAGATGCAGCCTCTTAAGGAACTGGGATGCAAAATAAATCCAGGTCCAACAGCGTAGCCACCTGAACCAGCTGAACCCGCAGGCCAAATCACCCTTTCCCATTCTGCTTTTGCCCTTTCTGCCTGCCCCTCTGATCTAATTTATTCTGCACAGTCTGCACAGCACCCCTGTCCCCCCAAAGTCAGAGAGAGAAGTTGACACCTACTTCACCTGCAGGCCCTTCCATGAGGGTCTGATACCCCACACTGTCTAGGAGGCTGGTGCCGGTGGGGATATGGTTGCTTGGTACTTGAATCACAGTGGGCTGCTACTACCAGCTCCCATGCTGGCCCTACCTCCGCTCTGGAGCTGCCTTTTCTCTGTCCCGCTGGTAACCACACAGGGTGCTATCTTTGCTGATTCAGAAACCCACCCTTGGAGGCACAGGTCTCCGTGTGCTTCACACCCTCTTCCACGGCTTTAAGAGAGCATGACCACTGGAAGTTAGGGCTGCACAGCAGGAGGAAAGGTCTCCAGGAGGAGGGCCCAGAGTGTCCCCGTCTGAGCCCCTGGCCACAGAGCAGCCTGAACTTTCATTCCAACTGACCATGATGCAGGAGGGTGCAGCTGTCTTGGGGGAACCAAGCACCAGTTGCTAAGAATATGAAACCGGTTCTTACCAGAACCCAATGGAGGAGACTAGGTGAGCAACGAGAGAAAATTAACTGCTGACAGCTTATGTAGATCCACCCGGAGGGGACTTATTTGTTGTCAGAAGGACAACAAGAGAAAAAGAAGAGAAAATAAAGAAGTGATCTCACAAGTAGGGGGGGAAAAAAAAAAAACCCTGAGAAGAATGGGACTCTCCAGTTCAGCTCAGGTTGCTAAAAAACCCCCACCCCACAGATGGCTGGAGGCGAGGGGCTGTGCTGATGGCAGAAATCACTCTATCTTGGATTCAGGCAGCCCCGAGTTTCCTGCCAAAGTTTTCGTCAGCTGGTAGAGAAGTGAGAAAAACATGAGAGAAATTTTTGTGAAGCGAAAAGTATGCACTTTCCATCCGTTTCCCTTTTGTTGGGAGGGAGGGTTTCTCTCTCCCATTTTGTCATTAGAGGGTCTATGCTTCAGAGCATAGAGGCCTTAGACTAGCGCTGGATTCTGGACCAGTCGCAGAAGTCAGAGGGACCACTGTGTAAATCCTCCCATCTTCTCTTTTATCATTTTGCTGAATGGCACGATCCTAAAAGTCTTAGAGTTGTACATTGTCAGTTACTGTTTCTATCCTCCGCCTTCTCCATCTCAGGACAATTTTTTCTTCCTGCTTAGTAGTCACTGACATTCTCGTACCTTTTTCTGGGCTTAAATCAAATCACTTTTCCTCCCATTGCTCTACAGGGAACAGGTATCTGCCACATACCCTATAATATGGAAAAGGAGATAAATCTTTTGCAAGATTGTGTTTTTCTGTTTTTCTGTGTCTGAAGCCAGAACTGGATACACTAAGCATTCAGTCCCACAAAAAGTGTCTAGCAGTCCCCCTCATTAGCAGATATGGATGGAGGTGGGGCAGGGGAAGAAACAGGTAGTGAGTCCTTCTTGCACCATGAAGAGGCTGAAGAGAGAAAAAAAACACAGATCAAAGAGGTTCTTTGGATTGAGTCCTAGAACAGTGGATAGGGTGCTTTTCTTGCACCTGGCCAACCTGGGTTTGATCTCTAGCACAACATATGCCCTCCCCCAGCCCTGCCAGGAGCAATCCCTGAGCACAGAAACAATAGTAAACCCTGAGCATCACTGAGTATGACCCAAAAACAAAAGCAAAATCAAAATAACCAAAAAGGCTGTCAGGTGCCTGGGTCTGGAAGTTAATGCAAAGAAGTAAGTTCAAAGGAAAAGGCAGGAGAATAAATACCTGTGTATTAAGAAGAAAGCTAGGGGCCGGAGAAATAGCATGGAGGTAAGGAATTTGCCTTGCATGCAGAAGGTCAGTGGTTCGAATCCCGGCATCCCAGATGGTCCCCCAAACCTGCCAGGGGCGATTTCTGAGAGTAGAGTAACCCCTGAACACTGCCGGGTGTGATCCCAAAACAAAAACAAAAAACAAAGAAGAAAGCTGGATACTAAGAACATCTCAGAGAGGGTGCAACTGAAGACCAGAAGCAAGGATTTACCAACCACCATCCTGTTAGTTTTGGTGGAGTGGGAGTTCTGAGCTTTCCATGCTGGTGTAAGGTAATGAGCATGGAAAAGGCTGATAAGACCCCTAATGGAGGAGCACATTAGATGCCCTGCTATGGGAGACCACTCAGGAGCCAGCAACAAAGGAAATACTTGCAGCCTGACATAACCCCAAGAGTCCATTTATTTCATTCATTTGAGAGGACTTTTACTTCTACATCTCTTTTCATGCATACTTTTCCCAAGTCCTGCCACAAAAGTCCCCCAAAAGGGAGGAACCCTTCTCATGTAAGAGATCAGATTCTGGACTCCCTGGGACCTTCCAAAATGGACAATGAACCCGTTGGTCCAATGAGTGTCTGTCCTCAAAGATATACTAGCCAGGATCCTCTTCCTGGTTCCCTCTGAAGATAGATGGCAAAGGAAGCCCTAGAGGTACAGACTGGACCCCCCAAATGGGTAGGTCCATGAGCTCGATCCTTTCTAATTAAGGAAAGGAGTTAGAAGGTGGGTCAGGTCTGCTCCACCTGTCATGGGTCTGGCTGAGTCCTGGCTCAGGCATGAATAAAAGGGATTTTTGAATCCCACATTACTCACTGCTTGAGTCTCCTTGCAGCTCTGACAATTATAAACTCTTTTCCCAGATGTTTCAGAGCTGATCTGCACTTCTCAAGCCCCATTTCCAGGTGTCTGTGTTAACAGCGTCATGCTTTGGGTCTTCTGGCTTGAAGCCTCTGTGTCTTTCATTACTTTAATCTGTGACCTAACTTCCATCTCCAGTGCCCAGTACCCACCTACTTCCCTCCTGTCTCATCCTGGGTTGGACCACTATCATTTTGAGGTGTGGGTCTCTGGGGAGCTTCTTGATTGCCCTCTCAGCTTTTCTGCTGCCCCCACACAAGGGATGCCCATAACAGACGGTCAGAGCATGTCACTAATGGGCTCCAAATGCTTCCCCACCTCTGAGTGATTGTCAGGCCTCTTTTCTTGCTGGTGCCTTTTTTCAGAAAAACTCTTCTCAATTCCCTAGAATGAGTGATCTTTGCCACCCATTCTTTATCCAGAGCATCTTCCCTATGACCTTCTCTAATATCTCAACTCTGACCTCTTATCTCTTCCTTTTATGTCTTAAGCCTTTCTCCCTGGGAATTTTCTTCACCTAATCATTCATCTACTTGATCATCTTGGGTATTGTCTATTTTCTTCAATCAGAATGTAAGTGCCATGAAGAATTGCATTGATTTTGTTTACTGCTTCTTAGAATAGTTGTGAACTAGTAAAGACCTTGTACATTTGGTTGGGAAAGGGTTTTGCCAGGAGGGGAATTTGGACCACAAGGTACAGTGTTCAGGGTTTACTCCTGGCTCTTCACCTAGGTGTCATTTCTGGTGGGTCTCAGGGGACCATATGCAGATTCAGGGATGAAACCCAGGTCAGCAGGGTGCAAGGCAGGTGGTTCATCTGCTGTACTGTCTCTTTGGCTCCACATACATGCTTGTCAGAAAAAAGTGAATGAGTGAAGCACATGAACAGATGCTGACATCATTCATCACCAAGGAAATGCAAATCAAAACCACACAAATATGTTGCTTCATATTGCTGGAATGATTATCATAAGAGTCGTAAGGATGGGTGAGGAGACAGCCACACAGGAGCCAACCACTGACTGCTGGTAAGAAGAGGAAATGAAACAGCCAATCTGCAAAGAAACCGGGCAAGTTATTTCATCTGTTAAACATACATACACCTTAAATTCCTGCAATTTCACTCTTAGACACCTGTCTACCCAAGAGAAGAGGAAAAATATGTTTGATCAAAGACCTGCATGCAGATATTCCCAGTGGTGTGATTCATCATCACCTGAGCAGTTTCTATGCAAGTACCTGATTCTGCAGAAGGGGCCAAGCGCACACCATGCCCTGCTCAGCCAGCAAAGAAGCAGGGTGCCAGCACATGCTCCAACAATGGGAACCCCCAAGCCCTCAGCACAGTCTTTATACCAGTCCCCAGATGAAACAAAAGCCCAGCAACTGCCTGAGGTCAGTTAAACCAAATGCTCAGAAAAGGCAAATCTGGAGACAGAGAGTAGGAAAGTTGTTGGTTGCCTGGCAGGAGGATAAGGGAGGGGAAATGGACTCTAACAGAATAAAGGATTTTCTTAGGGGTAACAGAAATGTGGCTTGTAGGTGAAAAGTGCCTAAGTCATGTTGATAGCTTTGTTAGGAATTTTGGAATGAAAAGGTTAAACACTTGAAATAAGTAAATAATGGGGCTGGAGAGATAGCATGGATATAAGGCGTTTGCCTTGCATGCAGAAGGACGGTGGTTCAAATCTCGGCATCCCATATGGTCCCCTGAGCCTGCCAGGAGTGATTTCTGAGCGTGGAGCCAGGAGTGACCCCTGAGCGCTGCCGTGTGTGACCCAAAAACAAATAAAAACAAACAAAAAACAAGACAAAACAAGAAATGAGTGAATAACAGTACATAAATTGTACCCCCATAAGTTTTTCTTCTGGTTTTGAGGCCACACCCAGTTCAGGCTGACTTCTGGCTTTGCATTCAGGGATCTCTCCTGGCAGACTCAGGGATCAAAGTCAGAGATACCGGGGATCAAACCCTGGTTAGCTGCATACAACACAAACACCTTACCTGCTGCACTAACTCTTTGATTATCTCAATTTTTTAAGGGAAGGAATGGATGATTCTTTCTTGGGCATAGCTCCCAAGCCAGGACACCTCAGGGGTGTCAAGCAGAAACAGGCAGGACCCAGAGCTTTCTAGTTCATTCCATCTGACCACCAACTAAGAGAAGACGTGCTCTGTGCAGAGAGCAGATGCAAAATGGGACCTTTCAGAGTCTCCCAGTTCATAGCTCCTGAGTCTTACCCAGGAACCCTCCAGCTGGAACCAAAGTCTCCTCAGAAAAGGCCAGAGCTGCAGGGGAGTGTAGGGGGTGGAAGAGGTTCTGAAGGGAAGGTCTGGAGTCAGCAAAGGCTTGGGAGAAACAGAAGGGCAGCCAAGGGAAGAAATAAAAGCTGTAGCATCTTGGGGCGGCCAAAAGGAATAGGAAGGGCGTTTTACAAATATATCAGGGGGAAAGAGACACTTGAGAGCCTCCCGGCCCATTAATAAATGAGAAGGGAAATAAAATTAATGATGATGATAAAAATGGCTGAGCTGTTGAAGTGCTTTGTAAAATTGGTCTTTAACAAGGAAAAGAAAAAAAAATCCCAAGAATGGACAATTAGAAAGAGAGCGGAGCCTGCCCATATAGTTGATGGAAGGTAGGAAAGAGAATACTTAGAAAGATTGGATGATGCCAACCCCATCCAAGTTACCCCAGCCGGATATGGGCCTCGGAATCTGCAGGGAATTAGCTGATGAAATTATTAAACCCTTGGCAGGTGTTATAATTATATATATGTTATACATTTCTATGGAATAGCTTTTTTATTGAGGAGAGAGACAATGAAGAAGACTCTAGAGATTGGAGGCAAGGGGGTAGAGAAAGGCCGATAGCCCACCATCTCACTAGGTGGGCTGAAGAGCACCCAAATGAACCAGGCTTTCCCCTCAGCCTCTACATACTCTGTGGCTACCATCAGCCCATTTTATAAACAAGGACTCTCAAGTTCAGAGGCCTTTGGAGACTCCGGGTCCCCTCAAATCCACAGCAGCAATGGTAGAATTTTTACCAATAGGGACTTCCCCATCCCATCGCTGACCCTCAGGCCCCACAAAGCCCAAGATTCCCTGAGAGTATCCTTGATGCTCCAGCTCTGGCAGCTTCACATGTGAAGAGGATTTGGGACCTCACAGGTCATGGTGAGAAACAAGTAGATAAGTCAGGAATGATGGGCCTGGCCCAGAGCCTCTGAAGGGTCCTGGTTTCATAAGTTCTTAAGGACCTGAGTCCTTTCCCAGCCACAGATACCCAAGGCCTGATCATGGGTAGGACTATGCCCAGATCACCCCACAGGGTGGGACATACCCAAGCCTGCTCACTTGGGGGACCTAGGGGCCACTTTAGTACCTTCTGAGGGTGAGTGGGACCTGCCCCATCACTAACCAGAGCCTCTGTACCTGACTTGGTTCATGGCTTTGGCTACACACACACACACACACACACACACACACACACACACACACACACACACACACACACACACACACCAGAGCAGCTCATACCCAGGTGTCTGCAACCTTTCCTCTCCTGCCTCCTGCCATCCATGAAGCCATCAGAGAATAGGGTAGGGTGAAGAAGAAACGCCTCATCTGCATCTTACCTGTCTGTGGGGGCTGCTCTCCAAGGTCCTGGAAACTACCCTGTGCTTGGTGAACATTGCCCCTCAAAACCTTGATCTTTATTTGGGAACATTGCCCTGCCTCTTGATTATGATGTTCCAAGGATACTGACAGCATGAGAAAAGCAGCAAGAGCCTGAAGTCTTGTTGGGTCACCCCCTTACTTGAGGCGCGCGCGCGAGAGAGAGAGAGAGAGAGAGAGAGAGAGAGAGAGAGAGAGAGAGAGAGAGAGAGAGAGAGAGACAGAGAGAGAGACAGAGAGAGAGAGACAGAGAGAGAGACAGAGAGACAGAGACAGAGACAGAGAGACAGAGACAGAGAGACAGAGAGAGACAGAGAGACAGAGAGACAGAGAGAATGTGTGTTCCCACCATACCCCAGTCTTTCTGGGAGAAGCTGAATTGCCCAGCTGAGCCTAGGCTAGCTGCAATTCAGTCCTAGACAGTGAAGAACACTTGGTGCTGCTCCCAGGGGTGCTTCCAGCACCCAGATCTGAGAGCATCCACACCCTATGACCAGGAGCACATCGGCTGCTCTAAGTCTATGCACCGTCTTCAGGAGACAGGCAGAGCCCAGAGAGCACTGCAGGTTTAAAACTTGGTTCTGCCTAGGGACCCAGTCACCAGCAGGGGTGAGCCCTGAGCACAGAGGCTGGAGTAGTTGCTGAGCACAGCTGGGTGTGGTGGTTAAAAAATCAAAAACCCTGAAAATAAAATAAAAATAAAGACATAGCATCAAAAACTCTCCAAGGGATCCCTGCTCAAAGCAGGCATGTGGGTGCTGAAGCCTGGGGTCAGGCCCCTAGGAGAGGAAAGGAAAAAAGAAAATGATAGTCACTAAGTGGGAGGGAGGAACCTAAATATTACCTAGGGGAAGGAAGTGAAGGGAAGGGGCAGGAGTTTCAGGGGAGGGAGAAGAGATGCAGGGAGTAAAGGGGAGAGGAGACCATGGATGAGAAGGGGGAAGCTAAAGCCTCTTCTCTGACCAGCCCTGGAGCCAGCCCCTGTCTCTCTGTTTACTCTAGCAGGAAGAAGCAGGCCGCTTACACCCCTCTGCCATGCTCCAGTCTTCCAGGGATGTTTGTATGGCTCCAGTCAGCAGTGAAACCATTTATGACCCCAGGATGCAATCCAGGAAGACTCCGTGAAATGACAAGTGGCACACAAGACACGCTACAACTCAGGGAAACTCGGAGTGAAGCTGACTTGGGTCAGTCAGTAGATGCAACATGGAACCAGGTGCAGAGGTAATTAGGCATCGCACCTGCTCCCCATCAGGCTGGGGCCTTGGGGCCAGCAGAGACCAGTGCCTGGAGTGTAGGCACAGCCATCTCCCAGTGAGCCAGACTCCTTCTGCAGTGCACACCTTGCCCCTCTGTGTCACTTCCTCTGCCCTCTCTGAGGGCCCCTCACTAGGGGCAGCAGAGAAGATATTTCCTGGGGCTCTGGTGACTCTAAGCTCCCCCTTTCCTGCACTTGCACTCTGTCCCCCGTGCCAGCCCAGCCTAAGTGTGTGTGATTTCAGACTTAATCTGTCTGTACTGATTAAATATTGACGGCTGCTGAATATTCATGGCATCTCAGTGAAGGCTGAAGACTCCGGCCCAACTGGCTGCAGCTCTGAGGCCAGTGAGGGCTGCTCAAGCAGTCTCTGCTACCTCCTCTCAGGCTCCACTGCTGCTCCTACTGTGCCTCACCCCATAGTGGTCTCAGGATTCACCTCCCACAGCAGCCCTGAGGTCCCCACATTGCTGCATTTGGAGGAACGAGAAACCCATGCAACTCTGTGCTGCAGAAATGTCTGGTCCAGGCATGCACCAAAGGGAGACTGAGATGGAGAACTGGCCGTGTCTCTCTAGCTGCAGGTTTGAGCTGGAGAGAGCTGCCCCAGTTGCAGCCTCTGTTCCCTCAGCCCTTCTGTGTGGTAGATTGCCCTGCCCAAGGGCACTTAAGATCCTGAGGGACATAGAGGGGTTTCCAGGAGGTGAGGTATCCCAAGAGGAGTCCTGGGGACAGACCCAGGGCCAGGGCAGGGAGACAGTCAGCACTGGATATGGAAGCTGATTTCTGACTGGAAACAGCCAAGTGAGTCTGAGAGGTGGGTGAGACCTGGAATTCCCAGAGATGAACCTGGTCCATGCTGGGACAGTCAGGAGGCTTCTGTCGGGCCACCCTGTGGGCTGTGAATGATGTTATAAATATCTAAATGATCCTGGATAGTAAAAGGTCCCTCCACCCTGCCTGTCCTACAGGGAAAGAAGGGCTCATGTTGGGGGTGGCAGCCATTCAGGAGGCTGGGGTCCAGGGCAGCAGGCTGCAGAGGGCAAGGAGGCCAGCCCTGCAGGAGCCTAGCCAGATGCTTGTCATGTCTCTGCGCTCTCTCTCTCTCTCTCCCTCCCTTCCTCTCTCACTTTCTCTCTCTCTCCCTCCCTCCCTCTCTCTCCCTCCCTCCCTCTCTCTCCCTCCCTCCCTCCCTCTCTCTCCATCCCTCCCTCCCTCTCTCTCCCTCCCTCCCTCTCTCTCTCCCTCCCTCCCTCCCTCTCTCTCTCCCTCCCTCCCTCACTCACTCTCTCTCCCTCCCTCTCTCTCTCTCTCTCTCTCTCTTTCTCTCTCTCTCCTTCCAAATGCCTAAAACCCTGCCACCCTTTTGAGGTCCTGAGCTCCCCCTGGGAGGAGGGTCCAAGGCCCACTATCTGGGACGCTGGGAGGCAATTGAAAAACACGTCTGAGTTGGGAAGATTTACCAGAAATGTGTATCTGGGCATAAGAATATTGGTTGCATTTAAAATCTTGAGCAGGGCAATGAGATTCCCTGGGGGGGGGAGAGAGAGAGAGAGAGGAGGGAGGGAGAGGGAGAGAGGGAGGGGGAGAGAGAGGGAGGGAGAGGGAGAGAGGGAGGGAGGGAGGGAAGAGAGGGAGGGAGGGAGGGAGGGAGGGAGGGGAGAGAGGGAGGGAGAGGGAGGGAGGGAGGAGAGAAAGGGAGAGAGATGGGGGAGAGGGAGATGAGAGAGGGAAGAGGGAGATGAGAAAGAGAGGGAGGGAGGGAGGGAAGAAAACAGGACTCTGCCACCACAGACCCAGACCCAGGCTTCGGGACTGGGTTCATGGGTTTGTGGCTCCAACTCTGTGCTTTAGGCAGATCTTTTGTGCCCTCTCGTGGTGATCAGCGGAATCGCACCCCTTGGAATCTCCCCGGAAGAGTCTGAGCTCTTTCTGGGTTTTCTTTGGAGTCATTTCACTCCGGCACCCCAGAGGCAGTTTGGTTCTACTATGGACGAGACACTGATCAGTGGACAAGGGAGTAGAGTGATCTCTGGGAACAGACCACATTCTGGAAGAAAACACAAGCACAAACAGAAGAGTGATGATTCTAGGCTGGGAGGGGTGAGTGGAGAAACATTGTTTTAGGTGTCACTTTTTGGTAGGGGAGATGGGGAGAGGTCAAGGATTCTCAGGCTTACAGGTCATTGTTCAATGACAGAGACTTATCTGGTCCAAAGTGCCAAAATGCATCCAGACTTAAGAGCCCTGATGGGGAAAATGTGTGTGTGTGTGTGGGGGGGGGAGGCTCTGCAGCCATTTTTTATCAAACATGCAGAAGTGCGGGTGCAAAGGAGAAAAATCGCACCTATACTTGGGAGGATTTGCATTCCAGAGGACTTGCCCTTCCCATACATCTTGAAAGATGAACAGAACTCATTGGGCAGAGTAGAAAAGAGAGATAGTTAAACAAATGAAAACATGTCCCAAAAGAGACCTGGATTACATAGTGACCAGAGACCCAGGTGTAGACCTGAACCGGTTCCCATGAAAGAAGTGGTCACCCCCCCCTCAACAAACTCCACCTGCCTGCCTGCCTTCTAGTGTTCCTGTCTGGCAATACACCCTGCGGAGGACAGCACAGTACAGGGTATGGTAGGGGCAGGTAATGGGTTGGAGCAGAAATCTGGTCACTAGGCCTCTAAAGAGGCTGGTGGTGGGTGTTTTGGAGGGGGTGGGTGCCAATTTCTGTGGTGCTGGGGGTTACTCCTGGCTCTGCACTCAGAATTCACTCCTGGCAGGCTCAGCAGACCATATGGGATATTTTGGGTTGAACTCTGGTAGAGCGCATGCAAGGCAAGCACCCCACACCTGTACTATCTCTCCAACCAAGGAAGAGTAGTGTACTTTGAGCAGTAAAGAAAACCTGAGCACCCACAAAACAGGGTGAGGGAAGTGGGAAGCAGGCTCGGGTGCCCCACACAGCGATGAGGACAGATGGAAACGCTCCTAATGTGAGGCCCAGGTCTCAGGACAAGAGTGTCATTTCTCGGCCTCTCTCCTCATCCATCCCCAGGCAGGGGGGATAATGAGCAAAATGAGTGTCAAACCAGAGGTCAGGAAGCTTGAGCGTTAAGCTGCTCTCCGCCACTGACTTGCTACGTTGCCTTCTGGCTTTGGTTTCTCCATCTGTGCTCACAGCAGTTTGACCATATCCTCTCCCAAGAGTGTCCTGCTCTTTCCGCTAAGCCCTGGCACACTGTCTACACCCCCAGCCACCACCATCACCTCCTCCAACCCAACCCCTCTGACCAGCAGCTTCACAGCCAGACAAACGACCGAGTTCTCATCAATAAGAGGATTGTTCAGTTCTCTGCGGTTCTGGATAAATTGGGAACGACTCTCCCCTAGTCAAGGCAGACATTTGAGATCAAACATTTCGTGGGAATACCCTGAAAGTCACAGACTGGGAATCCTGAGATGCTGCCTCCGGCAGGGCCCAGGTCTGCCTGGCCTGTGTGTTTCCAGAGTGCCAGGAAGCAGGCTTTGCCACAGTTGAAGCAATGGGAAAGGCAAGGTGGAGAGCAATAGGGAGGGGGTGAGGCTGGCATGCAGAGGGGCTGCTGAGTAGGGAGCCACCCCATCTATTTAGAATTATCATACCCAGATGGTGGAATTGGGGACAGGAAGGCTGCACAGGAAGAACTGAAGCTAAAGGGAGAATCTATTCAAGGAGCACAAGGCTGAGTATGAGTGTGTGGCCTGATGCCTATGCAACGGTCTGTCCCGAGGCACTGTCAGCTATACATGCTCAGCTCTCTCCCATGGTCAGAAGACAAAGAGGATCCAGAGATGAAAGCAAATAACCCACTCCCCAGCCTTCGCTATGGACATATTTGCTCATTTTAGGTCTCTCTCTCTCTTCTCTCTCTCTCCTTCACCCTGCCCCATATTTTTTTCCACTTAGTTGAATTTCTGCTGCCTGTACAAGCTGGCCCTGTTCTCCCTCACACTATCGTAAGTAATTTCCATGTATTACACACACTTCATAAATGCCACAGCAGACAGCAGGCTCACTGGACCAACCCCTGATGGCTGGACATAGGAAGTGTTTCCAATTTCTCACCTTCTGCACAATGCTTCAGAGGGCAGCCTTGTGTGGGAGGCCTTTGAATTTAGAGGGTGAGACTCGGAACTGGGCCTTCTGGGAGGGCACTGACATGGTGCCCAGGCACTCTGCCCCTTGGCTGGCCTAGCAGTGGAGGTCCCTGGCACAAAGCACTAGGACCCCTCTGCTCTTTCTGTAGCTTGTTGTCAGGTCTCAGCTGCTTTCTTGCTCTCAGTCCTCTCTTGGGACATGTGAGTTCTTAATTCAACTTCCTCCATTAAACCTTGTCCCATGAGCCAGGACGTGCTCTGTGTTGGAAGTGAAGGACAAAGAGCACATCTCCAACTGTATGCACAACAGTAGAAGATAATGGTTCAGTAAGCTGAAAATTCTCTGGCTTCAACTCCAGTTGGATCCAAACTTCAGCAACTTGGCCAGGACCTGGGGGCTCTCAGAACACTTCTGCCGGAGGCTCCATCAAGATGCAAGGAGACAAAAAGAGTGGTGCTCCAGGCTGTGTCTTTGCAGGGTGACCGGAGGAAGCTGTTCCCCCTTAGAGCTAGTGTCAACCCTGGACATCACTGATTGGACTCAATAAGTTCATTCCTCACTGCTAAGCTATTCACGGAGAATAAGACAAACTAGAGAAAAAGACAAACTAGAAGCTTCAAAGACATGGATATCCTGGGACCTGTCTGAGCTTTGGCTGTCGTAGAGGCTGAAATGAGGAGACATGGTTCCTACAAAGTGGGCATTTACTAGGGACATTTGTCATCACATGGTAGGGAAGAAGATGTGGAGTGGGGACACAGGTTGGGGCTGGAGAATACAGGAGCTTCTCAGTGTATGATAGGTTCATCCCTGCACAAGCCCTGTAAGTGGCTCTTTCTAAGACAAACAAGCTTTCCTCCACCACCTTAACTCTGTGCTCCTCAGGGGTGATCATTTTGGGTTTCTGTTGATGTATTTTAGGGAATTCGTTAATGTACTTTTAAGGGGTGATCCAGCATTTGTGCTTTATAGTACCTGTGTTCTATTCTCATTTTTGCTTGTTTGTTTTGGGGCTACACCCTGTGGTGCTCAGGGATGATGCAGAGATCAGTCCTACCAGAGTTTGGGGGATCATATGGAGTACAGGAGATTGAACTTGAGTGGCTGCATGCAAGACAAGTGCCCTACCCATTGTACTTTCTCTCTGGCCCCTGTGTGCTGCTCTCTTAATGAATTTTAGAGCCCTGAGACAAAAGAAACAGGTGCAATCAAGTATTAATTTATTTATTGTCTCTTTTCTTGTTTGGTTCATTTTGGGCCCCCACCTAGCAGTGCTCAGGGGTTATTTCTGGCTCCACACTCAGGAATCCCTACTAACAGTGCACAGTGGACCATAATAAAGTTTAAAGGGGAAATAGAACCTGGGTCAGCTGTGTGCAAAACAAGTGCTCTACTCACGGTACTATTTCTCTGTCACTGTACTAATCTCTTATGACTTTAATAATTAAGTTGCTGGGGGCCAAAGTGATAGTAGAGTGGGTAGGACATTTGCCTTATACATAATTGGCTGGGATTCATCCTGGATCCCCTGAACTCCACTGGGTAACCCGTGTTTAAGACAAGAGATAAAAACAAACAAACCCTATTTTGTCCAGGGGCTCAGATGTGACATCAGCTCTTTCTTCTGTCCATGACCAGGTAGGGTCATGACAAAATCTGGGGGATGTTTCCTTTGGGGGTCTCAGACTCCCACAGTGCTGAACATTCTGTTTCTGAAGGCATCTGACAACAATTTCCATCTTGCCACCGAGAGACAAGCTCCGGCAGAGAGGCACTGACCTGCGATGTCCTGGATGAGGCACTTCTTTCTGCTCATCCCCTAACGGGCAGGGCAGAAGTCAATCACTAGGCCACAAGCGCAGGCTTGCAAAGGAGAATGGGAAAAGAGCCAGGCTCATAGGTTTTGGGAATCCCCACAGTTCCCATGCAGATTATAATTAAAGGGAGAGCAGGAGAAATGGGCAAAAGTCTTGAAGCATAATCCCTGGAGGTTCTCCTGTACTCTTGACTCACTTTCACTGTGACCTCTTGAAAGATTCTGGGAGGTTGCATCAGGCCCTGCCAGTCACGTGTGCCTGACTCTCAGATATCTGATTGCAAAGTTAAAAATCCAACTCAGCTGCTGGAGGAGTGTGCAGGGAAAAAAGTACTTAGGACCCTGCACACAATAGAGACAGGAGGTTTCCTGTGAGATGTGGTAGTCTGGCCTTACCCCATGAGCCTCCTCTAGTCCTCAGCTCACTAACTCATACATCTGGGCCCCAGGGTTGCTTCCCACCTGCATCCTTCCTGCAGGCTCCTGAGCAGCTGTGATTTCTATTTCGACCACATGTGGATACTGGACTCACAGCTGCGGGATGATTAACACCATACAGGCATCTATCTGCTTAGCAGCTCCCACTTCTGCTTGCTCTTCCTCACCCAGTGCATCTAATCACACTCGCTTCCCTCTTTGCGTGGCCCACCTTGAAAGACTCAGGACTTGTAAAATGATGGGAAGGAAGCGTTTGCTCTGGGCTGGTGACTGCATGGATGTTCCTGGACAAGCTTCCTGGTTCTTCACAGGGGAACCCATGGTGGCTCAGGTCCCTCAGCAGAGGGCGACTTTTCCCAGAGGCATGAATTCTGCTGATGCGTCAGTAATTGCACTGCTCCCCTCAAGCCCCTTCTTTGATTATTCTCACACGAGAACCTCTTGATTTATGTTCGCTTTTTCCTTTTGCAAGCCCCCGGCTTTTCAGCTCCCACACATTCGAGTCCCTAAATGCCAGGCTGCCCGTCTCAAACCAAACTACAGGTTGAATTATAATAACGCCTGCAGCTTTCAAAACACCAGCATTCAAATGCCAACCAAGGCTACTTGCTCTCAGGATTCTCGTTTTGAACTTGCTCCATGTCACAGGTTTGTGGCTGCTTATCTGACTGGGGGAGAAAGGAATATTTCTATACTCTCACCCCATGTACTCCGCTTTGTTCCACATGTGAAGGATTTGCATATACAGCACTTTCGCTGGGTCACTTTACCAGAGGTTCTGTGTCACTTTAAACATAGTTGGATTTGACCGGAGTGATAGTACAGAAGATAAAGAGCTGCCTTGCACATGGCTGACCTGGTTTAATTCCTGGTAGCTCATAGGGTCCCTTAAGTACAGCTATGCATGATTTTTCAATGCAGAACCAAGAGTAACCCCAGAGCACCACCAGATGTGGCTCCAAAGCAAAACAAAACAAAATTAAAAAAAAAACATAGTTGGATCTTGTGTTTGTTTGGGAGTGTTGGGCCATATTCTGCTGGGCTTAAGGACTACTCCTGAATCTGCATTTAGGAGTGGCCCCTGGCAACACTCAGGAAACCATGTGGAATCAGGGATCAAATCAGGGTTGACCACATGCCAAAAAATTTCCATACTTCTGTACTATGTCTCAGGTCCCTAACATGCTTTCCCTGGCACTACATAGGATTCCTGATAGTGTCAGTCCTGGGCACAGATCTAGGAATAGCCCCTGAGCACTTTCAGGTATGGCCCAAAGACCGAAACTATCAAACAAAAAGAATATTTTTCTATTTAATCTTGCCTCTAGAGTTATCCTAGTAGCACAGCATACTCCACCCAATACAAGTATTATTCTAGAGGCAAAATCCCCAAGACAATTTCAATGGGTGGGTGGGAATGTGGCAGGCATGGACAAGAAACCAAAAAGACAGAATTGACAAGGCACTGAGCAAGCATCCCTAGGTCCCCTGAAAGAAGTATTTCAGTCTCATCTCACACACAAAAGCACACATTTGCACAGCACACGCATGCCCAGAGCATACAAGTGCAAACGTAAGCATATGCCATGCAAGAACATGTGATCACATGAGAACATACAAGCACATGTGTGCTCACGCATAAATACGTAGTGCAACAACTCGTGGGCATATACACATGAACACATACGTGCATGCAACCACATAAACACACATACATGATCATACACCCCCATCACATACCAGAGCTATCTGGTCACTGGCTGTGTGATGCTGCTCCCTCTGTTAGGTCACCATTTTTCTCCACCTGCATCCAACTTGTGAATGAGCACACTCCTGCATATGAAGTTCTGTGGGGCCATCACCCCATTTTCCTCTACACAGGAACCCTCCCCTGCTACATCTCTGCTCTCCTGGTCACAGTTAGTGGTAGTACTGTGTGTGTGTGTGTGTGTGTGTGTGTGTGTGTGTGTGTGTGTGTGTGTGCGTCTCCACCTGCTTTCCCTTTGGGGCCAGGAAGTGCTTCTTCCTCATCTTAATAGCCTCAGTGTCTGGCATGTGGTCAATACTCAATGAATGTTGGATGAATGACTAAAATTAGTATCCAACTTACCATAAAATCATAATGAACATTAAACTCTAAGTGAATTATATCCATCCAAATTCTCTTCTTTATCAATATCCAGGAAGACATTTGATATGCTTGCGGATGATACCCCATGCATATTTCATAGATGCGTTTCCAGAACCTAACTAGCCCATATCCGTCATCTGTAATAGCGTCTTGTTATTCCACTATGTTAACAGATCTCACTTGGCTCAGCTGGTCCCTCTTCTCTGGTCTTTGGGACCCTGATGGTTTTTAGGACAGTAGATGGGGTTTTCTTTCTTTCAAGCTAATACCACAGGGCTTGTAACCAAAAAAGACTGGGTCAGAGAGTTCCAAAGGCAGCGTTGGTGCAACTCCCCTTCATGTGGCCTAATTGCTTATGGAAATGGACCGAGTCTTTGCAGAGAACCACTTTGAAGGACATGGTGCAATCCCGAGTTTGATAATATTTAGCTTTGTGACTCTAATTGGCGAATAATGTGACCTGAAAGTTGCTAAGATCTAGTTGTATTTTTTTTTCCTGGTGCCTGTTTCCATGGGCTGATTTACTGCTTCCATTTCCCTGTGTGATTCTGTTCATCTCCTTTGACCAGTTATGGAGGTGGGGGAGTGTGAGTGATTGCAGCTCATCTATTACCTGTTGGGGCAGTCAGCAGGCCTGGGGAGGAGCATGTGGCAGACAGGATGAATGCAGCTGCTTCCCTTTTGATATTTATTTTTATTACTTGCTGGTGCAAAAATTTTCATTCTTCTATATTTGAACCCATCCATCAGAGCCCTGATGGTATCTGGTTCTTCAATAGCTAGGAATTTATCTCCTCTTTGGCAGCAGGGATGGCGAAGCTGGTCCCTTGTCTCCAGGTCTGTCACAGATTAACGGGACGATAGAGCTGGATTTGACAGGTGTGCTGGAGGAATTTAAACATGCTCTCCCCTGGCCTGCGAGCCGACCATCCCGGCCATGTTTATTAAATAACCATCTCAGTCCCTGTTGTGCTTCTTAGCTGGCCTAACATGCGTTTTTTACCAGGGTTTGAATTCATTGCAGGACTCTCTGTTCCAGGGAGCTGGGATGTTCAGTGATTGACGCCGCATATCTTAAAAGCTCAGGAGGGACAAGCCATCAACAACATTAACTGGTGAATCCAGGGACGCTAGTGCACCTGGAAGAAGCTGCATCCCGCCCTTGGAGCTGTCAGATTCTATTAGGGGACTTAGGGGGATTTACATTGGTATTGCATTAACTTCCTCTATTGACTTCTCCACCGAGCATATGTACTTAGAGATTACAATTAGACCAGAGCCACGGCGCACCCCCCAGACCTCACTGCTGCAGAGGGAAGGACTCATGTTTTCTTCCCAGGGGCCTGGCCTTCAGAGGGTTCCCCAGGAGGACAGTTTTGAGTGATGTCATGGCTTTGTCACTCCACTCCCCACCTTAATCTCCAAAGAGGACCATGAGGGGCTTATGACCACACCCCTGAGTCCTGTGGTAGAGGAGTATGAGTGGTTACTAGTGGACTTAGTAGTGGACTCATGGCCCCTCCAATTTGCCTAGAGTTTATGGATCCTGGTTAGCCCAACACGTTCATTCCTCGGCCTTTGTCTTTTGTTACTATTCTGGTAAAAAGCCCCCATATTCACACTTCACCTGCAGCACCCACTCCAGAGTCCCCCTATCCTACTAAGGCTTCATGAAGGAATTAACTCCTTGCTTGTGTGGGCTGTGGGGTCCCCTCACAACCTCCCTGGCCTGTGCCTCCTCACACCTCATCCATTCTCTTTCTCAGCTTGGTCCTGCCACAGCTCCCTGTCCTGGGGATTTCAGGAGACCCTACCCTGTCTCCTCTTCCTCTGCCCAGGAAAGGCAGTTATGTTAGGATCTTGGTTGTTGTAATAGGCTTTGTGGGGTGTGGAGGGGCATCTGCCTCTCGAGCCTGGTTTAGAAGAACAGAGGCTGTTGGACCCCTGCCTATTCTGTCCACCCCACTGTGATTTCTGGCCACACTGCAGCCAGGGATGTGTGAGCATTGAAGCAAAAGTGGGTGGCCACACAGACTTGCATACGTGCACATATATATACACACGTGTGTGTGTTTATATGCACATGCACAGAAGTACTCAGGGAGATGTGGGAGCATCCCAGCTGGCTTGAGTGACCCAGTCATCCCAACCAGGAATGAGAGGAGAGGGGATGACAAAACACGTGTTTCAGACCTTAGGTGTTCTTCTGTGTTCATATCGAAGAGTGATGAGAGGTAGATGGAGGGAGAGAGGCTCCTCAGTCATACCTCCAAATGTACTCCTGCTATAATGGTTCCTCCAGACCTGACCCAGTCCCTTCAACAGCTCATCTGTCTACACTCGCTGTCTCACCTCTTCTGTTAACTTTACTCTTCAGCTTTCTCTCCTAAGGATTAGATCAACCATGAGTGGGGTTCAACAGGCACCCAGGGGATTCCATGTTCCTGAGCCCCATAGGCATATCTGTCTCCTCCCCTTCCCAACTCTACAGGTTTGGACAATCTAGGTTGGCCTCTATGCTCCTTTTTAAACCCTTGTTCCCCTCTATCTTGGGGTTCACTTGCTCTCTGGGCTTCCTCCACTTTCCCAGTCCTATATTCTCTCTCCTGTGCTTTCCTCCTTACCTTCACTTCCAAGGCCCTGAGATGCTGCAGGCCCCCCTTGCCTCACACCCTATTCTTTGTCCATTGCTTCTACACTCACATATCAGTGACCCTCTTTCCAATGTGATGTCTGTTCAGTTACCTCTCGAGGTCCAGGATGACTCTGCCCTGCATTGCTGGTTCCTAAATCTGCTCTAGATGCCAAGTGTCTGTAGACAGAACCACCTTTGTTTGCCTCTCAGTGTTGTGTAACCTTAGACATCATGACATCTGTGTGCTTAGTTCCACCAACCCACCTCCAGGTTCACAGGAAGAGCTACATGGCCTTGTCGGCATCCTAATGTTATATGGTCAATGACCTCCTGAATCTCATCACCTTCAGGCATCCCAAAGACAGGTCCATAAAGGCAAGCCTGCAGGGCAAACCCTGACTAATGGAGGCTGCTGGTATTTGGGATATCTCTATCTCCACCCATGATTTCCCCCAAACAAGGGAAAGGGCTTGGAGGAAGAGAATTATTAATCTGAGTTTGCTCAGAGCTCATTAGAAACACAACCAGGAGCCCATTTCACTGTTCTTTACACTACAACCTGCTGTTAACAGCATTTTTTTTTACAAGCATGCATGTTAGATTACTAAGGTTGTATTGTGGAGGAAGGTTGTTTGATAGGGTGCAGTTCAGAGTAACAGCCCTCCAAAATCTTCAGCTTGAGCCCTGGGTTATTTGGAATACATTCTTCATGGAACACATCCCTTCCTAGGAAACAGAGACACTTCTTAAATAAGAAAAGACAGAAACGTTTTGCCTTTCATATCCCAAGACTACAGTTTGATGAAATTAGAAATAAATCTCACCAATGAGAAGAGGTTATCCAGTCACACAGAACTTAGCTCCCCTAATATAAAGCCATGGGAAGGGAAGCAATTCAGAACAGAGTATTTAAAGAACAAAGATATAAACATAGCATATCATATGAATTTACAGGCGCTGCCACCTTAGCACTTAGAGGAAGAAGAACGGCTTGTGATGGCTCCATTAGTGAGAAAGAACAAAACCCGGAATTAAGTCTTTGCCTAAATAACCCAGAAGGGGCACAAATTACCAAGCAACAAGAAAATAGGGAGAGTAATAAGTCCCTGAACGGAGATGAATAAAACAGGGGCATAAAACTGATTTTGAAACCCAGCAAGGACAACATCTCCCCATGCTGGCAAACTCCCCACGTGACTTGTCCATACTACAAGTGCTAGGATTGTGTCCCTAGCCTTAAGGGTCAGACTTACAATAATAGTACCCAGGAGTTTGTATATGTGACAAATTTCTCTTATGACTGTCATGCAATAGCTCAGCCAGCTGGGGGAGGTACAAGAAGTTAGATCAGGGGCCAGTATACACAGGACCTGAGTTCAATCCCATCATTCCATGAATCCCCAAATACCACCACATGGAGCTCTGAGGACCCTCCATCATCACTGGGTGGCTCTGGAGGCTTCATCACTGTTCAATCTAAGCCTTGATCTAGTTAGATATTGTCAGAAATATCCTCTGGCTCCCCAGACTTGTTTGAGGGCTCCTAAAAGACTTTAAGGTCCCAGAAGCCATGACTTTAGGTGACCCTGATCTCTTCCTTCCCCTGTAATGCAGATAAGCTCTTAGTCCTAGTAGACACCCAAAAGGAGACTCAACCCTTTCCAGGGCCACCCCAGTAACAAGGCCACATCTGGCAATGAGAGTGGCATATGGTGCTAGGGATTGAATCTAGGTGAGATGCATGAGTGTCTTAACTCCTGTACTAGCTCAACAGTGCCTATTTATCCTGATTTTATTTTTTTACTTTTTTGTGTTTTATTAGCCACATCCAGCCGTGCTTAGGGTTTACTCCTGGCTTGATGCTCAGGGATCATTTTTGATGGGGCTTGAGGGAATCACATATGGTGCTAGAGATCCAAATTGGTAGACCACATGCAAGGTAAGGGCTCTATCACTGTACTATCTCTACAACCCCCATCCTATTTTTTGTTTGTTTGGGGGGGCCACATATAACAATAACCAGGGGGTTCTCCTGGCTTTGCACTCAGGAATTACTCCTGGTATTAGAGATGCCAGAAACTGAACCTGACTAGGTCCTGCGCAAGACAAGTTTTACCGTCTATACTATTTCTCTGCCTGCCTCCACACCCTGTTTTTCAAAATGTGCTGGAGAAATGCATTAAAGAACTGAGCACATATGCTGCATGTGAGTTCCACAAGCTTCACCTCAGCACAGCATGGTCTCCTGAGCACCACTGAGAGTGATCCCTGAGTACTGAGTCAGGAGTAGTCCCTTGAGTGTCACAGATATGGCCACTAAACCATAATAGATAAATGAATAACAAATAGCTGAAAGGTGATATCAAAGTACTCATCATAAAAATATTAAGAAACAGGGGACAGAGAGAATGAACAGTGGGCAGGGTGTTTGCCTTGCACATGGCCAACTCAGGTTAGATCCCCAGTAGCCCATAGAGTCCTACGAGTCTGCCAAGAGTGATTACTGAACACAGAGCCAGGAGTAATCCCTGAGCACTGCCAAGTGTGGCCCAAAAATCAAAAAGAAAAAAAAAATTTAATAAACACATGGTGAATATGTAAATGGAGATCTGGCTACTCTGTCTTTTATTTTCTCTCCTGTGTTGGGAATTGAACCCAGGCCTTCTTTATGTAAAACTTGCATGCCACATCTGCACAGTGTACAGGGTCTGGGCATTCTGTGTGGGACCTTTTGGGTGGAGGAGGCTTAGGATGAACAGAAATGGTGAGAGAGGACAGAGGACCATGTCCTCAAGTCTGAAACTAAGATCATAGGTGAAAAGCATGTGGACAGGTATCATACAGGCTGAAGAAACCCCTCAGCCTGCATTTCTGGGGAACCTGAAGGGCCTCAAATACTCAGCTCCTGGCACATCCTTGCCCAGAAGAGTGGAAGTTAGGAAGGCTATTCAGACGCAGTAAGGTGCAAACAGATGTCATTTCTGGTTCTGGGATCTTGGTAGCTTTGCCCTGGCTGTGGCAACAAGCAAGGGAAATGAAGAAATGGTCTTTTGGGGTCATGCACCAAACTGGAAGAGGAAGATCATAACTGTGAGCTGTTCAGACAGTGGCACTTTCCTGGCCAGCAGAACCTTGGAAGCCCTTCTCACTGGCCTTGTAGCTCACAAACAAGCTATAGGCCAATAGTTTTGAAACAGGTGAGATTTGGAGGCCTCATCCCACCACATATCCCAGACTGAGCTCCCTAGAGCAATTGAATTGTCACTGAGCCCCAATGGGGAGTTTGATAGGAGACTGGTGGGGTGGAAGGAGCCTTGGCTCTGGGCTAGTTATGCAGCCAAATAGGTACAGATCATTCATGCCTGGCTGTGGGGGTCATGAGATGGTAGCCCCAGGCCAGCCACCAACTTCACCCACTTCTCATTTTCATTCTCCTGTATTCTTGATTTTCTCAGCTCCTTCCTGTAAAGGTAACATTCTATACATACCATAGAAAGGGTGAGAGGCAGGACACAGGGAGCAACTTGACTAGGAAACAAACACAAAAAATTTCAAAATGCAAATGTCTTTCTAGCTAAACAGATGGAACCAGTATAATGACAGTACCCACACATTTGTTAAAGTTTGATAGGGAAAACAGAATCAGGGACCCCTGAGAGATAGAGAGACAGTACAGGGAATAAGGTGTTTACTCTGCCTGTGATCAACCCTTGTTTGATCTCTGGCACCACAGACAGTTTTCTAACCAGGATTGATCCCTGAGCACAAGAGTAAGGTCTAAGCATCACTGAATATGGTCCAATATTAAAGAAGCCAACCAAACTGGGATCAGAGAAAATAGAATTGAATGGTACAATAGCAAAATAGGGTAGAAAAAATGTGGGCAGCAGAGCTACAGACCTGCTCTTGCTTCTTACAAGGCCTCTACCCCTAGCTATTCACAGTTACTTTTTTTTTTTTTTTACTATTGAGCACACACTGTGTGCCAAGCTCTGTGTCAGGTCTTGAGGCTCCAGGATTCTGAATCAATGGGACATTGACTTCCCATGAGCAAATTATACTCAGTGAGGCACCCAGATAAAGATATGGGCTCCCCATCTATGTAGGGATAACTACCCCCTGCTGGGAGCTTTAGCAAGATGTGCTGGGAATTGGGAGCTTCAGCAAGATACAGCAGCCCAGATATGTGTGTGTGTGTGTGTGTGTGTGTGTGAGAGAGAGAGAGAGAGAGAGAGAATGTTAAATGCTATATAGTATAGACTATAGACCATTAACTTACCATAGAATATTGTGGGGAAAGTGTTTCTATTCAATAAGCATTAGCAATCCATGCATATTTAAAGTTTACAAGGAGGCACTTTGTAACACTCAAAATTACAAAGGAAGCATAACGAAAATGGTTGTCCCAGACTCTTCAGTCCAAATTTTGAAACATAGCCTCTGAAGCCAGGCTGGGGATGCTGAGGTTTCTCTAAAAGTTAACCATTGAAGGCAGCCTTCAAGATATAAGGGGGATGAGTGTGAAGTTCATCATGCATTTGCCTGAAGACTGGTTCTCACCTCTCCCAATCTGGCACACCTGGACCACTGGGCTCTGGTCAGAGCACACTGTCTTGTCTCATCCCCACCCTTCAACAGGGTAAAATTGAATCCAGGAATTCCCACAGTCACTTGTACAGGAGATTGAGAAAAACAGTCCAGAGAAGTTGACCTGCTATGTGGATATGAATGCTTTGTTTTTAGGGGGAGCAAATGGTCTGGGAAGAGTTTCAAGGCGTTAGTACTTGGTCTCAAATCAATCCCTGTGACCTTGGAAAAGTGAATTCATCTGAGAGTCTGGCTTTCCCTGACTTTAAAATAAATTGATAATGAGGCTTATGTTGGGGCTACATCTTCTCTTGTGATTATATATTGCCATGAATACACATATATGTGCTTTTGCATGCACATGTGTCAAAACAAATGCATACTCAATATATGTGTATGCATTATATACACATAGTCATGTACACGCAGACTAATACAATTACTGATACCTGGGCAGCATTCCTGCACCAGGCTACCTTTCCTTAAACTGACCTTTACAGCCTACTAAGGCTCTGAGCTATATAAAATGTAGTTAATTTCAGAATCTCCTGACACCCCACCTTTCATCTAGAACCAAAGATTGACATCACACAGCTGAAAAAAAAAATAGGGACTGTGTCTGGCTTGGTCTCCTTATCATAAACTTAGAGGCGAGGATGGATTAGATGGCTAGGATTCTTGGCCAAATTCTTCCCTTGGATTCAGAACTTCTAGACTTCTGGTCTGAAGTATTCATGGAAGTCACTTGAAAGAAGGGGACCTATTTCTGCCCCATTTCTTCTATTGAATTGATAACCAGAGAACAGCTTCACCCAAAACCAAATCCAATATTATGAATAAGGAATCAAACCCAGCTGAGACCCAGGATGTTTGGTCATGCATGAGAAATTCTGATCCCTAGGTTTGCTGTGTGGTGGTTTGAGAACCAGAAACTGTCTTTTCACCAATTCTACCACAATTCTCATGAATGTCTGGTACTAGAAACCACTTTTACAAGGTGGCTGGCTCTTTTGGGGTGTTCCTATAAAATTATATGAATGGTTAACCTTTATTTTCTCCACCAGTGGGAACTCCTTTCCCCAATGTCTGACTCAGCTGCATCTCCTATCACCTGTCCCATCCTTCCCCTTGTCTCATAAGGGAAGGGGGTAAAGGAAAGGGAATAGAATCCTGAGATGTGCTGGCTCTGGGCTCAAAGATACACTCTTGTTATCCTGTCTAATTCCCAAAGCCCAGCTGGTTGTAGGAAGACTGTGAGACTAGGAATCAGAGTTGGTGAAGAAAACCAAGTAACTGTATCTCCTGGGCTCACATGCTTCTGAATTTAGAATTTTTTTTTGACCCTCAAAGGCAGGTTTTTCTACTCAGTGTCATGAGTGGTGATGAGACTTTCATTTCAATTTTAGATTGGCACCTCTGTCAGTCCTAGGGAAAGACTCAGAGCAGAAAAAAGAATCAATCTCCACTTTGTAGAGATAAATATGGGCTCCACATAGGAAACCATGGCAAAACACTAGGCCCGGAGCAGGCCCTCTCCTCCTGTCAATCACTAAGGGCTTCATGTGAGCATTAGCTTCACATTTCAATGACAAGTACAAATCCACTGAACTACCTTCTGCACATTTCTGTGAATGCACATTTAAAGGACTTTTGTGTTTTTATGTATGTGTGATGAATCTATTTAAGAAGTATGTTTTAGACTATTTTTTAGAAGTGAATTTAATTTTCTTTGGTGTTGTACTTTTTGTGTGTATATGCATTATAGCTTTATTCATGAACATTTAAAATTCCCATTGCAAAGACTATGAAAATATCTTCTAAAAATTGCCTGTATTTTCAGGACCTCAGCTCCCCTCACCACACTTTTCTATCTCTGTCTAGATACTCTCATTGATATTCCTATTTTCCCATGCTTACTTATTGTTCTTTTACTATTTTGTGATTTGGGGTACTTAAAGTTTTCTCAAATGCCACCTTCTTCCCTTCAACCTCTGTATGTGTATAAATATGAATCAAAATTTCTGAAGATGAAACTAGTGAGACAGTAGAGCAGGTAGAAAGCTTGTATTGCATGAGGCTGATGGCATTAGATACTCAGCATCTTTTATGGTCCCAGAACACTTCTGGGAATGATTTCTAAGTACAGAGCCAAGAGTAAGCCCTGAGCACCAATGGATGTGGCCCATTGTACCCTCCCCCAGAAAAGAGAAAATAAAAAGATTTCTGAAGTTTTCAGAATATTTCATGTATTCAATAAGTTATTGCAATTCATTCTTTTTTTTTTTTTTTTGGTTTTTGGGCCACACCCAGCATTGCTCAGGGGTTACTCCTGGCTGTCTGCTCAGAAATAGCTCCTGGCAGGCACGGGAGACCATATGGGACGCCAGGATTCGAACCAACCACCTTTGGTCCTGGATCGGCTGCTTGCAAGGCAAACGCTGCTGTGCTATCTCTCCAGGCCCTGCAATTCATTCTTAAGAGAGAAAAAGGACACTCTTCCAATCTTTTGTTTGTTTTTGGGCCACACTGGCTGCTGTTTGGGGGCTACTCCAGCTCTGTGCCGAGGGCTTCTTCCTGTGATGTTGGGCCATGTGGTCCAGAGATTGAACCTGGGCCTACTGCATGCATATACATTGAATATACATTGAATCTCTTTGGACTCTCTATGGTTTATTTCGGTCTTCACTTTGATCTTTTCCTGATAAGGTGAGATCTTATCATAAGACCTTAAAATACCCTAAGATCTATGGGTAGTATTTTATACTGGAGATTCCAAATATCAGAGGTGTTAGGATCTCCTCACTTACCAGTAGGATTTGAACTCAAAATCTTGTACTTTCTCAGTAAGTACACAGAGCCATCTTTTGGATGCCATTAACTTACTTTCTGAATCCCAGAAAATGTTATTCTCTTGAAAATGGAGATAGTTGTTACAGCTTCTTCTTTTGGTCCTGAGGATACACTGACATAAAGTGTTTATGTACTGAGCTTTACATACCTAGCTGAGTAAGTGCTCAGTGAGTTGGTTGAGACATTAAAATGCCAATGTTGGTGGTGACAATGATGATGCTGCTGGTGGTGGTGTGTTGGTGGTAGTGACGGTAATAATGATGATAATGGTGATGATGATAATGATGGTGATGAAAACCAAAGCGATGTTGTACATATTGGCACATGATCTGTGACCTATAGATGGCCAGTACTAGGCAAGTCTATAGCTAGTTCTGGGGACTAGAGAGATCATGCAGTAGGTAAGTCACTTTTCTTGCATGTGGCCAATCTGTTTAATCCCCAGCACCCCATATGGTCCCTTGAGCACAACCAGGAATGATTCCTGAGAGCACAGCCAGCAGTAACTCCTGTGCATCCAGTATGGCCCCAAAACAAAACAACAAAACAAGTTATCTAGTTTCTTGCCTGGTGGTTCAATGTGGTGGCTGTGAAGGGGATTAGTGTGAGTGCTGTGGAGCATACAATTGAGTGCTAAGCATGCTGCTTTCAGCACTCTCCAGGTCAGTGGCCTTTGCTCAGTGGCCTTTGCTCTGGTTCTAGACTATGGTGTCCTTAAGGACTTCTGGGATACTACAACCATCTTTATGGTGGGATCCTGTGAGGCCTCAGGCTGAGTTATTGCAGGGTTCTCCTCAGGGGTTCTGTAAATCAAGAGGCAGAATGAGTATGAACCTACAAGTAAAATCAATAGAACCTAGAGTTTCTCACAGCCCTCTGGGTTCAATTTGGAAGCCCTACTGTGACTAAAATTATCAAAATATTAGCACCCAGGAAAGGCCATTTTCACCCCATCCTTGGTCCTAAACTGGCCTTGGGGATAAGAGTTTTGGGAAAGAAACCCACCCCAAGAAACTGAGCATGGTGTAGATCTGGAAGGAAATTCCTAGTAGTTCTCAGGGGAGACCAGTCTCTGCAGTTCTGTAAGTAGACTCTTCAAACCATCTCTCAGCTTAACCACAACACAACAAGCTCCTCAAGGACAGCTACAAAAGGAATTTTTTAATCTGGAGGTATTGTATAATTTACAACATTTAATATCATGTATAATAAAAAGTCATATATTATTTAAAACCTCTTTTCCCCCTGCAAAGTACATGGGCAGGCAAAGAGAGGGATGAGAGAAAGGGGCAAAGATAGAGACAGAAGCAGAGAGGAAGCTTTCAAATATCATTTAATGCCAAAATGTCACAGGCTCAAAAAATTCAACAGAGTTCTCATGCATTCTTTCCCACAGGGGGCTACCCTTTAAACAATGACCTTTAAAAAAAAACTAAGCAAACAAAACAGCACTGCTATCGATGACATGTGTTCTTTATCAGCCCAGACATTACACTGAGGACAGGATAAGTTTTATCAGCCCCAGTGACCACTATTCAGGGCAGTAGATCTTTGGACCTAACTGATTCTTGAAGGTGCATCCATCTAAGGTTACTAAGTATCTGGCTCTTCTAAGTTGAGATAGCTTAAATACTTGCAATTTTCTTTGGACTAAACTATTCTGTTTTGACCTTCTAGCTGCCATGTTTTGTTTTGTTGATGTTTTTCTGCCAAAAATACCATAAGAAGGGAGGGAAAGTTGGAGCATAGAGTAATGCTCTAGGAAAACATCAATCTTACACTGCAGGTACTACATCAGAGACCTTGGAGAATAGTTCCAAAACTATTGTTCCTCACAGAAAGGGCCTGGTTCTTGAAGACTGAAGACCAGGGTTCATGCCTTGGTGTCATTAATAAACTGTCAGCATGAGCTGTTGGATCTGTGAAGTCATTCCAGATAATAGCAGATGTTTTGCAAGCCCACTGCACAGAGCAAGCTTCTTGAGAAATACAAGTAGTTAAAAACTTGGCTTAAAGAGGGGACTTTGAACAACTACCCACTGAGACTGATACATGGGTATAATTAACATTAAATGTGTTGATACAGGAAAATGACTTCCCAACTCAGATCAGTGTAACATCAGAGTGACTTGGGTCAAGTCTCAGCAGGTCCTGGGTAGCAGATAAGATGGCCAAGGGAAGTGGAACAATGATACAGCAGATTGGGCATTTTCCTAGCAATACGCTGTCCCAGGTTTAATCCCTGGAACCCCATATATTCCCCTATGCACTGCCAAGAGTAATTCCTGAGGAATAAGAAGTTCCCCTGTGGAAAACTCACCAGCTGTGGTCCAAAACCAACACACACACACACACACACACACACACACACACACAATCTTTGGAGAAGGTATGGGAAACTTTATGAGTTTCATTCTATTAGTGTGATTGCAGTTGTTTGGTTCTCGGTCCATGGCCTGCCTTTGAAGATCTATATATAGTAGCTTCTTCAGGTATGAAGGAAATTAAGTGACTGGTATCAATGACACTTCCCACATTCTTTTTTATCTATCTCTCTTGAATCCATTCAAACACCTCTTGTCAAGGACCACGGTGACTGATGCCAAAACACAATATTCTCAGTTCTCAATCTCCTGTAATTCTCAAAAGCATTCGAGTCAGTTGGTCCCACCTTCCTGAAGCATTTTCTTCCCTGAAATTTCAGAATGCACATTCACCAGATTTTCCTGTTGCCAGCCTCCCATCCCCAGTTCTTCTAAGTATTTTTCTGCCTCCTCCTGGTTCTTTCATAATGAAGACAGGGCTAAATCAATGGACCTTGTCTCTTCTTCACATACATTTAGCACTGGATGATCCAGTCCAACAATATAATTCTATATTGTTCCCAAGGGAATTACCACTTTGAAGTTCAAAATGGTTGAATAGAGGCCCTTTCACATGATCCAAACTAAGGTCTTTCAAGTGTTGGCTTCCATAAATTCTAGGTACCTTTGTCTACTTATAATTTCTTTTGGATGTCTAAGAAGTATTGCAAGCCTGACTTGATGCAAACCAAATGTATGAGAACCCCTGATCACCCCTTCAAAAGAAAAAGGTTCTCCTTAAATTCCTGTTTATTTCAGTTAAGGATAATTCCTTCCCTCTTCCCCCACTCCCACCCCATGTTTGTTCAGCTAACCATAGTATTATTCCTTGAATACTCTATTCTTCTGACAACCAACATTATATTCATCTGTAAATCCTTTTGATTCTCACTTCAAAATACATCCAGCCCTCACAACATTGACTATTTCTACCACATGTTGGCTGGAGGCATTATGATCTCTCCTGGTTGATGCAATAGTTTCCTGACATTGCTTCTGTCCTTGCCCATAAAGCAAGTGGGAGGATTCCTGTTCAAATATAATTCAATTCTTATCCATCCTTTTTTCAAAAATTCTGATTTTATCAGAGTCAAAATTCATATTCTTCCAAAGGCCTCTCCCAGTTTCTGCCGAGATTGAATCTCTTGTTTCTCCTTGGCTTTTACTCAGAGCTTTTACCCACCCCAGGAATCTTCTATCCCAGTGCCTTTGCATTGCTTATCTCTCTCAAATGCTTCTTCCATTGACAGTTCCAGGATTCACTTCTTGAGTCTCCTCCAAGCCTTTGCCAGAAAATCACTTTTCCATGAAACCTCCCCTGATCTCACTTCAGTATGGCATCCTCTCCCTAATGTTCCCTCATCTACCTCTTGTCATTCTCACCCAATAGGATAGATCTTGTTTTATTTTCTGATTTTGTTTTTGTGGTGCCAACTATTGAACCTAGGTCTCAAGCATGTCAGCCATACATTTTACCACTGAGCTCCATCGCTGACCTCTAATTTTATTTATTAATTAGAATATAAGCACAGTAAAATGTAGCAAGAGTTAAGTAGGAAAGCAAATCATTACTCTTCCTTTAGAATAAAACATTCAAAAGCTAGGGGAAAACAAGAACCAATAGTGAATAAAACATGTATAAACTAGTGTATTCCAAGAGGACAAAAGTATATTAATTCACATGCAAAGTGAAAATATACTATTTATCACATTCTTATTACAAAATTTTATGTAGCACTGTAATATAATACCTTAAGGTCCCAAGCTAAATATGCCATAAAAATAGATGTAAATAATAAACAAAAAACTGAGGTTGCACAAAGCAGACTTAGATTCAATATTCAGTCCTCCTAGCACTACCAGAAGTAATTTTGGGGCACAGTCAGGAGTAGATGAGATAGGAGTGAGATATCCTGCCCACACACACACAACAAAACTTGGCCCAACAAAACTTCTTCTAATTTTAAACTACCAACATTTAAGTTGCAGAAACAGAAGAAAATGGTTTTTAAAAATAATATCGGAAAGCACCTTAATAATGTCATTTTCTTTAACTTAAGACCAGGGGACCAGAAAAATAGTATAGTGAACAAGACACTTGCCTTACACCCAGTTGTCACAGATATGATCTGCAGTGTCCCCAAATGGTTCACCAGGAGTGAGCCCTGAGCTCAGGGCCAGGTGTAATCTCTGAGTACCACTGGGCATGCCCCCTCCCAAAAATAAAACCCACAACTGGGCCAGAGTAATAGCATAGTGGGTAGGGTGCTTGTCTTGCATGAAGCTAACCTGGGACCATCCTGAGTTTGATCCCTGGCATCCCATATGGTCCTCCGAGCTTGCCAGGAACGATTTTTGAGCTCAAAGCCAGGAGTAACCCCTGAGTGCCGCCTGGTGTGTCCCAAAAGTCAAAAACAAGAAAAAAAATCAAAACAAAACCCACAACCAACCAAACAAAACCTTAATACCTAGAAATAGTACAGGAGTTACAGCACTTTCCTTGCTTATGGCCAACTCTGTTTGCATCTCTAACACTGTATATGGTTCCTCAGATACTCTGAGAGACCTCTCCTGAACACTTAGCACAGCTGGATGTAAACAACTCTCGAATATGTAAATATTTCAAGATTATTTTCAAAATAGTGTTTTTCTTTTTAATTAGGGAAGGTCTAGAGTCACACCTGACTGTGCTCAGGATTACTTCTGGCTCTGTGCTTAGGGATCACTCCTCTTATCACTCAAAGGACCATTATGGTGCCAGAGATTGGATTGCCTGTAAGGCAAGTGCCTAACCCTGAAGTCTCTCCAATCTCCACAATACCATTTTTAAAACATATCCCAAGTATTTATTCTCCTCTCTTATGCTGTTGGCTATGACAAACAAAGCCTATTCTCTCTAGCTTCCCTACATGTCTTCCACACCCAGGCAAGCAGTCAACAGAAATGGCTTAACCGATGGTTAAGAGATCAGATACCAGGACTAAGCAGTGCGTGTAAGGTGCTGCTCCAGGGAACTTTCTTGTTTCTCAGGAGAAAGCCAGGAAGACTGCAGGAAGACCTTACAGGAAGCAAGGTGCCCCTGCTTGTTATTGATGTTTTTCTGCTTTTAAACTCACAATGTCTAATACCACTGTGTACCTGCCTGGGTTCCTAAGGGCCGTAGAATCAAAAGTAAAGCCATTTGGATGCTTGCCTTTAGGGGAGTTCTAGTTATTGGGGGAGGCAGCTATTATTGAAATAAATTCACACATCTGAGCATAAAAGACATCCTAGGAGCACTGTGAGAAGAGCAAGGCAGCACCCTTAGACGGTGGTACTTGAACTGGGCCTGATGGAGGGATATATCACTCTAGGTATGCTGATGGGAGTAGAAGTGGCATACTACCCTTGAGACCAAGTCCTGTCTCAAAACTCCACCCCAACCCTCAACCCTGGGCCAGAAGGTATGGTGACTGCAAAAAAAGAATCTTTCCTATAGGGTGCTGAGCACTGGGCTGTTATCCCAGCACTGCCAATGGCCACACCACTGTGATTAAGGAGGAGAAGAAGGAAAAAGACTTCAGGTGCAGAGTGACACAGGCTTAAAGAAGAGTTGTGGAGATAGGGTACCACTTCCTCAGCCACTGCCTTCCATATCCAGCACTGTCAATCAGTGACACAAGCCGACTGACTCTGTGGTTGCAGTGTGATCTGTTATGCATTGTCAGTCCCCGGTATCCCTGAATTATTGGACAGAAAAGGAATGGGAGACTAGCCAGGCAAGAGGAGACCCTAAAGAAGAGCTCAAATTGGCTAGAGGTGGGGTCTCCCTCTGAGATTCTGTCTTCCCCTCCAGTTTCTGGAGATTCCTCTATAGTGAGAGAGCTGTCTGGCCTTGTCTGGTAGAAGAGTCTGGCTTGAGTCCCTACGGTGGAAAAAGGCAAAGAAAGGCAAAGACCTGGATATCTGGGATCTGGGAATTTGGGAATCTGGAAATGGGGGAATTTGGGCATTAGGGCCTGTCTTTGAACACAAAAGTTGTTCATTGATGATGACAGGTACAGGGAAATACTTTAAGGGGCAGTTAAGGTCTGGAGGGAAAAACTCCTTATATTCCTGATTAAATAGCTGCTACAGACTGCTTCCTTTTCCTTTCTTGTTTCTTGCTGAGAAGCTTCCTTGAACAGAATTCACAACGCTCTTAGCATGAGAAGCAAACCTCTGTTTGTCCTCCAGTTGCCAGTCCCTCACCACGGAGACAGCTTCTTTCATTTCCTTCTGCTCGTTTAGCTCATGCAGAGATGAGTGGAAAGATAAATCTGTGAGCTGTGATCGCACGCAAGCGGCTGTGTACTGTACGCACTGTCCTCCTTCCCTCTGGGTCCTTAATGTAGGTTGCTATTGTCCCACAGACCCACCAGAGAGTGGTGCCATTCTTCTTAATGGTTGCAAAGCGTTCCGATGCGGAGGTAGCATGTGTTCAACGGTTCCCACTAATGCATATGTAGCTTGCTTCAGTTTGTTGCTGCTCTGATTGCTCTCTTGAGTGCTCAAAGAATGATCTAGACCTCTCTGTACAGGGCTCTCTGGAAAATGAAATTGTAGGTGTTTCACCTTTACATGTTGTCCTGCTTTGGATCTGAAATAGGCACTCTCTCCTGGTCTCAAGACAGGATTGGTGAAGGAAAGGTCAAAGAGTGAGTGGGGAGCTAAGGCAAGTTTAGAACTCAGCACCCCCTTCCCTGGCCATTCAGCCCAGCATTGGGAATGGGTTTGATTTCTTGCACAGCTGATTTGAATCTTCCCTGACACGGAAGGCCAGCCTAAAGAGCATGTTGCATTTGTAGGCGTTTGGCTCTGAATTTGATGCTGCTGGTGATCTGCAGACAGCTTATGTGAACTGGGGAAGAGAGAGGAGGCAGCCTTACTTTTTTTCTCTCTAACCATCTCTGCCACCTAAGGAGCAGCTGGGGAAATCGAGTACTAATTATCCTATTGTAAGCCTTGCTCTTTGCAGGAAAGGAAAAGTTCGTCCTAGACCTTACTCAGGCTTTTCAGGTCATCACCTTTCCGTCACAGAAAAGAATTTCAGCAGAAGATGAGCAGTGAAGTAAAGACAACTTTTATTTGGAAGTTTTGAGGAAGGGGTGGAAAAGAGAAAAAGAGAAAAATCAAGAGAGAACTGTGGGCTTCTCCAAAGTAGAAAGAGAGCTCTAATACACATCCCAGTATCAAAGTATATAAGTGTACATCTAAAGAGTGGGGGCAATGCAGGTCACATGTTCTTGGATACCAGATGCTGGTAGCAGTACATGCCCCTGAGTGATACATAAGTCTGAATACCACTTGTACAGGCCTCTTTTGTTCCAGGTTGTCTTACAGGGTTTTCCAAGCTGCCGGATGTAGGGCTTTCCACCTAGGTAATAGCCTGTTGCTAGGATGGTTTCCAATTTCCAAGGGGAAGAGTTAGGAGTAGTTCATGGTTGTTTTGTTTTGTTTTGTTTTTTAATATTCCTTTCCTGGATATTAGTGAAGGTAGGCATGGGAAGGTGGGGCAGCTTTCTCTGGGTCTATTCTGGGCCAGGTAAAAGTCTTATCAGGCCTTAGTTCCTGTGTCCTTAAGGTGGGTTCTGGAAGCCTAAAGGCTAGTTGGTTTTAATACTCTTAAGAATGGAGCTAGACAAATAGCAAAGCAGGTAGGGTGTTTTGCCTTGCACGAAGCTGACCTGCGACGGACCTGGGTTCGATTCTCCAACATCCCCCATGGTCCCCCAAGCCTGCCAGGAGTTATTTCTGAATGCAGAGCCAGGAATAACTCCTGAGCACTGCCAGGTGTGGCCCCAAAGCCTAAATAAATAAATGTTTAAACAAAAAATAACAGCAAGAATTAAAAAAAAAATACTCTCAAGAATTCATTGCTTTGGGGATTGGGGGTTGGGAGGCTTTCCCTACTTGCTTGCCAACCTGTTTCAGATTTCTTCTGCTTCTTCATGGACTATCCTTGATTAGGGATATCAGTGGAATCATTGGCAGTTCCCAGAATGCAACAGAGGGAAGAAGGGAAGGATCAGAGAACCTGTGTCTGCTTTGTCGCTGCTAATATCAACCAGTTATATGAGCTTATGTCAATAACTTTCCTTCCCTAGGTCTCAGATTTCCCATCCTGTGATCTCAAGGGGCTGAGAGACCTGAATCAAGCCACTTAAGTCAAGCTCTTGCCACAGTCCCAAGCTTGGGCTTGGGGGGGGGGGGTCATTTTCTGCCTTCATCCACTCAGAATTAGCCTGACAATGTCCTGTTGGGGAAAACCAAAGGTCAGATAGCTTTCTTCAGGAAAGTATGGGTCATGTGTGGTCTCTGCAACAAACCTGCCCAACATGTCCAGGATACAAATAGCACCTTCAACCTGAAGGCTCTCAACTCCATCCCCTGCTCTGGTGCTATACTCCGACACACAGCGGACAGTATTGCATTAAAGGTGATCACAGACAGGAAGTTTGTTCCAGATACTTATCTTTCCTCCTACTAATCTGTTCCCTGCTTTGTGTTGCTTGTGGGCTCAGAAGGTTTGCCGGCCAGGAGCAGGTGTGGTGATGAGATCACAGCCCTGAGTTTGTCTGCTGATCGCCTTGGGGGAAAAGTCAGCTCCAAGAACTCTATGTCCCAAATCAAAGCCAGGGAGTGAACCCAGAACCAGAGCAGTCACTGGGAAAAGAGCAGGAATCACAGGAGGGATTTTGGAGAAATATGAATCAGCCATTTACTCCCGAGTTTCCTAATACCAGGCCTCCTAGCCCAAGGGTCTGACATCCAATCTGTAGTTTTCCAGCTGGATGACTGGAAAAATCCCTTTTTCTCTCAGAGCTCTTTTCTCCTGTGCATGGATGCATCTGTCTATGGACTGATTTAAATATGGATAAATAATATGGACCCTGGTAGACACCTGGGGCTGCTACTCTTAGAACTATCTTTTCTCCCCTTGACTGCTCAAAGACTTTGGCATTACTCATCCATTTCAGAGATGAAGCCTTTTAAAGGTTAGTGTGTTTTCACCACCACCAGAAATAGACACAGCTGAAACGTACCCCATGATCTCCCCTTCCCTTGACTCAGCCTATGATGGTTAAACCCAGACCCCATGGGAACTAGGGGAAACAAGAACAAGGGGACCCAAGAACAATGCCTACACCCACTTTCCTGCAATAGCCTCTGATTTCCTCTGACCCAGACCCACAAAGGGTTTCCCTACCCAACCATGTGGCTAATTTTGATCTCTGACTCTTGTTTCTCCTCAGTCATACCTTAATGTCAAGTTCTCTGCCTCGACCTCCAGCCAGAACCCTAGGCTGGGCATTTCCTGCTAGAAATTCTAACATATACTGTCTACCCAGGAATTTTGCTAGCTTCATTCCCTCCTAACATGAAGGTAGGTCACTTTATAAAAGAAGAAACAGTGAGTTAAACCTTCCTCTGGGTCACACAGCTCTATGGAGTCAACTCTGGCCAACAGGTGACAGAAATAGATAAGAACAAGGATATAACCCAGTATTTTGCCCCCTCATCTTTGTTCCAGGCAGCTCACAATGTTAGTATATAGTCCTTCCCCTGTCCCTCTCTGCCCACAAGTCCCCAGTACCCTGGTCCCCATGGAAATATCTGTCCCTGCCTCCTTGTCTCCCCTCTTATAAGAACTAAGATAAATGCATCCAGTTCATGGGGAGAGTTACTCTGCTTATCATGCCTATCCACAAAGACCCAGAGAACCAGAAGCCTTGTCCAAGGTTGAAACATGGTGCTCAGGTATTTTTTTTTTTTTGGTTTTTTGGGCCACACCCAGCAGTGCTCAGGGGTTACTCTTGGCTGTCTGCTCAGAAATAGCTCCTGGCAGTCACGGGGGACCATATGGGACACTGGGATTCAAACCAACCACCTTTGGTCCTGGATCGGCTGCTTGCAAGGCAAACGCCGATGTGCTATCTCTCTGGGCCTCAGTGCTCAGGTATTGAAAGCTAACTTGGCACATATCACAAAGAACAAGAACAATAAATGCTTTTGGGGATGTAGGGAGAAAAGAACTCTCATTCAATGCTGGCAGGAATGCTGTCTAGTCCCACCCTTATGGAAATCAATATGGAGATTCCTCAGAAATCTGGAAATAGAGCTCCCATTTTGATCCAGCTATACCACTCCTAGGGATATACCCTAGGAACACAAAAATGCAATGCAAAAGTCCTTCCCTCACACCTATATTTATCATAGCACTATTTAAAATAGCCAGACTCTGGAAACAACCAAGATGCCCTTCAACAAATGAATGGCTAAAGAAACTGTGGTACATATACACAATGAAATATTATGCAGCTGTCAGGAGAGATGAAGTCAGGAAATTTTTCTATACATGGATGGGCATGAAAACTATTATGCTGAGTGAAATACGTCAGAGGGAGAGAGACACACAGAATAGTCTTATGGGCTTTAAGAAAAATAAAAGACATTATTGTAATAATGCCCAGAGATGTGGGCCTGAAGGACCAGATCACGATATGAAGCTCACCTTGAAGAGGGGTGAGTGCAGTTAGAACACTAACAACTACCAAGACAATGTCAATGAGTGAGAGAAGTAAAATGCCTGTCACAAATACAGGCAGAAGGCGTGGGTGGAGAGAGATGGAGTGCATTGGTGGTGGGAATGTTGCACTGGTAAAGGGGGGTGTTCTTTTTGTGACTGAATTACAATTACAGTCATGTTTGTAATCACAGTGTTTAAATAAAAATATTAAAAATAAAAAATGAATAAAATAAAAAGAAAGTAAACTCCAGTGTTGAAAGCACCCCAGCTCTGTTTTGACAGTAGCCAAGGTGCTGGTGCACAGCCAACCCTTCCTCCTGGGAGTGTTACAGAGGAGCCCAGACTTGTCCTTGACATCATTCAAGCAATGCCTTTGCCTGGCTTGCCCCAGCTCCCTCAGTCTGCCATGCCAATGCCATCCTGCAATTGGCTCCCCTTTGTTTTATAACCTGGGAAACTGAGACCCAGAGAGATGAGATGCTTGTTTAGGATCATACCTAATAACTGGCAGATTTGACTCTGGACCCAATAGCCTCTGCTACTTAAGGATGGAGCTGCCTGCTCTGGAGAAAATAAGCATGGGTTGGAAAGAGAAGTCTATCCTGCTGCTGATGCAGTGCCCACCTGCTCCTTTGGCAGCAGGGAAGATAACTGGAGTCCCCATGGGGCTGGGAACCATGGCTCCTTTCTATAGTCCAGCCTCTACACTAATTCCGCCCTCCCCACACCACAGCACATTCTCTACCCCTCCCTGCACACTGCCGAGGGACTCTCCCTCTGGGGAAAGATCCTTCAACCTTAACAGCTTGTTGCTTCCTGTGGTTACTTTTCAGGAAGACACTCTTAGTTGGCACAACTGGCTGAGTCACCCCACCCCACCGTCCCTCAGCCCCCACTGACTTTTGTCTTCTTCCTGTGCCCCCACCGCAAGAAGCTGATCTCTGTTCCATTTTGACCACCAGCTCCTCATTGGCTCCTTGCTCTATGCTCTGGCAGACTAAGGTCTCTGCTCTCTGAGCCCCAACAGGTAAGCAAGGTCTTGTGTATCTGCCACTCTTTTAGCTATGTAGCCATGATGCACCCTTGCTATTTCTTTTCAAATAATTAGGGAAGGTAGTCAGAGAATCAGCAACCATGAGCTAAGATTCAAACCCATGTTGGATCTATTTCAAACTCCTGACTTTCAATGGTTCACTCATTCATACCTAATCTTGGTTCTAGAGCTCAGGGAAGGAAGTCGTGGGTTTCTTACTTCGGAGAAAGTTGGACTTCCCCCACACTCAATCAGCTTTGGGCAGGGGATGGCTCCTGAGCACCCACGTTGAGCCCAGAATGTGCTGTGGAATTTCACAAAGACTAAAGAGGGCTACCACATGTGGGAGACAGGAAGTGTGACTCCAGGGGCCTGTTAGGTTCCCAAGACTGACACCTCCAAGGCCTGGTGTCCAGCAGTCTCTATAGGTCTGGGGTATACTTTCAGATGGGACCATTCCTTCCCTTGATAATCTTAGTGCTCCTACTCACTAATGTCAAGACAGCCCCTCCAGCAGAAGACAGACAGGCCCAGGAATCAGCATTGCAGGTATAGTGCCTGCAGAAGAGACTCTGAGCAAGGCTCTGAGGAAGCCCTTGGGACCTACTGCCCAAGGTCACCATATCAGATTTGGGGCGATGAAAGATCAGAAAAGGGATCCAGCTCTGCCTCTTCTGAACTGGGGCTTCTCTAGCTACTAATTTCTAAGATCCTGTTGTATCCTCTGTGAAATGGGGACCATACTATGTGCCTCCCTGGAGCACATTGACTGTTCAATAGATTTGGGGAAACTTCTAGAGAAGGTAGATCTAGCTCTCTGCTTACTACTGTTTTCCTTTGTCCAGCCATTACAGCTATGCTGGAGGAAATCTGAGTGGGCCCCAGATACTCACTTGAATTAATCTCTGAGCTCAACCCTTTCGTCCTGATCACAGATAGTGTGGAGGAAGAGACAAAGTCAGAGTCCATTCTTATCCCTCCATTTTGTTATTTTTAGGTTTTTGAACCATACTTGAATATGCTCAGAATTTACTCCTAGTTCTGAACTCAGGTATCACTCCTGACAGGACTTGGAGTACCATATAGGATTGTAGGGCTAGAACCCAGTACAGCTGTGTGCAAAGCAATTGCCTTACTCATTGTATTATCTATCTTTTGCCATGTGTTTATGTAAGAATATCTGCCTGCCACTCCTCAACCCTCCCAGCATTTCCCACCCACCCAGAAGGGGCACAGAAAAGTATGTGCTATGGCAACAAAACCATAGCAATGCAGACTTTTAGAAAGTACTTTCCCATCTCTAGTCAAGCATTACTTGTAATGAGTATAGTTTAAATGGTAGCCAAAGGAGGCATTATGTTTCCAGAAAAGTCTCAAGGAAAAGTACTGTAAGCAATAGTAACAGCTGTTGGATGGGGCTCTAAAAAAAAGTGGAGAGAGGCAACCAGTTAGCATAAAAGTTGGAGATGTTATTCAAAACCCACCAGAATTGCTAAATAAAAAAGAAGGGGTTCGTTGGCAAGAAGACAATGTTGACATTGAGAAGAAAATCTGGCTGTAGCCTAAGCTTCAGCATGAGAAAGGAGGGTCTTTATATGATTTTTATGACCAGTAGAATTTGGGCATTGTAACAGTCTATGCACATTTGTGGAGGATAATGATGTGCAGTTATCGTTACAGCAAACATATATAAGCATACAGAAAATGCAGGAAATGGCAGAACTATAGCTTTGGAGGTGGGTTTTTATTTTTTTGGTCTGGTTAAGGAAAGTAATTAAGAAAAGTTACATGCATGGTCTCCAATGATCAGTGATACTCTGTCAGGAGTACTGGCTCCTTATCACACAGTGGTATTTGTAAGGTTGGGTCCTATTCCAAAAAGCCAAAATACTGACAGCATGGCTGCTCTTAGAAGGAGGTTGTCATCCCACCTACTCTACAAGCCTGAAGCCTGAGTGCTTTGCTTTCTTCATCCAAGAGTTTGTCTCAATTTTGATGAGAAAAAAAGAGGACACACAAAATTTGTATATTAGTTGATTCCTTACATAAAGTTCTTCATCCAGGATATGGAGGTATCAAAGTAGCTCTAAGTCCCAGCTTCTTAAACTTGGATTCCTATAATTAGTTGTGGTGGTTGTGAAAAATCATTAAAATATTTTAAAGGCTAAAGAGAGAGGTCAAAGAACCGGAACATATGCATTGTGGCTGTCTTAGGTTCTATCCTCAGCATAATGTAACGCCACAACACACTGTCAAATGCCATGGAGAGTGACTCCTGAGCACCAAGCTGGGAAAAACTTCTGAGCTTGGAGTATAACTTCTGAGTAACTGTTGGATGTGGCCTCCAAACAAACAAAAAAAACGAACTCAAAATAATTGCTTTAAAATAAAGCTTGACTTGTCTAGCTATTATATATATCTATGTGCCCAGAGTCATGTAAAACTTTCTGTGATGTAAAGGATTGTCCTTTTTTTCCATAAATACACCAAATGGCAGATGATGCCAGTGCTGCGGGAAGGCCTGTAGGCCCTGAAGGGCCTGGAATGGTTTAGTTACCCACTATTTTTCCCTTGACAACATCCAAACCTAAATACTGAGCAAAATGAAAAAAAAGAAAAGAAAAAAGAAAAGGATTGCAAAGAACAAGTTTAAGAAGCACTATTATAGGTGACTAGAATTACTTTATTTGTATGTAATTCTGAATGGAGCATACTCTGTAGTGCTTAGGAGTCACTTTACATGGTACTCAGTGAACTATGCGTGGTTAGGATAGAATCCAGGACTCTCACATACAGAGATGATGCCCTTTGTGTCCTACCCCAGGGTCAATAAGAATGACTTCTTATTTAGGCATGGTGCTGTTTTGAAACATTGGTTCTTGGAACTGTATAAATTATGGTTTATTTTACATCATGTACACTATCCATTCCACTGATGTTTGGATGTTTCCATTAGGTAAATAATGTCCCTGTCTCTCTTTTATAATAAACGGATGGTATCCGTATTTTAAAAGAATGCTGTAAATAACATTATATTTCAGATTCCCAATCTCAATCTATGAAAGCCACATATCATGGTCTCAGCTCCATTCTTCTAAAAAAAAAAAAACAAGTACACTCTTTCCAGGTTATTTCTATGTAATAGTAATGTCTAACCTGGAGCCTAGTCTCCATGGCTACACTTGTCTCATTCCTACAAGGACTAGGCTTGATGGGAAAAGTAATCTACAATGCGTAGGCCCAGAGACCAGGCTCTTGACTTCCCACAAACAAGTTTTGTGATCTTGGTCAAAGAGTGGGTACTTCTTTTTTATTTTTGCAGTTTTTTTTATTATTTTCTTTATTTAAACATCTTGATTACATAAATGATTGTAATTAGGTTTCAGTCATGTAAAGAACACCCCTTCACCAGTGCAACGTTCCCACCACCAATGTCCCAAATATCCCTCCATCCCATCCCACCCCCACCTGTACTCCAGACAGGCTTTCCAGTTCCCTCATTCATTCACATGATTATGGTAGTTCTCTGTATAGTTATTTCTATAGCTGTACTCACCACTCTTTGTGGTGAGCTTCATGAAGTGAGCTCGTGTTCCAGCCCTCCTCTCATTGTTTCTGAGGATTGTTACAAAAATGGCTTTTATTTTTCTTAAAACCCATAGATGAGTGAGACTATTCTGTGTGTGTGTCTCTCTCTCCCTCTGACTTATTTCACTCAGCATGATAGATTCCATGTACATCCATGTATAGGAAGATTTCATGACTTCATCTCTCCCGACGGTTTCATAATATTCCATTGTGTATATGTACCACAGTTTCTTTAGCCATTCGTCTGTTGAAAGGCATCTTGGCTGTTTCCGGAGCCTGGATATTGTGAATAGTGCTGCAATAAATATAGGTGTGAGGAAGGGATTTTTTTGTATTGTATTCTTGTGTTCTTAGGGTATATCTTTAGGAGTGGAATAGCTGGGTCGAATGGGAGCTCGATTTCCAGATTTTGGAGGAATCTCCATATTGCTTTCCATAGGGGTTGTACTAGATGGCATTCCCACCAGCGGTGGATAAGAGTTCCTTTCTCTCCACATCCCCGCCAGTACTGATTGTTCTCATTCTTTGTGATGTGCACCAATCTCTACGGTGTGAGGTGGTATCTCATCGTTGTTTTGATTTGCATCTCCCTGATGATTAGTGATGAGGAGCATTTTTTCATGTGCCTTTTGGCCATTTGTATTTCTTTTTTTATCAAAGTGTCTGTTCATTTCTTCTCCCCATTTTTTATGGGATTAGATTTTTTTTCTTGTAAAGTTCTGTCAGTACCCTGTATATTTTGGATATTAGCCCCTTATCTGAAGGGTGTTGGGTAAATAGTTTCTCCCAGAGTGGGTACTTCTTACATAAAAACATTAATTAAAAATACATTTTACAACTACTTATGTTCATTGCAGTGTTTAGAATGATAGCCAATATATGGAGACAACCAAAAAGCCTAACTACAAATTAATGAATCACAACGTTTTGGTATACATATACAATGGAGTACTATGAAGCTGTAAGAAATAGCAAAATCAAGTAATTTGTTCCAATATGGATGGAAGTAGAGGTTATCTTGCTGAGTAAAATTAATCAGAGGGAAAGATATATAGATTCTCTCTTGCTCACTCTCTTCCATATTATGAGATCCTCTAATCTGAAGTAAACCTTTTTTGATAAGGACCATTTCTTGGAATCAAAACCCTACTTTTCTATTTTCTTTAGTTAATGAAAACGAGCTGACTCAGATACAGCAACCACATAGTTTCAGTCACCATCAAGAATCCTCAGCAAATCTACAGCAGATGCTGCTAATAACTCTGCAAAGGAACTCTGCTCTGTGGTTTCAGCCTATTTCTCCATCCTGCATGTGGCCTGGATGTTAAGAGCAGGCAGCAGAAGGAGAAGTGCCAGGTGTTTGCTGGGGCCATTGGCAACCTTTCCCTTCTTATGGGAATCAGGAGAGGTTTGACTTAGAATCTTTTAGCCGAGCATCTCTGACCCACACTGCGTGGTGTGATGTGGGGACTACAGGGGCTCTGGAGTCAGACCAGGCTAATGTGCTTCTTGGAGCTATGGCTTTGTCACTATGGCTAGCATCATGTGCACTTCTCTGAGGTACCTGAGCCTTTCAGAGGTGAAAGACTCATGGAGCACTTCTGTTTCCTCTTTTGAGGGTGGAAGGATCACAGTCTGCTGCCCTGGAGGTGATTATGAGTGTCCAATGAGTTGATGTATATCAAGGCAATAATCTCAGGACCAACATTTTTCCTATAAATTAATGAGATGGTTCAACAATTTATATAGACAAGTAAGCAGGTGAGCATAGTTCTAGTTGAAATATAAGCAATAAATAAATGCACAAACAAACTGTTAGGAAATAGGAGGTTGAGTTGATCAAGAGCCAAGATCTGTCAATATTTTGATGGGTAAGTTGGTCAATGAAATGAAGAGAAACATCACTGCAGAACTACATGTATAAAGGTATCATCTGGGACAGAGTTTGCATGTTGTATGTTACTTTGGTGGGCAAAGGAGGGCCAACTCAAAAACAAACAAAGAAGAACAGCAACCCATTTGGATGAAGAGCTTAAATTGATTTTTATATTACCTCTACATAAAAATAAGCTCCAGATGGCTAAATGTTAAAAATATATTTTTTAAATTTTAATAGAGCCAATATTTTTGCTTTTCAGGGGAAGGGAATAATTTCTTCAATAAAACATCCAAAATGTTGATCATAAAGGAAAATATTGATAATTTCTCTGTATGAAAATTATGTTCTCTTCTCTAAAAGACAATTCAAAGTAAGTTACCAGTTGGAAAATATACTGTAATTGCATATTAACAAGGAATTAGCATAAAATGTAACCATCCAAAGCATCTTTCTATCTTTAGAAACTATAGTTCTGTTAAAAAATGATTCAAAATATATATCCTACATTGGTGACTTTTGACTGACCATGTAATTTTGTTTTGGGTGGGTGAGGTTTTGGGCCACACCCAGCAGCACTCAGGACTTACTCCTGGCTCTGTAGTCAGTAATCACTCCGTAGTAGTGCTCCGAAGACCATATAGAGATTGGGTTGGCCACCTGCAAGGCAACTGCCCTACTGTTGTTCTATTGCTCCAGTCTCCATGTATGTTTCTTGAGCTAATAGACTAGTAACAAACATGGTATGTGCTTAAAAACATTGGCATTTTTTTCTGTCATTCTTATCTTGAACCCTTAATAGGTATTCAACCCTTAATAGGTATTCCCTGATATAGAGTTATTCTTTTAGCCTAAATTCAAGGGGAGGAAGACATGATTTGAGTCACAGCTTGGAATATAAATGCCTTTGAACTACATACATAAAGAGAAAGAAAGTGGGGGGAAGAGGGAAGGAGAAAAGGAAAGAAGAAAGATATTTTGATTATAAGCTACTTATATTTAGGAATTGTTTGTTATTGTATAAAAATTACTAATATGCAACACAGATAGGGCTCTTGCCTTTCTTGAAGCACACCTATCTAGGTTCTATCTCTTGCACTCCATACAATCACTTGAACCCTGCCAGGAATGATCCTTGAGTGAAGAGTCAATAGAAAGCCCTGAGCATTGCCGGGTAATGCCCCCAAACACACACACACACATACAATATATATATGTATGTATATATGTATATACATATATATGTATCTATATATGTATATACATATGTATATATTACATATAATGTGCTTTTGTTTTGAGGAGTGAGTGATAGACAGGAAAAATGATTACAGGGGAGATAAAAAAGTGACAATCTGTCTAATGATACTGAAACATTTGGTGAATTGTCTCATGGCATACTAGGAAGTTAGAAGTTACATAGCTTTGGGAGAAGTTTGGAGATAGAATGTTATTGAAGCAAGTTAGTTATCAGTTACTTCACATAAAATACAAAATGATAATAGCAGGAAATGACTGGCTCATTTTCAAGCATAAACAAAAGGAATGGTTAAACAGTAAAACCCAACTGAGTACATTTAAAGGATCTTATTGATTTTATCCAACTATTTATTGAATCAGGCAGCATACTATCTAGCAGGCACAAAGGATCTAAAGAGCTACACAAAATGAAAGACTTTAAAGACAAAAAGACTGGGGCAAGAAACATAGATAGGTTGTACCAAAGTTAAAATTCCTTAAGCAGGCATCTGTGCTACAAGAATGACTCCTGATTGATTGACTCTGGAATATATTGTTGAGAGAATTTAACTCTTAAGGTATTAACTATTGATTGAGCTATATGAAACACAAGCAACTGCATTTGGGGCCTGTTGTCTCTTTCAGAGCAGAAATTGCATGAATGACATAGAAAGTCTAGAAACTCTAGGGCTAACAGGGCTTTGAAACTCTACAGTCTGGGGACCAAAGAGATATTACAGAGGAGAAGACACTTGCCTTATATGCAGCAAACCTGGGTTTCATCCCAAGCATACCATATGGTTCCCCAAGATCATTAGGTGGGAACCCTGAGTATAGAGCCAGAAGCATAGCACATAAAAATACAAATTCTGTAAACCAAAAAATATTTTAAAAATAGAACATAGCACTAGGCACAAGAATCCATATAGAAACAAAGATAAAATCACTCAGCCTTGAGATCAGAGCAAATTATGGGTATGGCTGCCAAGTCCTTTGTTAAGATCTCTGAGATAAGATGGTCCAGGGAATACTGACAGTTGGACAAAATAATGCATGGAAAACAAATTGAATCTCATTAATCTTGGGATTGTCACAGTACTTTAAAATTATATCAAGAGGAGAAAAGAGACATGCCTCAGAATGAATTGTAGATTGAACTACTGATACTTCAAAAAAGTTTTTATGTGTTATATTGCCAAGGTTTAGATGTTGGTAGTTTAGATGAAATAAGACCTTTCAGTCCATAAATGATTTTGAGCTAGAATGCAGGAAGAAGGCACAAAGCAGGCTGATGATTTAGATACGAGGAAAAAACACCCACAAATGCCCAAAGGAAAAATGCCAAAATACAGGGACAGACATTTCATGACTGATAAATGTCATCAGAAAAAGTACAGAAACCACTGAACACAAAAAGGAGCTTTAGTAGGAAGGATATCTACCAACAAAGGCTAGCAAATAAGTCTTGAAGAGCCTATTGTATGCTAGGAGAGCTAGTGTGAGGTAACAGTTTATAACACTCTGGTAGTTTTCCTGAAAACTCATGAAGAACTATGAGCATGCAAAACTGAAGTGCATGCAAAACTGAGGTACAGAAAATGGATGTATATTGCATGTATAAAAATGGGGGAGTAAGATTATGGAATGCTATTGAATATGACGGTTGGGAAAAGGGTGGCTGGAAGGTGAAGAGAACCCACTGCAGTTTCTGTTGACTGGTGCTGTCAGTTTAGGGGCCTGGCATTCTGATCAGTAAAAAAGTATTCTTGGGACCGGAGCACTAGTTAATGTGTAGGGTGCTTGCCTTGCATACAGTCAATCCAGGTTTGATCCCCTGTATCCCATAAGGTCTTCTGAGCCCTGCCAGGAGTGATCTCAGAACAGAGCCAGAACAGAGTGATCTGACAACAGAGCCTGAACACTGCTGGGTGTCCTATCAAAAATGCATTCTTAAGGTTCTGTCTTGGTCTAACAAGAAAATGTATCATGGTAGCTTCTCCCAGAGAGAGATTGTTATGCCCTCCAAACTACAAGCTAATTCCAGTGACTCCTTTTAAGTTCTTTTACTGAAAATAAAAAAGGTTAGATTGCAAAAGAGCCTTGCATATGGCCACCCTAGTTCAATTTCTGGCAGTAAATGATTTCCCGAGCATTGGCAAGAGTGATGCCTGAGCAGAGAATCACGAATAAACCTTGAGTAATAAGCTAGGTGTGATCCACAAACAAAAAGCAACAGCAATGCAAAAAACTTTTCCATAGATCTGTGTTAAAAATGCTTTATGTTATTACTAGCCAAAGAATGTAAATCCAGTGCACAGAGGTTTTTGTCTCAAAATAATTCTGTGAGGGCTAAAGAGCTAGTACTTAGCGACTAAGACTTTTGCACAGCCAGGTGTGACCCAGGAAACAAACCAAACAAAAACCCAAGGAAAACACAAAATAATATGGTGAGTACAGATGAAAAACTGTAGTTAATTCCTTATCTGCAGGGAAGGAATCTCTTCATAATCTCATATATTAAAGGTCCTGATGTGATCTTGAACAGTTGTCAGAGAACTCTGTGAGAACTGCCCCCAAACCTGAGCCCCGTTCAGAAATGGTATTCATGGGGTGGTGGAAAAAGGAATGACAATTGGTCATTTTAAACCTTGCTTACATGGGGTGTAGACAGTCACATAGCAGAAACAACTAAGGGTGGAGACAGGTAATATGTAAACCTAAGTAACTGAATAGAAAGCAGACAGATAGAGAAAACGATAGTGAGGCAGAGCAGCAGATGGCACGGACAGGCAGGCAAACAGTTTGGGCCAATGGCAGGGAAGATGACACTGCAGACAACACAGACAGGGTTGATGGGCAGACAACTGAGCCCTGAAGAGATAGTGTGATCAGCAAACTCCATGAGTGGAGACTGATGGAAAGCAGAGAGCAACAGAGAGCTGCAGAGCAATGAGCGGTGAGAGCGGCAAACCACAGAACAAGCAGTGATTAGGGTTACGGTCCCCAAAGTGGAAGTTCCCGTTTCTGCAGCTGCTACAGCCTGGAGCAATAGACCTGCATGAACTATGAAATAAAGATCTTTTAAATAAATAAAGAGTTGTAACACCAAAGGAATCTGACAGTTGGTGTGTGGTAGTCTTATATACAGTTCACAAAAGCCAGAAAGTTGGCCAGTTTCACTGGCAGTTGTGTTTACCAGAGGAAGGGTTATAATAAATGCTTTGGGAATTTTACAAATTAGAGTAAGCCCATTAGTGTGTCATCTATGCTGGAGTTATCTACACAGTTAGAAAAACATGAAATGTCATTGAATTTTTTTTTTTATCTGCTTCATCAAATTTTTCTTCTAGGAACTAGGGTTCCCTTGTTCTGGTTGTTCTTCCTTGATAGTTAACAGTTGGTCTGATCTTAGAACATTTATATTTAGCTGCCTCTTGCAGAGCTTGGTATCTTCTGGTGCAGCCTTTTCACAAAAACAAACCAACTGTATATTGACTTCTGGATCACCTGTAAGGAAAAAATGATGATGATTACAAGCCTATTTCTTTGATGATTTATGGTCTATATGCTACTGCACCATTTTTTTCTTTTGGTTTTTGGGCCACATCCAGTGATGCTCAGGAGTTATTTCTGGCTATACTCTCAGAACTTTCTCCTGGCTTGGTGGACCATATGGGACTCCAGGGATTGAACCAAGGTCCATCCTGGATCAGCTACATGCAGAGCAAATGTCCTACTGCTGCACTATCGCTCTGGCCCCTACTGTACTTTTTTTTAAAAAAAAGGTTTGCTGATATTCTTGGTAGGGGGCCTCCAAGTGTTCCTTAGAAGACCCAGGTACTCACTGTCAATTCTTGGCCAACTAAACCAGTGTTTTTCTATGCAAGAATAGTTATTCTGCTCCAACTCTACTGTGCAAGAGATTACTTGGGCCATCTTGGTTCCAAGGCTATACTGGTGGTGCTTGATGACCATGTGATGCCAGGGATTAAATTTGAATCAGGCACATACTAAGTATGTGCCCTAACTACAATACTATTTCCTGGGCCCTAACACTACACTGTTTATAATGACAAAATCTGAATGAAAACTTAAGGCCCATCAAGAAAATGGCCGAAGGGCCAGTGAGGTGGCACTAGAGGTAAGGTGTTTGCCTTGCAAACGCTAGCCAAGGAAAGACTGCGGTTCGATCCCCCGGTATCCCATATGGTTCCCCCAAGCCAGGGGCAACTTCTGAGCGCTTAGCCAGGAGTAACCCCTGAGCATCAAAAAAAAACAAACAAAAAACAAAAAAACAAAAAATGAAAGAAAGAAAGAAAGAAAGAAAGAAAGAAAGAAAGAAAGAAAGAAAGAAAGAAAGAAAGAAAGAAAGAAAGGAAAGAAAGAAAGAAAGAAAGAAAGAAAGAAAGAAAGAAAGAAAGAAAGAAAGAAAGAAAGAAAGAAAGAAAGAAAGAAAGAAAGAAAGAAAGAAAGAAAATGGCCGAATAAATATTATACTATTTCATTCTCTCTCTCTCTTTTCTTTTTAAAATAAATAAATCAGACAAAACAAGTGAACTGGATCAACTAAACTGAAAAAGAACATGCTGACTGACAGATCTTCTCAGGTAGACTGGTTCAGGATGACAACTCTGGGGCTTCATAGAATGGGTGCAGGCAGATTCTCCTTTCTGACTCAAGGCACAACAGACCACAGCCACACCTGACAACCTCCTACAAAACCACCCAGTTTCATAACTGAAACATCAAACCACCAAACCACCATATTGTTCCAGAGCAGCTACACGCCACCTCAAAGTTTTATAGTAAGGTCTATCTTCCCAGTAGGATCACAGCAAATCTGATGGGGAAGTTGCATAGAAAACCACCAATCTCAATTAGCCTAAACAATAACACAGAAGGTTCAAATAGCAGCAAACACAGCCCAGTAAAACCTTAGACAATGACTTTAGTAACACCATTGAGAGATAGAACAATGATTACAAATTGATATTTATTGGTCTAAGTTTTGATCATTTTATTTGCCTTTGTGTTATACCAAACAATATGAAATACATCTGAGCCTACTAAGGGGTAGGCTGGTGTGGTGGGTAGGAAACTGAGGACATGGGTCGAGGTAAGGTTGCACTGGTGGTGATATTGGTGATGGAACATGAAATGCCTGAAACAACTGTATTATGAACAACTTGGTAAATCACAGTGTTATAATAAAAAATTATAAACCAAAAATTGAGCTGTAAGATCAAAGAATGATATGGATATTTATTAACAAAATACTATTGAGTAGAAATGTCCCTTCAGGGGCCGAAGCAATGGCCAAGCCTAGGTCATTTGCCTTGCCAGAGGCTGACCCAGGACAGACCTCCATTCGATCCCTGGTTTCCCATATGGTCCCCCAAGCCAGGAGCAATTTCTGAGCGCATAGCCAGGAGTAACCCATAAGTGTCACTGGGTGTGGCCCAAAAGCAAACAAACAAAAAAACAAAAAAAAACTGTTCCTTCAATTGTAAACAGAATAAGAACTTTTTATTATCATAGCTAAAGTAAACATTTAGACATTTTAGAAACACAGATTTGTTCCCTTTTTTTTTTTTTTGAAAAAAGGCACAGGTCCTCAGGGACAGAACAATAGTACCCTGAGCAGGGCATTTGCCTTACATGCGATCTACTCCAGTTTAATTCCTGGCATCTCATATGATTCTTGTAGTACTGCCAGGAGTAATTCCTGAGAGCAGAATCATCAGTAACCCTTGAGCATTGCTGGATATGACCCCTAAAATGAAAAACAACAGAAGAAGAAATAGGAAGAGGAGGAAAAGGTGGAGAAGGAGAAAAAGAAGAAAAAGAAAGAAGAAAGGAAGTAACAGAGAAAGGAAGGAAGGGAGGGAGGAAGGAAGGAAGGAAGGAAGGAAGGAAGGAAGGAAGGAAGGAAGGAAGGAAGGAAGGAAGGAAGGAAGGAAGGAAGGAAGGAAGGGAAAGAAAGGAAGAAAAAAGAATGAAAAGGAGAGAGAAAAGTGAGAGGGAGGGAAAAAGGAAGGAAAGGAAAAAAGGAAGGAAAGGATGGAAGGAAAGGAAAAAGGAAGGAAGGAAGGAAAGAAGAAATGGACGAGGGTAAAAAAGGATAAAGCAATTGCTGGAAGTCTACAGGGAGCTTGCAGAATGGAAAAAAAGTTGATGAAGCCCATGAACAAGAACTAGATAGCTCAGGAGAGCTATCACTTAAGATATTTCCTTCAGAGCACTGCTATCAAGAGCAGAACTTTATTCTATCTCCATCACTGCTCAGGATTCAAGTGCTGAGAGCAAAAATTGATTGATTGCCTCTATCCTGCTCAGATAATTATTCCTTGGTTCAAAGAGCTGTGGCTCTTCCTGAAAGAATGATGTATATATGTGATACAAGCAAATATGTATGTGGTGCAAATATGTGTGACTGTGTATGTAGGGGGTATGTGAGTATATGTGCACATAGGTATAGAGTTATTCCTGTATATGTATGTGTGTAGGAGTTTAAATCATGACATTTTACTGTATTGTGTGTTTACATATACATTTGTATGGAGGGAGAAGATGCTGGGAAAATAAAATCTATGTTATCAAATTAAAAAAATACGAAAGTTTAGGGGAGGGAGGAGGAAAAGAGAATTTAAAAAAAGTCTTGATAACTGGTGGAACTGGTAATTTAGCCTCCTCACAGAATTGTGAGCCAGACACTTTGGTGTTTTTTGTTTGTTTGTTTGTTTGTTTTTTGCATCACTAATGAGGTCATCTGCATCATAAAACCCCGTCTCTCCTTGAGAAAGGTGGCTTTACTTGGCCCTTCTTCCTATAGCTAAGGGTCTTGACCCACTCTACATCTGATTATAAAATCCTTTCATTTTGTATATTTGGGGGAGGAGTCCTACACCCAGTGGTGCTCGCGGCTTACTCCTGGCTCTTTCCTGGAACCACTTGGGGAACATATAGGATGCCAGAAATAGAACACATGTCAGCACATGCAAGGCAAACTCCCTACCAGCTGTTCTATAGCTTCAGTCACATTGTGTACAATTTTTTGGTAGTAATTTTCTACTTGCTAGATAGGATGCTGCTACCTAGTTTGTGTCTCTTTAATAAAGCTGATTAGATCTTTTAAATTGATTTTACTGGTTTTGAAAATTGTATCAGATAAAATTTGAGAAATGAGAAAGTGAGCAAACATGAGATGTTCCCTTGGATTAGTTTATCAAAGGACTTAGGGAAAGGATATCAAGGGAAAATATGGTTATTTGTCAAGGAATTCCATTTGATTTTGAATGATAATTGGCCTGCATTTACAGCATTGTTAAAAAATGTAACTTAAAAAATGAACTTGTTTTGATTGTTTAATTTCATAAGTTATTAGAGCTCTGAGTTAATATGTTAGGAACTCAGGTTTTTGAACTCTATAGAAATAGAAATTTCTCTAGAAGTTGTCAGAAATAGAAGAATAGAAATAGAAATTCATAATAAGTAAGACCTTTTCTCTACTGGGGATGGGGAAAGGAGACTCTTGGAAGGGTGACTGGGGAGAGTTAGTACAGGATAGAGTAAAGTCAACTTCCCTGAGGAAGCATGGTCAGGAATTTTAAACTCTTGCCTAGAGTATTTCAAAATATCTGACACCCAATTTCTCAAAGAACCATGGACTCAGGACTTGCTTTCTGCAGGAAAGAAAAGTAAGTACTAACTTTGGCTCAGGCATTCTGGGTTCATTACTTTTCCTGTCAAAAAATAATTTCAGGAGGAGGTGAAATATTAAAATGTAAGACTATTTTACGTAAATTTTTTAATTGAATCACTATGAGATACAGTTAAAAGATTGTTCATGATTGAGCTTCAGTCATGCAATGTCCAACACCCATCCCTTTACCAGTGTACATTTCCCACCACCAGAATAGTGTTGGAGGGTCCTAGCATGCGTAACACTTTCATTTCCTTTCAGTGCCAAGTTCTTATCCAGAGGGATCATTTCCAACTATCATTGTCATGGATTTTATTGTCATAGTGATCCCTTCTCTGCCCCAACTACACTCCCCTGCTTTTTGTGGCAAGCTTCCACATCATACCATGGATCAGTCCTACTGGCCCTTGTCTCTATTGCCTTGGAAATTATGACCATACTATCTTTCGTTTTAATGTCCCACAAATGAGTGGGATTATTCTATGTCTATCCCTCTCCCTATGACTCATTTTGCTCAGCATGCTACTCTCCATATTCATCCATGTATAAGCAAAATTTAATTTCTGATAGCTGCATAGTATTTTATTATGTAGATGTACCATAGTTCATTATTCACTCATTTGTTCTTTGGCACTGGGATTGTTTCCAAATTCTGGCTATTGTGAATAGTGCTATAATGAACATAGGAGGGCACATGCCTTTTATGCATTGTGTTTTGGGTCCCCTAGGGCATATTCCAGTAATGCCATTACTGGGTTATAATGGAATTCAATTCATATCTTTTTGGAGAATGTCCATATTGTTTTCCAAAAAGGCTTGGACCAGTCTACATTTCCACCAACAGTGAATACATCCACACCAGCACTGTTGTCCTTGTCGTTGATGTGTGCTAGTGTCTGTGGTATGAACTGATTTCTCATTATTGTTTTGATTTTCTGTGATGATTGAGGATGCCTTGCCTTATTGATGGATGCCAATCTTTGTGGTGAGTTGATATCTCATTTGTTTTGATTTTCATTTCCCTGATGATTGAAACCTTCTTGATGTCATCAGAAATTGATGCCGAGTTGATATCTCTTAGTTGTTTTGATATTCGTCACCCTGATGATTAATAATGTGAAACATTTTTCATGTGCCTTTTGGCCATCTATAATTCTTCTCTGAAGAAGTTTCTGTTCATATTTTCTATCCATTTTTGATGGGTTTATACTTTTTTTCTTGCTAAGCTCTACCAGTGCATTATATATCTTAACTATTATCTTCTTATCAGATAAGTATTGGGTGAACAGTTTCTCTCAATCTGTGGGAAGACTAGATATCCTGGTAACTGGTCTTTTTTTAATGCAGAACATTATTAGTTTAATATTATCCATTTATCTCTTTGCCTCCTTGGTCAGTGGTATTTCATCTTTGAAAAAAGCCTTTAGCCTCAATGTCGTGGAAAGTTCTATCTACATTTTTCTCTATAAAACGATGGTTCCTGGTTTTATATGAAGATCTTTAATTCATTTTGATTTGACTTTTGTGCATGGTCTTAAAAAGAGGTCTGATTTTATTTTTTTGCAGTAGCTGACCAGTTTTCCCAGCACCACTTGTTCAGGAAGCTTTCACTGGGGCCAGAGCAATAGTATAGCAGGTAGGGAATTTGTCTTGCATTTGGCAGTTCCAGGTTCAATTCCTGACACCCCATATGGTCCCCCAAGCCTGTTAGAGTAATTTCTGAGCACAAAGCCAGGAGTTACCTCAAGTGCTTCTGAATTGTGCTCCCCCCCAAAAAAAAAAAGATTATTTCATTTTTACACTTGATTGTTTGCTTCTTTATCAAAGATTAATTGGTCATATATCTGAGAATATGTGTCAGGATACCCAATAGATTCTATTGATATGAGAGTCTATCTTTATATTAACTTCATACTGATTTAATTACTGCTGCTATATACTACAATTTGTAGTTGGGAAAAGTGATGCCTCATATCTTCTTTTTCTCAAGGTTGCTTTATTCATGGATGTTTATTGTTCCATATAAATTTCACAAATGTTTGATCTATTTTTTTAAATGTCATGTCTTATAAGGATTAAGTTAAATATGTACAAAGATTTGGAGAGCATTGCCATTTTAATGATATTAATTCTACCATTTCATGATCAGGGAATGTGCTTCAATTCTCTTGTGTCCTCTTTTATTTTTTGAAACAGTGTTTTGTAGATTTCTTTTTATAGGTCTTTCACCTCTTTAGTGAAGTTGATTCGAAAGTATTTACTTTTTTAGTCACAATTGTGAATGGAATTGCTTTATTACTCTCTGTTTCTTCTTTTTCATTATTTATATATAGAAAAGCTATGGATTTTGCATGTTAATTTTGTCATCTGCCATTTTACTATACAGATCTATTTTATCTAAAATGTTTTTTTGTAGAAATTTCAGGATTTTCTAAACATAGTATCATGTCATTCATAATAGTGAGAGCTTGGCTTCTTTCCTATCTGGATGTCTTTGATATCTTTTCTTGCCTAATTGCTATGGCAAGTACTTACCACACTATATTAAATAGAAGTGGCAAGAGTGAGAAAATTTATCTTATGCTATATCTTAGAAAAAGCCATTTAGTTTTTTTCCATTGAGTATGGTATTTGTTATGAACTTGTGGTAAATGGCTTTGACTCTATTAAGGAAAGATCCATCAATTCCCGCATTTTTGAGAGTTTTTTTTTTATCATGGATGGTGCTAAATCTTGTCAAATACTTTCTTTGCATCTATTGATTTTATCATATAATTTTATTGTTTTTTATTGTCATGGTGCATTATATTGATTGACTTGCATGTGGTAAACCATCCTTATATCCCCAGGATGAATCCTACTTTGTCATAGTATATAACCTTTTTGATGAGTTATCTTATTCTATTTTCTAGCTTTTTGTTGAGTATCTTTGTATCTGTGTTCATTAAGGATATCAGCCTATAATTTTTTGTGATGTTTCCATCTGCTTTTGGTATCAGGGTGATGTTAGATTCATAGAAACTGTTTGAGAATGTTGCATTTCTTCAATACCCTGGAAGACCCCAAATAAGATTAACAGTAGATCCTCTTTAAAGGTTTGAAAGAATTCACTGGGCCAGGGCTTTTGTTTTCAGGATGACTTTACTTAACATTTCTATTTCCTTGGTAGTTATAGATCTGTTCAGGTATTCCAAATCATCTTGGTTCAACCTTGGGAGATAATAGGAGTCCAAAAATTTACCATTGTAAATTAAAATCCACAAGTTTTGAGATTACCCCAGGCACTATATTTTTAAACCCCATATAGCCAGGTCTGAAGAAGCAGGGTAGTAGTGAAGAAATAATCAACCAGGATAGGATGAACATAGCATCTGTTGCCTTTTGCCTCGTGCCCTTTGCCTGAGCCAACAAGTCAGAACTCCTCTTTATTAAAAAAAATTCCCAATACTAGGAGGTGAGAGAGAGAGAGAGAGAGAGAGAGGAAGTACTATCCAATGAGCTTTTAAATTTAAAAGGAAGAGGCTTTAAGAAGGAGGATGTTGGGGGAACACCTTTTTTGGGGGTTGACTGTTAGGTGTCATCTTACAACTCATTTCTTCTATGTTCTCTCTTTCTGTGGCATAAAGATCTTCAAAGTAATCTCTAATTATTCTTTATATTTCTGTAGCATCTGTAGTGACATCTCCCTTTCATTTCTGATTCAGCTTATTAGGATTCTCTTTCTTTGTAAGTCTTGCTAGTGGTTTATTGGTCCTGTTAATTTTTTTCAAAGAATTAACTCTTGCTTTCATTGATCTTTTGGATTTGGGGGGGTGTTCTAGTTTTTTAATTTATGCTCTTAAGTTTTTTTTTGTTTTCTTTGGGGGGTCACACATGCCAGCACTCAGGGGTTACTCCTGGTTCTGTGCTCAGAAATCACCCTTGGCAGGCACGGGGATGATATGGGATGCCGGGATTTGAACCACTGCCCTTCTGGATGTAAGGCTCCTATGCTCTTAAGCTTTAGTATTTCTTTTTTTATTTTTAAATTTGATAAAGATTTTTTAAATATTTTTCTTTATTTAAACATCTTGATTACAAATATGATTGTGATTAGGTTTCAGTCATGTAAAGAACACCCCCCTTTACCAGTGCAACATTCCCACCACCAATGTCCCAAATCTCCCTCCATCCCATCCCACCCCCACCTGTACTCCAGACAGGCTTTCCAGTTCCCTCATTCATTCACATGATTATAGTAGTTCTTTGTGTAGTTATTTCTATAACTGCACTCACCACTCTTTGTGATGAGCTTCATGAAGTGAGCTGGAAGTTCCAGCCCTCCTCTCATTGTCTCTGAGGATTGTTGCTAAAATGACTTTTATTTTTCTTAAAACACATAGATGAGTGAGACTATTCTGTGTCTCTCTCTCCCTCTGACTTATTTCACTCAGCATGATAGATTCCATGTACATCCATGTTTAGGAAAATTTCATGACTTCGTCTCTCCTGATGGCTGCATAATATTCCATTGTGTATATGTACCACAGTTTCTTTAGCCATTCGTCTGTTGAAGGGCATCTTGGTTCTTTCCAGAGCCTGGCTATTGTGAATAGTGCTGCAATAAATATAGGTGTGAGGAAGGGGTTTTTGTGTTGTATTCTTGTGTTCTTAGGTATATCCCTAGGAGTGGAATAGCTGGGTTGAATGGGAGCTCGATTTCCAGATTTTGGAGGAATCTTCATATCGTTTTCCATAGAGGTTGTACTAGACGGCATTCCCACCAGCAGTGGATAAGAGTTCCTTTCTCTCCACATCCCCACCAGCACTGATTGTTCTTATTCTTTCTGATGTGTGCCAATCTCTGTGGTGTGAGATGGTATCTCATTGTTGTTTTGATTTGCATCTCCCTGATGATTAGTGATGAGGAGCATTTTTTATATGCCTTTTGACCATTTGTATTTCTTTTTTATCAAAGTGTCTGTTCATTTCTTCTCCCCATTTTTTGATGAGATTAGATGTTTTTTTCTTGTAAAGTTCTGTCAGTGCCCTGTATATTTTGGATATTAGTCCCTTATCTGATGGGTGTTGGGTGAATAGTTTCTCCCACTCGCTGGGTGGCTCTTGGGCACTATTTCTTTTGATGTGCAGAAGCTTCTCAGCTTAATGTATTCCCATCTGTTGATCTCTGCTTTCACTTGTTTGGAAAGTACAGTTTACTCCTTGAAGATGCCTTTAGTCTCAATGTCATGGAGTGCTTTACCGATGTGTTGTTCTATATACCTTATGGTATCAGGTCTGATATCAAGGTCTTTAATCCATTTTGGATTTTACCTTCATACATTATGTTAACTGGGGGTTTATGTTCACTTTTTTGCAAGTGGCTAGCACCACTTGTTGAAGAGGTTTTCCCTGCTCCACTTAGGATTTCTTGCTCCTTTGTCAAAAATTTGGTGATTGTATGTCTGGGGAACATTTTCTGAGTATTCAAGCCTATTCCACTGATTTGAGGGTCTGTCTTTATTCCAATACCATGCTGTTTTGATAACTATTGCTTTGTAGTACAGTTTAAAGTTGGGGAAAGTAATGCCTCCCATTTTCCTTTTCCCTAGGAGTGCTTTAGCTATTCGAGGGTGTTTATTGCTCCAGATGAATTTCATAAGTGTTTGATCCACTTCTTTGAAGAATGTTATGGGTATTTTTAGAGGGATCGCATTAAATCTGTATAATGCTTTGAGGAGTATTGCCATTTTAATGATGTTAATACTGCCAGTCCATGAGCAGGGTATGTGTTTCCATTTCCGTGTGTCCTCTCTTATTTCTTGGAGCAGGGCTTTATAGTTTTTTTTGTATAGGTCCTTCATGTTTTTGGTCAAGTTGACTCCAAGGTATGTGAGTTTGTGTGGCACTAATGTGAATGGGATTGCCTTCTTGACATCCATCTTTTCCCTATCATTATTGGTGTATAAAAAGGCCATTGATTTCTGTGTGTTAATTTTGTAGCCTGCCACCTTGCTATATGAGTCTATTGTTTCTAGAAGCTTTTTGGTCAAGTCTTTAGGGTTTTCTAAGTAGAGTATCATGTCATCCGCAAACAGTGAGAGCTTGACTTCTTCCTTTCCTATCTGGATTCCCTTGATATCTTTTTCTTGTCTGATTGCTATAGCAAGCACTTCCAGTACTATGTTGAAGAGGAGTGGTGAGAGTGGATAGCCTTGTCTTGTACCAGAATTTAGAGGAAAGGATTTTAGTTTATCTCCATTCAAGATAATATTTGCCATTGGCTTGTGGTAGATGGCTTTAACTAGATTGAGAAAGGTTCCTTCCATTCCCATCTTGCTGAGAGTTTTGATCAAAAATGGGTGTTGGACCTTATCATATGCTTTCTCTGCACCTATTGATATGATCATGTGATTTTTATTTTCCTTGTTGATGTTGTGTATAATATTGATAGATTTATGGATGTTAAACCATCCTTGCATTGCTGGGATGAAACCTATTTGGTCGTAGTGTATGATCTTCTTGATGATGTATTGTATCCTATTTGCCAAAATTTTGTTGAGGATCTTTGCATCTGCATTCATCAGGGATATTGGTCTGTAATTTTCTTTTTTGGCAGCATCTCTGTCTGGTTTGGGTATCAAGGTGATGTTGGCTTCATAAAAGCTGTTTGGGAGTGTTCCCATTTTTTTCCATTTCATGAAAGAGCCTGGCTAGGATTGGTAGTAGCTCCTATTGAAAGGTTTGAAAGAATTCATTAGTAAATCCGTCTGGGCCTAGGCTTTTCTTTTTGGGCAGATGTTTGATTACAGTTTCAATTTCCTCAATAGTGATGGAGGTGTTTAGATATGCTACATCTTCTTTACTTAACTGTGGAAGGTTATGTGTCCAAAAATTTAGCCATTTTTTCTACGTTCTCATGTTTAGTAGCATAAAGTTTCTCAAAGTAGTCTCTGATTATCCTTTGGATCTTTGCAATATCTGTTGTGATCTCCCACTTTTCATTTCTAATATGGGTTATCAGGTTTCTCTCTCTCTTTCTCTGTGAGTTTTGCCAATGGTCTATCAATCTTGTTTATTTTTTCAAAGAACTAACTTCTGCTTTTGTTGATCTTTTGGATTTTTTTCTCCTTCATTGATTTCTGCTTTCAGCTTTGTTATTTCCTTCTGTCTTCCTATTTTTGGCTCCTTTTGTTGGTCATTTTCTAATTTTATGAGCTGTGTCATTAAGGTATGTCATTCAGGTATGCCCCTTCTTCCTTCCTGATGTGTGCTTGTAAAGCTATAAATTTTCCTCTCAGGAACACTTTTTTAAATATAATTTTTATTTTGTTCATAGTGGCTTACATATTGTTGACAATATTTTAGGTATGTATTTACATAAAATCAAGAGGATTCCTATCACCGATTTGTCCTCCCTACACCTCCGTTTTTATCCTACCTCCCATATCCTCCTCCCTCACCCCCAGGGCTGCTAGAATATGTGGTCCCCTCTCTACCTAGTTTACTACTTAGTAGTCTTGCACCTGTTTGGTCTTTGTGCCTCCCTTATTTCCCCCTCTAACTGGGATGCAGGACTAGATAGTTCAAGTTATGTGGTTTTGTTTGAAGAAGAGAAAAGTAATAAACTGGGGTAAAAGTCTAATACACCGAAAATGGGTGGAATCCTTCTAGAGGCTCTCATCATCAGTTTGAGAGACAAAGGAGAAAAAGAAGGTGAAACACCCCAACAGTACAAAAAGAAGTGTCAAATATCCAGTTAGCACTCCAACAATAACAACGATAAGCACCACAAAAAAAGCCATGGTTTTGAGATAAAAAATATGGCAGGGCACATAAAGAAAGAAAAGAAAAGAAGAAAAAAACATAAATATAAATGGGGACAACAACTTCAATAACCACACCAAAACAAAGAAATTGACAAGAAGTAGATAGGTAAATAAAAAATAAAAAATAATAAAAAATGAGTATATAAAAATAACATATAAAAAAATAAAAAATGTTTTGTGCATTTTGCCTTTTCTTCCCTCCTGCACTGGCACAGTAAATATTGGGGTCATTCGAAAAGGAATTCACTTGGCCTAAGCGCTATGAGGTTTCTCCACCCTTGGAGTATATTGTCACGGAATTAACTATAGACTCCGTTCAGGTTCCTTTACTCTCCCGATGGTGCTTTCGTGGTATTTGGAAGACTTCTGCTCTGTCCTGGGTGATGAAATAAGACCTCTGTATCTAGAGATCTCAGTATCTGCACAGGTCCAGGAGTGGGACTTATGATGAAGTTTTTCTTTGTGGTTCTAAAAGTTCTGTTCCCTCAGTGTCATTTTAATCCATCTTCTGTGGTTGGTGGTCTTGGTCTTTGCACTTATCCTAGGATGGAACCTAGGATAGTGTCTTTCATTGTGTTTTCAGAAGCCCCATTCCATTGCAATTGTCTCTGCCGGACCTTTGGAACTGGGGATCATGGTTGTTGTGCAGGTCGTAATTCAAACCCTAGACTAGGGCTTTTTTATTGGTCCCAAAATATATACAGTCCAGTCATGGTTCTAGCAGCCAGACATCTGTAAATCGCGATCTTGGCTTTTGGACCGACCAAAGGGTGACAAGTCTTCTGATTTTGTCTTATCATAAGCTGCTGAGGTAGGATAACCTGCTCTTAGGTCAAATTGTTCCCATTTCTCAGGACCGCTTTTGCTGTGTCTCATAGATTCTGGCAGTTTGTGTCTTCATTATCATTTGTTTCCAGGAAAGTTTTGATTTCCTCTTTGATTTCATTTCGGACCCACTGGTTGTTCAGTAGCAGGCTGTTTAATTTCCAATTGTTAAAGTTTTTCTTCTGTGTGGCTTTGTAGTTCACATTTAATTTCAAAGCCTTGTGGTCAGCAAAGATTTCTATCCTCTTGATTTTATGGAGGTATGTTTTATGTATCAGCATGTAGTCTATCCTGGAGAATGACCCATGTACATTGGAGAAGAATGTGTATCCAGGTTTTTTGGGGTGGAGTGTCCTATATATATCTACTAGTCCTCTTTCTTTTATTACTCTTTTCAGGGATAGTATGTTTTTGTTGGGTTTCAGTCTGGTTGACCTATCAAGTGTTGATAGGGCATTGTTGAGGTCTCCCACAATTATTATGTTATTATTGATGTCTTCTTTCAGATTTGTCAGTAATTGTATTAGATAATTTGCTGGTCTCTCCTTGGGTGCATATATGTTTAATAGTCTGATTTCTTCCTGTTGCACATATTCCTTGATTAGTACATAGTGTCCATCTTTGTCCCTTAAAATTTTTCTGAGTATAAAGTGTCATCAGATATTAATATTAATATTAATATGGCCACCCCAGCTTTTTTAAGGGTGTTGTTTGCTTGGATAATTTTCCTCCAGCCTTTGATTTTGAGTTTATGTTTGTTCTGATTATTCAGGTGTGTTTCTTGTAGGCAGTAGAAGGTTGGATTCATCTTTTTAACCCATTTTGCCACTCTGTGTCTTTTAATTGGTGAATTTGGTCCATTGGCATTGAGGGAGATGATTGTAATAGGATTTAATGTCATCTTTGTAGATAAGTTTGCTGTGTTTGTTTGTCTCTCTTGTCTTAAAGTAGACCTGTCAGTTTTTCCTTTAAGGCTGGTTTTTTATCTGTGAAGTTTCTGAGCTGTTGTTTATCCATGAAGCTATGTATCCTTCTTTCAAACCTGAGTTGGGCTGGGTGCAGTATTCTCGGTGAAGCATTCATTTCATTCAGTCTTGTCACAATATCCCACCACTGTCTTCTGGCCTTGAGAGTTTCTTGTGACATGTCTGCTGTAAGTCTAGGGATGCTCCTTTGAATGTAATTTCCCTTTTTGATCTTGCTGCTTTCAGTATTCTATCTCTATCTGTGGGATTTGTCATTGTAATGAGGATGTGTCTTGGGGTGTTTTTCTTTGGGTCTCTTTTAGCTGGTACTCTTTGGCATGCAGGATTTGATTGCATGTAGTCTTTAAACTCTGGGAGTATCTCTTTGATGATGTCTTTAACAGTTGATTCTTTCTGTATATCTCCTACCTGGGCCTCTGGGACTCCAATGATTCATATGTTGTTCCTGTTGAGTTTATCAAAAACTTTTATTTTCATCTGTTCACATTCGTTGAGTACTTTTTCCATTGCCTGATAGTTTGTCTTAAGGTTCTTTTCCAATTTCTTCTACTGTGTTGAGTTTTTATGCATCTCATCTTCCAGTACACCAATTCTGTCCTAAGCTGCTGTTACCCTGCTGGATAGGCCATCCACTGAGTTTTTCAGTTGAGCTACCGTGTTTTTCAGATCTGTTTTTTCAGTTTGGAGTTTTCTGATTTCTGTCTTTGTGTTCTGTTCAGATTGATCTATGCTTTCTTTGAGTTCTATAAACATCTTCCATATTTCTATTTTAAGTTCCTTATCTGAGAGGTTAATCAGATGGTTGGAATTTTTTAGGTCATCCGAGCTATCATCTTCATTCTCTGTGCATGGTGTTTGCCTGCGAGGTTTCCCCATTTTCATGCTTATAGTGTGGTTTTTCCTGTGTGTTGTGGCGGCTTCACGGCCCGCACTCTTCTGCTGCCTCTAGTTGACAGTTTTTTGGGGATGCGCTCCCTAGGCCTCTGAGGAGAGCTTCAGGTATTCAAGAAACACAGACAGGCACAGCAAAGATTTCCGTTGAAGTTCTCAGAGTGATCAAAGGCACAGCAGGGCGGAGCCTCCGCAGGCCAGAGGGCTCAGCTTACTGCTTGGTGACCCCCACAGCCAGACTTTACTCACTCACTCGCTGGGCAACTTCAGAATGCAGGTTTTTGGGGGTGCGCTCCCTAGGCCTCTGAGAAAAGCTTCAGGCATTCAAGAAACACAGACAGGCACAGCAACGATTTCCTTTGAAGTCCTCAGAATGATCCAAGTTTTCTTATTTCTTACACCCTGCCTGCTTGAGGCATATTGTTGATCATTTTCCATTTTCTTAAGCTATTAAGTCTATTTACATGGGTCTTTTCTTTCTTCCTGATGAATACTTGCAAAGCTATAAACTTTCCTCTTAACACTTCTTTTGCTGTTTCCCACAAAGTATAATAGCTGTCTTCTATCTTGTTTGTTTCCAGTAATATTTTGATTTCCTCTCTGACCCACTGATTATACAATAGTGACGTATTTAATTTCCAGGTGTTAGAGTTATTTGTTTCTATTCATAATTCACTTCTATTTTCAGCACATCATGGTATAGTCTCTTGATTTTATAATTATGTTTTGTGACCTAACATGTGATTTATCCCATGTGCATTGAAGAAGAGTGTGTATTTGGCTTTTGTGAGAATGAAAAGTCATATAAAATATATAAAAACCATATATATGTATATACACATATATGTGTATAGAGTATATGTTATATAAGTCATGTATATGTGTATATAAAGTACACACACATATATACATATATATAAACCATTCTCTTCCATTTCTTCCTTCAAAGCCAGAATTTCCTTGTTGATTTTTAGCCTGATTGATCTATCAAGGAATGACAAAGTGGTGTTAAATCTCCAACTACTATTGTGTTGCTATTGATATTTTTCTTTAAGTATTTCTCCTAGCAGTTGGTTTAAGTATTTTTCAGGTTCCTCAGTGGATGCATATATGTTTAGTAGTGTTATTTCTTCCTGATGTATAAAGATCTTGACTATTAAGAAACAATCCATGGCGTCTCATAAGATTTCTTAGCCTGAAGTCCATGTCATTTGATATTAGTATGGCCATCCCAGTTTTATTTAGGGAGTTATATGCTTGAATAATTGACTTCCAAACTTTTACTTTGAGCCTGTGCTTGCTCTGACTATTCAAATGTGTTTCTTTCAGGCATCAAAATGTTGAATTCTATTTTGTAATTCACATTGATGCTTTCATTTCACTGACATTGAGAAAGATTGTTGCCACAGAATTTTTATGCCATCTTTTTATAAAAGTTTGGTGTGTTTGTGGCCTCTTGTCTTAAAGTATCCACTTCAGTTCTTTTAAAGGTGGTTTTGAGTCTATAAAGTCCCTGAGCTGTTATTTATTCATGAAGCTTCTTCATGATATTCAGTTTCTTAAAATCTGAATAAGTCTAACTGGGTAAAATATTCTTGGTGAGGCATTCATTTTGTTGAGTCTTTTTTCACTATATCCCACCACAGCCTTTTGGGTCTGAAAGGTTGCCTTTTGTAAATCTGCTGTAAATTTTAAATATGTTCTTTTGTATGTAGTTTTCTTTTTTGATCTTACTGTTTTAAGTATTCTATCTCTATGGTTTTCATCATCATGATTAGGATGTGACTTAGATTATTTTTATTTGGATATCTTTTAGCTGGTAACTTTTGGACATCCAGGATGTGTGGGACATATGGCCTTCAGTTCTGAGAACTTTTCGGCAATGATATCTTTGACTGTTCCCTATTCATTGAGGTTGTCATCCTGGTCCTCTGAAATTCCTATGATTCTTATGTTGTTTCTCTTGAATTAACCCCAAAGTTCTCTTGTCAGTTGTTCACTTATTTTAAAACTTCTTTCAATATTTTGCTGTTTCCTGGAGGTGTTATGCAGCTCATCTTAGAGTTCACTGATTCTGTCCTCAGCATCTGAGAGACCTTCAGTGACTTTTTCATTTCACCTATGAAGTTTTTCAGTTATGTCATTTTTGTTTAAACTTTTCTCATTTCTGCTCTCAGATCCTCTTGTCTTATTGATTGTCCACCCCATGGTTCCTTTTAGTTCCTTGAATAACCTCACTAAAGTCTTTATTAGAGAGGCTTTATAGGTGGCTGATATGAGTTGATTTTCAGAACTACCATCATTGTTCATTAAGTGTGATAGGGTTCTACATTGCTTTACCATTGTGACTTTTTGCACTGTGTTTCTGTGTGGCTCATTGATTAGAAGAAATCTGTGGCCAAGGAGCTAAACAAAGCTCTTCTTAGTTCTTCTTAGGGTACACTAACCTAAGTACTAAAATGGCACTTCTGATTCACAAAGAGGATCCTGTTGTCACTCTCTGTCTGTCTTAGTTTCTTTGGAAAGGTGGATCTGAACCAGAGTGGCAGAAAGAAAGATCCCTCCCCTTGTCCTGAGGCTTCTCTTTTCTTTGGGCATACTGACCTATGTGTGAAAATTATGCTTCTTAGTCATAAAGAGGACCTTGCTGCCATTCTGTCAGTCTACCTCAGTTTCTTTTTCCTAGGATTCTTTTTAGTTGAAGAGTCATCATGTTGGTATATCAGAACTTTTTAAAGAAAGTATTAAAGTATTAAGTATACTTTATAATACTTTAATACAGCATTAAGTATTAAAGTATTAAAGCATTTCTCTTTGTTGGGATATTATATTTGACATGTAAGTCAAGTTTTGGTAATCTAACCAGTTTCCGAATTATTAATAAAAGTGAAACTTTTTTATGGATTCATGCAAATACATTGCAAAATATAAAGATATTTATCAAGGGCATCAAGAAAAGAGAAAAGTAAACAGTTCAGTATAATTCAAGATAAGATATGATTAGCTAGGTTGTATCAGATCAAAAGAGAAAGTCTCTAAAACTGCAAAAGTAAAATCTATATATATAATAGTATAAACAGAAAGACCTTAAATGATATTCATTTTTCATGTTTTTCAGTTTCATATAGAAAGCCTGATAGCCTGAAATTGTTACATCTTCAGTTTGCCCTTAAGTACTACTTTTATATTTAGTTCTATGTGAAAGCTGTACTCTAGAGTATCTACCAAAGACTTTCCTTTTTAAAAAACATTTTTTTAAATTTTTGTTTGTTTGTTTGTTTTTGGACCACACCCAGCGATGCTCAGGGGTTACTCCTGGCTGTCTGCTCAGAAGTAGCTCCTGGCAGGCACGGGGGACCATATGGGACACAGGGATTTGAACCAACCACCTTTGGTCCTGGATCAGCTGCTTGCAAGGCAAACGCCACTATGCTATCTGTCCGGGCCCTTAAAAAACATTTTTAACTTAAAGAACCAAGATTTATAAACTTATTGATAGCTCAGTTTTAGTTATATCTCAACACCAGTTCCACCACCAGTGTTAAATTCCCTCAATGTGTATTCCATTACTCCATACACCTATAGCTCTACCTGCTTGCCACCTTGACAGACACATTTCCAAGATTGGCTGAAGCTTATATCTAATATTTTCAGATTTGTTGGTCTGTGCTTTAAACATAAGCTATACCACTCTCCTACTTCACTAGTATAACTGAAACCCCAACTCCTATTACCCTATTACTCCCCTTCTTCCTCTTCCTCCCCTTGATTCCTTTCCTTCTCCTTCCTTCTCCTCCCTAAACACTGGAGTCAAGGGTGATCTAGGCATCCCCTTTTACAACATTACATTTCTTCAATCTTACACACACACACACACACACACACACATTTCTCTGAACACAGGCATTAGTGCAGTTCTACAAATGGCAAAAGGCTTAAAACGCTCACAATTAAAGATCTCATTATGCTACCGTTTTCAAGGAAGTTTGCTCAATTTGGTAATGCAGTTTTCTAAAATGTTCAGAACTAACCAGAACATAACAAAGTTTCCAGGGTTTCTGTAGAAATTTAGAGTACCCCCATGTTTACTCATCTATGTACAGAAGGTTAAATATTTTTTCATATGTGACTATTCTTCCCATGAAGCTTTAACAAATCAAGTAAAACCTAATTTATATGCATTTTCTTTCACAAAGAGAAAAGGCATCTAATATGGAATATTTTAAGAACTCCTCTAAGACCTCTCATATTTCTTACCCTTTAGTGAGATTTATGGTTTCACTCTTCTTTTTTAGAAATTTTATTCTCAGTAAGTTTTATCTTAGAGGTATTAAAAGGCTTTTACCTCAGTACAGATAACCATGAAATCATTCTTACCTACTCATTTAAACAAGGTGAGAATGATTTTAGAGCTGCAAATTAGATTTAATTTTCCTAAACAATGATAAAAATATTGTCCTTGGAAAAGTGGCCTCTAGAGGAGCAGGGTTTTGTGAATAGCTTATATGAAGTGGGGGGAGAGAGGTAGAAGCTTTGAGAAGAGTGTTGACCCCTTCCCACTCTCTGGTGCCTCAGTTTCTCCATCTCCAAAGAACTCCAGATTTGCATCTCAAAAGGATGGGTTCCACAGACTAGTTCAGGGCTATAAATTTCTTAGTTTCAATATTTCCCAAAAGCTTATTATCAGCCCCACACACACACACAAACCCATCCCTATATGTCTATAACACTGAGTGGTTGGTTTGGAACAACTATTCTTAATTCATTTAGAAATCTGATAGTGTCATACTATAACTGTTTTGTTTTGTATTAGGGCTATACCTGGCACCATATATGGTACCAGGATTGAACTTGAGTAAGTACCCTGGCCTTGCCTGCTATACTATTCTTCCAGGTCTCATACAATTGTGTGAGAGGATGAACCAGAAAAATAGTGTATAAGGGTTAGGCATTTGATAAAGGCAAAATGAGAACAAGTGTCCTTATTTTAATCTTAGGGGAAAAGGAAGAGTTTGCTGCTCCTAATTTATTTGGGTGTGGTTCGACAGAAATTGGAGCTCAACTAGTCCTCTTGTTCTGGCATGAGCTTTATACTATTGCCCAAAGCACTCTTGGGAGATTCATCTCTGATCATCTTCAAGGGAACTGGCCTGAAAACACATTTGTGGGGTCCTGGGTTCTGAACAAGAAGATACACCACTTTTAAAGGCCAAATGACAGGCTTCTCTTAGGTTCTGAACAAAGAGGGATGCCATTTTGTAAGGACCACATGGTGTAAGCCACATGCTAGGCTTCCTCAAGCTTATTTCCTTTAACCCTGCCCCAAGTTATCTGGCCATACCAGGTAGCCTATTGAAGAAGGGCACAAGGGAGCAGTAGCAAGGTACTTTTAGGCAACAGCAATCATCTTAAAGATCATCAAAAAGGTAGAACCTCTCTATATCACTTCCCTATATAAACCTATTCATGACCTTGGGTAGGGTTCATCTCTTTCGAGAGAGAACCTTGACCTGGTCTGTTCAGAGCTGTTGGTAGATGGGTGTGGTTTGGGTGTTCCTCTTACTCCAATTGTGTTAAGCTCCAATTCTGGACCTTAACAATTTTTTCATAAGTCCCTCTTCTGCTTGCTTTGAGAAATGGAATGCACTTCCCTAGAAATAGACAAAATAGTGTTGTAAGCAAATAGATAGGGGGCCCTGGCAATGAGTTTTTGGGAAATAGTAAACTAAAAAGAAATTGCCTCATCTAAAAATAGTCCAGAGTCATGAAGAACACTTGCTTTTGAGATGCAAATCCTCAGTTATTTGGAAATAGAGAAACTGAGACCCCACTTAGAGGAGGATACGGCACTCAGAAAAGCCGAAGCTATGGGAGAATCTAAAGCAGGGGTCTCAAACTCAATTTACCTGGGGGCCGCAGGAGGCAAAGTCCGGGTGAGGCAGGGCCGCATAAGGGATTTCACTTACCGAATATTTGCAATGAAAAATCGCATTAGTAAGAAATAAATTCGCAAAAAATCGCATTAAACATTTGCATACCCCGAACAGAACTGCTCGGGGTATGCGAATGTTTAATGCGATTTTTATTGCGATTATTTGGTAAGCGAATAATCGAGAATACTGCGATATTTGAAGGCCGGCCACGGGTCACAAAATGTTGTACAGAGGACTGCAAACGGCCCGCGGGCCGCAAGTTTGAGACCCCAGATCTAAAGATTGTGAGAATATGAAAGGACTGATGTTGGTGGAGGAAGTCCCCAGGTGGCTGATGTGAAATAGGGAGGAAAGAGGTGGCTACCTTGAGAAGGGACTCTGTTGTCTTCTCTCTATATCTGTCACCTGGGAATGGCTAAGGAGCTTTAGGACCAATAAAGTCTGCAGTGAGCCCCTGCACAGCAGGGACCTCAACTCTTGTCAGCCTCCTGCAATCAAGCTGCACCTAAAATCTACTTGGTCTGCCTGATGTGGGTCTTAAACCTTGCCACCCAATTTCTTGGGGAGCTGTAGACTCAGGCTGGAGCAAGGAATTGCTCTTTGCAGGAAAATCAGTCCTAAAACTTGCCAGGGCCTTTAGGTCCATTGTCTTCCCTCACAGAAAAGAATCTCAGGGACCCGCAAGGGGTAAGGCATCTGTTTTGCCCGCGCTAGTCTAGGATAGACCACGGTTTGATCCCCGGGCATCACCCCATATGGCCCCCAAGCCAGAAGCAATTTCTGAGCGCATAGCCAGGAGTAGCCCCTGAGGGTCACCTGGTGTGGCCAAACCCCCCTGCCCCGAAAAAAAGAATCTCAGGAAATGAGCATTAAAGTAAAAACAGTTTTTATTCCAAGGTACTGAGAAAGGGAAAGGAGAGAATAAGAAAGAGAGTATAGTGCTCATGAGAGAATGCAGGCTTTTCCAAAGGTGGAAAGAGCACTGGTACACAACCAGCATGAAGGTAGAAAAGTACTCATCTCTCAAGAAGGGTGAAACAGGCAATGTACATGCTGGCACCATGTGCACGGACCTAGGGAACACATGTATGTGTCTCCTTTTTTCCAAGTAAATTTATATAGGGATTTTCCCAACCTGCCTCATGTAGGGTTTTAAACCTAGGCAAGAGTCCAATTGTGATGGGAGGGAGGGAGTTGGGATCAGTTTATTTTCTTAGCCTTTCCTGGCTTTTGTTCCTGCTGGGATTTATCAAGCTAATTCCAGTATCCACAAGGTGTGTCATGGTAGCCTTAGGGCTAATAACAAAAATAAGGTCTTCAAATTTATTTCTTGGTTTTATTATGTTCCAAGAACTTTTATACATCCCAAGAATTCATTGCCATGGGTGGGGTGGTGGAAGGCTTCCCTATCTAATTAGTAGATGAGAGGGTCTTCCCTATCTACTGGACTTCAGATGAATCTTGATGAATGGGACTGATGAGATATGATGTCTGTGCTGTATAGGTGCTTGTAGCACAGTTTACCAGTCCCAATCCAAGCCAGACATTTCCCCAAATGCCAGTAGCCAATGTAGGTAGGGCAGAGAGAAGGTAGAAGCACTCTTCTTGCTACTTCCTAGCTTTATCAAGCCATTGGCAACAAAAGGAAAGTCAGTTCTAAATTCTTACCTGGGATTTCCAGGTTTGTCACCTTGCTTCACAGAAAAGAATTTCGAGAAGAGATGAATAACAAAGTAAAAACAAGTTGGTTCAGGAAACAAAGAAAAGGAAAGGTAAAGATACATGCTCAAGAGAGAGCACAGACCTGGAAAATCCTAGATGGATTTTTGGGAGGAAGTTTAATTACAGAAAATTTCCATAACAACCTTTGTCCAAAATTCTTCACGTAAGAAGTTAATGGGACTTTTTCAGGGGAACAGCATTGACTTCTGGGAGTTCATTCTAAAAGTTCTATCTCAGTCTTGCCAATGTTCCTCTTCTCAAGAATCCAACTTCCTTTTCAAGTGGGAATTAGGAATACTGCTCAAGTAACTGACTCTATTCACTGAATAGATAAGGACAGGTCTTAAAACACAAACTCACACAAGAACACAAGTCTCACCAGGTTGTATGAACAGGAACTGAGACACCTTCAAAAATTAAGTAAATTCACTGTAAAACCTATAACAGAATGTATCATGGGATATATTAACTTAGGGTCATCCTTCCCAAGAATAAATATGTAAAAATACTAATGTGGATTGTGCTTGAGGCTTAGCCTTATGGCAGTACTCAGGTCTGCAAGTGTAATAAATTTACTGTCTCCTATACCAATGTCATCTCTCTCTCTTTTTATATATATATTTTTTTTTTATTTAAACACCTTGATTACATACATGATTGTGTTTGGGTTTCAGTCATGTAAAGAACACCCCCCATCACCAGTGCAACATTCCCATCACCAATGTCCCAAGTTTCCCTCCTCCCCACCCAACCCCCGCCTGTACTCTAAACAGGCTCTCCATTTCCCTCATACATTCTCATTATTAGGACAGTTCAAAATGTAGTTATTTCTCTAACTAAACTCATCACTATTTGTGGTGAGCTTCCTGAGGTGAGCTGGAACTTCCAGCTCTTTTCTCTTTTGTGTCTGAAAATTATTATTGCAAGAATGTCTTTCATTTTTCTTAAAACCCATAGATGAGTGAGACCATTCTGCGTTTTTCTCTCTCTCTGACTTATTTCACTCAGCATAATAGATTCCGTGTACATCCATGTATAGGAAAATTTCATAACTTCATCTCTCCTGACAGCTGCATAATATTCCATTGTGTCAGAATTTCTTAATACTCTCCAGGAATCAATCATTTATGTTCCAGGCCAGTAATTCTGAATCTCACTGGCTTTTCAGAATCTTGAGATAGAAACTTTTGTCTTAAAGGCCTTTAAAATTTCAATGTTTTACCAATATATATAACCAACTTCCCATCCTACCCCATTTCTTTGCCTGCAAAATAAGAAAGGAAAAGTTAGATCTAGTTATATTCCATGGGGCATTCCACTAGTCCCTCCCTTAGAGGAGCTCCTATAATCTGAGTAGTTTGCTTTTCACTAACAAAAGGAGTTGTATTATAAGGACCAAGAGATAGTAAAATAGGCTGGAAGATAGGGCTGCCTATCCCCACACTTGGCAATGAGTCCTTGGGATGTAATAAAAAATCTTGGAATATAATAAAACCAGGAGATGGAATTTGAAAAAGTTACTTTTGTCACTAGCCACTCTAAGGCTACTGGGAACTACCTTGTTTGTGGAAACAGGAACTAAAGTCTGATAAGAGAAAATAGTACAGAAAAAAGTCCAGAAAAGGAAGGTTTGGTTGCTGGTCCATGCACATGATGTCCACATCTCCTTTCTTTCATACTGATATGTGAACTTGGACTCTATCTTTGGAAATGACAGCATTCTCTCTTGAGTTTGCCTATCTGTCTCTGCCTCTGTCTCTCTGTCTGTCTTTGTATCTCTGTTTCTCTGTTTCTCCCTCCTTCCACAGAATTTTTAAATAAAACCTGATTTTGCTTCATTGCTTATCTCTTCCTAAATTTTTTTTCTGAGAGAAGGTGATGTACCTGAAAGGTCTGGGTAAGGTCTGGACTAACTTTGCTTTCCTCACTAGGGCAAGGCTCACAGTCCTAGATCTCTCCCAGCCCTTCCAGGATGGCCAGAGGTGTAGAGAAAGAAAATGGGAGATTTCTTTCTCTGGGCTGCCATCTTTCTCCGAATATTTTACATAAGTCACTCAGGGACTCTCACCAGCATCAGTAGTACAGTGGTTAAAGTGTTAAGGGAAAAATATATGAAAATAGATATTAGATGGTTATATAACTCAAATAGGTGATCAGATATAGATGCTTGTTAAGCCTTTCTACACCCCACCTTCTTGATCCTCTTGATCTGGAATTTTACTTTGAGACATCAAAGGTCTGCTGCCCTAGTAACCATTAGCTAACGCCCCTCCAAAAAGGCACTTGACATATTTGGGCAAAAGAATGGACTTCTGCTTGCCCCTCCTAAGGTTCTTTCCTTATTTGAAAAAGAACAAGCTCACCATCTGATTGGACATTGTATTTGGACCTGGACTAGGGATTGGTGCATTCTACAAGCCCTACTTTCTATATAGACCCTCCTCCTAAGGTTCCTTAAACCTATAAAAGACACCTCCCTAGATTGCCCAGAGCTACTGGTTTCAGTCTACAAGGATAGATCCAGCCTCCCAGCTAGCTGGAATCAATAAACCTGATTTTGCTGATTGCATTCTCTGAAGATTTGTGATCTTTATTTGAGGTGGTGGGCTTTCTTGGACCCTTAACAAAAGCACTGATTTGCCTTTGAAGGTAGCAGACCTCAATTCAATTCTTGAACACCATCAGCAATAAACTCCAAGCACAAAGTCAGAAGTAATAAGCCCTGATCATCACAAGCATCTGGTCCTCAAAACAAAAACAGTTTGATTATATTATTAGAATGCATGATAATTCTAATTAGAACACAAGATACTCTCCTGTCTTGTGTTCTATTCTTTGTTCATGGACACAAGAATCTGGAAAAGAAACATTAGTTTACTGACTTATCATCTTCCCAGTTTCTCCAAATTATTTACACTTACATTCTTGTTTTAGATTACAAAATGTTTTTAAAATTTGGGTTGTGATGGTGGGGTTTCCTATGTAATAGTACTCAGGCATCAAGGGTTACGTTTATGAGTAACTGGCCCTGTTTTTTATGTGAACTGGATGGTTTCATTCTAAACCATTGAAATTCTTGCTCTGGACCAAATGGTACTAGGCCCTACGAGGGTCATCCTGGCAGTGTTCAGGGGTCACCAGGACTGTATAAGTTAGTGCTGTGGGAAAGGCTAAACCTTATAGTGTTGGGGAGATACTGCTCTAAGGAGTGCCAGGGATCAAACACAGGGGGTCTTTGTACTCAATCCCTGGTGTTCTCTCCCTGCATCTTTGCTTTTGCTTTTCCTCAGAGAAAAATGTAAGCCCAAATTAGACCTTAGTATTTACTATTATTTTTGCTTAGAATATTCCATTCCTCCATCCCAGGGCCTTGTCATTCAAGTCTCAGATCAAATGCTCTTTAATCACCCCCTCTATCCATCTCCCTTTGTTGCCTGATGTGTCTTAGTATCTAGTTTATATAATTATCTTGAAAATTATATCTATTTTACAGGGCATAAGCAATAGAAAGCACAGAACATGGGAGAAATTCTGGTACATACTAGGGAATAGAAATTCTTTTAATTTTTGAGGGGTTAGTTGAAAAAGGACATTTGTTGTTGTTGCTTTTTTTCCTTCTCTCTCTCTCTCTCTCTCTCTCTCTCTCTCTCTCTCTCTTTGGCTGGGAAAGATGTCAAATACTGCATCGAGGGTAAGATTTACTGCTGCTGTTTGAGTGTAGGCATTTCTAATTAGCACAGCAATTGCTGCCGTGTAAATGGATACTGCTGTTGTGTTTTTGAGTGCTTGATTCTCTTTAGTGGGCTTAATCTGCTTCCAAGTATTTTAAAGTGCTCAAAATTGCTGTGCTAATTACAAATCCTGATAAATTCTCCATTAAAGCATATCTTCTAAGTACCTTCAACCTGATAATACTGTTAGAAGGAGTTATATAGGATTGAGAGTAAGAAAACCGCATTTATTTAATAACTGTCTTAAATTCAACTTGCCTCTCCATGGTTGTACTCGAATTAGTAAAGCCAGGCTGCATTTACCTGCTCCTTAATTACATGGGTGAGGGGTTGACAGAGCTTGCCTGGGGAAATAAAGATGCAGTGAAAGAAATGCTCATGTGTATCCTTTGTTGAGACCACACCATCTTCTCTGATCTTGTGGGTCCCTGGATCAGGGTTCCACCTTCACTGGATGTGAGCCTGCCTGTCACATTCTCAGATACTCTCTCTTGAACCTAAACTGCCCAACCCTTCCTGGGTGTAAGCTTGTCTCCAGGAGCCTGATTTTATCACATGTAAACTAGATTTAAATGATCATTCCAGCGGCCAGAGCGAAAGCACAGTGGTAGGGCATTTGCCTTGCACAAGGCTTCCCAGGAAGGACCTGGGTTCAATCCTCAGTGTCCCATATGGTCCCCCAAGCCAGGAGCTATTTCTGGGTGTATGCCAGGAGTAATCTCTGAGTGTCACTGGGTGTGGCCCCAAAACCAAACCAAAGCAAAACAAAACAAAAACAACAACAAAACAAACAAACAAACAAACAGAAAGTTAAATGATCATTCCATGCTTTGTGAAGCTCAGATTAGAAATGTGTGTCAGGACTGAGGAAGTCACCTAGAGCTATGAACATATAAAGGACCACTAAGGAAGAAGGAAGCTAATAGCCATCACTTCCTATTGAGAGACTGTTCAACCCCCAGGGTGTGATTTAGTGGCTCCAGGAAATGACTTGAATAGTATAGAAGACTACAAAACTCAATCACCTCCCAATTGAGATAACAGAATAGAAGAGGCAGAACTTTCACTTGATTGTCTAGAGATCAAGAAAAGGGCCTAAATAGAATCTGAAGATTGCCCTGTGGTTAGGCCTAAGAGTATGTAATCCAAAATCAAATCAATTCATCTGGCAACCCTTTGAGCATTGCCAGTTGCAGTCCTGAAGGCTCTGAGTGCCTTGGAGTCTCCATCACTGTCAAGGAGAGTAGTGTGACATCCTCAGGCCTTTGCAGTGAGCCAGCTATGCCTGGTACTCTTATCCCTGGATCTCTTCAGCACCATTTGTGCTATTTGTGAAACCTTTACCCTAAAAAAAATGGCCCAAGGGGGCTGGGAATGCCTAAGGAAGCCTGAGTGTATAAGACATTTTGTGCATGGAGGACCAGAATGTGAAGATTTAGGTTCTAGGCTCACTCTGTTAAAGTAAAGAGTAACCCCCTTCAGCATAGTAATGGACTACCTCTACAACTAATATAGAAAAAAAAATACCAAACAGTTATATAATTCTACGTAGACCAGTATCTAGGCTGAGATCTCTGAGAACTTCTTGGAATTAGAGCTGGTAGATTCCACCAACTCCTGACAATTTGTGGCAAAGAAATGGCCCAGCTCCACAACTGAATCTCATTGAACTACCAAGCCATCAAATCATTCCAGTTCCACAGATTCTGGAGTTACACTTCCAAATTTCATAGTACTGATATACCAGTAGGAGCACAGCAATTTTGATGGAAAAGTACTGTAGAAGTTTTCACTCAATAAGGGAAAACAATAACACAGAAGGTTTAACCAGCTCCAGCAAGCTCAGGAAATTCTCTGACAATGACTTTAGTCAGACCATTGTAAGATATAACAATGATTGGGGCCGGGCGGTGGCGCAAGAGGTAAGGTGCCTGCCTTGCCTGTGCTAGCCTTGGACGGACCACAGTTCGATCCCCCAGCGTCCCATATGGTCCCCCAAGCCAGGAGCAACTTCTGAGCGCATAGCCAGGAGTAACCCCTGAGCGTTACCGGGTGTGGCCCAAAAACCAAAAAAAAAAAAAAAAAAGATATAACAATGATTACAAATTTATTTTAATCAATCACTTCCCTTATAATTTTATTTGCCTTTTGGTTGTAACTAGCAATATAAAGTAAATTTCTGTCTGCTAAATGGCTAGGAAACTGGACATTGGTGGAAGGGAAGTCATACTGGTAGTAGGATTGATTTTGGAACATTGACTACCTGGTACAAATGTATTATGAACAACTTTTTAAATCACAGTTTTATAATTATAAATAAAAGATGGCTGGAGTGGTAGCACAGTGGTAGGGCATTTGCCTTGCACTCAGCGGACCCAGGATGAACACAGGTTTGGTCTTTGGCATCCCATATGGTCCACAGTAGGAAGTATGCCATGAATGGGGAAGTGCAGTTAGGGCTTAGAAAGAACCACTATGACAATGATAGTTGGAAATGATCAATCTGGTCAAGAACTGGGTACTGAAGGGAGATAAAGTAATATCCATGATACACTTTCAGTAAAAATATTATTATCCGGGGCCGGGCGGTGGCGCTAAATGTAAGGTGCCTGCCTTGCCTGCCTTGCCTAGCCTTGGATGGACCGCGGTTCGATCCCCCGGTGTCCCATATGGTCCCCCAAGCCAGGAGCAACTTCTGAGCACATAGCCAGGAGTAACCCCTGAGCATTACCGGGTGTGGCCCAAAAATAAAAAAAAAATATTATCCAGTGTCTATAAAGGGCAAAAGGAAGAGAGAGAAAGAGAGAGAGAGAAGATAAAGAGAGAAACAGGCATGGGGGAAGGTAGGAGAGAAATTGGGGACATTGGTGGATGGAAATATGCATTGGTGAAGGGATGGGTAATGAACATTGTATGACTTAAATTCAATCAACAACTTTATGACTATCTCACAGTGATTCAATTAAAATAATGTTTGAGTGTGAGCACCCAGGAAGAAGGAGCACAGCTTGAAACCCAGAGAAAGAGGGTGTGGGGAGGAGGGACAAGATGTGATTTTTAAACAACAGCGGAAGAGCTCCCCATGATGAAATAGGACAGGGTACCCTCCCTGGAGAGAAGAGCAGATGTAGAAAACAGATAAGTCTGACAGAAGGCCAAATCCAATGTGGGGACAGAGATAAAGTAGCATCAGAGCTGGGCAGAACTGTGTGGGGAGAGCTGGGCGCTGCCAAGAAACAGTGCAGAGTGGAATGTTTTACTTAACATTGTCCACAGCTTATTGGAACTGCAACCAAAAGAAATTTCATGCCAGGAAACCAGTTTGACAATAATGTAATTGATATAAACATAAGCAAAGTTCCCATGTCATATTTCTGGTCATGTTTTTAATAGTAAACAATCATGAATATCTATTCATATACTTTGCATCTTACTTCATCTAGAACAGTTGTTAGTCACTAGAGCTTATAATTCAGGGTGCTTGGCAGACCCAACTCTGACCAGGGCACTGACTCTCACACACAGTCTATCTCTCTCTCTCTCTCTCTCTCTCTCTCTCTCTCTCTCTCTCTCTCTCTCTCTCTCCATTCACACACACACATGCACACCACTCATACTTGGGAAATGGAGATAAGCCAATGAGTGTAACAAACACATCTTTGTTTGATATGTTGTAGGAAATCCTTACAGACTGGTTGGAGGATAAAGTGATTAGATATTGGTCTTTGCTGGAACTGATTTTCCCCCATCAATATTTTAATTAAATAGCATTATTTGAGGGCCTATGTTTTCTTCCTCAGAGACTAGCTATGAAGCTCTGGACAGTTTTTCTGGGCCTCAGTTTCCTAATCTACACAATGGAATATTATGCCCTACTTCCAGGGTTACAAGATGTTCAGACATTGGGTTAAGATGTGTGTGATTCTTCAAGAAGAAGAAGGAAGAAGAAGAAGAAGAAGAAGAAGAAGAAGAAGAAGAAGAAGAAGAAGAAGAAGAAGAAGAAGAAGAAGAAGAAGAAGAAGAAGAAGAAGAAGAAGAAGAAAAAGAAGAAGAAGAAGAAGAAGAAGAAGAAGAAGAAGAAGAAGAAGAAGAAGGAGGAGGAGGAGGAGGAGGAGGAGGAAGAAGAAGAAGAAGAAGAAGAAGAAGAAGAAGAAGAGAAGAAGAAGGAGAAGGAGGAGGAAGAGGAAGAAGAAGAGGAAGAGGAGGAAGAGAAGAAGAAACACAAACCTTTTAAGTAGTTGCTGGTTTGGAGCTTTTACTTTTCTTTTCTTTTGTTTTTGTTGTTGTTTTTATCTTTTTTTTCTTCTTTTGTATGTGTGGGTTTTTTTGTTATTGTTGTTCTTTTTTTTTTTTGCTTGTCTTTCATAGTTGCTGGTTTTGGCTTTTGTTGTTCTTTCTTTGCTATTGTTTGTATTTTTGTTTTTACAGCTTTATTGGTTTTTTATTGTTTGTTTTTGGGTTTTTGTTTTGTTTTGTTTCTTTTTTATTCTTTTGTGTTGTTTTGTTACCTTTTTCTCCCTTTTCCCCTTTCTTCTTCTAAATTGATATTTATTACACCTAGACGATTCCTTTTAGTTTCTTGTGTGTGTGTGTGTGTGTGTGTGTGTGTGTACGTGTTTGTTTGTTTTCCTTTTTATTTCTTATACCTCCAACAGAACCACATTATTGGAATCATCTTGCTCAGCCTCATAATTTGAGGGGGGAAACGGATAGTACCAGGATGAGACAGTCATATGAACATTTAGTGGAAATAAAAAATGATCAGACTTGGACACTAAACCGAAAGTCAAAGACAACAGAATCAATACCCAATCTACAACAAGCTGTACAAGTGGGGACCAGTTATGCTAGCATCCTGGGGTGGGGGGCTGGCAAAGGAGGGAGAAGTGGGAAGCATGCTGGGAAATGGGGTGGAGAGAGGACAACACTGGTGGTGGGAATAAGAGGACTTATTCATTGTCACTATGTATCTTAAATATTACTGTGAAAATTTAACTCATTTTGGCCACAATAAAAATTAAAAAAAGATATGTGTGATTTAAAAAAAAAAGATGTATGTGCTTCACCATTGTTTATTACAGCACTCAATACAATAGCTAAGGGTTGGAAGCAACCTAGATGTTCAACAACAGACAAATGGACCACGGAAATGTGGTTTATACACAAAGAAATACACATAGCTGTAAGGAATGATGCAATAATGTAAAATTTGTTGAAAGATGGATGGAATTGGAAAATATTATGTTAAATTAAGTAAGTCAGAAGAAGGATAAATATAGAATGATATCACTTATATGTGGCATTTAGAATAACCGCATGAAGAAATGCAATAGGCCAATGTATAGTGAGGAGAAGAAAAGAAATTGAGCAGAAGAGGAGAAACACAAATATGAAAGGATGTAGGACAGGGGCTAAAAGGTCTCAGGTGCATTGGTTGTGTTAGAAAGGACAGAACTGGGGCCGGGCGGTGGCGCTAAAGGTAAGGTGTGCCTACCTTGCCTGCACTACCCGGTGTCCCATATGGTCCCCCAAGCCAGGAGCAACTTCTGAGCGCATAGCCAGGAGTAACCCCTGAGCATTACCGGGTGTGGCCCAAAAAAAAACCAAAAAAAAAAAAAAAAAAGAAAGGACAGAACTAAATATCCAAGCCAGTCAACAACAATAAAATCCTGAGACTCAAACTTTAACAACCAAAATTAAAACTAGGCCTATTATGCTGGTAAACTATGTGGTAGGAGTGGTGGTATGGGATGCATTCTGGGAACATTGGTAGAGGGAGTTTGACACTGCTTGATCGGATTGGTCCTGCAATATTGTGTGTCTGAAACACAACTATAAATAATCTTGTAAATCACAGTGGTTTAAATAATTTTTTTTGTTCTTGGGCCACACCTTGTGGCGTTCAGAGGCCACTCCTGGCCATGCACTCAGAAATTGCTCCTGGCTTGGGGGACCAAGCTCCTGGCTTGGGGGATTGAACCTAGGTCCTTCTGGATCAGCCACCTGCAAGGCAAATGCCCCACAGCTGTGCTATCACTCCCATTCCAATAAAGTATTTTTTAAAAGATGTATTTGCTTAGAGTAGTGCCTAGCATACAGTGGCACTGGTGATTATTATTTTGAGGGCGACTAAGAGAAAAACAAAATTAAGGGCTGACCTAAGGACTAAGAAGCCTCTGCTCAAAGAAATAACATCCATAGAGCTAATTGAGAGGAAAATCAGGGGGACCCCTGTCATAGGCCCCAGCAAGAGAATAGTTCCAGGGCCAGAGCAATAGAACAGGAGTTAGTGCACTTGATTTGCATGTGGCCAAATTAGGTTCAAGCCCTGCCATTGCAGATGGTCTCCCAAGCTCATCAGGATTCAGTCCTGAGCACGACAGTGTGTGGTCTGACCAAAAGGCAAGCAAACAACAAAGAGAATAGTTCCAGAATAAGGGCACCAAGGTCAAGTCTGATCAGAGGTCAGGTCAGATCAGAGCTCAGGATGCTTTGGATTTAACAATAATTACATCACTGGGACTTTAGCCATTACCGTCAATGACATGGTAGGATGGAGGATACCATGTATGAGTATATTGGAAACATGGGCAGATAAAGCTAGCAAAAGCAGGGTGACATTTCAACTGTTTATCTTGGAAGGGACACAAGCAAGAGTAGAGGGGGAAAGGTGGGTTATCATCTGCTCTGCTGAACCTTTATTCCACTCACCATCATCTCCTTTGAACTCCAGTCAGCTGATCAGGGAAAGATTCCAATTTATATATTATAAAAGAAAAAGACTCATAGGTAAACAGAGATTAAGAGTGGCAGTGTTGGGACAAAAGCCCAGCTACTCACATCCTCTCCAGTTCCAGAATGTTGGTTTTGGCATGGAGGGAGAACTTGCAAGAAAGTGTGGGATTCTCAATACCATTTATCTGCTGTTTCCAGAGAGATAGCATGGAGGTAAGGTGTTTGCCTTTCATGCAGGAGGTCATCGGTTCGAATCCCGGCGTCCCATATGGTCCCCCGTGCCTGCCAGGAGCAATTTCTGAGCCTGGAGCCAGGAATAACCCCTGAGCACTTCCGGGTGTGACCCAAAAACCACAAAAAAAAAAAAAAGTACCTTTTCATGATAGAGAGAGGCAGCAGTGGAAAAAGGGAGGTGACAATCCTTGAACTTAAAGATTCATGTATCCAACATGCTCCATCTTATGGAATCTATTCTGTTAGGCTTTAGTTCCAGTTTAGAAATTAGTGGGGCTGAATGTACCCCAGACCAGCTGAAGAAATCCTGTTTTTCTTTTTTTTTAATTACTTTATTTAAATAAATTTGTTTACAAAATTGTTCATGATTGTGTTTGAGTCATATAATGTACACCACCCTTTTTTTTCTTATCTACTCCTACTCCAATCATTTCTCTGCTCCTTGAGATTGTGTAGACAGGCTAACTGGCACTCTAGTCTTTGATTTTTATCTGCAAGGGAGTTGATAGATAATAAAGGTTGATGTCCCCTTTGGTACAATGTTTGTACAAAGTGAAATATATTCTTTGCTGTGGAAAAGCTGAGGACTTTGGAATAATAAGGTCAAAATTGGGGATTTGGGAAGCCGGCACAATAGTGTAGTAGTAGGGTGCTTACCTTGCACGTGGCTGACCCAGGACAGACCTGGATTCTATCCCTGGTGTCCCATATGGTCCCCCAAGCCAGCAGTGATTTCTGAGCACATAGCCAGGAGTAACCCCTCTCATCACTGGGTGTGGCCCAAAAACCAATATATATATATATACACACACACGGGGATTTAGGAAAATCACTTTCTAAACAAAGACAGTGGAGACCTCAAGAGGGACAGTGAAATGTCCAGAGAATAAACCAGATATACCCAGTACACATAAAGCAGAAACATGGGTGGAGGATGCTGAGCTAGAGCATCATTCATGGGCATGGCCTCTTCCATATTTACTGGCACCATCTTGAAATCTTTTATTTCCCCCCTTTTTTTGAATGAAATTTGTTTAGAAAGATGTAAGAGAAGAGAATGAAGGTACGTGTGTTCATGAGAGAACATAGACTTCTCCAAAGTGGAAATAAGCAAAGAAACACAGAGACAAGCAAGGAAGATATGTGCTAAAAGGAAAACATAGGGTTGAAGAGCAAGCCTCCCCCCACAGACCCCTTTTTAAAGCAAAGTAAGATAGTTTTTATTTAGTATGGTATTAATTCTAAGGAGGATGTGGGGTTCACCAGGAAGAGGATGTAAGAAGAAAAAGAATGTCAAAAATGTTAAGGAAATCTTTACCCGGAGGAGGGGCATATGCAACCTCTGAGTAGGATGCTGTGAAGTAAAAAGAAGAAAAATTACAAACCACAAACAGGGATGTGTACAATTCCATAATAGACTGTACCACTTTCTTGAAGCTTTTACCTTTTATTTTGAGTGGTAGTGGTATGGGGTCACATCACTGATATTCAGCTTGGTGCTGAGGGTCACTCCTGGAGGTATTTGTAATACCAGGGGGGTTCAATTAGGGTTGGCTGCATGCAAGGTATCTTACCCCTTGTGCTATTTCTCCAGTTCCAATTTCTTAATTTTGTTTTAGGGTTAGGGTTACAGGTAAAGGTAGATTTAGGGTTTATTTATTTATTTATTTTTAATCACTGTGCTTACAAAAATTTTAATACTGGGGCTTCAGTCATAGAATGTATACCACCCTTTACTAGTGCTAACTGCCCATTGACAACGTGGCCTCCTTTTCTCTTCCCAGCCCCAATCCCCTGCCTGTCTCTTAGACAGGCATTCTGCCTATCTCCCTCACTATCATTGTGATGGTAGTTGTCATTGTGGTTAGGGATCTAGCTGCACTCACTGCTTTTTGTGGCAAGTTTCATGTCATGAGCTGGTCCTCCTGGAATTCAGCTCTATTGTCTCTGAATATTATTGTCATACTATCTTTTATTTTTTTGTATATTATGCAGATGAGTGAGACTATTCTATGTCTATCCCTCTCCCTCTGGCTCATTTCACTCCATGTGAAATAGTCTCCATGTCCATACATGTATAGGCAAATATTATTACTTCATTTTTTCTAATTACTGCATAGTATTCAATTGCAGAAATGTATCATAGTTTCTTTAACCACTCTTCTGTTGTTGGGCACCTGGGTTGTTTCCAGATTCTAGCTATTGTAAATAGCTAGATAAACAGAGGGTGCAGAGGGCAATTTTTTAAATTGTGCTTGTGCTTCTCCTGCCTAGAGATACCAGAGATACCCCAGCTTGAGCCGAGGCTGGCAGAAGCCCTGAGAAACAGAGGGGTGAGTGCCCCCTCTCCCAAAGGACATAGTTAACCTGAGATGTGATACCCCTCTTCTGATGAGGGAACACAGGCGTCTCCTGCCTAGAGACACAATTTCTTACTTTTTAAGCAATGGTATTCTATTATTTTCATCTTGCACCAGACCTTGAAACTATGTGTACCTATTCAGGAGCACAGAGTTGGTGGATCAATCGCATAGGTTTGCCATCTTTGTCAGGTAGCAAAAGTGCTAACCTCTGTATACTGCTCCTGAAAATCCCCCACCTCAGAGAGAATGGCCTAGAGATTGATGTAAAGGACAGAATTGACTAGGTACAGCAACCTGGATTACAATGTAAGTGTGTGGGCCCCAAATCTAGGTATCTTCTCAATACAACAGAGGAAAGACATGAGATACGAGAGTCCCAGATGTCTGGACTCTGCTGATTAGCACAACTAAGGGCTTGCTCCAGTTTTGAAAGGGCGAGGTGAGTCCAGAAGTTGGCTGCTGTCCTGGACTCCCAGCACTGTGGCAGAGAATGCTCTGGGAGAGATGGGGCTGTGGGCTATGGTGAGCCTGGACCATGGACCATTCAACTGTTATCCTAGAAGAAAATGGTTTGGTATCTTTTTTTCCCTTTTTTTTTTTTTTTTTTTTTTTTTGAATCACAGCTACCTGTGTTTAGGGCTTATCTCTGGCTCGGTACTCATGAATAACTCCTGACAGTGTTCGGGGATCAAACAGAGATTGAACCTGAGTTGGCTGTGTGCAAGCAAGGCAAGCACCCTACTTGTCACTCCAGTCCTTAACATGGTATTTTATGGAGTCCACTGTGGGATTGTACCCTGAATCCACAGTGGTTTTGTTGGTCTGAGTGGGCCAATTTCACTCAGCAACTAAGTGAAATTAAGCTGCTACCACTTCCTATCCTTAAATCTTTGTTCTTTGGGACAGAAATACTGGACCTTTATCCCCCCTCCCCAATTTTGTCACATTGACATCAGGCTCTGCCTCTAAGATGCGTAATAGAACCCTGACCACCTTCTTCTCTGCCTAATTTTGGGGATAGAAATTCCAGGCCCAATTGTCAGAGGAAGCACCTCAGAAGGAAATTAAGAGGCAAGGCATGAAGGTGAAGATAGCACAAAAGGTAGAGCATTGGCCTTGCATGTGGCTGATCCAGGTACAATTCCCAGTACTGCATGATTCTCTGAGCATCATTGGGGCAGCCCTAGAATTCTGGATGAGGCCAGCACTACACTGTTAAAGTCTCACATGAAACCATTTAACCTGATAGAGAATGACCAGGAGGGAGCATCACCAAAATACAATAAAGTAAAATAATAGGACTGCGTGCAGGTCTTGCACAGACTTGCCCTGGCAAGTCACTTTCCCTTTCCTATGCTCATCTCCTTATTTATGTCAGATGACTCAGCCCACCTCTTTCCAAGGATTCTTCCTGCTCCTTGGGGTTGAATGAAGAAAGAAGAACATTAAGAAGGAAGGGCTCATGTGCCCTGGGTGCCTCATTTAGACCACACTCCTGGCCCACACCTGTGCCTCATTTGGTCACTGTGACTCTGCAAGGTGGACATTTTCTGGCTCTGTGCTCATGGTGCACTCCAGTGCAACTGAGGAAACCATTTGTGGTCTGGGTATCGAACTGGGATTGGCCATGTACAAGCACCTTAACTTTTATTATCTCTCTGGGCATGCTTAACTCGGGGACAAACAGCTCTAGAATCCCTGAGTCCTCAAAACTCTTCAAATCCAAGTCAATGGGTGCTTCCAGGCTGCTTTGAACTTCTGACTTCTTGGCCTCTTTCTAAGTTTCAGTTTGGAGACTTAAAATGAAGCTCTGGTTCCTTGGGTGACCTCAATGCATGAGTTTGGAAACAGCTCTATTATTAGCTTCTGACCCTTGATCCTCACAGGAAGGGAGAGGTTTCCTCCTCCACAGGTTGTTTGGACTCACTGGTCTGACCCTGAAGAATAGTTTCTCTTAGAATGAATGAGGGAGTGGCTGTGTTGACTTGGCACGCCTGCAGAAACGTGGATGAGGGAGCAGCTATGCTAATTTGGCATACCTGCAGAAACTAGTTTATTGCCAGGTGCCCTTTTGTTTAAGGGGCCACGCCTGACCATATATGGTGTTCTGCTTGTGGGCCTCGTCTGATGGTGTGTGGGAAGCTGGGATTGGGCTCAGGACCTCACTCACACCAGAGGCTTGTTTCAGATCAAAGCAAAGGCCATGTGGGTTGAGGTCACATGATGGAAGTGGGTTTCGGAGGAAGGATTTTCTTTCTTGGTCTTTTCTTTAGGGAAGGCTTACAATTAGCAGTAAGCTCAGGGCTTACTCCTAGCTCTGTGCTCAGGGATCTCTCTTGGTAATCTCAAGGGATCAAACCCAGAGTGGAGCTGAGCTGTCTCAGGAGAAACCCTCCTGCTTTCATTGATATTGTTGTCTCTAGGCAGTGCCTTGAACCCAGGGCCCCACATCTGAAAGTGCTTTCCTGATGAGCTACACCTCAAACCCCAGCCTTTCCAGATTCTAGGCAGAGAAATAGAGGCATAGGGGGAGAATTCAGTGTACCAAATCCAATATCCCTATACCCTCATTTTCATGCCTTTTCTACTGACCAACTCCATTTTCTCACCTATTATCTCCTACACTCTTCAAACTTCAAACCTCCACAGTTGTTTTTTGTTGTTAGGGGGTTTCCAACAGGTGCTCAGGGATCCCTGAGCCATTCCCAGCAATATACCGCCAGTAACTCTGGTGTTTTGAGAGTCCTGGGGATCATCAGGTCACCTCAGGGGTACTCAGGATCCTCCAGGGATTTACCTGTTAGTGCTCAGGAAGGCATATGGTGTCGGGATAGATAAAACCTGGATTGTATGTGTGAAAGACACACACTTCAGACCTCCTCTAAGCCCAAGCATATCCAATGTATTCTATATGTTGTTTATTCTTTTGGGCAGGGGTGGGCTTAACTTGGTGGTGCTCAGTTTACTACTGGCTCTTCACTCAAGGATCACTTCTGATGAGGCTCTGGAGAATACATTGGGTTCCAGGTATCAAATCTGGGTAGGTCTCATGCAATGTAAGTACCTTATCCTACCTGCTATATTATCTTTACAACTCACCCTTCTTTATTCTTGTTCTACAGCCTTCAGAACCATTCATCAATTAATTCACAAATCTGTCATATCCTGTCCTGAACAAAAGGCTGGCCTGAAGTCAAGGCCCATATGGCATGGTGCCAGCCCAACCCAAAGACCCAGTAAACAGGATGCTGAGGCACTTGGCCCATGTCTCTGGATTCTGCTCTCATTACATCTTGCACCTCTCACTTCCGTGGATCCTGCTACCCACCCCCTCTCAGGCTCTACAATAATTATCAACCTTAACACACCTTCCCTACATCTTTCCTACACACCATTCTGACACGCCTTTTTTTATTTTTTTTATTATTTTAATTATGACAACAAAGATGCAAAGAAAGAGGACAGGGTAAAGTTACAGTGGAAGCCCAATCACCCATAAACAGAATTCTCGGTAGACCCATCAATGATATCCCAGCCTTGAACTTTCAGCCAAAGAACATTAAGAAAAACAAAACTGAACCCATGTACAATACAATTACTTTGTCCCTCAAATCCCCAGTTGTAGTACATACTATTTCTTAGCAGCACACAATATAATCTAAAGACATTACACTTATGTAACTCCTTAAACATTGAGGGCAAAGTACATTTCTCTAGTTCCATGCACATGCTTACTAGTTTAAGTTAGCCTCAAAAGTTTTAGTGGGTTGTTTTCCTTAAGGATTGGAGTCAAGGGAACATAGTAAAAAACGGTATTAAAGTGGCATTTGTTTGCATAGGCCCACCAAAACATAAGGGATATGGAAAGGCAAATTATGGTCTAAATACAAGGAGACCCTACCCCTGAAGTTTCCTGGCACAGGACTGACACTAGGCTCCAGACACACTAGTTTGTCCAATTCAAGTCATCCTCTGTAGTGGCAATACACCTCCATTCCTCACTGAGTCTCTGTTGTTGTTGGTATCATGCTTCTGTATTAAAGATCCTGGAGTCTGCATATCCCATATTGTAGTCAGGATGATGCAGAGCATCCTCCCGTTTCACCTCACTTAAGGGGCAATAGAGAGAACCATGTCCTGTAGAGCAGGTCATTGTTGTTGTCAAGTCTTCTCAGTGTAAACGGAAGTCTCTTTTTAGGAGGTCGATGTCAGACCCTTGGTAGAGTCTTTCCTGGTAGAGGACTGCTTCCAGCTGTTGCTATAAAAGACCTTGGATGTTTCGTAGATAGCTTGCCTGGTTCCGGCGTGAATGGAGGTTGCCCATTCTTCTGAGGCCTGTGCCAGGTCATTATATCAATGTTCAGGGTGTAAGGTACATTGTACTGAGATTTATTAGATAAGAACTTATCTGTATGTATGGTATTTTCCCATTTTAATGTGTCTATGCAAACAAGGATCAATGCCATGAAGCGTTATTGGTGCATCTGGAGGCAATAGGAACAAGACCAGCAATTTCCATGACATAGTTCAATCATAGGCATCAAACTGAGGGACAGTTCCACCAACAATCCTTACTGAACAGCTTACAAATAAAAGACAAGATGAAAAGTGGATAGAAACATCATAGTAGAAGAATATATAGAGAGTTACATCAGTTAAAGAAAATACCCATAAAATATTCAAAAGATATATGTGTTCAATATGTGTTCAATTTCTGTCCTTCTAAGTAGTTCTGGGATTTGTTAGATCTACTGTATGTCTTTGGTCAGAGAATAGAACTGTGTGTTACTGAAGTTAAGAAGAGTAAATCTGGGGTACTAATGGTTGGGAGGAGCATATGTTCGAGCGGGGGCGCTAGCGGTTTGCAAAATGTAGACTGGTATGAAATTGCCAGTGACAGCCTGAGTATAGCTGAGCAGCTATCTTCCACCCCCCAGATCAAACTCCACCCCCTTAGCCAACCTCTGTAGCCAGCCTGGGAGTGGGGAAAACCCAGGGTGCCCCACCAGCTCCTTCCAGAAACCCACCTGGAGATCCGGAGGAAAGGGGGAGAGGGGGGTCGGGTGACCCATTTCCGAGCCCCCCTACCCTAGGCCGGGCCAAGAGGCCGCTGGCACATGCGGAGGCCTGCCAGCTGCCTGCCCGTGCCAGCTAAAAATCCTGCTCCAGGAAGGGAGAGAGACCCTCCCAAGCCCGAAGGACAGGGATTTAAGCCCCACCCTAGGCCAGTGTCTGGGCCCTGGCCAGGGAGTGGGGAAAACCCAGGGTGCCCCACCAGCTCCTTCCAGAAACCCACCTGGAGATCCAGAGGAAAGGGGGAGAGGGGGGTCGGGTGACCCATGTCCGAGCCCCCCTACCCTAGGCCGGGCCAAGAGGCCGCTGGCACATGCGGAGGCTTGCCAGCTGCCTGCCCGTGCCTGCTAAAAATCCTGCTCCAGGAAGGGAGAGAGACCCTCCCAAGCCCGAAGGACAGGGATTTAAGCCCCACCCTAGGCCAGTGTCTGGGCCCTGGCCAGGGAGTGGGGAAAACCCAGGGTGCCCCACCAGCTCCTTCCAGAAACCCACCTGGAGATCCAGAGGAAAGGGGGAGAGGGGGGTCGGGTGACCCATGTCCGAGCCCCCCTACCCTAGGCCGGGCCAAGAGGCCGCTGGCACATGTGGAGGCCTGCCAGCTGCCTGCCCGTGCCGGCTAAAAATCCTGCTCCAGGAGTGACACGCCTTTTGACACAACTTCCCTACCACGATTTTCATTCTAGAAACTGTCCACAGTTTCATCCTACACAACTTTCATTTGAGAAACTGTTCTATTTCTCTATGACCATGACATGCTTCACTTACACAGAAGCCATCAGCAGCTTGCCTTACCTTTCTCCTTTTAAAGGCTATGCTCAAAGGCTTACCTACTTATGGGTATCCTCTCCCCCAACTTCTTATTTATCCCACCTGAATGATCAGAACTGCCGGCACCTGGAATGGGTAGGTAGAGGAGTCTGCATGGGGGAGAGAGAGGGGATAAGAAGGAGAGTTAGAGAGAGAAGTGTATGAGAGGCATCATCATCAGAGATTCAACATCAGATTCAGTATCACCAATTCAGCATCAGGTTCAGCATTAGCAATTGAGCATCATCAAAGATGCAGCAGCAGTAGCATCACCAAAGGGAGTTAGTCAGCCTGAAAGCCAGTTAGGAAGCCTGGAAAAGGCAGCTGAAAAGGAGACAGAGGCTGAGAGAGCCAGAAGGAGTAGAGGAGTAGCTGCTAGGAAAAGGCTTAGTATAGAGGCCATGTGAGGAAGTATACATGGCAGTAGGGACTGTAAAATAAAGCTGGCTGACTCCTGGAACTTCATCTGACAGCTTTGTGAATCTCTCCACCCTCCCCCTGCAATCTTCAGACCTGCCAGATCATAGGGACTGTGGGAGCCAGGCTGAGCCCAGAAAGGCCTCACCATTCCCTCACCAACTCTAGGAATCTTTATATTAAAACAGCACTACTTACTAGAAGGCACACAGGTGGTGTGAGGAGACATAGGCAGGAAGGCAGGAGGTCTCTTGAGGCACCATCTCATCACCACTTCCCACCCTGCTGTCTCTGCTCCACCTATCCTCTGCTTTTCACTGTCCATCTTCATGTTTCCTGGTCCCTTTAAAATGCCATTCTCCATCCCAAAGATTCTCTCCCTCTCCTACGTCTCAGGATTTATATATGAGGGCAGATCTGCCTGCTCCTACAAGGAACAAAAGAAACAATAGGGGCCCGGAGAGATAGCACAGCGGCATTTGCCTTGCAAGCAGCTGATCCAGGACTAAAGGTGGTTGGTTCAAATCCCGGTGTCCCATATGGTCCCCCGTGCCTGCCAGGAGCTATTTCTGAGCAGACAGCCAGGAGTAACCCCTGAGCAAGTTTTTTTATTTTATCAGAATAAAGAAGCATCAGGAATTGAAACCTGTCACCTGAGTGGACCCACTGACATTCAGGGGACTGCCAGCACCCAGCTGAGCTGCACAAGGTAGCATAAATTGAAGTGAGCTGGACAGGGCTCCTCATCCTCATGTGCTCCCTTGTGATCTGCAGGACCTGCACCTGTCAGGGGGTGTGTCTCTACTGTTCTGTGAGTGTGACCATGGTGAGCTCACAATCTCTCTTCTTTCAGAATCTGTTTTGAGGTCCCCAAATTGCCTGCCCTATGCTGATAGAAGTGTAAATTCCTGCCTTCTATGAACCTCCAGAACAGTGTGAGTGTGGCCCACCCCATGCCAGAGCCCTGCCTTGATCTTCAGGGTGTCAGGGGAAGGCCTGCAAGTTATACACCAGATGAACCTGGGACAAGAATACAGGCAGAAGGGCTAGCACATCAGATCTCAGAATGCATGCAGACAGGTAACAGCCTGTCAGCCCTGTGGTGCAGGGCTATTTAGCTGAGGTACAACATGAGTTTCTCCTGAGCACATGAGGAGGAGCTGGTGGCTGTCACTGCTGGAATGAATACTCTGTGTCACCTCTCAATTATCTGCTATCATTATGAGATGCCTGCAGTCTCCTGTACTACCTTGGAGCTCTAAGGCAAGAAATCCCATTGAATTCTCAAATAGCCACATTTTGGTGAAGGTTCAGGGAGTTTTCTTTAAAACCATTGGACAAAAATGGAGCAGATTGTCAGCAGATTTTACTGTGAAGAAATGAAGATTCAGGGTTGGAGCAATAGCACAGTAGGTAGGCACTTGCCTTGCACATGGTTGATCTGGTTTAATCCCCGAGACCACATATGATCCCTTCACCTAAGCCTCACCAGGAGTGATTGCTGAGTACAGATTCAGAAACAAGCCCTGAGTACTGCCAGGTATAGCCACAAAACCAAAATAAATAACAAAATAAGACATGAAGGTTCAGAAGCATTAGGTCCATTGTTTAGGTCCCACAGTTGGAAAAGTGGTAGCACTGAGATCTGACCCAACTCTGTCTGATACCTTAGTATACTTCTTCCCTAAGTGAGGGGGCAAAGATAACTGACCCAGAGATAAACAAAGCTTGGCCAGTATTTTTGCAGCTGTGTGGTGCAGAACAAATAGGTATCTGTGAGCAGGTCTGCATGGAGGAGGTGAAAACAGAACTTACCTGCAGGTTCCCACCTACACAGGCTGTAAGGAAGTCTGGACCTTTCAATAGGAGCAATTTCAGGTTAATCCATCTGTTGGTTCTCTCTGCTCACTTCCAAACTCAGTCGTCTGCACATGGTTGATAAAAAGGTAAGTAATAAGAGAAAAACACTGCCTGGGTTCAGCATCTAACATGGCTGGGCTTGTTCAGAGGAACTGGCCCATATGAGCCTCTCCCATCTACTTTGCCTGACTTTATTCTGTCCCCTCCCTCAGCCCACATATGCTCTCTCAGGTTGCTACCTGTGAGATTGAAAGAAGAAAAGAGATGGGTTGGGGTGGCCTGAGGAACATTTGGTTTCTGCATGGAGGGAACTGCCAGAAATTCCTCCCATGAGGCAAAGCTAAGCCTATGCACGTCTTCTCCTACTGGGATCCCCATATTCTCAAAGAGAAAGAGAGGAGAAAGTGACTAGTATCCCTTTTCTTTATCTTTCTTTTTCCTTCTTCCTGTTTTTTGCTTTTGGGCCACAACCAGTGACACTCAGGGGTTATTCCTGGATCTTCACACAGAAATTACTCCTGGCAGGCTCTGGGACCAAATAGAATGCCGGGGATAGAAAATGGATTAGCCACATGCAAGGCAAATGCCCTACCCACTGTGCTATTGCTCTTGCCCCAATGTGCTTCCTTTTATTCTTTTTATGATTATTATTTTATAAATTGATTTCTTTAAAGACTACATATTACATAATTCCTCATAATACATTTGTTCCAAGACCAATCCTACCACTAATGTAAAATTACCTCCACTTTTGTCCCTGGATTCCTACCCCAAACCTACCCCTGAGTAGGCACAAAATATATTTTATATTGTTTTTTACAAGTAAATAGAAATAAAAAATTTTAAATATAGTAATAAGAAAATCTGTGGAAATTAATGTATCTCGCAATGAGGTATTAAGTCATTGTTAGAAGGTTTGCTAAGTGATTTGTTGTTAGTTTGTTTTCTGTTGCTTTGTTTCTGAACATTAAGTGAATTTGAATACACATTGGTGTCTAAATTAGTGTGTTCCTGATGGGATTATAGTATTGGGGAAAAATTAGGAGTTGTTGGAATCCAAGCTTTGTTGGTGATATTACAGATTGTGTGGGTTTTTGGCTGCCAAGTCTTCTGGAAATATGACAAGGCGGTGGAAGGATGTCCACCCCCACTCCAAAAATAGTCCTGGTGATGTCAACCCAATGTATGTATGTGCCAGCATATATATCTAGAGTGGTGTCTCTGCAGAGAGCACACTGTGAGTGATAAAGCTGGACTGTTGTTGATGTGGTAATTGTTGGTGGTGGGTGCAGCTGGCATGGCTTCAGCAGAGCAAAGACTTGACTTGATATTTTAGCTGTGTGGCCTGTGTGTGCATGATTTTTTACAATTTGATATACATCTCTTTCAAGAATAGAGTGAGTCTGAGAATCTGGCCGAATGCAAACATGGTGACTGCATTTATGGGACATCTCTCTGTACCTTCTTGAGTCAGCCAAAAGTCTACCCTTCTCCTCTCCCTGGCAGACTGCAAGGATCTATTAAGGAAGACATAGGGAGAGGCCAGATAGTACAGTGGGTAAAGGGTTTGTCTTGCACACAGCTGACCTGAGTTTGATTTCAGGCATCCCTTATGAGTCCCCTGAGAATGCTAGCAGTGATTCATGAATGCAGAGCCAGGAGTAACCCCTGAGCAAGGCCAGGTGTGGTAAAAAAAAGTACAAACAAATAAAAACACCAAAAACAACAACAAAAAGGAGTCACAGGAATATGCATCAGAACTCTTCCTCCTAGACTAAGGGGTGCCCAGAAGGAGAAGACAGACAGAGGCTTAGTCTGGACTCCTGGGAGAACTACTGGCAGTTCCCTTCATGTAGAAGAAGTTAGTCAAAGGGAGAGAGAATGACACTGATCTCTTTCATATGTGTGATATAAAGAAACACAATGGTGGAATAACAGATGTCCAAAGACAGTGGAAACAAAGAACATAAGAACGATATTCAGAAGGAAACATGCCACTTACAGAGCCAGGTATAGGATAGGGAGGGGGGCAACATCTTTGGTGGAGTGAAGCATTCATCTGGGAAGAGGAGATGCTGAAAGGTGGTGAAGCATTAAAGAGGAAACCCTATCAGCAATAGTACTGTAAGCTGTAATGCAAAAATTTATTTTAAAACAACAACAAATGTCTCTTGTAAAAGCAGATTGGTAGAAGGCAAATGGGGGTGGGGACCATTGGTGGAGGGAAGTGGACACTGGTGAAGGGATCAGAGCTGAACTATTGTATGTCTATAACCCAGTGACAAATAACTTGATAATTTCACAGTAACTATACCAAAAAAAGCACTTAAAAATGTTTTGTTTGGGGGTCAAACCCAGCTGTACCAGAGGTTACTCCTGGTTCTTTGCTCAGGGGTCCTGGTGGTGCTAGGGAGACATATGGGATGCTGGAGATCAAACCCAGGTTGGCCAGTGCAAGGTAAATGTCCTAACTGCTGTGATATGGCTCCGGCCCCTAAATTTTGATTTACTAAAACAATCAAATAGTCAAAAAAGGAAGATATCCCCAGGTTCCACATTGCCCTCCCCATGATGCCCTGCTAGGAGGGAGCCCAGGGTCAGGCCCAACAATGCTCAGTCAGCCCAGTTGTACAAACCTGTTGATCTATTTCTCAGGCCTGGCCAAGGCCACCCTTGGCAGTGCATAAAGGGCCATGAGGTGCATGGGATGAACCTCAGAGCTAGGGCATGCAATGCATGTGCTCCGGTCCTTTGAAGCTTCTCCTTGGTCCTTCAAGGACCCTAGAACCTACCAGATTGTCATTCATCTTAGAGATGAGCCTAGTTGAAAAATCATGGGAATGTTGTTAACTTGTTCTCTGGGAGGTTCAGGCTCAGGAGCTTTCATAGGAGGCTACTGGCCACTGGGAGAGCAAGGAATACAGAAGATGCCTTATGGAATTCATTATCTTTGGAAACCTCACTGTGGCAGTGAGGGGCCTGCAGGGCCAGGGCTAGTGGGTGCAGAAACCTGGTATTAGGAAAACAAGGGCATATTCCAGAAATGGCAGCAATCAGACTCATAGGAGCCCAGAAAAACATGACATATGAGTCTGCATTGTCTATGGGTACCATTGTTCGTGTTCTTAGCAGGTTTTGGAGCTGGATGCATTAGGTAGTCTGGCCCCTGCTGTGTTTTTACAGGACACTTGACCTTATGGATTTTGCTACTCTTTCTTTGAGCTTCCACTATATGCCACTCTGTTAGCACTCTATGCTGTAGGCTGCTCTGTGGCAGACTTAGGATGACCAGGCACCTAAGCAGAACTGTCTACCCCACCTCTTTCAGCATTTCTCCAGCGATATTCTCACCCCATCTCACCCTTCATGCCCAATTCTCTCTGTGTGTCTCTCTCTGGCTATCTGTCTCTATCTGCCTCTCTCTCTTTCTCTCTCTCTCGCCCTCCCCCTGCCTGACATCTTTCCTTTAGATCTGTGACCCTCACACAAGTCCTCTTCTTAGTCTAACTCACTCCTCCTCCAACCTCCTGTGAAGATCTGGTCAGAAATGATCCTCTAGGGCCTTGCTGATGCTGGTAGTCAGCCCAGCCCACCTCTGAGTCCTCCACATGGAATGAGTGCTGTCCTCACACCACAAGGATTTTCCTTGATGCTTTGGTTGTCAGAGATTTTGTCAGACTTTACCACCACCACCCCCAGTGGAGAACCACCAAAGATCAAGAACAGAGATGGCTGGGAAGAGTGTGGAACACAGGAAGAAGAATGCTGGGCCCCCTGCAAATCTGCTGGCTTGCCTCTGAGACACATGTCCATTTCCCTACCTGATAGTGAGATGGTATGAGATTCAACTGAGTCACTGCAAACCAGAAATGTGCAGATATGTCCCTAGGGGGATGCTGGAGAGAGAGAAAGAGAAAATACAACAAGTAGGATGCTCACTTTGCACATGGTCAACCGGGGTTCAATTACCAGTACTGCATATGGTTCCCTGAGCCCCACCGGGTATGATCCCTGACCGCAGAGTCAGGAGAAAGCCCTGAGCACTGTTAGTAAGAGAGAGAAGTAGAATGCCTGTCTCAAATTCAGACAGGGGGTGGCGGAGGAGGGAGCTGAGGAGCACTGGTGGTGGGAATGTTGCACTGGTGAAGGGAGGTGTTATTTTTATGACTGAAACCCACCTACAAACATGTTTGTAATCATGGCGTTTAAATAAAGATATTATTCAAAGAAAAACAAACACCAAAACTGAGAGCAAAACAAAACCAACCTAGGCCCTTATCTGGTGCTTGTGGGATTCAACTGATTGACCTAATAGCTACATCACTCCATGGAAAGTTTAGAATCAAAGAAACCACACACAGGCCACTTCCACTCTCTCACCTTTCTCCAAGTCCCACTCAGCCAGCACATCTCCCACTTATTCTCTCTAGAAGCTTATCTGCCCCTGAACTGGGGGAAAAATTTTGCCATCCCTCAAATACCACTTTGGGGGAGATGAGGAAAGAGTTTTTCCATACTGCTGTGAGTTGTGTAACCGTCTGCCTATTGGCACCTGGAAATACCTTTCTCCTGTGGTTTCTTTAGTGATTGATTTCATCAGGACCTGGGAAGTCCCATCTCCAGATGATAAAAGCTCTGGGCGTCCCTAGATATGCCAGAAGAAAGCCCAGAACATCATCAGACTCATTACATCTACGGCAAGAAGCTGAATAAGACTGCTTAACATGAAGTGGATCAACGTGATGCTGGTGTGCCTGTTGTTTGGGTTTAGCCTGCAGCCCATAGATGGCAAGAACAGTGAGTTTGACTGGGGCTTTTCCTTGGACAGGGTGGAGAGACAGCAGGGTCCATGAGTGGCCTCTCTGCCATTATCTCTTCTCCTCTGGGAATATTGCTGAAGAAGAGGAAGTTGAGGAGAATGGGTGAGCTGTGAGAAGGGGGCCAGCTAGAAATCTGGAGTCAGGGATTGGTGTGAGCTGGGCTAAACAGGAGATCACCCAGATTTTGTAGGCTGATGCAGGAGATTCTGGGGTTTATTTTGGGGGTAAGCTGGGAGGCTTGAGTACAAAGGAGAGTCAGGACTAACTTCAGGGTATTAGGTCACAGAGAGAATCTGAAATCAGGACTCGGGGCTTTACTGGTTGGCTCACCTCAGGGAATCATCTCAGATCTCCAAGTCTGCTTTCTCCATTAGTGAAGAGGAATTGTGAATGCCTACCCTTTAATGAATAGATCTATGAGTGAGGCTTTCTATACAGGAAAATTAGGAAGATGGACCCTAGGGTTGGAAGGCAAGTCTAAAAATATTTGCCTGCAGAGCAGGGGATGGAACCCATTAGCTTAACCTATAGAAGGCAAGTTTCTTCAGGGTGGAGTATGGGAAGGGGTTGCAAACCAGCAGAGTGGAGGTTGGGTCAGAGCAGAGTTGAGGGTTATAGTGAGGAGGGTATCTGAAGGGTAAACCAATCAGTTCTCAAATCTTCTCCCCTTGTCATTCCCTTTCTGGGATTTCCACAGGTCCATGACCACAGAGATTCTGCATGTATCAAAACCCCCAAGGGTAAAATCAATAGCACTTGAGACTAATTATAAAAAAACAGGACCATGTATACCTTATGTATATATACATAAGGGGGGTGTCAAAACTGGAAGAGTTTTTAGATATGAGGTGGATTTAGATATTAGGTTTTTAGATATTTGGGGGATAGAGTGATAGTATAGTAAGTTTTTGCCCGGATCTGATCCTCATTTCCCATAGATCCCCTAAGCACCACCCCTGAGTGTAGAACCAGGAGTAAGCATCAATGCTTACTTTTACTTACTTTTGTGGTCTGGAAACAAAACAGAACAATAAAAATTAAAAGTCTTATTTTTTTTTAGTGATGCAATTGCTTAGAAAAAAAATAAGAGGGCAAAGAAAAAGAGAATAGGGGCTTCTCTAGAGTGGAAAAAGCATCAAGGAGGCCCAGAAACAAGCCAATAAGGCATGTTTAAAGGGAGAACATGGGCTTGAAGAGCAAGCATAGAAAGTCTCATTTTTTTCAAATAGAAATTCTGCTGGCACCCAGGGTGAGACTCATTAGAAAAAGTGAGGCCGGGGCCGGGCGGTGGCGCTGGAGGTAAGGTGCCTGCCTTGCCTGCGCTAGCCTAGGACGGACCGCGGTTCGATCCCCCGGCGTCCCATATGGTCCCCCCAAGCCAGGGGCGATTTCTGAGCACATAGCCAGGAGTAACCCCTGAGCGTCAAACGGGTGTGGCCCAAAAACCAAAAAAAAAAAAAAAAAAGAAAAAGTGAGGCCACACTATTGTTCTTGGGGAGCTGAGATCTTTCCCCAAATTAAAAATAAGGTGCCACTCAAGCAAAGATGAGACTTTGGGAGGGGAGAAGCCACAACCGGTGTTCAGCGTTCACTCATGCCTCTGGGTTCAGGGATCACTCCTGGCAGGACTCAGAAACCATATCCGGGTTCAGGGGATCAAAACCAAGTCAGCTGAGTACAAGGCAAGTGCCCTATGCTGTATTCTTACTTCAGCCCAAAGATGAGACTTTTTCCCTCCTCTTTTTATTCCATCCTGAAGGAAGAAGGAAGTCCAGAGAGAGGAAGTTATAACAAACCATTTTTGTGCTTTTCTTGTAGTACATGTGTCCTCTGTCAAATGTTGCTACATATTTGCATCTAAAAAGATTTACAAGCCAAAGATCCTGTGTTACAGAAACACCAGTTCCACCTGCTCCTACAACAATGCTGTGATGTGAGTGAATGGTTCCCTGGGCCGGCCCTACTATCCTAGATCCGAGATCCAACACTTGATAGAAAATGGGCCTATTGCAGTTTTAAGGCACTAGATGGCGCTGTTTGACCAGAATAAAAGGCTTGTAAAGGGGCCCAGTGATGCCAAAGTATGGGTGCAGAACCCAGGAGGGACACAAGGAGGAGCGCAAGGGATACTTGTTTGAAAGTCCCTGGAAATTCTTAGGCTCCTGCCCTAAAGCTTTAAGGCTCCTAGTACTGTATCCTAACCTTTATACCCAGAGAAAGGAAGTACTTAAAATCTTCAGGTATTACTGAATAGTGAGAAGAGAAGGGTCACAGTTAGTGCCTGCATCCTTATTTTCAGTATTGTAGGGTGTCTGGGAAGGGTACTCTATTACAGTGAACACCATAGTTTGATTACAGTCATTTGGAAGCTTGGCCAAGGTAGCTGACACATGCCACTCAGTATCTCCCAGGGAAACTTTGTTGTTCATGTTCTCAGCCAACCCTCTGGGGCACACATTTCTATTACTGTGAAAACTGAAGCTTTGGAAAGTAGAAAATTTTGTCTAAGTTCACCTACTTATTAAAGGAATAGTTGAAGAAGTTGACAGACCAGAAAAGAAACACACACACACACACACACACACACACACACCCCAATCACTAGGACCCAATAACTAAGGGTCCCTGGTGGACTCATGAATTGACGAAAGTGGGAGCCCCCAGAGATATTCTAAGATGGGGATGTTTCATATTAGTTAATGCTAAAATGATCTAAAGACTCAATCCGTCCTCATGCCCTGAATCTTATTCTACAGAAAAAGAAAAGCTCTAGCTTTAACAGCTTTCATCTCCCATAGGCTTAGGTGCTTCCTAGGACAAGCCCTGGGTGACCTGCCCAGGCCCAGAGAGAATGACCTGAGTGCACTTAGGAGCAGGAGGCAGATGAGGCTGATGTTTGCAGCTGGCTTATGCCTCTTCTTTGTCCTACTTCTCCAGATTCAAGATGAAGTTCGGAAGAGAGATCTGTGCCTTAAAGACAGAGACCTGGGTTAATGATTACCTTAGCCAGATAAAGTACTGCTCCTGAGGGAAGTGAGCAGCTCCCTTTCTACCTTGGATGCTGTAGACTCTGTGGCTTCACCTGAATCCTAGACTGCAGTCCTCACCCTGTTATTCCAGCCAGCTCTGCTGGGTCAGAGTGTCAGCTGGGTGCTGAAAAGCTATGTTGTATTTTATGGTCTTTTGAAATATAAAATCTTTAACTCCAGTCTCCCTGTGTCTCTTGAGTTCCTTAGGGATTGGGGGCATGCAAACTTGACTGGAACTGAGGGCAGAATATCAAGGGTATAAGGACAGGAGGGAAATAGGTTGAGGCTGGTGCCAGAAGTGATGAGTGGGGAATAGTAAATGATGAGTGAATCCAGCTGACTGCTTTCTTCTTAGGTTTTGTTACATAGAGTCTCTGGTCTCCACTTTGGTGTCTGCCCAAGCATGGGAAGCTACAAGCTGGGAGCCAGGGTTTACCTCTGGATACAGGACACTTTCCTGCCTGCCCTTTCCAGGAGGCGTGGGCTGGTATTTTCCAACCTCAGCTCTACTCTGACTAAAGGGCTTCTTATGAGGTTATCTGTACCTGCAATACTGTTAAGCCCATTTTATCAATGAGATGGCTGGGATTGAGACAGACAGAGACATGAGGAGAGAAAACATGTAATCACATCAAGTCAGAGCTGGCCTTTGAGCCTGGATCCTACCTCCTGGTTTAAAACCTTTTCCCAGGGTTCCCCAGAAGACAGATCCTGCAAGTGGCTTACAGTGCCTTCTCCATGAGTGGGGGAGGGGTGTCAGAGGTCTGATGGAGGTGCCTATACCATTCCATAGGAAGAGAGGGCAGTCCCCATCGGCATGTGCTGCTGTGAAAGTGACTGTGCCTTTAAAAGCCCACTCTGACATACTAGCATGTCCCGTGGGACTCTGGGGAGAAGGACTTGTGGGTAAAGGGGTTCTGAATCTTGGGCAGCTCCCTTTAAAGACCAGTTTGGTATTGAGTTCATGTCCCGTGTCTCAGGCAGGGCTTCTGGATCTTTTCCCACACACATGCTTAGTTCATCCGGTTCTTAAACTGCCTTCTCTTTTTCTGCCCTATGCCTCCCCCTGCACCTCTGTATTCATGAGTTCCCTCTTTATTTAATATTTTAATTTTTATATTTTATTAGGACACTATGATTTTAAAAGTTGTTCATAATTCAGACATAAAATGTTCCACCAACTCCACCATCACTGTGACCTTTCCCTACACCAATGGCCCAGGTTCCTTCCTTCTCCACAATCTACCTTCTAAACATGCACTTTCTTAAAGTTTGGTGGTTATAGTTTGGGTCCCCTTCTTCCAATGCTATCGGTTCCATGGTTAGACATATAGATTTACATCTCTACACCACTGATATGCTGCAGGCCAGTGCCCCTGGTATCTACTGTATGCCTCTTCTTATTTTTTGCCTCCTTTCCCCCAATTTCTTTCCTTCCATGTTCTCATTTCTATAATCTAGAGTCAAGGGTAATCTAGGTATCCCCCTTTGATACTTTGCATACCCTCATTCTATTATTCTACATACCTCAGATAAATGGGATAATCTGGTATTTGTCCATCTTTGGACTTATTTCACCAAGTTCCCTCTTGCCTGGATCATTGCAACAAGCTGCCATCTCCTCTATCTTGCCAAATCTGCCCCAATTGGCATTCTTTTGGGGGATCCCCTTTTCTCCTGTGTCTTGGGTACCTTTCTACCACACTCATTCTGACTATCAGGTACACACCTTTACCTCCTTGGTATTATAAATATCTCCTCAATTTGCTCAGCCTTGCTTTTGGATGTCACATCTATGCGGTGCAGAAACTCATATCCCAGGCTGGCGAGAACTATTCCCTGCAGGCAGCATCCTGCTCCTCCTCCAGAAAAATTGGCTCTGACCCCACCCCTAATCATCCAAGTCTCAACTGCTTTCTCGAGCCTGGTGCTTACCAGCCATGTTTGCTTGCTTTTCTGGGGCCAGGTACATTTCATGCCCGTATTACTCCAATGGGGAATATGAGCCAAGCAGGGAAACAGGAGACAGGGAGATCAATTAGAAGCCGATACTGGGGGCCAGAGTGATAGCACAGTGGTAGAGCATTTGCCTTGCATGCTGCCCACCATGGGCAGACCCAGGTTTGATCCCAGTATTGGGCATTTCAGATGGTCTCCCAATACTATCAGGAGTAATTTCTGAGTGCAGAGCCATGAATAATTCCTGAGTACTGCTAGGTATGGCCCCAAAATAAAAAACAAACAACAACAGCAAAAAGCCAATACTGGCAAGGCAGCTACTTTCTAGAACATTCTGGTTGCTGAGCCAATTCTCTAGCTCTCAGACTGTAGTCAGAGCTCCCTTCTACCTGACCTATCCTCTCTTCCTTTGCCATCTAGCAGCAGTTTGGAAAGCCCTCAACTAGTTGGTTGGAATTTAACCCCAAAGAAATAAAGTGGTTTTAAATCTGTTTTTTCTGCAAAATAAAAAATCATCAGTTTTATGATGACAATCATCTCTTCTTAATAATAACATACTGAGCAACCACATTCACAAAACATCCTCTACCTGGATTGCAAAATTCTTTCATTTTCTTGAATGTTAGAGTCCATGCGGGCCCTGAAGAGAAGGGCTAAAGAGAGATCATAACCCTCAGCTTAAAGAAGAAGTCCTGGGGGCTCCAACAGATAAAAATCAACGGCTCAAGGCCTCACATTTTTTAAAATCAACAACAACATGCAAAATAAATAATCCAAACCAGTGCAGTTTAAATAATATTAAATAGTATTTGAGATAAAGCCTATTTTACAGGACAAACTGCAAGCACCCTCCTTGAAGACCAAATGAAGTTATAGTAGACAGAGAGGCCAGTGGAAAATCCTAGTCATTTTGAAGTCGTTGATGAGTAGTTGGAAGATTTCCCATCCACCGGGGCAGTTGTACTCATATGCTTAGGAGAGGTGATAACTTCAGGGTTTTGAGATTTTATATGCAGGTGCTTTATGTAATTCTGAACCCACTTCTTCTTGGGATCAGCACAGATCTCCTTGGCCCACTTGGTCCTGAAGCTGTGGAGAAAAAAATAGTACAATGAGGAGGAGCCCATGAAGCTGTCCTCCCATTGTGAAGCCATGGGGATGGTGTGTTACTTCCATGGCTGGTTACCTGCCACGAGACTGATATGTGTAACAACTATTGTATATGTAAATATTTTGGGGGATTACTATGTTACTCACCCTAAACTGATTGGTGATTGTGCCCTACCCTAGGGTGTGACCTGGCATTCTGCCCCCACCCTAGGGTAGGACCTGATTCTGCTTCCACCATTGGTTGGTATCTGATCCCACCATTGGGTGGTACCTGACTCTGGGGTATAAAAACAAGGGTCTGTGGAAGGCCGAGGCTTTTTGGCTGGAACTGAAGCTGAGTCTTTGGACTTCAGTTTTGTCCTCCGAATAAAGCAAATATTTCCACGAGCCTGACTGTCTGCGAGCTGTTTACCCGCGTTTCACCTCAGAACCGTGGGCTAGACAGGGTGGCAGACTCGTGCTCCGAGCTGGAAGAAAAAGGCCTCATCCTCCATCCCACCATCAGTCAACCTCTTCAGGGGCTGACTTGCTACAACAACAACAACAACAACAACAACAACAACGACTGCCTGACAGTCTATCTACTACAGCTGTAGGATCCCATGTTAGTCTGACTTCGTCTGGCATCTATTTCAGGTGGAATTAGGAATGGTGGAGCTGGTGGGCAATGAGGGTAGGGGGTAAGGGAGGTAGAGGGGAGCGAGTGGTTTGGGTTCTACCCACATGACAGCTTCCAGGGGACATTGGCTGCTGGTGTTTCGGTAGCTCAGTAGTCTCTGTAAAGGAATCCTTTTATTGCTAAATGTGTAACAGCAAGTGGAGAGGCCTCCGAGTGCATCTAGGGGTAAAAGCACAGAGAGAAACCTATTAGAAGGTGCAAGGTTTTGTTTGGCTGTAGCCTTGAGCACAGTAGGAAGCATCTGCAGGGAAGACAAGGCATGGCAAGAAGGAAGAATTGGAGCTTATGCACCCCAGCAACAGAGTTCCTGTTCTCTGCTCCTGGGGGACCTGGAGCCCAGGGCCTAATCTTGCAGAGGGCACTCTCAGCTGAAGAGGGAGCAGGGCTGTGGACTATGGGGAAACCAAGGTCTTGGCTGGATGCTCCAATTTGCAGTTTAAGAAACTCAGCTGGGGTCAAAGAGAAGGTGCTAGGTTGATATAGAGGTGAAGGTGGGAAAGGGAACCATGACTCTTGTCCGCAACCTGGCCCTCAACTTTCTACTTTTAAAATAGAAGAATGACAGAGCCTTGCTACTCTTGATGAGTTCTGAAGGGGGATCTAGGCTTCCTCCCAGGAAAGGGAAACAAAGGAAAGGGGCGGGGGGAGAAAGAGGAGCTTACCTGGTTGAGCCAGCAGATGGGTGCTGAAGGTGGCTGCTGTGAACAGCAGGCACAGAAAGACAATGGAGACCTTCATGGTGGGCAGAAAGTTAAAGGATGATCTGGGGCCAAGGCTGGTACTTTTCTGGGCCTGCTGCCTCTCTGCCAATCTAGGGCTCACTCTGCCTTTATAGGAAAGCATGCGGGTGGGGCTCTAAGGCCTGCCAGATTCATAGTCAAGCCTTGGGGAAGTGGAGAGGGATTCAGGATCTGCTGAGTTGTTGGAAGAATTGTCAATACTTCCAGGAAATGCAAGGAGGAAGTTGTGACTGCAGCAGATGGACATAAGGCACAGTTTCCTTCCAGCTGCCCAGGCTCCAGAAAGAAAAAGAGAACACAGATGTGCTGGGCAGGATCTAGGGCAGTTCCTTGACTGGGTTCCTTTATTTTGTCAAGAAACAGGACCTTGCAGCAGATCTAGTTCATGGGATACATTGTCCTGACTAGAAATTATGACCTTGTGTTTTTACAGGGAGTATGTTTGGGCCACAGAGAAGCATCAACTTGCCCCAAGCCACATGGGACATGAGTGCAGGTGTCCAGAGAGAAAGTTAACCTTACAGAAAATCACCAAGATGGCTCAAACTTTTATTTTGTTACAGAAGCCTTATTATCCCAAGTCCAGTTTCCTGCATTAGTCCCATATAGAGACAGTCAATTATGAGTTCAGGGCTCCTCACACTACACATGGGTGTCCTGGGGTGTCCTGTTTGGGCTCTCAGGCCCAGATGGGGATACACTGAAAATTGCTAATGTGTCCACATCTGTTGCTCTCAGGATTCCTACTGAAAAAATTATCTGAAGAGCAAAGCAAAAAAGGGGAGCTCTTTGCTTCCATGCTTGGCTCCATCTTTCAGGAGTGTGCCTAAGTTGGGCAAGTGGCATGGTGGGGAACAGTGAGGAGCCCACAGTGGGAAACTCCCAGAGATAGAGAGAGACAGAGAGAGACAGAGAGAAAGACAGAGAGAGAGAGAGCTTTGCAAGTCCCACTGTCTAATCCTTTATGCCCCTGCTCACTCACTGCCTGCTCCAGGACTTGACTGACTTTCCATGTTTGCTAGAAAGATCCTATCTTCTTCCCATTATCAAGTAGTCCCACTATGGTCAAACAAGTCCAGTGAGAGTTAAAGGCAGGAACTGAACAGCTAAGTGCAGGAAAATAGCAAAAGAATATAGATTAAAACAAATAAACAAACAAACAAAAATGCTTGATGAAGCCCAGTGCTGATTCTTTAACAAGCCTGTAATGAAGCTACAACCCTCCTGACACTGAAGAAGAGAATTATAATGATGAAGCTCCTGAGAGGGAGAGTAGCAGCCTGACCAGCTGGAGATGTGCCCCTGGCCAGTCAAAACACACACACACACACACACACACACACACACACACACACACACAAGGCAGAACAACAACAACAAAAACTGATGTCAATAGTGTATTTGGACTGAATGGATAAATTCCTCTTAAAGTAATGTAATTTACTAGATGGCAAGAACATGGAAAAAACTAAGTCTACAACTATTTAGAAAACTATACAAGTCTTTGAAAAAATTTCCCCCACGAAGTCTGCTCCTGAAGCAGAGAGCTCATTCCTCTGATTATTCAAGGATGGGTTGTTCCCAATTTACACAATACTTTCTGAATAATAAGGAACACCAGGGTGCATGCATTCTTCTATACTGCTCTCAGATATTTGTGCAAGAGTCTGTACTCCAATGAGACTGACTTGATTGTGCTTTGGTTTAGCGCCTACCAATTTTCCTTCCAAAGAGTGGGTGAGTCAGGGAAATTAGACCTCCATAAGAATGAAAACTATAAAGAAAAAGTATGAAACTAATTATTTAAACCGATGATATGCTAACAGAAAGTTCAAGAGATTTCACAAAACAATCTGTTAGAAATAATAAATGAATATAGTTTTGGTTGTAGGTTACAAAATCAATAGACAGATGCTGCATTCCTATATACAAACAGTGAGTAAGCACAAGAAACAATTCTATTAAAAATTGCATATACTTAACTCTTTAGGAAAAAATAAAAGAAAAAGGTGAAAAGCATATTTAATGACAACTTATAGGGCTAGAGTGATAGCACAGTGGTAGGGCATTTACCTTGCATGCAGCTGACCCAGGACAGATCTCGGTTCAATCCCCCAGTGTCCCATCTGGTTCCTCCTGCCAGGAGTGATTTCTGAGTGCATAGCCAGGAGTTACCCCTGAGTGTCACCAGGTGTGACTCCCAAAAAATTAACTATAACTTATAAGACAGTTAAAGAGTATTTATCCAGATACTGAAATAAGCAAAGATACTTCAAATTCATGTATGGGGAGAAGTAGGAATAAGTATCTGTTTTTTTTTTTTTTTTTATCAAAAAGTAATATGAAGATTTACTGAAATTCCTATCGAAATTAAAAAGAAAAATTTGTTATTGTTTTGGGGGCCACACTATTCAGTACTCAGGGGTTACTCTCAGTCCTTCACTTAGAATGACTCTTGGCAGATTTTGTAAAATAGATGGTGCTGGGGAGTTGAACCTGGATTGGATACCAATGAGGCAAGCACCCTATCCACTCTGCTATTTTTCTAGTCCCTAAAATTTTTCTCAAGGAAAATATTAAGGTTTAGGTAAAATCATGAAGAATACCTATGACTAAAGCAATTCTGAGGGGGGGGGGAAAGAAGAAAAACAGAGACATTTTATTATCCAACTTCACAATGAAGTCATAAAAATTAAATATTATGGTGTTGACATAAAAATAAACACATTAATCAGTGTCATATAATCAAGAGTCCAGAAATAAACCTATTAGCTATAATAAAGTTGCAATAACCACACAATATAAAAAAGGAAAAGCTCTTCAAACAAATGTTTTAAGAAAAAACAGACAGTCAAATGCAGAGGGAAAAATTAAATACCCTTTAATTTCACACAGAAGCAAATTCAAGGGGCTGAAAAACTATCTCAAAGGGTTGGAGTGTAACCCTGTCATCCACTACCCCCAGGTTTGATCCCCACATTGCATTGGTCCCCAAGCATCTGGGTGCAGACTTGGCAGTCTCTAGCACAACTTAGATACCCCTCAAATAAATTAGAGAGAGATAAAAGACCTAGATGTAAGACTGCTCCCCAAAAATACATAGAAGGGGAATTAAAAGGTGAAGCAACCTATGATATTGGCATTAGAGATGTTTTTGAAGACTCAGTCCCAATGGAAATTGGAAATGACAACCAAAATAAATAATTGACAACAAAAGAAAATATTCACAGGCAAAGAGAAATACTGACTGAATGCAAAAATACATTTTACATTATAGATCTGATAAGGACTTAATTTCCAAAGTTTATAAGGAACTTGGGAAACTACAACCACAACGTGCTAATTAAAAGTAGGTAGAAGATTTGAATAGAAACTTTTCTATATAGAACATACAGAGGGTTGATAGGTATAAAAAGATGCTCATTATCACTTGTTATTAGAGGCACACATACCAAAACCACAATGAGATATCATCTCACACCTAAGAAAATGGCTTATCTCAAACTGAATAACAAGTATTAATTAGTCAGGCTATGGAGAAAAAGGAAGTATTATTCTCACTGTTGGTGAGAATACAAATTGGTGCACCCATATTAGAAGAGTACAGGACTCTTACAAGTAGAGAATATTCATAAAAATAGAACAATTATGTGATTCTGTATCACCTCTTCTGATTGAACATACAAATATTCTTTTTTTTTTTTTTTTTGGTTTTTGGGCCACACCCGTTTGACGCTCAGGGGTTACTCCTGGCTATGTGCTCAGAAATCGCCCCTGGCTTGGGGGGACCATATGGGACGCCGGGGGATTGAACCGCGGTCCTTCCTTGGCTAGTGCTTGCAAGACAGACACCTTACCTCCAGCGCCACCTACCCGGCCCCGAACATACAAATATTCTAAAAAAAATCTATTCAAAATGTTATATCCATCCTGGTGTCTACTTTGGCATTTTTTGCAATAGCTAAGATCTGGAACTAAAGTCTATCAATAGGTGATTGGATAATGAAGATGCAATACAAACATATTATATCCCAGAATAATTTATTGGGATACTCTGCCATAAGGAATACTTTTCAAACATTTTTAAAAATAAAATATTACTAATTGCCTCCAGATAGAGATAATTTGAGAGATTATACAAAGTAAAATATCAGGCAAAAAATAATTTTGTCTATGAGTGCAATATACAGAAAGAATAAGTAAGCAAAACATAATAGAAATAAATTAGCGAGCTTATCAAAGAGAAGGAAATTGGAGGAAGGGGACTTGAGTATGCTCAAAAATATTTTCTGTTTATGGGTTTTGATTATATAAAGCAGCTGCACAAAGCTTCCCAGTGGTAAGGCCATCTCCCTCTGCTTTGGGACCTAATTTCTCATCAGAGAGTGTTTTAGGAGCGAGGACCTGGGTTCATTTACTTAAGAATTCATGTCCTGTGTTCACTTGTCACTGGTTATGTGACTTGGGGAAAACTGCTCACCTCTTTGAGTCTCTGAGAAGAACTGGTTGCTAATTATTACTTCTGTGTGAAATTATGATTCATCTAAGACCATATATGGAAAGAAGTGGACACAGTGCAAAAACCTCAGATCTATCGAATATCTAGGGAATGATGTGTTGCTGGTCTGGGGGCCATGCTGAACTCTGGCTGGAATGGAACTGAGCTACATTTGAGTCTCAGTGGAAGTGGGATTTTAGGGGGCAGAGGCTTAGTAACAACAAGGACAGGATGATACAATCTGAATGGATCTGAAGTGGCAATTGTAGTTTGTCCAGTCAGCATTATTGTAATGATTGCAGGATCACTAGATAGGAAAGAGATTTTAGGCTTCCTGGGGGATTGCTTGCTGGAGGCAGAAATCTCTCACTTGCTTGGGCAGGAAACTATTCCAAGTTTCTGTGGAAGACATGTAGGACTCTTTCCCAATTCATCAGAATGAAGCCAGTCCTTAAGTCACTGGTACAAGGAAGGGAAAGGACACAAATCCCTTGCAGGAAAGGCCGTTTAGTCCTAGATTACCAAGTGAAATACTATCCCCTTTGCTTAGTCTGAATTTCAGAGTAAGTTTATAATATAAATAGGCCCATGGTAATATTTTTTGCTGAAGCTGGAAAGCCAGAGGTCTACACTCTAAATCTGTAGCCAAGCCTTGTCTAGGAAACTGCTGCCATGTGCCAGGGAAAGCTAGCATTAGAGTTAGGAATACTGGGGCCACCATAGGATTCATTCAAAGTTGGTTCTAAATAAATGGTAAGCTCTAAGGAGCCCACCAGTAAGAGTGGAAACTTGAGTGCTCCCATGCCTGTGACTCAATTATATCCAGAGCAGTTTCATCAGCTCTTCTCCAACCCAACCATCTTTTTTCAACAGAAACTTCTAGAAACATGAAATCCTATGGTTTGAGAGTTGTTCTCTGCCTACTACTGCATATGGAGAATTGGGTGATCCTAGCTAGTGTCAGATCAATACATAAGTAAGTAGAGTTGACTTCACTATGCAAAACAGTGGTTTTGAGATATGCATTTGCCTAAAATCTATTTCCAAGGTATTGTTTATTGGGATAAACCTGCTCAGGGAAACAGAGGTGGACACCCTGGACTCATACTTCTCATTCATCTCCATAGAACTCTATGGAATGTTGAGAGAGACCACCTTATACCTTTCTCCTTCATGGCACAGCTCCCTGGTACTGGTGTGGATACACATTCTCTGCCCTGTATCCTTAGAATGATAAGGATATATCCAGAGAATGATAAGGAAGATGAAGAGAACACACCTATTCACAATGATAAGGGAAAAGTACCACATTGTTTCTGCAAACATTGCAAGATTGCTTGCTTGACTTAGTCTTCCACATCACTACTCTCTCACCTGCCCAAGTAATTTTTCCCTGGATCCAAACATGTCATTAAGGCCTGGGGTAAATTATGTCTCATTCACAAAGTCTTCCCAGTCTGCACCAACTTCCAAGGGATCTCATTTGCTCTAAAGTGGACGACTAATGACCTTGAAGATAAGTCCTACTCCTTCTGCTCCAGGAAATAGTGTCACCTTTTGGGATGGGGGCAATTTATTCTCTGAATTAGCATATGGTCAAAAATACTTGCTGAAGAGTGGAGGGCTCAAAAGCCACAGGAAGACTGGGGAAGATAGCTTAGAGAGTTGGAGCATATGCTCCACAATTAGGAGCCATGGGTTCAATGCCTGACACTCCCAAGGTCCTTTGAGCACCTCCAAAAGCTACTTTTGAACACACTGGAAGTAAACCCCAGAAGAGGTAGGTGGCTCCCTCTCTAAAAAATATATCACAAGGATCTCTTTTTGTAAAAAGGATTATCCAATCATTTGTCTTGAATACTAAAGAAGGGTAAACAGACTTATCTGCAAATGTGAAAATCTACAAGCAAATCATCTCTCTTACCCACCTGGGTTTGGCATCTTCCCTTTTCCATTGTCAGTCTAGATACTGGTCAGTTTCTGGTGAGTTGGTCCTTTCTTTTTGGGGAACTCCCAGCGTGAATGTCTGGGACTGTCCTTTCCCTGACTAAGTAGAATTGTAAACAGGAAATAAAAAAACCTTTATTTGACACACACTGAAACAGAGTGAGTGAAGAAATAGAAGCTTTTCTGATGGGACAGCTATTTTGTATGAAAGATTTTTCATAAATAAAAAAGTGATACAAGCTGACAGAATTCTTGGAAATAATTCTTTAAATGTCTATAAATATTATCAGGTCTATTTTGCGCACTTTGCATTACACAGAACTTAAAAAAAAATTCTGTATTTTTTTTCAGGCCATGTGAACATTCAAGGAATTTCACTAGATAATAATTAGTGTTAGATTTGCTAGTTAATATATGTCAAAGGTCACCATATAATCCTCAATTACTTGCTGTCTGAGATATGTAAACACTGTGATTTTCCTGCCTTGATATTGGCCATTCTGTGTGTTTTGTGGCATCCTAATTCATGTGTCATACACCCAATACAACTCTAGAAGCATCACAACCCGAATCTATGTTATTTATACAGACCTGGAAGTAAGGTCAGATCAATTGTGTGAATAATTTCAGGCTAATAAAACCTTTTCAAATTGATTTTAATGTTACTTTCATGTTATACAATGAAATTCACCAATCCTACAGGTATAGCTTAGTGAACTTTTAGACTCTAAAGCAGAATGTCACCACTTCTATTATCAAAAAGGACATTTCTGTCCTCCCTAAAAGTTCACCTCTGTCCTTCTCAGATAATGATTTACCGTATTTTCCGGCGTATAAGACGACTTTTGAAACAAAAAATAGTCAACTGAAAATCGGGGGTAGTCTTATACGCCGAGTATATCCCGAAAAATGTTTCAATATGCCGCTAAACAAAACAAAAAAATAAATCAGGCCACAGAGTTTCCAAATCTCTTTCTTGAGGGCTCCCAAACAGTACTCAGGAGATCTGGGGGCCACTTCTGGCAAAACCCAGCTAACCGTGTTGGTGGTTCAGTGCCAGGGTCCAAAGATGGGCTGTTGTTTGGTTCATGTAGTGGGGGAGATTAACTGATGCCACCAGGGAATTGCAAGAAAAGGTGCCTGTGATACGGGACCAATCACTGCAAGGCTGCTCGGACCGACTCTCTAGCTCAGCCAATCCAAGCAGGCTTTTGATGCATGCAAATTAGACAATGTTCTGGACCCGAATCTACACTGTATAAAGCCTGCTCACTCAGATTGGCCAGAGTCAGAGAGGAAGTCTATTCCAGTATAACCTTTGAACCTTTGCTTGTTGTGATTGGCTCACTGTGGTACATACAGTTGCAGCACAGGAACGTTCTGTCTGATACAGCGAATATAGGCCTAAACCTATGTTTTAACTGCAAAATTAGGGGGTCGTCTTATACGCCGGAAAATATGGTATCTATTAGAGGCACTCATAATGTTGACTTCCCTCACCACCAATTACCTGTTCTTGACACTCTGTGTTAAAGAATCATGTAATGCATTTTGTTTTCTGTCCTTCATGCAGTGATTTTATTTGATTTGTTTTTAATAAGAATCTTCTTTGCCTACGTTTTCAGTTTTTTTTTTTGTTTGTTTGTTTGTTTTTTGGAAATGCTTGGAATTGAACCCAGAGCTTCACACATGCCAAGAAAATGCTCTAACGCTGACCCACATCTCTGGAACTTGCAGCAAAGTTTGTTTAAACATTTGTTTAAACATCAGAAAGTTGTTCTATTCATTGTTAAGCAATATTCTATTGTATAAAAATGCCACATTTTATCCAATTTTTTCTGCAAAGACATTGGAATACTTGTGGGTTTTGTCTTCTATGAGTGAAGATGCAATAAACATTCTTGTTTGACTCATATTGTATTCATATAAACACATTTGTTCTAACTTTTTAGCTTGAAGTGGAATTTCTGAGTTGTAGTAGGAGCATATGCTTATTTTTATTAGAGATGGCCAAACTATTTCTAAACACCCACTAGCAGTGTTTAAGAGCTGTGTTTGTTTCTCTTCATTCCCACCGATGTTTGGCATTGTCAATTGTTCCATTTTATCCATGTTAGTGGTGTTTTAGTCCTGTTTTGTTTTGCCATCAATTGTATTTCTCCGGCCATTTGTGCTGTTGCATACTTTTTATTATGGTGATTGACAATTTGTATGCTTCTCTTTTAAAATATCCATTCAAAGTTTGTTTTTGTTTTGTTTTGTTTTTGGTATTTGGACCACACTCAGACCAGTGGTTACTCCTGACTCTGGAACCAGAAATTACTCCTGGCAGGCTAGAGGGACCAAACGAGATGCTGGGGATCAAACCTGGGTTGGCCTCATATTAAGACAAACACCTTACCTGATGTGCTATCTCTCTAGCCCTTTTCAAGGTTTTTGTCTCTTTCTTTCTTTCTTTCTTTCTTTCTTTCTTTCTTTCTTTCTTTCTTTCTTTCTTTCTTTCTTTCTTTCTTTCTTTCCTTCCTTCCTTCTTTCTTTCTTCTTTCTTTCTTTCTTTCTCTCTCTTTCTTTCTTCTTTCTTTCTTTTCTTTCTCTTTCTTTCTCTCTTTCTTTCTTTTCTTTCTTTCTTTCCTTCCTTCCTTCTTTCTTTCTTTCTTCTTTCTTTCTTTCTCTCTCTTTCTTTCTTCTTTCTTTCTTTTCTTTCTTTTTCTTTCTCTTTCTCTCTTTCTTTCTCTCTCTCTCTGTCTTTCTTTCTTTCTTTCTTTCTTTCTTTCTTTCTTTCTTTCTTCTTCTCTGTAAAAACTTGAGTTCACATCCATACCTCCAATTGCAAAACAGCATTCCAGGTTTTTATTCTAAACTGCCAACATTACACATTTTCCTAGGAAATGGCTCCAACACTAACTGACTAACTTCCATTGTCTTACACACTTCTATTTATTTGTTAAACCCATCTCAATGTCACCATTGTCCTAGCTCTATGGTTAATTAATGTCAACCCTACTAGTTCTGAATTATGGGCTGCTTTCCCAGTTTCAGCCCTATCAGTCATCATGTAGATTGCGGTAGATTCATTTTCTTGGTGCCTAGTGTTGATCCTGGACCTCACCTGATAATATTCTGGTTCTGGACCCATTTCCAGAGCTGGATAACATGCCTATCTCTGAAAATTTGCCCATGGAGAACCAGCCACCAAGCAGGCAATAAATAGAACAAGTACTGACAACATAGAACAAAGTCTCGCTAAGAAATAACTGAGATGAGAATGTGCATCCAGTGTTCAACTGCGAAGACCCTTTAAGATTCAGAACTGAAAGAGTCAGTCTGGAGTGAGGGAGTTAGGTGCAGGAAGAAACTCACTGCAAAGCTAGCACAGTGATTAAAGAGAAGCGATCTTTCAGAACTTTGAGAAGCTCAAAGAATTACCTCTAATCAACCCCAGCCAGGATGACTTGCAGAGGTGTTCAAGCACAGGGAGGGTGTTTGTTACTATTATTAATTTGTGTACCACTTCTATATTGTGTACCATTCAAGATGAAGTAGTAATGACTGGAAGCAGAAGCAAGAAATGGAGTCACCGAAGGTAATGTTGACAGAATGGTGGTGTGAAACATTGGTGAGTCACAAGACTTCAGTTAACACAGGCCAGCACCTGCAGTGAAAACAGGGGAAGCCAAGACAAGAATGGTGTCTGCTTCAAGTGACCTCAGTTCTCTACCAAGGGAATTTATCATGGGCTTACAGAGAGAACCCAGCTAATGTAATTGTGTGGATTCTCAAGTCAGGGCACCTAAAACACTAATAACTTAAAATGATGATGTATATAAGAACTTCATGCTTAATTGAACAAAGTTCATTATGACTAGGACAGAATCCAGGGATAGCAGGGAAGCTTAGGAAACTCAAAAGTGTTGATTATGGTCCTCTAGGTCTGAGGGTCACTTTAGAATGAGTCTTCATCTAAAATATGGGATTTGTAGAGTACCTGCAGAAACCCAAATTTCTAGCTTGACTCTGAAGTTGAACAAGAGAAGTTGGAGTTGAGATGGAATCTTTTGTGGCTCCTTTACACACCTTGTTGCTTTTGGGCTTTTGAGTGTACTCCCTTAAATTTCATGGAAAGCTGCTCTCCTCCTAGGTATTCTACCTGACTTGAAGATATTTGCCAATAAATATGGCTTCTGTATGTTTTTCACTGTAGACATTTTACTTTACCATCCTCCCCCAACTGACAGACAGTTAAATTCTCAAGATCCATGGCTGCTAAAGAAAGAATAGTAAAGTCACATGCTAGGATCCTTATTTTTGCCTGTGACATTGTACCACCTCTATATTTGCACTGGGCACCTAACAGAATTAATTACACAGGCCACACAGAGTCAGGACAGGTTCTGGGATCAGAACTCCCATAGTTCTTGACTATGCGCCAAGGGTACTGCCATGATTATGTCCTGTACCTCATTATTGGTGACAGGCCCTGTGATGCTAGATCAGCAGGACCAAGTATCCTCTTTCCCTTACTGAGGGGGTCTGGTCTTTATGTCACAGTATGGCAGATCTTCTGTCCAGAATAGCTACAAGAAAACATTTTTCTCAAAGGACTTTTAAGGAAAAGCCTTAGCCTTTGAATGAATGTTTGAACATTCTGATTTGAGATTGATGGGGGTTCAGTGAGAGATATGAATTCTTTTTGTGTGTCTGTAATGCCAGCTCTCTAAAAACTTGCTTTCTGCAGTAAAAATAGAAGGGTCTTTGTCTTAGAGATAATGTTTTCCTTTTTCTCTAATATAATCCATCATGCAATCTGATCCTATCTTCCCAAATTCACCTCTACCCTCTGCCACTCCTCTTGTATTTCCTATCCCATTGCAGTAATCTGTTGTCACTTCTTTTCTCCTAAACTCCATCCTGAACTCAAATGCCAAAGCACTCTTCCCCACACACCTCTGAATGAGATTCCTGCCTTGTCTTCTAGTTAATCACTGTTCCTGTCTCCCTCTCACCTCCAGACTTCCTATTCTGGGATTAAGATTTCTAATGAATTGGCTTCAACATTTACTTATAAATTTCCTAGGCTCCTCTGTTTTTCTGAGGGTATAGATGGGGAAGGTGGAAGCCTTCTTTTGAACCAACCATAGTATCTCTTCTCTGCCTGTTCTGTCACTTCTCATAGGCTATTTCTCAAGGATTTTCCTGAGGAGATTTACCTTTATTAAGAAGCCTACAGAAGGGCCTCTCAGTTAGAACTATCTGGTTCCCTTTTGTATTTAATATCAACCTCAGTTATGTGGGTGTCATGGGTGGGGAATGTGTATATTCTGTATAAGGTCAGAAAAATCCAGTGGTCTGGCCCTGGGACATGATAAGACAGACAAATATGCTACTTGTTGACTGCCTGTGGCCTGTCTGCCTATATTGAATATCTCTGGTTCTTTGACTAAAACAACTTCCCCACCACTGCTTTACATGAAGAAATTCTGGAATTATTGAGAAAAGTTTGATTTGTTGCAGGTGATAAAGAGAATCTGGTCAAAAGTTTTTGAAATAAAATGAGAAAAGAAATGATTCTAGAGATCCCTTTGAGACAGAGAGTTAGAGGTGCCTGATCTGACCCTGCCAGGTTCTCCTTAACCTTAGTTTAATTCAAAGATTTTTGGTTTGGTTTTGGGTCACATTCAACAGTGTTCAGTGGCTACGCCTGACTCAGTGCTCAGAGGTCACTCCTGGGTGGGGACTCCGGAGACCATATGTGGTGTCAGGAATCAAACCCCAGGTCAGGATATTTGTAAGGCAAGAGCCTTACCTGTGCTATTATCTCCTCAGACCTCAAAACTTTAGATCGAGGCCCCAGAACTGAATGTGTCATCCATCATTGCCATTTTTCTCTTCTGGCTGAGTGTTAACCCATTAAAAAAAAGACTGAGTAGTTTAGAAATATACATATATATATTATTGAAAATTACATAGTCATTCAATAACATTATTTGTGAAAATAACATTAATTAATCGTGACCCCAAAGCTACTTGGATCCACTGAAACATTATTCTTCTATGAATAAAAGGTGTTTCATGCTGAGGCTCAGCTGGTCACACAGAAGAGTCAGAAGGAAGAATATGACATCTCATGCAAACATAACTGTGGTCATGAAAAAGAAACTAGAACTAGAACAAGAAAAAGAACTAGAACATTCTGGGGTTTACATTCACAAGGACTGCTGGCAAGTGAAGGCAAAACATCAATAACTTAAATAAATTAAATACAACTTAAGAAACATTCTTTAAATCATTAAACAATGTTCTCTTTTGGGAGATTATAATAAAACAAAATCACTTTGCCTGCGGAGGAGGTTGAGGAAAATAAACAGCATCTTCCTTGGGCCATTCTCTCAGTTCAGGCGTGAAGACTTAGAGCTTTTAGGTTTAGTCGATTTTCGGTCCAGGTACTTCATGGCATTCTGGACCCATTTATTCTTGGGGTCTGCACAGACATCCTTGTCCAGCTTGGTCTTGAAGCTGTGGAAGGGGAAAGGCGAAGTTAGATACAATGCCCGTGAAGATGTCACCCGGGACATGGTCCCTATTGACTCCTAAATTTCTTCTGCTCTTGGTCTCTGGGTGAGGGTCTTGGATCCAGACAAAAGAAAGATGAGAAGATAAATGAAAAGATCTCAAAAAGAAGCCTCTTCTTTTTTTTTCAGTCAGGTTTGTCAGGTTTCTGACTGAAGGACCAGGATATTCCAGCAAAGTTCCTAGAAGGGGAGCCTAGAAAAAAGCATGGATTTCCTTTCATAGACACAATTTTTTTTTTTTTGGTTTTTGGGCCACACCCGGCGGAGCTCAGGGGTTACTCTGTCTATCTGCTCAGAAATAGCTTCTGGCAGGCACGGGGGACCATATGGGACACCGGGATTCGAACCAACCACCTTTGGTCCTGGATCGGCTGCTTGCAAGGCAAACGCCACTATGCTATCTCTCCGGGCCCATAAGACACAATTTTTCTTTAGGACTTATAGGTTCTTCTATAGGAGAAAGTTTATTTTTCTAATAATCTGTACCTACTCCTGTGCCTACTCCCTTGCCTGAAAGGTTGGGTGTGAATGTTGAGACATAGTCTACTCACATCACAGCTTCTTGTGGACAAAGGCTATTGTTGATTATTGTGTAGTTATGTAGTTTCTTGAAGGAGATCTTTTTCGCCATATCATAACAGCAGGAATTTGGGATGGAGACTGAAGCTGAAAATATTTCATGAGAAATAAAGTGTTAGGATATGTCCAAAGCAAACATTTGGAAAAGAAAGGAAGAAAAGGTAGGAAACAAAACAAAATCCCTTGATATGGTCATCACTATCCAGTTTACATCCTGCAGATAAAACGTTTCTCACTGGAACTGAGCAAATAGTACACTAGGTAGAGCATTGCAAGTGGCCAACCTGATTTCAATCCCTGTTAAACCATATGGTCCTTTGAACTTGACAGAGGAAATCCCTGACAACAGAACTAGAAGTAAACCCTGAGCACTGCTAGACAGCCTAAAAACTAAAAAAACAAAATTCCCACAAATCAATACCCACTGCTAAAGTTGGAGGTCCTTCACTATTAACTGGGAATGAAGAAATCTTGTGGGTACAAACTAATCCATGTGCTGCCATTTGGAGATTATACTAATCAGAACTCACACTGAACTAAAGGAAGTTTGAAGACTGTTACAAAGCCATTTCTTCCTAAGAAATCTGAGCCAACCCAAGTCACATGCTTGCCTCTGGATCTAGACTCAGCTACAATTCTGAAAACAACCCTCGACCCTAATCCAAAAATTGAAACCTCAAGCAATAGCTTCTTCCTCCCATTCTTGCTCACTATATCAATCACACTCATAGAAAAAAAGTCCTTCCTTATGGATTGCTGCCCCCATCAATGTGAGAGTTGTGGCAACAGTGATTTGATAGTGTATAAGCTGTCTTGTTGACAGGTGCCAGATGAGATCTAGGGATCTGCTTCAGTGGCTTGAGCATCTGATCTAGCTTTTCCCTGGCAGTGACCTGAACTCTCTTTTTCCTCTGATTTCCCTATTGCTTAATGTCCCTTTCCTTGCCTTTTTCTATGAAGCAGGTATAGGATGGCTCATGTTGGGATGTTCAACACCTGTCTTAACTTTGGGGAAGAGAGGTAGATCTCACCTGGATGAGCAAGCATCTGTTTGATCAGGACAGCATCTGTGAGCAACAGGCACAGACAGGCAGTGGAGACCTTCATAATGGATGGGAGGACACGAGCTTCAGCCAGAAAGATGGAGATGGAGGTTCTGAGTTTGTCTCTGCCTCTTTGCAAGTCTGAGTTTTGTTTAGGTCCTGCCTGCCTTTTATAGGATCAGAAGATAAGGGCAGGATTATGGTCAAGAAAGATTAAGAGCCTGAACATGCTCAGTAGATATCAGAGCTGGAGAGTGGTTTCCAAATATGGTGAGAAGGAAGTAATGGAGTTTCTGTAGTTCGAATTCAATGTGTAATAGAGGTGGAAGGAAATGCTCAGCACAGAGTGGGAAGTGAAATCCTGAGGTAATGAAATGCTTTGATTTCTGTGAAATGAAAAATGCTGTGTCCAAAAGGAGAAGATGGAAGATGAGCTAATAGAAGAGAGTAGAAAATCGAAAATCGAGGGCCTGATGTTTCTCCAGAACTCAGGAGGCCTAAGATGGGACCTCATGGCTTGACCTATACTTCCTATCAGAATGGAATCTCTGTCATCCAATACAACCAGACTCATCAGTAATACCTGCCCCAGGATGCCTTGGCACAATGGTAGAACCTGGGATCTGAGACTTGTAAATGTTGGTCTCTTAGTGTTAGTGTAGATTAAGAACTGAGCACACTTGTTGATTTTTCCCATCTCCTGTTATTTTCTAGGAGTTTACTAGTCTTATCTTGAGATTCTCAATCTTTTTCTCAGCTGCTATAATTCAGACTGACTAATAACTTGTGGATCACTTACCAAACTCTTCATTTCTGCATGTAGTTTTCTCATTTTAATTCTCATAGTTTCTTGTACTTGGTTGACTTCCAGTGTCATTGTTTGTGGAGGCTCATTAAACATCCTCACCAATGTGTCAATAATGTAATTTTCTGAGGGTTTATAGAGCTTTTTGTTGTTTATGCCTCCTGTGTTATTGGTTTGGTTCATTGAATGTGGTGTCCTTTTATATATGTTCTCCACTGATTTCCCAATATTACTGCTGTGCTGAGGTCAACTTTTAGTAGATAGACCCTCCTGAAGGCTCTGAAGAGGTAAGCTGGGGGTTGCTCCTTTGCTTTTCTGCCCATCTTTACCCAATTACAGAAAGTATAACTGTAAGCAGTGTGAGATTTGCTAAGCAGAGCTGTGCCATGGACCCATTAATATGGTAGATGTTGGGTATAGAGACTGCTGGGAGCTGGCCAGAAGAGAGGAGATCACCTCTATTCTAAATAAGGCCAGTGTTGTCAGCCAAAATTTAATCTCACCTAGAAGGGTGGAGCAGGTTAAGAAACTGACGTGAGCCTCTTCTGAAATTCTCATTAAAACTGCATCATACTTTAGTCATTTTCCTCCTAAAGATCTAAAAACACTGGGGATAGAGCAATAGCACAATAGGTAAGATGTTTGCCTTGCATACAACCAACCCAGAGTTTTATCTCTAGCATCCCATATTGTCCCCCAACCCTGCCAGGGGTAACTTCTAAGCATAGTGACAGAAATAACCCCTGAGTACTGCTGGTGTGCCCTCAAAAAAGATAAGAAACATTTTAATCAATCTGGGCTTAAGTATTTTTGATGCTCATGTAAATAATGTTATTAGTTTTACTTTCAATTTTTTATTTCTGGTATAGGGCAAACTGAATTTTAAATATGCATCTTGCTTCCTGAAATTTTGCTGTACTTGCTTATTAATAACAGATTTATTGTTTTTGTTTTCGTTTGTTTGATAGTTTTTGGGCCACATTCAGTGTTGCTTAGGGCCTACTCGTATATCTATTCAACTAGAGGTGCTTAGGGGACCATTTATGATGCCAGGGATCAAATTAGGGCTGGCAGGCACTTACATACCTTACATGCTTTACATGTGTAAGGTAGACACATTATCTGCTGTACCTTTTCTTTAACCCTATTAGTTAGAGGACTTTGTATTGTTTATTTGCTTTTGTTGTTTGAGTCAATTATTTTAGGGCTCATGGATAATGATGTCTTTCATAAACAAGGACAGAATGTTTCTTTCTTCTAAATATGTGTCTCTTTAACTCCTTGTCTTGTATTTCTGTATTAGCTAGGACCTCCAACATATAATATTGTTGTGGGGTGGCAAGAGGGGACTTTTTTTGTCTTCCTAATAATAGTAAATCAGCATCTTTTCTCATAAGCCTGATGTGAGCTGTAGGTCTTTGTCAATGTACTTTATGAAGAATTCTATTTCTGGGGCCAGAGAGATGACATGGCGGTAAGGTGTTTGCCTTGCATGCAGAGGACAGTGGTTCCAATCCCGGGCATCCTATATGGTCCCCCGAGCCTGCCAGGAGCGATTTCTGAGTGTAGAGCCAGGAGGAACCCCTGAGCACTGCTGGGTGTGACCCAAAAAACAAAAAACAAAAACCAAAACAAAACAAAACAAAGTTCTATTTTCTATTTCTACTTTTTATCATAAATGGTTGTTGAATTTCTAAGATTGTTTTATTCATATAACCATAAAACTCCCCTCCCCCTCTAGGTGGTTGACATGTTGGTTTATATAAACTGATTTTGGTGAGAGGAGCTCTCAAGTAGTACTTAGGAGGTCTGAGGGGCCCACTGCTGGTTCTTAGCCAACTAGGCCTTTGGGTCAGTGCAAGGTGTGATGTTTCTGGGAACCTGTATTTAAGAGGTATTGAGGCCACTGAAGTGGCTCTGAGGACCTCCAGGAATATATTTATCTGGCAATGTTTGGGACCATGTGGTGCTAGGAATGAAACCCAGGTCCAGTGCATGACAGACATCTGCATTAATCACTGTACTATCTTCAGGACCCATGAATTAATTTTTGAATGTCTTTCAATGGTTTTGGTTGAATAATTCATTTTAATAATTATTGATTTATCACTGTCTAATAATACTGAAGAATTTCAGAGGCATGGCTTTACATCTCTGTGTCTGGGACTCTCAATACAATATATACCTTTTGTATATTGTATCTGTTGTTTGGTTGATTTTTGCTTTTTTAATTTCTACATCTTCATTGGTGAATTTTGCCTATAGGCTTGTTACTGAGGGCTTCTCTTATATTGTTTTTATCTGTTTTTAATGGTAGTCTCATAGAATAAACTGGGATGAATTAGAATGTTATCTGGACTTCTGTCATTTGGGACAAATTGTGGAGTGTCGCCATTCTTGGAGATCAATTCCTCCCCCCACCCCCAAGGGCCTGTCACTTTAAGAGCAAAGGGTCCTCTCAATTAAAAACTCCTGTGTTAAACTGAGAAGAAGTTGCCCTGGGAGAATAAGAACACTTGCTGGGATACTGTGGGAGGTGGAGAGTGATTAGTGGAGGGTTATTGGTGGAGAGTTATTATTTAAAGGGAAATGGTTTGTTTTGGATATTGTATTGTATTGATATTGGCTGTATTGAGGGTTAGCTGGACTTTCTGAATATCATTGGTGAAAGGCCTTGGTCCCCTTTCTGCCTGTTTTGTCTTATTAAACCCTTCACAGAAAAACACCTATTTGACTGAAGTTGGTCCTGAGCAATAACAGGAGGAAAGTGTGTTTGTTACACACCATCTCAAGTGTTTGGCACAACTACTAAGTGAAACCACCTAGGTTCAGTGCATTCTTTTTGGGAAAATGATTAATTATAAATTTAATTTATTTAATAGGTAAAGCCATACTCATATGATCTACTTCTCTCATAAGTTTTGATAATTTGTACCTCATTCTCACTCCTAGGTTTTCCTACCTGTAAAAATTACAATTTTATTGTAAAATTTATAAAAATTCATTTAATTTTCAAATGAAAATTTATTTATAAAAATTTGTAAAAATTCTCATATTTGGGGCCAGCAAGGTGGCGCTAGAGGTAAGGTGTCTGCCTTGCAAGCGCTAGCCAAGGAAGGACCGCGGTTCGACCCCCAGCGTCCCATATGGTCCCCTCAAGCCAGGGGCAATTTCTGAGCGCTTAGCCAAGAGTAACCCCTGAGCATCAAACGGGTGTGGCCCAAAAAAACCAAAAACAAAAATTCTCATATTTATAGCTCTTATTTTCCTATTTTTCAATGCCATCGATTTCTACTCTAACCTTTATTATTCCTTTACTTCGGCTTGCTTTAGGCTTATATTTCTCTTCTACCTTCTTTATTCTTTATTTTTTTAATTGCGGCACTGGGATTTAACAGTTACTCATAGTTGAGTTTCAGGTTTACAATTTTATAACACCTATCCTGTCACCAATATCAAATTCTCTTCAGCAATGCCTCCCTTCTCTCTCCATCCTTCTTCCTTGACAGGCACATTTTTAAGTTTAGTAGTTTTAGCTTTATTGGCAGTTTTGTTAGTTTTGTATTCAGATATATGATTACATAATATCTGTTCACTCACAATGTATCTGGAGCTCTTTATCCTTGCCCCTATTACAGTTCCTTTGCCTCTGATTGCTTTACCTCCTTCCGTCATTTTCCTATAGACCAGGTTCCAGGGCAATCTAGATATCCCTGCTTTGATGCCTTGTATCCTCTTGTTCTTTTATGCTGTGTACTAAAAATAAATGAGTTCGTCTAATATTTGTCTTTCTTCATCTGACTTAAATGCACACAGGTTAATTCCATCTTCTGGGTATTTATTTTTCTAGCTTACTAAGGTGAGGACTGAGATGATTTCTTTTTTGATCTTTCTTTTCAAATTTAAGTATTCTTTGTAATACTGATTTTGCTGAGCCATACATTTTATACATTGTATTTCTAAATTTTGTTTAGTTCAACTTATTTTGAAATTCACACAAGACTTTGTTGACCCAAGGGTTATTTAAAAGTTTATGTTCAATGTCCAAATATTTATGTATCTTTCCAGGAACATTTCTGTTATTTATATCCAATTTAATTCTTCTGTGGTGAGAGAAATTATAGTTTCTATCTTTCAAATATCTTAAGCTTTTTTTTCGTGGTGTAGTATGTGGTCTACCTTGGTAAAAGTTCTATGCAGTGTTGAGAATAATGTGATGTGTGTGTGTGTGTGTGTGTGTGTGTGTGTGTGTGTGTGTGTGTAGATGGAGGTTAAAATAGTGTATTTTACAGAAATGATGAGAGAGGGTTAAAGACACACTTACCCATATGGTCTCCTGAGCTTTGCAAGAGTGATCTCTGAGCTCAGTGACAAGAATAAGACCTGAGAAACACTGAGTATACCATCCCCCCCCCAAAAAAAATCTGTTAGTTACTTTAGAATATTAGGTCTTATTTCTTATGAAAGTGGATCACATAGGACTATACTTTACAATGCTTTGTTCTTATAAAAACCATGGACATGAGTCTGAGTCCCAATAATTTAAACAAATCACCTTGCCTTACTGAAAGGCCACTCTAGATATACCCTGACCAGACATTATCATACAAACCTGTGCAACCTGTCGATAACTTTTTATTTTGGTTTTGTTGTGTCATGTACTCTATCAATGTTAATTACTGGTGGGGGTATTCAATTCATCTTTATCATCATGATTTTCTTGTTCGTTTTGTGAGCTACTGGTAGGGGTGTGTTGGGATCTTCAGCTCTTAGAGTGCATTGGTAGTAACAGATCCTGAGAGCTGGCCTAAGAAAACTAGAGACCTTGGTGGAGAGACACTGACACTGGCAGAGGGTGTGACTTTGGAACATTGAATGCCAGAAACATTACTAGTAACAGTATTTTTTGTAATGGTGCCTAAATATGAAAGAAAGTTTTATACATCTTTATTAGGAGCAAAAATAAAAATACTGATTATTTGTAACTGTTCTTGATTTTGAAAAATTCTCAACCATTACTGTTTTAGCTATTTTCCCTTTTTCTTTTTTTGATATTTCTATTAATGTATATAATGCATTTTCAGTTGTCCCACAGATTTGAATATCCTGTTCTATATCCCACCATTTTACTTTTTCTTAAGCATTTGAGTTGGGAAGTTTCTAATGACATACGTTCAACTCATTGATTCTTCTTTTCTTGTTTTTTGTTTTTGTTTTTGTTTTTGTTTTGGGGCCACACCCATTGACACTGAGGGGTTACTCCTGGCTATTTGCTCAGAAATCGCTCCTGGCTTGGGGGACCATATTGGACGCCGGGGAATTGAACCGTGGTCTATCCTAGGCTTGCAAGGCAGACGCCTTACCTCGAGCTTCACCTCTCCGGCCCCAAATCATTAATTCTTTTCTTGACATTGTCTAATGGTGTTCAACTGGCAAACCTATCAAAGGCATTGATTATTTCTGTTGCTGTGTTTTTTTTTTCACTTGTCGCAATTCCTTTGATTCATTATAAGAGTTTCATCTCTCTGCTTACATTATCCATTTGCTCTTGCATGTTGTCCAGATCTTCCATTATACATCTTAGAAAGTTAATCATAGTTCTTATAAATTCTTGGTATGATGAATCCAAACATCCAAGTGGATACAAATGCAACAGCTTTATCTGGTCTTGTTACTTGCTTTTCGCCTTCAGACTGGCTTTCTTTCTTTCTTTGTTTCTTTTTCTAGCATGCCTTATGAGTTTTTGTTGAAAGCCGAACATGATGTATTGGATAATGGGAATTAGTATAAATATTTTTTTAGTGTGAGGATTTGTATTAATGGCTGTTTTTGCTATTTGCTATAGCTAGAGGCATCCACTTTCTATAAATTATATTGCCTTGCTTTAATCTTCCCTGTGGTCTTTGTTATTTCCTAGAAACTCTTTAAATCCTGAATTTGTAGTTCTTTCAGTTGTCATTAGCAAATGGTAATAAGGTCTAGGGATTATATTTATTCTATAATTCTATAGTTATTCTTCTTTATGTGTCTTACGCTCCTGGGCTGAGATTTTGCTTCACAAGTGCATTTTACCCACTTTTTACTGACATTCAATGTTCCCACTTTTTACTGGGAGATGTACCATTATACCTTCATCTTCCCCTATGTGAGTTAAGCTCTGGTAGAGTAATTTTTTAAGGGTCAGTGAACACAGTGCTCCAGAATATTTCAAAATAAACTTTTCTTCTTTAATATTTTATCTGATGATTTCCATTCCCCTCTCCCCTCAGGTTTTCCTAGGAAGAACCTAGTGAAGACCCTGGAGGTTAGACTCATGAAAATGTAGTGCTCCCCTAAGACTGAGTCTCAGGGGATTAGCTCTCAAGTTCACATAAATTTTCTATCATTTTGCCAAGAACAAGCTAAGATCTAAGTTTAAGTTTTCTTAACAGTCCCTGGGTACAACAGTTTCTGCTTCTGGTACACTGTGTTTTCTCAGTTTTCATTTCTTTCCCCAGTTTTTGGGAAACTGCCCCATGACCCTCAAATCTCTGGAGATTTCTGATTTTCACTTTGTTCTGCTTTTCCCCCCTATTTTTAGGGATAATGATGACTTTCAAGTTTTTTTGCATGTCAGAGAGGAAACTGAAACTGTTGAGCACCTTTTAAATTTTATTTTCCATCCATATATATCTTATTTAATGATGAATCTGTTTAGTTCTTTTTCAGCTTTATGGAAGTATAGTAGAAAGATAAAAGGGAACGATTATATCATAATTATTTGATATACATATGCATTGTGAAAGTACTCTGTCCATTGAGTAATATATATCTATCACATCACACAATTATCTTTGTGTGTAGATGTAATAACATGTAAGTTCTACATGTTCTTAGCAAATCAGGATATCAAAGAACTCGATCAGAAAACACATGGCAAAATGTTAAACACAAAAAAGAGTAAAAGGCTTTTACAGTATAAAGCACAGTTATAAATACATTCCCTAGCGGATGGACAAATAGTTAAATGATTTGTTTGTTTTGGTTTTTGGGTCACTCCTAGTGGTCCTCCAGGCTTATTCCTGGCTCTGTGCTCAGGGATTACTCCTGGAAGATTTGGGGGATCATAGAGGAATAGGGATTCAAACCTGAGACAGCTGAAGCAAGGCAAGAGCTCTTCTCACCGCACTAGTCAAAACTGGGTTAAATGTAGGATTTTCCAGAGGTCCAGGTTTGATTTCCAGCACCTTATGGTCACCCAAGCATCACATTCAAACACCCTCCCAAAGCACCAGGCTAGGAGTAGTCTCTAAGTACTTCTGGGTGTGAACCCAATTCAAAATCAGATAAAACTAATGTACCTTTTTATTTGTAAACTTATACTCACTAGGAATCACAATAATATTTTTCTTTGGGAGGAATAAGAGGAGTTTGACTGCTTTAGTTTCTAATATTGTATGTTAAATTTGATAAAGGCAGCTTAAGACAAGAAAAGTTTTCACCCAAATTAGTTTTAAAAAAAAAAAAAAACTGTCCCTCAGTGCTCTCAGATACGAATGTGAATTCCTAGGCACATCTTTCATATTTACCACAACTCAGTTAACAACTGGGTTTTCAATGGTCAGAACAGTGACCATACTGCCTGAAGGAGTTGTAAATTTTAAGTTATCCATTTCTTTGCAACCAGAAATACACCATCTTGTAAGCTTCCAGCAATATTTAGAACATATATTCTATCAAATCTATTTCTGTAGTTATTGCCATCTCTTTTATCTACATGTCATTGCAGAGACCAATATGAGGACAAAAATTGACATAAGAATGGAATTCTGTATCAACCAAAACCAAAATATTTACCAATAATTTTATTTTTATGACAAAATTGCTATATGCTCAATTATTAATGCAGCAACAGAACATGCATCAAAGAACTTCTAACAGATCTTCTGGACACATAAAGAAGATGCCAGGAAGGGACCCAGGGTGTGACTTTTGGTCTCTTGTACAAGTCCTCCCTAAGATTGCTTCCACTTAGAGCTAAGTAACCTCTGGAATAGACCTCTGGCAATGTCTGTGCGAAGATGACAAAAAAAGGCAAGAAAGAAATTAGACACTGAATTCTTGCCTGGAACCAAATGGAAGGAATGTGGAGGGAACATTCAGAGAGGTAAGAAGGAATCCAGACACCCCCCACCCTGATGGTTTATCACATTAATTATACAATTTCCCTCTCCTTTGGTGTGTGTGTGTGTGTGTGTGTGTGTGTGTGTGTGTGTGTGTGTGTGTGTGTTTCAGATCAAATCCAGGAAGTCCAATGTAAAAAGTTAAAACGAAACTTTAGGTCATGCGACTTTTGCAATTGTTCTGTCTAGCAAGAAAAGCTTTGTTGTGTGAGGAAGTGGTCATATTATCTTCTCTCTTTTCTCCTTAATATTTTTCAGTGCACTTGGGAAACTTGCCTATGTGGTTGGTGAAGGGAATCCGAGAAGAGAAACAACTTCTCCATCAACAGAGGGCAAGAAATGGTGCCCTGCTATGTCAATAAATATGGATTCTCTTGGTTTTCATTAATGTGATTAGAGAATCAGGATTTCTGCTTTCACTTTTCAACTCTGTCCCACATGTTTCAATGGGCATAAAATTATGATGCTCAAGGAAGAATCGTTGCATTTAATAAACACAACCCATTTCCTTTATAAACAAGAGAAATGAAAGAAAGAATTAGAGAGGTGAAGTTGGATCATATCAAAAGTCATCTTGCAGTTCCAAGTTAGAAGAGAAAAAATGAGAACACTACAAAGATGTACCCAGAAATTATTCGATGTTTTTATCTCAAGCTCTTCCTATGTATTGTGATGTCTTGGGAAATTAGTAATATCTAATACATGCCTTCACCCTCCCAGAATACTGGCTCAGAATCTTTGAAGATGGGTAAGTGCTATGAATTTTAAGTACTTTAGGTAGTTTTTTTTTTTTTTTTTTAGCTAAAAGGAAAACTGGCACTCCATGAAGTAGCACAGATCTTGCAAGTGAAAGATATAGGCTTAAACTATCATTTTTCAAAAACAAAAGCTCTTAGTTTGGGGAAGGACTCACTTCTTTCTATTTCACATAATGGGTAACAACATATTGAATTTGTCATCTCGAAAACTGATAGCGGAAGGAATTGCCCATTAGGTAGTTTTTAACCAGAGCCAATTTGAAATATACTGACCCAATCAAATGCCTCATTTAAAGATATATAAACTGAGAAAGAGGAGAAAATGGTTTACCTACAGCCACTTAAAATGGACTAGAACACTAACCAGAACTCACAAGTATACTCCTTTTGCCCATCTGTGTACTAGACCTCCTCACATGGTCTTTGGTATCTGCCAAAATTTCCATTCTAATGGAGACACCATAATTTCCAGTATGTCTATACACTCATATTGTTGGTTTAAGCAATTGTGAACTGGCTAGACATTAGTAAATTATTTTAAGGATAATTATTTTCTATGCCCCAACAAAAGAAACATGAACAGATTCTATTTGGACTTATAAACTGGTACCTTATACTACCAAACTCGAGTATTATCACTCTTCTCAATGACTATTTTCCAGGGACAGAAAACCTGAGACCAAATAGACTACCTAGTAATGTTTAGTTTTGCCCTTTCCAATCCCATAGATGCAGTAGGAACTTTAGAATAGATATTTGAATGGTGTTTGGGAATGAGGACTGTGTAATAGGCAGAGTTAAGGAACTTACTATAGGGGCAAGTCCCAGCTACTAATGGAAGTAGGTCATTGTCTTACTTGTAGCAGTAAGTTTAGCTGCTCTTGGGGCTTTGGGAGTGCCATTGTGTTAGGTATAGATAAAAGTCCTCTAGCCTGATCCACTGGTTAAATAAATCATGAAGAGAAGAGAAGACGGTGTTTGTATTTATAGTTCAGGCACTTTGTCATCTTATTCTGTCACTGTAGATGAACTGGGATATTTGGTCCAACAAATAAATTGAGAAGTGAAATGAAGTGTCTTGTTGGATCTTCTTAATTACTCAATGTATTTATTATTCAGCATTGTTGGTGAAACAGATGAAAAATAGAGCTCATTACAATGTGCTACGCATCACAGAATAGAGCTGATCTCCAGCCCCTCAGGCCAGACTCTTTCAAATGTCCTTAACTTCAAGAATTGCACATGAAGAGTGTTGTAACTTGGCTCAGCTTCCAACATTTCCAACACTTCTCTTACTGCTTCCAACAGCTTCCAACTTCCAACACTTTCCTCACTGATACTCAGATGGAGGCTTGTTGCTCTGGTCTACACTTCCTTTGTGTGGGTTATTGGGGTCTTTATCCTTGGCCACTGTAGCAGTTCTAAGACTTCTTAGAGGTCTAAGTGCAGGTCTAAGGGGATCTTAAATTTTTTCTTAAAAGTTTCTGCCTGGGGGCCAGAGAGATAGCATGAAGTTTAAGGCATTTGCCTGGAATGCAGAAGGACGGGTGGTTCAAATCCCGGCATCCCATATAGTCCCCCGAGCCTGCCTGGAGCGATATCTGAGCATAGATCCAGGAGTGACCCCTGAGTGCTGCTGGGTGTGACCCAAAAATTAAAAAAAAAAGTTTCTGTTTGGAATGATACATGTCAATATTCTTTATACTTATGTATTTACTGGTATTGATAAAAGTCAGTGAAACTGCATTGTAAGATGGCCTGGAAGTACAATCCTACTGTGCACAAGAACTGGAAACATTTCATGGATAGTCCACATTACACATCCCCTATCTTCCACTTCAGTTCAGCAGTTCATAAGCATTGGAAAAAAGGTTCTGCAATGTAGCATTTATCAGTTAAACAACTTCTAAGACTTGACATTCAAAATAACTCCTGCTCCTTTCCAAAGAGATTTTTTTTTTAATTTTATACTGGTTAGAGTGGTGAATCTAAACAGTTACATAATACTGGACCCAGAAGATAGCTCAATGGTAAAGCCTTGCTGCACAAGACCTAGGTTCAATCTCAGACACCTTAAAAATGCATTAGGAAGGGGCCAGAGCAATATTACAAGGGTAGGGTGTTTTCCTAAAAAGGGATGGACCTGAAGTTTTATCTCCAGCATCTCCTTCTTCCAGGACTGGCCAGGTCAGGAGGTCAGGAGGTTGACTCATTCTTTCTCTTCTGGAAAACATGGGGGAACTATAAAAGACTTCAGAGACATTTCAGAAGCACAAATTCTAGCATCTTCTCCAACACAGATGAGGTGGTTGGATCTTTAATAAGTGTATGTTCTTTGTAGAAAGCAGAAAATTCACAGACAAACCTAAAAAAGGGAATAAAAGACTAAATTTAAAGTGGCTATGATGTCATGATCAGGCCCAGAATTTTTTAATAGTATCTTTATTTAAGTGCCATGTTAAAAATATGTTTGTAGTTGGGTTTCAATTATAAAAAAGAACACCCCCTTCATCAGTGCAGCCTTCCCACCATCAATGTCTCCCATCTCCTTCCTCCCCGCCCCCTGCTCATATTTGAGAAAAGCATTCTATTTCTCTCCCTCACTACCATTGTTATGATAGTTGTTAGTATAGTTATTTCTCTAACTGCTCTCATCACTCTTTGTGGTAAGCTTCATATCGTGAGCTAGTCCTTCCATCCCTCATCTCTATTGTCTCTGGGTATTATTACAATAATGTCTTTTATTTTTCTTAAATCCCACAGATGAGTGAGACTATTCTGTGTCTATTTCTCTCCCTCTGTCTTATTTCATTCAGCATAATAACTTCCATGTCCATCCATGTATAGAAAAATTTCATGACTTCATTTTTCCTGGTGGCTGCATAGTATTCCATTGTGTATATGTACCAGTTTCTTTAGCCATTCATCTGTTGAAGGGCATCTGGGTTGTTTCCAGATTCTGGCTATTGTAAATAGAGCTGTAATGAAGATAGGTGTGCAGAAGGCATTTTTGTATTGTGTTTTAGTATTTCTAGGGTATAGCCCTATAAGTGATATAGGTGGATCATATGGTAGCTCAATTTCCAGTTTTTTTGAAGACTCTCCATATTGTTTCTCACAAAGGCTGGGCTAGACGACATTCCCTCCAGCAGTAAATGAGAGTTCTTTTCTCCCCACATCCCTGTCAGCACTGATTGCTCTTATTCTTTGTTATGTGTGCCAGTCTCTGTGGAGGTGATGGTTCCTCATTATTGTTTTGATTTCCATCTCCTTGATAATTAGTGATGTGGAGCATATTTTCATGTGCCTTTTGGCCCATTTGTATTTCTTCTTTGAGGAATAGTCTGTTTTTTGATGGGGTTAAATGTTTTTTTCTTGTGAAATTCTGTCAGTACCTTGTATTTCTTAGATATTAGCCCCTCATCTGATGGGTATTGGGTGAATAGTTTCTCCTATTCTGTGGATAGGTCCAGAAAATTTTAATTTTGATGCAAAAGCCTAGTAGTTTCAGAAAGATCTCAGTCCTAAGAAAATTGAGATGGTTGGTCTCTGTATCAGTAGTACTTTCCCCTTTTTCTTTTTATTATTAAATTTTTGTTTTATTTTTGGGCCACACCTGGCAATGGTCAGGAGTTATTCCTGGTTCTGCACTGAGGAATTATTTCTCGTGGTGCTCAGAGGAAAACAAAATAAAAGTAAGTGTGCTGGTGGAATTCATCCTAATGAGAGTAAGTTTACTCAGCCTACAGCTCCTTTCAGAAAAAACAACAACTATGAAACTAAAATATAGTGGGTAAGGCACTGGCCCTAAGTATGCCGCCAAACCTGGTTCTATCTTGAGATATGTGCATGCATGTCCTATATTACCCAAGAACTCCAACCTAATTACGTAGGAAGTGGAGACCTCTTGCTACACCAGAGAGTTCAGAAAAGGAAAGGAGGAGGAGAATGAAAGGAAGATGAGGAGGGTTTTATCTACAAAGTGTAGAGATACAGGATGGCCAGGAGTTTTCAGAACAAGTGTCAATCCAAAAAGATTATCGAAAAGAGAATGTGGTGTTGGGCTCTAAGAAATAGCGATGCAGCTTTTTGCAGCCGTTCTCCATGAATTTAGCTTTAAGGATGAGTCAAGTGACATGACAAGTGGGCAGTTTATTATCCACAAGTATCTGCAACCCCAACTATTTTATTACTCATGACTCTCTTCACAAAATGGATACTTACTACTTTAGGGGTGGACTGCGAAGTGTCCTTTGCTTCTGAGCTCTGGGAGGCAAAACAGCAGAGATGACCTCTGGAGCCACACTGCTTGGAGTTGGATGCTGCTGTATTTATTTCAGTTGGGCTTTGCCCTCTCCCATAAAATTAGAATGAATTAAATGAGTTGACATAAGTAAGGGGTATTGAATTTGTCAGCAAATGGGTGGATATTATAGGCATAATAGTGGATATCAGCATATTGATGTACATTTCATAAGCTAGTTATTATGAATACTCATAAAGAGTTAGTGCCTTGGCCAGAAAGTTCTAGGAAGGGACCCAGGATGTGAGCTAATGAACCAATGTATTTTCTGAGCTGTCTTAATGTTTCTCAGCTAAGACATCTTTGGTGCAATGGGTCTTCCAGCCTGCCTGGGTATAAACAGAGAAGTAGAAAATGCAGGATGCTTTGGGTGCTGGAAAAGAGACAGATTCCAACTCACTCCTACAGACATCAAGGGGCATTTTGCCCAGGGACTACAGAGCATTCAAAGGCTGTGTATGCAGCTCCTTAGATTTCACAACTTCCCTCCTTTTGTTGGTTTTGGTTGTAATCTGGGTTTGGGAAATTATGTATAAAAAGCTAAAATAAAACTGAGACTACCCAAGTTCTGTCTTTGGTCAATGGAGACCAAGAAGTAAGTCTTGGAAAAAATAATGTGTATCCTGCTATGAGTGTTAATGCCCATTTATCAGGGATGCCCAAGGAACATAAATTGGGGACAGGGAGGTCCTAGGGGGTCAGGAACTCTGGTTTCATTTCCAACTTTCTTTCAGATTCATTGTGAATGATCCTAAAATTCTACAAGCAATGAAAAGGCATCAAAAGGAAGATGTGAAGTTGTATTTTCTCAACCCATCTCAGAGATAACTCATGACAAACTGGAGGACCCAGGGACCAGTAGCTGAGACAGAGTTGGACAGGTCACCAGGAAGAATCTTGCACAAGTTGTAGGCAGAGGGAGCAGTACCCATCACAAAAGAAACTCAAAGTGTATTCAACTGGATTTCAGATCCCTAGGAAACTTGTTCAAAACCCCAAAGGGACAGGGCTGGAGTGATAGCACAGTGGGTAAAGCATTTGCTTTGCATGCAGCTGGCCTGGGTTTGATTCCTGCCATCCTATATGAGACCCTAAACCTGTAAGGAGTGAATCTTGAGCATAGAGCCAGGAAGTAACCCCTGAGCACTGCCCCTCAACAAAAGCCCAAAGCATTACTTTTCTGGTCCCAAATCTTAGGAAAAGGCCTAGAAATATGTGTTTTTAGAAGCAGTTCAGGTCATTTTGATTCCTAACCAGTTTGGGTGCCATTAGCTTGGTGCAATATTATATTGGTAATGACGTATGCTGAGCGTCATGGAAGGAAAGTGATTTGCACCTGTGCAAAGACACAGAGGACAATGAATATGGAGGCACAACCACAATCTTGTAACCTTGAAGTTCTAGCTCCACTGCCATTCAAGGATTAATCAAGTGAGAAACACAATAAGTAAAGAAGACCCTAAGTGGCAATGACCAGCATGTTGGAGGCATGTCCTTAAAGAGTCACCTTGTCTGCCTGGACACAAAAGAGGTTTTTATAAAGAAAGAACATGGACACACCATTTTAGAAAGACTGTGGGTGCCAGACCAACAAATTTACAGGTATGTGGGAGCTTTGGGCTGTACTCTCCTGCACCTGCAAACCAAAACAAAGTTCTAAATGAAGTGCTCAGTCAGCACATTATCCAAGAAGAACATAAGGACTGACTCTACCCTGTAGAGCTTGCTGGTTATTAATTTTTAGTTTCTGCTTTTCATTTCAGCAGCAATGCTTACTTTCATATAATGCATTTGTTTGGTCTCTGGTTCCTGGCAGAAACTGCTCCATTAAAGGATCCAATAATTCCTGTGCTTTGTATAGGCAGGTTCACAGACAGGAGTGACACAAAGGGGTTGGGGACCACTTGACAAGGGAAGCTGTCTTTTCTAAAACACAAACCCACTGCTTCCCATTTACCACGTGTGTCTCAAACTTTCTATTAGCTCCATGGTCTTCTGGCAGCCTGGCCAACACTTCCTAAAATGGCTCCTCTGCTCCATTCACTGTTCTGCTTCACCATTGGAGCAGTGAGCTCCTGGTTTGTACTGATGGGGAATTGATGGAGAGAGGGTGCCAGGTAAGTTGTTCCTTGGATGATTCAAGTCAGGGTGTAAAGTGACATAAGACCTGAAATCTGGGGCTGAAGCAATAGTGCAGCGTAGGGCATTTCGGCTGACCCAGGACAGACCTTGGTTTGATTCTCAGCGTCCCATATGGTTCCCCAAGTCAGGTGCGATTTCTGAGCGCATAGCCAGGAGTAACCTCTGAGAGTCACCGGGTGTAGCCCCCAAAATAAACAAAAAACAAAAACAAGACAAAACAAAACAAAAAGACCTGGAATCTGCAGAATCAAGATAGGGTGGTTTACAGGAAGTCAGAAAGGGAACCAGGCACTGAAACTGGGTGTATTTTCCACCCGTTGCCAAGATTAATGACTGAGTTCAGAAGGGGGCACAACTAAAGTATGCAGAGAAAATTCTTTTGAAACAATTTTAAGAATTTCTCTTTATCTGTGTAGAAAGCATCTTCTTTAGAAAAGGGAGGGGAGAAACGGGTCCACGTTTCTTCTGCTCCACACCTCACACAATGCTAATTTTATATCTATATATAATTATAATTATTTTATTTAAGCACTGTGGTTACAAAATTGTTTATGGTGGTTTCAATTATAGAATGTATACCACTCTTCACCAGTGCACATTTTCCTGACGCCAATGTCCTCAGTTTCCTCCTCTCTCTTTCTCTCTCTTCTTTTTTGACTCAGTGGTTTGCACTGTTGAAAATGAAAGAGTACCATGCATATCACTTTATCTCCTTTCAGCACCCAGTACTTGTCCAGAGATCATTTCCAACTATCATTGTCACAATGAACTGTTCACTACCCTAACTGCATTCACTATTCTTTGTGGCAATCTTCCTACCATGAATTGGTCCTCCTAGTCCTCATTGATATTGTCTTTGGACATTATTACTATGCTCTCTTTTTTCTAAATATAATTTTTATTTTGATCATAGTGGCTTACATATTGTTGACAATAATATTTTAGGTACATATTTACATAAAATCAGGGGGGATTCCCATCACTAATTTGTCCTCCCTATACCTCTGTTTTTGTCCTACCTCCCATATGCTCTTCCCTCAACCCCAGGGCTGCCAGAATATGTGGTCCCCTCTGTAACTAGCCTACTACTTAGTAGTCTTGCACCTGTTTGGTCCTGGTGCCTCCCTTATTTCCCCCTCTAACTGAGGGGCAGGACTAGCTAGTTCAAGTTACGTGGTTTTGTTTGAAGAAGAGAAAAGTAATAAACTGGGGTAAAAGTCTAATACGCTGAAAATAAGTGGAATTCTTCTAGAGGCTCTCATCATCGGTTTGAGAGATGAAGGAGAAAAAGAAGGTGAAACACTCCACCAGCACAAAAAGAAGTGTCAAATATCCAGTGAGGACTTCAAGAATAACGATAAGCACCACAAAAAAAAAGAAAAAAGAAAAAACCATCACGGTCTTGAGACAAGAAACATGGCAGAGCACATAAAGAAAGAAAAGAAAAGAAGAGAAAAAAATAAGTATATATGGGGACAACAGCTTCAATAACCACACCAAAACAAAGAAATCGACCAAAAATAGATAGGTAAATAAAAATAATAATAATAATAATAAATGAAGATAAAAAATAATATATAAAAAATAAACAATGTTTTGTGCTTTTTGCTTTTTTTTCCCTCCTGCCCTGGGCCAAGTGAATTCCTTTCCTATGCTTTCTTTTTATTTATTTTCCTTATATCCCACAAATGAGTGAGATTATTCTATGTCTATCCCTCTCCCTCTGACTTATTTCACTCAACACAATAATCTCCATATCCATCCATGTATAAACAAATTTCGTGACTTCATTTTTCCTAACAGCTGACAATGCTCATATTAAACTTGAGTCTAGTGTCCAAGAGAAAATATGAAACGTAGTGCACTGGTTTTGCATGTGGCTGACCCTGATTTGATCCCCAGTATATGATTTTCCAAGCCCTGCCCAGATTAATTACTGAGCATGGGGCCTGGAGTAAACTCTGAGCACAGCTGTATGTCTCCCACCCAAATAACCAAATTAACAAAAAATAAACCTGGTCTTAGTGTTAAAAGTCTTTCCTCGGGGCCGGTGAGGTGGCGCTAGAGGTAAGGTGTCTGCCTTGCAAGCACTAGCCAAGGAAAGGACCACGGTTCGATCCCCCGGTGTCCCATATGGTCCCCCCAAGCCAGGGGCAATTTCTGAGCGCCTAGTCAGGAGTAACCCCTGAGCATCTAACGGGTGTGGCCCGAAAAACCAAAAAAAAAAAAAAAAAAGTCTTTCCTCAAATGACATCGCTGAGAGAATCCCACAATCCCTACTCCAGTAGGGTAAGTGCAGAGACAGGAGCTCTGGAGAACAGCAAGATGTGAGAGGCTCAAGTTGTTTGAATCTCTGGTTTCCTAACACTAGACTCCCAGGAGAGATACAAATACGAAACTTTGAACAGCATCTCTTGGTTCCTATTTGTTGAGCACTGGATCCCTCTGGTGGTCAGTTGGTGCAGGGAGGGTGCAGGACACTGACTCCCACTCCTGACTTGGAAGCATTTCCAGAGCAATCACCTTAAGCTGCCTGTGGGTTTTCCTGCTTCTGGCCTTGCTGGGGTTAAATCTGCTTGGATACTTGTCTTTTATCTTCACTCTTCCAAATTCTAGAAATGGGTTGGAGATTGAACTACCATCCTGCCTTTTCTTCCTTTTTTTTTTTGAAAAGTAATGTAGTTTATTCACAAATTCATTCTTTACACTTTCATATAAAATCCAAACAACTAGCCATTACAGATTTAGAAATATAATGAATGATAGCTATAAAAACCAATATCAAGTTATTAAAGTCAGTACACAAAATTCTATTATTTATTTGCTTATATTTTCTAGCTTATATGTTGGTTTATAAACTACTTTCTGCCTATTATGCCTGCTTACTATGTATTAAATGTAAGGTTGCTTTCAGCATATAAAATACTGTATAAATCCTAAATAAAAATATACCTACCATCCATAAAATAAATTGATAATTTTAGTTCTTCAAAATATTAGGTTTCTGGAAGTTATAAGGTTATGGTAAAATGAATATTTGTTATTTTGGGTCAAATTAAACAGAAAACCACTTTGAATATTAATAGAATATTATTCCCATATTTCCAAATCTTAATAGAATATTCCCAAATTTCCAAATTTAAATTTATTAAACCAATTATTAGTCTAAATCCAGAAGACTAAAAAAGTATTATTTAAAATCTAAAAACCAAGTTAAATTTAAAGAACCTAATTATTTTTTGTGATTAATTAAGTCCCTGTTGTGGAGAAGTCTTTAATTTAATTTAAGAATTTTTATTATGTTTTGTTTCTGTTAGCTATACACACTGGAAATTGATAGGTACTTTTGAAAAAAATGATTAGTGAAAAATGAGGCAATATCTTATGTCATTTCTTTCTACTATAAATTGATTGAAGGTCAATAAATGATAAATTTGTGTAAATATGTAATTTCCTTCCTACTTTATGAAAATACTTTTCTACTTTCTGAAGGACAACAAATACCCAGACTGCCATTTCTATGTAGCCCTCTTACTTCACCTTGGGACTTTACCTTAGAAAGCCTTTCTATCATTCTTTTGGACATTTCATTTGTTTGGCAGTAAGACTTCCAGATCAGCACTGATTTCCCCCCTTTTTGTGTGTGAGCCACATCCCACTGTACTCAAATCTTACTCCTATCTATTTGCTCAGAGGTCACTTCTGGCAGGGCTCAGAGGATTATGTGTGATTCCAGAGATTGAATCCAAGTTGACCATATGTAAAGCAAGTACCTGACTCACTGTTCTATACTTCTGGCTCCTTTTCTACTGAATGGAGGAGGTTTTGTCTAAATTCCTTCTATTCAATAGAGAATTCTCTTTGAAGTTCTATGAATGACGCATGGGTGTGAAGCAAGAACTGGAAACGTCCTGTAGATGCCAGATTAAGTGGAGCAAGGAAAGACTCTTCAATAAATGGTGTTGGGGAAAACTGGTCATGCAAAAAATGGACTCAGACCTCTCTTTAGTGTCTGCACAAAGATCAGACCTGAAAATCATTAAGGTGCATAGAGGAAAACGTAGACAAAACACTCCATGACATTTGAAGATAAAAGGCATCTTCAGTGAAAATTCGCCTGGTATGCAGCTGACCCAAGTTCAATCTCCAGCATTCCTTATGGTACCCTGAGCACCACCAGGAGTAGTTCCTGAGTGTAGAACCAGGAGTAACACCTGAGCACTGCTAGGTGTGGAACAAAAACAAACAAACAAAAAAAGATAGTATGGTAATAATGTCCAGAGACAATAGAGACAGGCAAGGGCTGTTAGGTCACACCCTGCCTTTACCCAATACAAAGGCTTTTCAAGAAAAGAAAGAGAAAGAAAAAAAGAAAGAAAGAAAGAAAGAAAGAAAGAAAGAAAAGAAAAAGAAAGAAGAAAGAAAAAGAAAGAAGAAAGAGAAAAAAAGAAAGAAAGAAAGAAAGAAAGAAAGAAAGAAAAGAAAAAGAAAGAAGAAAGAAAGAAAGAAAGAAAGAAAGAAAGAAGAAAGAAAGAAAGAAAGAAAGAAGAAAGAAAGAAAGAAAGAAAGAAAGAAAGAAAGAAAGAAGAAAGAAAGAAAGAAAGAAAGAAAGAAAGAAAGAAAGAAAAAAAAAAGAAAGAAAGAAAGAAAGAAAGAAAGAAAAAAGAAAGAAAGAAAGAAGAAAGAAAGAAAGAAAAGAAAGAAAGAAGAAAGAAAAAAAAGAAAGAAGAAAAAAGAAAGAAGAAGAAAGAAAGAAAGAAAGGAAGGAAGGAAGGAAGGAAGGAAGGAAGGAAGGAAGGAAGGAAGGAAGGAAGGAAGGAAGGAAGGAAGGAAGGAAGGAAGGAGGAAGAGAAGGAAGGAAGGGAGGGAGGCAGAGAGTGGGAAGGCGATAGGGAAAGAGGGAGGGAAGGGAGATAGCGAAAGGAGGGAGGGAGGAAGAAAGAAAGAAAGCCAGAATAGTGTGGCCAGTCACCGGGAAGAGAGCCAAAGTGCAATGCAATGGAATTGACTGAAATTGGTTCAGGCCTTTGAACAGAACCAAAGACCTGTTGCAAACAGGGTGTGGTCTCCGGGAAGTGTAGAAGGAAAGAGGGAATGGCAGGAGAAAGAGGCCAGTCTCAGAATGTGGATCCTGGAAATCAGGACCCACAACTGTTTGATACTGTAGACTGGCACTGTTTGTGAAAAGACTCAGCTATATAACTGAATAAAACCTGAGAACTCCTGTCTCCCACCTGTTCCTTACCCAGAATAAAATCAAAGGCTCCAGGGCAGGCACGAAATCCTTGGGGTTCCATCGGTTAGTGGAAACACTCACCACCTAGTCTCCCTAAGATCTATTTTGGTTTGTTTGTTTTGTTTTTTGGGGGTTTGGGGGTTTTGGGTCACACCCTGCAGCGCTCAGGGGTTACTCCTGGCTCTATGCTCAGAAATCGCTCCTGGCAGGCTCGGGGGATCATATGGGATGCTGAGATTCGAACCACCGTCCTTCTGCATGCAAGGCAAACACTCTACCTCCATGCTATCTCTCCGGCCCCTCCCTAAGATCTCTTGATCTGATCTGCTCTCTAAGACTTTCACTGCATTGTACTCTATACATCTTGGGCCTCTGTTCTCAATACAAAGGAGAGCTTACTGGAATCTGCTACCAGCCCTCCTTAAATTGCCTGGAACTTCTTAGAAGATATATTATAGGATCTTATTTTTATACTGGTCCCAGCTTTTCCACAGCCAAGTGGTCATTACTGGATAATGCAGCTGCTTTGGGTGAACTGGTTCTCTATGCCAGGGGTGAACATGTTATACAATTTAAACCTTCTGACTAACATCTGGATAAGTGTGTTTATGAAGCTCAGTAGAAGGGGAAAAGCTGCTGTGGGCAATCATGTATCTTGTTACTACACATAACCATTGCTTCTGCTTCCTGCACTTGGCCTGTTTCTTCCTTGTTCTGCCAGTGACTACTATGTCTCTAGCCCACTTTACCAGCCACTCTAACAACTTGCCTGAGGGTATACAGTCCCAGAAAAAAATATCAAAGCAGGAACAAATATCTATGCTGGAATAGGGTCCCTCATCCACCTCATACCCTTCCCCACTCTATGCCACACATACTGCACCAAAATCTTTGAAAACCCTGTGCATTTAGATGTGTGCCTAGTGATTTCATTGTTTGGCTAATTAAATGTTCTAAGTTCAGCTAAAGAAGTCATGGTTTGGGGCTGAAGAAATGGTACAGCCAGGTAGGCACTTGCCTTGCATGTGGCTGACCATGGTTCAAATCCCAGCACCACATAAGGTACCCTGAGTTTACCATGAGTAATCCCTACGTGCAGAGCCAGGAGTAATCCCTGAGCACTAATAAATGTGCCCCTTTCCCCCCAAATAAATCCCATAATTTATGATGTGGGCAGACTGAAAGTCAGCAATCAAATGTGAATTTCCAAGAGTTCCCACATATGGTCTCCCATATAGCAGTAGAAGTGATCCCTGAATACAAGACCAGGAATAAGTCCTGAACAAAGCTAAGAATGGGCTTCTCTCCTCTCAGAAAAAAAAGGTCTTTGTACTATTTTCCCAATCTTTTAGCAGGCTTTTTGTTTTGTTTGGGGCCCACATCCGTCTGTACTCAGAGGTTAGTCCAAACTGCATTCAGGATAACTCCAGGGATGTGGAGGACTATATGTGGTTCTGGAGGATAAAACCAGGGTCAACTATTATGTGCAAGTCAAGTACTTAAACTACTGTACTATTTCTCTGGACCCTAGCTTTTGATTTGGGGGGTTTTGCTTTGGTTTTGGGGTCATACCTGGCAGCATTCAGGGATTAATCTTGGCTCTGCACTCAGAAATTGCTCCTGGCAGGCTTAGAGGACCATATGTGATGCTAAGGATTAAACATGGGTCACCCCAGTCGTCTGTGTTCAAGGCAAATATCCTACCACTGTACTATCCCTCCAGCCCCAGTTGTTGATTTTTTTAAAGATAGAAAAGTTTGTTGTAGAGTAGAAAGGCATTTGGAAGTCATCCAAAATTGGTCTTTAGGGATAACAACTACTAGGCTGTTGGAAAAACAAAAGTAGGTCCAGTGGCTGCTATGAATTGGATTTATTCTGTGGTTGCCACTCTAGCCCTTTAATGGTTCTATGAAGCTGTTTGGGATCTCTCATGGCGAAGCTTCCTATGAAACTAACTTAACTCTGACTTAGAGTTAGCATGATATCTTCCTTGCCCCCTCCCTCACTTGGGAGTGTGAACATAGAACCTTGTTCAATCACTGATAGGAGAGAGTGACATTCTCCAAGGAAAATGTTTTCAGAGCAGATCTTGGGAGGTCTTCAGTTAGATCCCTTCACTCATTCCTTGAAACATGAATACCCTTATATTATTGTTGGACTAATTCGGGGCCCTAAGTGACAGGGAAAACCTGTCCCAGACCTATCCTGGGAAAAATAGAAGTCGTCTCTCTCTTCCTACTAGATCAGTATTGTTTCTTGTGCCTCATGCCATCAGTTATATAGTTTGGTACCACAGACACTCTCTGATAACAGTGTGAGGGGTTTTGTTTAAATGATGCTCTAAGAGCTATGTCATCTGGTGATCAGTATTTTTTTCTTGTGCCTCATGCCATCAGTTATATAATCTTGTGCCACAGACACTCCCCGGATCACACAGTGTGAGGGGTTTTGTTTAAATGATGCTCTAAAAGCTACATCATCTGATGATCCAGCAGGGTGGAGGACAGTGCAGTGAATCATCTTCCTTCCAGCATCAAGACATGTGGAATTATACCAGCAAAGCGAGATGAGGCCCATTTTCTATGCTTACTGCCATACTTGGTATAGAGATTCGTGCATAGGGGTCACATAATAGACAGCAAAACAAATTGGTTTCACACACTGAAGAGGATCAATATTTGGAGCTGAAGATCTTGTTTATTTGATTGTGTTGGCAAAATTCTTGAGTTTGGCAAAAAAAAAAGGGGGGGGCAGAACAGTATTGGAGTTACTGAGCTTTGCAGTCTTGTAAGTGCTGCTTTATGAGGTTTGGGGAGTTTCTATGTTGTGCATCTTGCCTCAACATTCAACATTCCACCCTAGGAAAGCCTGTTTTCTGTGCAATTGTCCTCTTCCCAACCCACCTATCAGTGTTGTGCTTTAACCCCCCCACACACATACACACTTCTTACATATTGAAAATGTTTCAATGGCTCTCCCAGCCTATTTCAATATAGTCCATAACTACATGGTGAAACTTCCAGAGTTGCTGATCATGTACGTCCTCTTCATTGAATGAACAGCAGACTTCATGCCCACTGTTAGTGAGGTATCTGATATTCCGTTTTGGACAATGATTATTTATGTTTGTGGTCCCACCATATTATTAAGTGTGCCTCCTTATATTCTCACAATTACTCTAATTGTGTGCTGAAATTTGCATATCATTATTTATATAAACTTACATATATCAAACTTCTTTCTCAAATATGTCCTTACTTCACACAGACCCTAACCAAAGACCTTTACAAAGGTTTACCAGATTATCCACTAAGCATATCATCATTGCCATTTCTAGGTTTTATCAATACCTCTTTCCTTTCTTTTTTCTTTTTCTTTTCTTTTCTTTTTTTTTTTTTGGTTTTTGGTTTTTGGGTCACACCTGGCAGTGCTCAGGGGTTACTCCTGGCTCTACACTCAGAAATCGCTCCTGGCATGCTCAGGGGACCATATGGGATGCCAGGATTCGAACCACCATCCTTCTGCATGTGAGGCAAACACCTTTACCTCCATGCTATCTCTCCTGCCCCTGCCTCTTTCCTTTCCATATAGCCTTAAATGCATCTTAAAAGAGTTAGTGAACTTATACATGCATCAAGACCCAGTTTAAGTTATTACAAGTTGCAACTTCTTTATATGTCTATAATGTCTGGTTCTGTTTCATTTTAGGGTCACATGTAATGATGTTCAGGGCTTATTTTTGGCCCCATACTCCGGAATCATTCTGGTGGTGTTAAGGGATGCTGGAGATCAAAACTTGGAGCAGTTTATGTGCAAGTCAAATATCTCATCTACTGTACTATTGCTCCAGCCCCTAATGTCTTCATTTAAGTAAACTTAATATCAGCCTTTCTTTGACATCCCAATGTCTGTATTATCTGTATATTCTGGGTTAGAGGATGATCAGCTCCAAGAAGCCAATAAAAGTCTAGAATATTAGGTCCTGAGAGATTTGAGAAAAGTATGAGGCTATTAGAGATCTTGGACAAATATTAATATTAGTAAGGAAAGGAATGTTGGTGAGGCTCCAGATGAAAGAAAGCCTGACTCAATTTATTGGGATATCAAGAAATTTCTTGAATTCACAATCAAAACAACATGGTCCTATGAGTTTCACTTTGAATCTCATCATTAACCAACTGAATCAAAGGCCATTTCTCAGGAATACATTCCCATCCCCAGGGTCATAACTCTCATCTCACCTCCCAGGGTTTTCTCCGCTCCATGTAGATCCAGCCTACCTACCCAAAAATCACAATGTGATTGCAACACAAATATTTCTAATGACTTTCATTTAATAAAATGAATCACAAGAGCTACATATTCATAAAATACACAAATTTTTATTTTCTTATCAGTACTTCTGGCCAAACCCTCACAGGATCCCAGAAATGTAAGGAATTGAGGAGCATGGCTCACTTTGTAAGGGATTGAATTTAGGCTCACAAGAGGGGTGGGGAGGTGAGAAAAAGGAGTTGAGAGAATCTAGCCACTATATATTTATATTTAACTTATTTAGAGCTCCTTGTTCTTTTTAAATAAAAATGGGTTTTATTTGGAGGTTTTGAGGAAGGGGAAAAAGATTATAAGAGAGAGAGAGAGGGTGAGAGAGAGTGCAATGCATCTGAGAGAGCCCCAGTACAAATACTAGCATGAAAGTATAAAGTCACACCTTAAGAGCAGAAATGCAGGCAACATGTGAATACAGGCACCCTATGCATGAGCTGGCAACACATATATGCCTCCTTGTTCTTTTTTTTTTTTTTAGTATCTAACATTTAATATTGCATACACTTAACACATTCACCATATTTGAAAACATTACATACTACGCTATAAATGCTTTAGCAGTTCTAGTTATCATATTACCCACTTAATAACACTGTGTGCTATTACTTGCCATGAAATCTTCAAAGAAAAATATCAAGCCCAGAAAAACATGGAGAGTAATAATATAATGGCTGCCATAGAACAAAAGCAGAGAGAGGAGATTAAGATGGTTGTTGTCCGGGGAACACAAATGGGCAGCAAAGGGTACATAAGCCATAATGACTGAATGCATGAGATAATGAACAAAACTTTACACATCAAAAACAATAGATATTTCTGGCAGATTAATTTAAACTGCACATAACTTAAATGAAATCTTTCATAAATTATAAAATAAATTGATCCTTTGGTAGTGATGCCGAGATTATCTAAGGATGCATCCAGAGATACCAGGAAAAGGGAATAAAATTCTTCTTAAATTTGCTTAGGGGTCTGAGGTTTCTGGTCCAAGTACTTGATGGCATCTTGTACCCACTTCTGTTCAGGATCAGCACAGATGTTCTTGTCCAGCTTGGTCTTGAAGCTGTGAGAAAGAAGCAAGCAATCAGAAAGGTGTCCTTTAAAATGAGGGCTCTTTAACCCTAAACCTTCTAAGATTTTGTCACACAGTAAAGGGGTGATGATGGGAGGGAGGGCAGAATAGAAGAGGGAAACTAAGGGGTTTGGTGCTATTAAGCTGGCCCAGGAAAAGCATCTTTGCTTTCCACACAAAAAACTAGTATGACCCTAGCAAGCTTCAGGGCAAGGAGAGGCAAATGAAAAGTTTTCTGTTGTGAGAATCCCTGAGTTAAATTAGAGAGACCAGGCTCTTAATTTATGCTCTGAGAAATGACACAATTCTTGACATCTGTCCTTTAGAGATAAGTTTTTGGCTTGGGAGATCTTTGTCCACTTACACCACAGCTTTTCGAGGGCATCTACTGCTGGTGATTCTTCTGTAACTCAGTAGCCGCTGGACTGGAATCTTCTTATTGGTCATGTTAAAGCAGCAGACAGCCGGGATGGACCCTGAATGCCAGGAAGAAATGAATAGTAAGGATAAGCCACTTACTGCATGTAGAAATTTTAAAGCCTGACATTGTGAGGAAGAAGGAAACTGAGGAAAAGATAAGGCAACCCAAGAGGCAGAAGGAGAATCTATCTGGACTGAGATCCTAGGTCTCTCTCTGATTCAGGATCCAACTCTCAATAGAGAAGACCCATCCTTGCAGGCAAGCATATGAAAAAGGAGTATTGGTTAATGTTACAGGTCTTAGTGTTGTCTTTAAGAGTAGTTCTGTGACAATCAAAGTAATATTCACCAAATAGTTCCTATTCTCTGCTCTAGGGGACTTCCAGTAGCCTTACAATCTTTGCTATAATCTGAGCTAGTTTTGATCAATAAGTGTGAAGAAAAAGTAAAAAAATGTCATAGCTGAATCATTTTGCTATTTTGCCTGACCGTGTCTCCTGAGAGCTCTCTCAATAATCATGTCATGATTGAAGCTGTAGTTGGCCGAACTGACCCAGGCTTCTCGTCCTGGCCCTTCCACTGATAGTGACATTGTGCCCTTCTTGCCCAATTTTCCCATCTTAGAAATGTAAGTCCAGCAGAAAGTTCCTACAGATACTTGAAGCATCGATAGCACTGAATATGGCCATATTTCTAGAAATAAAAGAAATTTACCTGGCTGAGCGAGGAGCTGCGTGCTGAGGATGGCAGTTATGAGCAGCAGGCACAGAAGGACAGTGGTGACTTTCATAGTAGAAGGGAAGACAAGCATTCAGCCTGAGAATTTGAAGTTCTGGTTTGTCTCAGGATTTCTGCTGTTCTGACAGCTCTGCCTGCTTTATAAAGATAACAGAGAGAGTGAAGACTTCCAAGGAAACCTCCGCAGGGACAGGGTCATGATTACGGTGAAAGGATGAACCAAATCAAGTTCTGTTCCTGGCAAGCTAATAGGTCATCCTAAGCCCCGGGGGAGGGGACTTGGCCTACGTTTCTTCCATCCTGAGGCTTCAAGTTAGGATAGAAGGGAATGTTATAAAAGAGAATGTTTATACAAAGGGAAAGATAAAAGGAAAATTACGGAGCATGGGAGCGTAATATGAGAAGGAAAGTGCTGATTTCTCATATGTGAAACATCTGAAGCTTGGGAAAGAAGCAAGGAAGTACCAAAAGAGGAGGTGATCCAAGGTCCTACCCTGGCATCAGTGTGCACATGGGGGTAGGGATCTTTAGGATTTTGGAGACCAGGAAGATGTCCTGAAATTCTGCTTTGGCTTTCACTTGGATGCAGAGAGTTCTGGGCAGCTCTGAATGTTATCAGCCCCTAGGAACCCAGGAGTGAGATCACCTGAGTCTTACCTTCTGATTCCCCAGTGCTACTGTAATCATAGCACTGTAGCATATCAGAACTGGGTTGTTCCCATTGATCTTAACTGCCTGTGTGTCCTTCCTGCTTGATTAGGGAATCATTGACAAAGATTGTGTCTTTTAAAGGTATACAATGTGATAGTTTGATGTTCATAATACATTATAAAATGTTTACCAGAGTCAATTTAACTCACATGTCCATCACCTTGGTGGGAGGAGAGATAGGAATAGTAATAGAACACTAAAGATCTAATGTCCTAATAAGTTAAAATTATAGCCAACATGGAACTGGAGCAATAGCACAGCAGGTATGATGTTTGCCTTGCAGATCTGTGCTCCATCCCCAGTAATTTCTCTTTTTCTTTCTTTCTTTCTTTCTTTCTTCTTTCTTTCTTCTGGTTTTTGGGTCACACCCGGCAGCATTGAGGGGTTATTCCTGGCTCTATGCTCAGAAATCGCTCCTGGCAGGCTCTGGGGATCATATGGGATGCTGCTGCTGCTGATGATGATGATGTTCCAATCACCATCCTTCTGCATGCAAGGCAAACGCCCTAACTCTATGCTATCTCTCTGGCCAGGAGTAATTTCTGAACTCAGAACCCAAAATAACTCCTAAGCACTGCCAGGTGTGGCAATAAATAAATAAATAAATAAATAAATAAATAAATAAATAAATAAATAAATAAATAAATAAAACCAAATGTATAGCCTACATTATTATCAACTATAGCCACCTTGATAAACTTAGATCCAAATGTATTCATCTTCTTTTTTTTTTCAGGGGAGAGCGCGAATGCAGTCCCCCACTACCACAAATTACGCAGTCAAGTTTCCCACATTTGGGGAAATCGCAGAGGTCAGCACACCAGGAGTGTAATGGGTGAGCCTCGCCCTGGGGAAACCACCTTCGTGATCATGGTATCGCCCCTGCCAGGTAAGTATGTGTATTCATCTTCTAACTAAAGATTTGCATTCATTAGGATCACGGCAGAAGTACTAGAATATTAAAAATAAATGTTAAAGACAAGAAATAGAGACCAGAGAGATAGTACAGCATGTAAAGTTCTAGTCTTATGTGCAGTCAACCTAGGTTTGATCCACAGTACCACATATAATCCCAAGAACACTAATAGGAGTGATCCCTGAGTGTAGCATCAGGAGTAAACCCAGATCAAAACCAGATGTGGCCCCCAAAACAACAAAGAAAATTAAAAAAATTTAATAAACAAGTGTTATGAGAATGTGGAGAAACAGGAACTCTAATGCTCATTTGATTATTTAAATATTCAGTCCCCTGAATATAACCAGGAATCATTCCTGAGCACTGAGTCAGAAATATTTCCTGAGCACCACTGAATATGACCTAAAGACCACCCAAAATCCAAGTAAGGTCAAGAAACTTGAATCTTCCTGTTTTTCCTACTCAAACCTGAAGAAGTGATATATTGTGGCCTCTGGAATCAGGATCCTGAGTTTGGATGATAGTTTTGCTAATAATTAGCTCTAATATCCTGAATAGGTAACTAGTCATTCTATTTAAGTTAGGTATTCTATATCTGTTGATCTTAGTATACTGATATGAAAACTTAAGCAATATATAAACGTATCTTTTTTGGGGGGGGTCCACCCGGCAGCACTCAGGAGTACCTCCTGGCTCTACGGTCAGAAATCGCTCCTGGCAGACTTGGGGGACCATATGGGATGCCAGGATTCGAACCACCAACCTTCTGCATGCAAGGCAAACGCCTTACCTCCATGCTATCTCTCTGGCCCCCATAAACGTATCTTAAGGTTTCAAGACACCCTTTAAAAATATCCTTCAGGGAGTAAAAGTGAATAGTTTAGCAGTTACAGATTAGATCCTGACATCCCATATGATCCCTCAAGCTCTTCCAGGAGTAATTCCTGAGTGCAGTGCCAAGAGTAAGACCTGAGCACCACCAGGTGTGACCCCAAAATAGAAACATAAATGAATAAAAAGACAAATAAAAACAACCTCCAGAGGCCAGAACAATAGTACATTGGGTAGGGTGCTTACTTTGCCTGTAACCAACCATAGTTCAATACCTAGTATCCCATATGGTCCCTCAAGCACCATCAGGAGTAATTCCTGAGTGCAGAGCCAGAATAAAGCTCTGAACACTGGTGGGTGTGGCCCCCTACATTTTTAATTTAAAATGAAAATAACCTTCAGGAATTCTGAAAAGAGGAAGTCTATTACTTATAAGATCCAAAAGTTATATAGTACACCATGGCCTCTATGGTGAGGTCCTGCATAGAGAGAGAACAGGGAAAGTTTTGATTGAGATTAAGAGGTAAGGGTAAGATTTTCCAGATTTTTTCTTTTTTCGTTTTGAGCCAAACTGACAGTTTCTGTTTAGGAGTTACTGCTGGCTCTATACTCAGGAATATACTGGTTCCTAGGTGTGGGGAGAAGGACCATATGAGATGCTGTGGATTGAACCCAGGCAAGTCAATTTGCAAGGCAAACACCCTACACACACACACACCTCATTGTACTATCGTTCTGGCCCACAAGGACTTATTCTTTATTGGTGCATTCAAATAATAAAAGTGGGGCTATTTAGAGAGTAGGCAGAGAGACAAAAGAAAAAAAAAAGGAAAGGTAAAATCATGCTCAGTAGATCACTAACGAAATCTACCAGGATTTGTAAAATAAGAGGAATGTATAAGGGAGGTACTTAGCTAGCCTCTTTAAAATAGATGTCTTTTCTTACCACTGATCTGGCATTGACTTACTCCAAAGAGTGCTCTCAACACTCAGACGACTCAGCAACAGCCTGCTTGCAGGGCAGATCGCTCCACATCTAATGGTGTGCTGAAACTAGAGGATGCTCCACATCAGCCTGACTCCGATGAAAGAAATGCATAGTATCCAGAATCTTTAAATAGAGGAACCTGATACCAACAACAGCTAAAGTGTGAAAAAGTTTCACCGGTAACACGGAGAATGACTCGGGTTGGACAAACTGGTTTGCCTGGAACCCAGAGTCAGTCTTATGCCAATAAACTTCAGGGTTGAGGCCTTCTTGTAATCAGGCCAAGGATTTTTTTTTCCCATTTCCCCATATTTTTCTGGGCCTATGCAAACAACGGTGATTGCCACTATCACACCTTTACTATTGTATTTTTTTAACACTTAATTTTTAAGAAAAATAAAAAACAGGTTACTGAACTTAAAAACAAATAACTGTAGTAGAATGCTTGTCTCAAATACAGGCAGGGGATGGGAAGGGGGAGGGGGGCATTGGGAGCGAAGAATGTTACTCTGGTGAAGGGGGATGTTAAAAAAAAAAGAAAAAAATAGATGTCTTTTGGAAATAACTGCTTTAGATTATACTACATACTTGCTTTAATGAAAAGTCCCTTGTCATCCCATATACACCTCAACCCAGGCCCCTTTGCCTGGTCTGTATTGTGAACTGGAGGACAAAAAAAAAGTCCCTCGTATGAATTTACAATAAATGAGGGTAATAATCATGCTTACCTTAAAGAAATGTTGTATCCATTAAATGAGCTAAAATGCACAAGGTTAAGATATATAAACGTTTATACAGATAAAAATATATAACTAAACTTATTTCTGTACATCAATAAAATATTTTATTGTAAAATATATAGAGAATAGTTTAGAGGCTCAACAGATGCCTGGGAAGTAGTTGATTTTATTTATTATAAATAGTAAAAGAAGCTAATTTTGTGGACCAGGGCTCTGCGATGAAGGATCCAGAATTTCAGCAGATGGCTTCCCGCCCCAACTTCTTCACTGCTGCCAAGATGTATTACTCCAGGGATGGTTTCCAGAAATGTGTTAGCTTCTCTGCACATGTGGGAGAAATAGGTTCTCACAAATTTTGTGATACAGCAAATTAGGAATGTTTTTGACCTCAGAGGGGTTGGGCTGATGTAATCAAGTGATTCTTTCTGTTCATTAGTAAAACAGATTTCATAACTCTGTTAGTTTTTTTTTGTTTGTTTGTTTGTTTGTTTGTTTTTTGTGAATTCCCAGTTTTGTGTTTTCTTCCTGAAGCTTGGATTTCATCTAGACCAGATAATCCTCAGTGGAAATAAATAAATGAAGTCTTGACACATCCACATTCAGCAGCTGTTCCCTCCAGCTGTCCCTGAGTGAGAGCAGCCTCAAAATCGGCATGTTCACACATTCTTGGCTCACAAAAAATAAGAATTTTTTAAGAGACCAAAACTCTCTTGTCCCAAGGTTTATACAAGGAAGGAGCTTGTGGAACTGAAATAGGCAGCTTGGGAGGTAAACCCCTTGATAATGAACTTTAGGAATTCATAAATCAAGCTAGGATCTAAAAAAGAATAATCTTGCCTCCAGTCCAAACTCAAAGATTGAATCCACACCCCCATGAGATCTTTCAGTAGCAACAAAGACCCTGAAAAAAACCCCTAAAGAAGACCCCGCAAGATCACAGTTCTTTGCCCTAATGAAAGTCTTAGCAAGGACACCTGCAGAGAGCACCAAGCTAAGACAGCTTGGAAAGATATTTTGTCTCCAACTTCCTGAAGCCATTCAAGCAGCTCCATTCTAGAGTTTACCATTACACTATAGATGTGTAACTAAATATTTTCCTTTTAAAACTGAGTCAAAGATTATTATTAGACAAGGACAACTATCCTTTCCCAAAATCTTAAAAATAAGGACAATTTGTACTCAGTTTACCCTTCCCCTAGAGCCTCATTCTTATTTTAAGTTTATAGATAAAATGAAGTGTGTCACATAGAACCCATAGGGCTCTTTCCCTATTAAAACTCTTCTTCTGGGCCCTGAGAGATAGCACAGCGGCGTTTGCCTTGCAAGCAGCCGATCCAGGACCAAAGGTGGTTGGTTCGAATCCCGGTGTCCCATATGGTCCCCCGTGCCTGCCAGGAGCTATTTCTGAGCAGACAGCCAGGAGTAACCCCTGAGCACCGCTGGGTGTGACCCAAAAACCAAAAACCAAAAAAAAAAAAAACCTCTTCTGCTTGTGCAGACAAATTGTGAGGACACAAATTGTGAGCACACAATTCAACCATCTTCCTACCTACTATTACCACCAATAAGCTTTCTTGACCCATAGCCATGTCTTTTATTGAATTGACCCTTCCAGCTGTGTCTATGAAATGGAACCTTT